>NC_037323.1:1425350-2138025 GCF_000143535.2 Botrytis cinerea B05.10 | reverse complement strand
CCCTAACCCTAACCCTAACCCTAACCCTAACCCTAACCCTAACCCTAACCCTAACCCTAACCCTAACCCTAACCCTAACCCCTAACCCTAACCCTAACCCTGATTATATCCATAAACGAACGGGTTGCCCTACGGGTTTCCATCTGCCTACCTCCTTTCGCGTTCCCATCTGCCTTCCTACTTTCTGAATATAATTCCGCCTTCCTAAATAAGCTTAGTTCATTTGCCTTCCTATTCTTTTTATATAAATCTGTCTTTCTAAATAAGTTTAGTTTATTTGCTTTTCTAATTTCGTTTTATTTTATTCTATTGATTTTATCCCATTTCTTTTTTTAAATGAATTTAAATTATATACTTTCGGATTCTTTTTAATTTATATTTCTTCTTTTCTTTCAAAAATTCAATCGATTTATTTTCCTATAAATTTTAAAAATTACATTCGATTAAAAGTTTAATTGATATTATATAATTTTTCATCTTTAAAATCATTTTATTCATATTAAATTTTAATAGTAAAATAATAGAATCCTATTGAAAATAATTATAATATAAATCTCATTTTAATAATCTTTTATATATTCAATTTATTGAATATTAATATAAATTTTAAATATTGAAATAATATTAGATTTTAATTTATTTTGAATTAATTTTTAATTTTGATTTTAATTTAATTATAAAACTCTTTTTAATTTTAATTTTATAAAATCATGTGATTATTATGTAATTGAAATTAAAAGTTAGTTTCTAAAAAATTCGAAAATGTTTTATAGTTTAGAATTCTTTAAATATTTTAAAAATAAAATTATTATAATGCTAGTTTTAATATTATGTAAAAAATGAATTAATATTAGATGATTTTTGTTAATATTAAATAAATCTTAAAAATAAAAATAAATTTTTATATATATATAATAAAAACTATATTAAAATATTCAGTTTTCAAATCTTTTTATAGTAATATATTATAACTTTCTCGAAAATATTAATTCTTAAGTTTTTAAATCTTAAATAAGTTTTATAAAAAATTAAGAAATTCTAATTTTTTTAAATCAAAAACGAATTAAACCAGATTTGGATAAAGTATATATTATTCAATTTGATTTTTTTTGAAAAATTCAAAAAAGTTATTTTTAATAAGCTAACTCCAAAATTAAGGGAGATATTAATTAATATCAGATAAAATTCTAAAAATAGAATTTAATAAAAAAGAATACTAATAAAATAAAAAAATCACTATTAAATTAAAAATTTTCTCAGAATTTCAAAAATATAATTATATATATATAAAAGACCCTAAAAACCCTAAATCTGAGTTAATACCAGATAAAACATTAATACTAGGTGTATAGTAGTTAGGAGGCTATTTCGTTCGAGATAATCACAATATATTCTCTCAATGCCGTAATAGATATGAATACAACAATAAAGTTTTTCCACTCCCCCCACTTTTATATTAAAAAGCCATATATCGATTTTGAGTTTTTTAAAAAAACAATATCTCCCTCACTGCAACAATTACAAATTACAATATTATACCATCTATAAATATTCCAACAATCCCATTATTTCAATTTATTTATTACATTCAATAATCATTTGTTTTTTAAAAACAATTCAAGAATTCAGGTTTGTATATAACTATCTGATCTTTCGATGTTTTCTTTTTTACATAGGTTATCAATATAAAAAAATAGAAAATGGTAATGGTTATATAAAAAAAGCCTTTGTATACATTAAGTATAAAATAAATAACTATATATAATAAAATGGGATAAATCATTATATTATAATAGTAAAATAAGAAAGATAATAAAAACTAAACATTTAATTCTTTAGGAAACAATTTTTGAAAATGGGAAATTCGATTGTATTCTTTAGATCTATAAAAGTGAAGTTATAAATATTAAATGTTAGTAATATGTGATTCTAGAGTCACGTGTTTTCACTCTCACAGTATATTCTAGTTCAAAGAAGTATAGAGTTTAGACAAGAAAGTCGAAGTTAGCTTTGATGGGAATATAAAGCTGCAGCGATGATGGAGATACTTCTCTCGGCAAATTATATTATCCAAGAAACGGTCTCGGTCATAGTCTCGCTGATTTGAGGCGGAGATAAGCAGATCGGACATAACAAAGGGGGACGGAAGTACTGTGAATAGATATATATATATATAAGCTTGACCTACCTTCTTATCTTTGAACTTCATCGCTTCATCACTTCATCACTTCATCACTTCATCATTTCGTCCTATCATCTCGTTCTATCAGATTCAAATCAAACATCCTTTCATCCTATCACATTGATATATTCTGTTCAGTGTTTCCTCCATCTACAATATGTCAGATAATTTCGACGTTGTCATTGTTGGCTGTGGTCCCGTCGGTCTATTCCTAGCATGCGAGCTTCGCCTCGGTGGTCTCTCAGTCCTCATAGTCGAGCGCCGCAAAGCAGGCGAGATGGGCGCCGGCTCTCGTGCTTGCATCGTGCATGGACGAACCCTCGAGATCATGGAAGCCCGTGGTCTGCTTGAAAAGATGCTCGGTTTGGGAGAATTGACCAATTGGTGGCATTTCGGAATCCTCGAAACTCGATTGGACTACAGTGTCTTCGGGAACGAAACCAAGCAGAACCGGGTGCTCATTCTTCCCCAGTACAGTACTGAGGACATCTTGAAGCAACGAGCTGAAAAGCTTGGGGTCAATTTCATCATTGGGACAGTTGTCGAATCTTTGGAACCGTCGGCCACCTCCGTAACTGTTAAAGGGACATCTGTCGATGGAACCTCATTCATGGTTACCTCAAAGTATCTCGTTGGGGCGGATGGTGTTCATAGTATGGTCCAAAGAGCTGCGGGTTTCGACTTCGAGAAATCGAGCATTGGAACCAATACTATGATAACCGGAGAAGTTTCCTTGGGGGCCGAGGTATGCATTCCATATGTCGTTAAAAATGATAAAGGGGTGGTGATCGCGGCTCCGCTCGATAAAGCCCGTGAGCGAGTTCGCATTGGCGCTTGGGTGGCGTCACGACCCAATATCCCAGCATCAACACCATTAGGCTTGGAAGAGTTCAATCAAACTTTGGAGGAAGCTTCTGGAATCGATTGGAAGTGCTATAACCCTGAAATGCTGTATCGTTTTACGAATGCAACTGGCATAGTCAAAAATTATCGCAAAGGGCGTATATTCCTTGTCGGCGATGCGGCTCATCATCACCTTCCCGCTGGTGGGCAGGGGCTCAATCTCGGACTTCAGGAAGCATTCAATCTGGGTTGGAAACTGGCTGCTGTGGTCCGCGACAATGCCCCGGAATCCCTTCTTGATACATATCAGACCGAGAGAATCGATATCGCAAAGAGCGTTGTCAAGAACACCACTGCTCAGAGTCTCCTCTTCTTCGCAAACACTCAACCCGAGCTAGAAATGCGAGGTACAATGAACAAGCTACTTAGTGTTCCCGAAGGTAATCGGGCGCTGGCTTGGGAGATAAGCGGTTTCTGGATCACTTACCCAAAACCTCTGGATATGATTGCTCCGGTCGGATGGGAGGCTCTCCCAGAAGAGCTAGCCGGAAAGCGTGCCCTTGATGTCAAGATTCGTGGCCCAACTAACGAGGAAAAGTGGCTCAGCGAGTATTCCACAGCAGGGAAATGGGTTCAGCTTCAGTTCCTGGATCGGCTTTCTGGAAAGACGCCATCGCTACCGGCGTTCGACAATATGACGGAGGTTGTAGAGGTGAAGGAGATCTTGGAGGGGCCTGGAGCAATATACCAGGAGAGCGGTTTGAGTGAGATACTTATTCGGCCAGATAGTTATTTGGGTTTTGGAAAGCGTTAAGGTCTAGGTGTAATGCCTTCTTTTTCTGTTAGTATTCTCTTGCATACTTCTAAGTATCTCAACAATTTAAGACCTAGTTACGCCCTTCTTCTGGAACCGCTTCTTTTAATTTCTATAGTTTTCAGCATCTTAATCCACTCCTTTATAAAAAGGCGCTCTCTCAGTAAGACTAATATATAATAGTTTAAATTATCCTTCCTGAAGAAGTCTGATCAGCATCGAACTGAATTGAATTGAATTGACTGTATTAACGTCCGTCTTTAGTTCACAACTATATAGGACAACTAGGCTCCATAGGCCTGACAAATGACTTTTTAATTTATAATATTGAATATAACCTAATTGAGGAAATAAAAATGAATTCTAGGGAATAGTATCTACTTACTATAAATAGAAAGCTATTGAATAATATATACATTCCAAGAAATAAATTAGATTGGTTTAATAGATTAGCTAAAAGAAAAGTAAGATTAATTATTAAAGAAAATTTTCAAAAATATAAAATAGATCTTTGAAAAACCTTTATTAATATAATAAATTACTTAGTATTATATATTCTAATAATTAAAGTTATTTTAAAAGATTTAGAAATCAATAATATAAATATCGAGATTATCTTTTTTAAATAGTAAGCTAATAGATATAGAAATCCTTATGGATTCGCAGAATTAACGAAGACCGATTTGTATTACATTATATATGCAGAATTATCCCTATAACCAGACTATTTTTATAATATGTAATTATAAAACCCCTTTTGATTGATTATAAGTAATATATAAAAAATTTAATTAATTAGAATTTAGTTTTTCTGATCGAGTAGGGAAAGCTTATATAATTAATGAATGCGTAAAAGCAAATCAAGTAATTATATACTTCATATGTTTATATAATAGGTCATTTTTATATTTATAAATTTATAAGACCTTTTCTAATTAGTTATAGATAATATATGAAACTTTCTATTAATTAAAATTTAGTTTTTCCAATCGAATAAAAGGAAAAATTATATAAAGCTTAATTTTTCCAATCGAATAAAAGGAAAAATTATATAAAAGTATTTCAATTCAGTATACAATCTTAAATGGAAAGAAAATTCGATTGAAAAAGAAGTAATTAGATTAAAGCAATTGAAAGCTTTCTAATAGTTTACTTAGTTTTAAAGTAAGTTCTATAATAATAATAGAATTAATAGATTGAATAGATTAAACTGAAAGGAGATATTTTCAAAAGTGTATTAGTAAATAGGGGATAATTAATAAAGATATATAACTCATTATATTCCATTTCATCTAATCCTCAAAAAAAAAACTTTCATACTATAATATAATTAGAGATCACAAAGTAATCAAATGTTACAAAAAATATAAATACTATAAACAATTCAGGAAATTAATAAGATTCTTTCTATCATTTTTATATAGATAAATTCTATATATTTTATATAATCGAATCGATTATAAAAAGGATATTAGAAAATATATATTATAGTATATAATATAATATATAAGTTATATATATAAAAGGTTTTATATAATAATTCTACTATATAATATATACTATAATTCAATATATCAATATAATATGCATCACTTGCTGTCTATTTCTGATAATATTATATTAAACTTTCAAATCAATTGATTAAAAAATTATAAAGTTATTTGAAATATAAAAAGATAGATTGCTCAAATCAATAAGTTTTTTTTAAGGTGGTCCAAAAGAGGGGTGGCTAGAAAGTGGGGTAGTTGACTTAGGTTGTCTTCAAATTGCTCGCTTAGCTCCCGGGCTGCAATAACGCCGCTCACGACGCGGCCACTAATGGCTCACCCCTACATGTTTAGGTATAAATGTTCTCGTTGCTCTGATCTACCTCTATCTTTCGGCAAATAATCATGCCCCTAACTCGGAGGGTTTCTATGCCTCCCCATAATCTGATACTGCTTTATGCACGTATCCTAACCTTACCAACAAGTTCACGAGATTCAGACAGAATAGCATGAAGCAGCATGCGAGAGCATGGGTTCTATTGGGTGATGGCCCTGATTATATTGAAGTTACTAGAGCTATGTTTGAACATCCTCTGCCGGAGGCTCTTCATAGATTTCAGATCCTAGTTCGACTCATAAGTCATTACCATTACTATCCTAAACATAAAGCATGTGTTTGTTGTTCCTACAATTTTCCTTTCTCATCAAGACAAATGTCCTCTCTAAGCATAAATGTAACAGAATATTCCATCGATGGTGGAAGAAAGTTCTCCAATTGTCTTAGTTCCGCCATTGTATCCTAGGTTTAACGTCGTATCCAAGGTACCATTAGCCGACGGGGGTTCTAAAACAGCAATTAGTCCCAATAATCAACCCACAAATAGCGGGTCAGTCTTACCATTCTTGATAGTCAAAGTATCAGACACCTCCTTCGTTCTGACAGTCTGGTTCTGCGCAGCCCAAAGCGTCCACACGCGATCTACCTGAGCATGATGAAAGACGAAACTCGGGTCTTGAGCAGACGCCCACAAATCATCCTGTAGACCACCCGTAACAGTATGGCCATTGCTGTGGAGACCCGTACTAGCTCCCATGTAGTTACTGAAGCTCTGCAAATCTTCCGTCAACATGTTGGTTGTGACATTCTGGTAGCTGAGATCTCGTTGCAGAATGTAGTCACGGAAGTTGCGTGTCAGGCAGCGAGGGTTATATGCGAAACCGTCTGAAATGGGTGCACCGTGTGGACCGAGATGGGAGGAGAGGTTGACAAAGGGTCCGTCTGTGATGCAGCCGCCGCCGGTTCCAGCTGCCCCAGAGACATTGACGATGACTGGGGTTGGGAGAATCACAAAATCCGTGTAGCCTTCAACGTAAGCCCCGCTATAAGAGGTCAAAATTAGCAGTCAATAAAATTTTGCTTTTCATCGTGCTCAAGAGCTTTCAAGCATGAACTTGATGTCGCATAGAGATTGAAGCACTTACTTGCCACCAATAGAAGTGTCGGAACCATCAAAGAGAGGATGCGCGGCAACGGTGTCTGTAGAGGACCAATCCCAATAAGGTTGAGTTCCGTTGTAGCCACACTCGTCCCGAAGAGCAGTTTCGTATGCCCAGGTGTAGTATCTGTGCCATGCCAGGAAGATGGACTATATCAAAATTAATTTTCGAAACGGATTTTCAGGGCAGAGAGACCTACAGTCCAGTGAATGTAGGCTGTCTGGTTGACATGCACAGCTCCAAAGTCGTCGTGGCGGCTTCGCACACCTGGGACAACAGACAGTGGTGTAATTGGAGGCAGATTGGTCATGCACTGAACCGCTGCAATATACTCTTTCTTCTCTGTTGATGACAGTGCCCCCCTTGAAGTTGTGAGCACATTTCATCAGGAGTACCATAGGTGACCTACCATTCACTGCGAACAAGTACGTTCTCGGAGGTACAGGTCTCAGAAGGGTTACCAACTCGAGATTGGAGTATTTCTAGCAAGTTTGCATTGGCGTTCTCAACGAGAGCGTCCAGAGTGGCATTGGTTGAAGCTTGGGCCGTGGCGAAGAGGCCGAGAGCAACGGAGGAAAGAATGGTAGAAGGACGCATTATGAATCGATCACGATTAAGGATGATACTTCGAACAACAAATCCTGAACAAGTGTGTTACTCAAAGAGAGGTGTGAGAAATGCGAATGAGATTGTAACACAACATTGGGAGCAGTCACCTCATTTATAGGATTTGATGATGCACAAGAGGGACTCAAATCTGAAAATTTGATTGGAGTCGTTCATGGGTTGAAACTGCCGACATTAGAATAATCCATAATGTCAGCAAATTTGTTAGCGGTCTGAGGCATAACAAGATCCATTCTCAAGATAGCGCTACGGGGCCCGCAGGGTATCTGTATATCATCCCTACGTACTCGTAGATTTGACAGGCCGGAGACAATTAAACTGCCGAAGAAACTCCCATCTTTTTTCAGACTGGAGTTAGTATCTGGATTAATCATTATCAGATACAAATTGATAGGATTATCGGGAGTTCGGCATTCCTATAAGACTTGATTGACTGCTATTGGTAAATCACGGATATACCTGATCAGCTTCAAAGACCATGGTTTGTAGCCGACCAATTTTATGAATTAAGCTTTTCGGATGAGAAACAAGCAACGGAAATGATGAGCTAATACACTAACCCCAGATTCTTTGAATTCTTACGATTTGACGAAATTCTTTTTTTTTTTAAAAAAAAAAAAAGGCCCCAGGGTATCTGTGTATTATCCCTACGTACTCGTAGATTTGACAGGCCGGAGACAATTGAACTGCCTAAGAAAATCGTATCTTCTTTCAGACTAAGATCAATATCTGGATTAATTATTATCAGATATGAGGTGATAGGATTGTCGGGAGTTCGACATTCCTAATTATTATTCTAACGAATTTTTTGGTGTGCCCCACTAGTGGTGACATCAACTGACAGAGGGGTGGTGGCCACCACTCTAAATTCAACGAAAAATTACTTTTTTCGAAGATTTGAAGAGATAGAAATTTAGAGAATCAATTAAATTTTTCATGTATGAAATCCAGTTTCGGTTGTTTTTCGAATTGAAATAATTCTATCTCTTAAATTTATTTATTTATTCATTTAACGTCTGTTTCGGACCTCCCTAAGGGGCATTTAGACGTGCTAAGATAAGGAACTATTTAAGCAACGTAATCGTCGCGATCGAATTTAGCAATGTAACTTCAGTGCTAGGGGCTGTTCGCCCCTCTGCGGGAACGACCCGCTTCTGCTTTCAGAGGGGTGCATCTAATCCGGATTGTTGTTAGGGTAGAGCTTGATTCTCGGATAGATAGGCTCGTTGTAGGTTTCGATCCCTTGATTGGGAAGGTGGGAAGCGGGGTGTGTTGCTGTATGATTAGGTGAGCGTCAAAGCTCTTGTGTTGTATATTTTCATAAATAGAAAACATTCGAGCTTGTATATTTCTGGGAAATAAGGGCCTTGTATAAAGGGTAGGAGTTAGGGTTAATACTAGATAAAACGTTAATATCAGGTGCATAGGAGTGAGAGTGTTGAGAATTAAAGAGAATTAATTAAAGACAAGCTTTGGTTAGGCCAAAGCAAGTTCTCAAAATTTAGTGAAAGTGTTGGAAGTAAAAAATCAGCATGAAGCGAAAGCTCGACGATATATACTCAAGGCTTCTTTTGAAGTTACCTAGTTCCATCTTACGACTATTTATTGTTTGATTAAGTCAATTCCACGCTTCACGGATTGTTTCGAGTATCACTTATCACATGTGTGATATCTGTACAGTTCGTTTGGTCCTGATCTTCAATCTTGATACCCAGTCATATACACAACCTATGTTCATGAATGTACTCGCACTTGGTCAATTCTTTGAGTATTTTACGCCCTTTACGTACATCTGTTATAGCAAAATATATTACAGGAATATAAGAGTTTTGAAGTACACCGAGTTGATTATACTCAATACCTAACGACACCAATCTATAAACCATTTTCCTGTTGCGACGATATAATTCCGGGTGGTTTTCTTTGATATTTATCATGTAGATGAAGCTTAAAGGATACAATCGTGCTCCCAGAAATCTGAACATTAACATTGAAATGATGACAAAATATAATCATCGGTTGTATGCTATGGAAATCAGCCCTATATCATTTTCCTGCTTCAACGATGTCATTCCGGATTGATTTTTGGGCATTTATCGAATCTACATAGCTCAAAAAATATAACTGCGTTCTTGGAAATCTGTGTATAAACGTTGATATCCGAACAAAGTGTAATCAACAATTGTATATGAAATCCCTAGATCACTTTGCTGAGATTACAATGTCATTCTGCATTGATTAGACGCCCGGCGAACAATGGAGGATTTTTTTATTTGAACAGTCCAAGTTCGCGCTCAAACTATTTTATTGCTTCTTGGGCGATATTGAACTACCGAAAGATCCAAAGTCAAACACAAAGGAGAGAAAAGCGAGGAACTATATGTACTCTTTGTGGGGAGATCTTAAATCTGGTATTCTTGAGGAGGTGGGCACAAAAGCATCTATAAGAGATTTACCCTTGATTAATACTGTCATCGGAGCCACGACAAAAAAGCGAAAGCGAGGCAACTCTGTCGAAATTATGAAAGAGAAGCGTTGTGAGACATTGGATGGACTAAAGGGGTTGAAGGACCGACAAGATTTAGCGGTTAAATCACCGGAGAAATGCATCGGCCTGGCATAGGAATAGAAAGATACTGTCCAGCACTATACGTAGGTCCAACACATTGAGAATATATCATAAATACTCCTCTTTACTCAAAATAAAAATTTGATAAAAAGTTACCTTGAGATACAAAAACTCTCGTTTGAATTTTCGATTGATGTCTTTCATTTAATCTATAATTCTTATACTCATTTTTTTTTCTCCTTTTAATTCTTACATTCACTTTTCTTTTCCTTTTAGCTCTTATACTCGCTTCTTTCTTTCTTTTAACTTTTATACTCACTCCTTTTTCATACATTTTTCTCACAATTCTAATATTCAAATCTCTAAAGCCTTTGAACCCTTATTTTCTTCTCTTCTATTAAAATTCAATACTAGATGAATCTTAAAACATATCGATTTCATTTGTTACTTATAAAATAGCTATGTTGTTAATAACAAATAGAACATATCATTATTAAAATGTATATAATAAAATTCGTATAGGGATTTATATTGAATTTCTTTTCGTCGAAAATATTAACTTTGCTATCACAGGGGTTATTGATAGGGATGTATGAGAACAAAAGAATCGCAATCTCGATCTTTGATAATGAGAAGTGTTCTTGAAAGTGCCCATGATAATGGATTAGAAATCTGCCTCGGCTATTCTTCTGAGGATTCGTGGCAGTGTGGGTCTATCGAAAAAGGTAGTTGGGAGTCTGGTTTCAAGATACATAAGTGATGCTTTCAGCATAAAATGCGATGCATTGATCTTTTAGCCAATCACAAGAGCTTACAAGATAAAACTAATATTAAGGTCTGAACTACCCCGCCGTAGCAACGAATTTTCGATTGGTTGGCAAAATGAATATTGTGGGGTGATCCAATGCAAGCTATGAGCAAGCAGTAGAATCGAAGATATCAATGAACAGAAGAGACACAAATGAGGATCCGTGCTACTCACTTTGTTAATGTAGCCCGACAAACTTGCCGCTAAATACTCTAGGGAGAAAGATCCACAATGGGGTTCAATCCGACACCCGTAACGCCTTGCGGCACGGCACTAACCTCAAGAGCGGATTTTGACGGCCAAAAACTTTTTTGACAGTTGGTTCTAGCTCAGAAAACCGTCCACTATAGTAGATAGCAGTTGTACAAGTGTAGAAGTATCTCCACGAGATTTAGAATGATTACCCACCTATACCCACTACTCTTAGACGAGAAAATTCGAGCGGCGGAAAATATGTTTTTGAGTGTTAGAATACGCTAGTAGTGGTATCAGGGACTATACTGAGTAAGCATCATTGTATTTGAGCAACCTCTATCCCCTAGACTGCCAACTCGGTTGAATGATAAAGCCCTGTTGGGTAGAATACTCATTTTAATGATTTTTTGGTCACACTATTTATAAAGTAAAATCCTGATTTCAAGTTTCGATTGTTTTAATTTAAAAGAAAAAGATAAATCGAGAATTAGTCAAAATTATTGTATTCGAAAGTTTGATATAGAAATGTTATTAGTTGAATTTTATATTAAAGAATAAACGTGAATTTTGAATTAAATTCAAGGAATCCTGATGATCTAATTGGTCAATAAATACTTATAAAGCGAAGGGGTCCCGAGTTGACAGTCTAAGGAATACTCTACTATCACACCAAATGTCACCAATAAACGTTACAGATATTTTGCTTTTTTCTTCCGAGGTCAAAGCACCTAGGTAGTGGAAAACTCCGATTGACCACATAAATTGTGCTTACTTAGCATAATCACTAGCGATGATTGATCTACCAGAGTCAATTTGGCCTTGATTCGCTAAGTTGGGTTTAAAACAACTATTAGACAATATCACGTCAATAGAAGACCTGAAATAAGTCAATACAGAATAACTCAATGCTTTGGAAGTCTTCTTTCCTTCAATATTGGTTCAGAAATGATAATAAGAAGTCATCACTATCAAAGTTGCTCAGTGACCACAAGATGAATTTCCACGACAACCAAAGACTTTCCTATGAATTTGACATCTATGATATACTAAGTGAGATATTAATATTCCATTAATAGCTGTTCTATACACATTTATCATCTAAATGCTATGATGATTCATTATGGTCAAATTAGCCTGACAGGAACAAGCTCAGATTACTACAACCACCAGGCCTTACCACAGCATCATAGAACCTTTAAGGAATTAAGACTATTGTATCTTCTATTATTCCAGTCTTATTTTATCCCAAACTCACTCCGGGGTGATAATAAGCCGAGATGGCTATTCTAGCTTAATGGCGACAAATTGGAATTTTCACGCCAAAGAGATATCATATCAATCAAAAGCCTGGAATACACTAAGCGTCTTATTTTCAACATCATGACCGCCATTAATATCTCAATCTCCATCCAGAAATGACGATAACTCCCGAGGTCTATAGAGCTAATTGAGCTTGCAAGTACTAAGCTATCACTGTTCCAATCAAGACAAGGACATTTTAACACCAATTGATAACTTGATTTGCAATATTCATACTACTGCTAATATCATTCCTGAAGGAATAATCCAACAGAAGTAGTTGATGCGTGACCCGCAAACACCAAACGCATCTGTGTGAACGAAGTGAATAACTTCAATTCAATTACCACTGTAATATAGCTACTGTAATAAAGCCCTAAGCGAATAGGAAAGAGACTAGCTCTTTCAATAAGTCTATATAAGACTTACTACTTTCGATATGTAACTAGCTCTTTAAGCAGAATACAATTAGGCATATAGGACCTACGCAATCCGTGGGTGCTAAGTCTTTCGTATCCTTCTCGTACCAACACAATCACTGTTTAAAACATTACAAAGACATTACCACATCAAATTAATAGGCGATAATGACTAAAACAGACGTTCCTTATCCCATATTGGTCTACAGTTTTTTCTATTACATTCAAAAACGATGGTAATGCCGTAGGGCTGGACTTGATCTCCAAGCAGTGATGGATGATTCATTCCATTGAATAGATAGTAAGACGTCGAATTAGAGGCTCATCATGGCTAATTTGTTATTCCCCCATCTTCTAAAGATCATTGCTTCTTGCAAGTCACTTCATTGACGAAGACAATTTGATAATACTGAAGTTGGCCTTAGACATTGACCCGTCAACACCCCAACAGAAACGTACCACCACATCAATTTCTATTGCTACATTCCATCAACCACTGACCTGTGACCATGATCACTATGCTGAGTTGAAAATTACAATTATACCTGCCACACAAGGTGTGCAAAATCTTCAATGTCCTGCAGCATGTCCATGGGTCTCTCTATAGCTGCAAAATGGCCACCCTTATCATGTGTTCGATGAAATACCAAATTCCCTTGCTTTAAAATCGCACTTTGAAAGCCAGGCATTATTTCAGACGTGAACCAGGAGAATCCCAATGGCTTGATGACGTACGGAAAGCCCGGCACAGCTTCGTCAGATTTGCTAAAAATTGTCCGATAGGGATAAATAGAGCGTGGGAAACTATTCGTGAACCAGTAGAGTGAAACGTTGGTTAGAATTTCGTCGATAGAAGGAGTCTGATCCGACCACTCTATAAATTTCTCTCCGATCCTTGAGCATATGTTAGGAAATGCGGCTTTATCAAAGGTGGACTTCGGGAAATAGCTCACCATGACAAAAGGGAGAGTGGATTGGAATTGATGGCAAGTCCGATCGTCGCTGGACGAGTATTGTGTTCGATGGCGTAACCCTTGCCCTCTTCTGCCCAAGATTTGGCCCTCTCAATGATTTTCTTCTCAAAGTTTGACAACTCTTTCCCGTTGGAACCTTCCTCGGGGATGATCAAGGAGGAGGGGGAATTTACTGTAAAGCTTTTAGCGCTCTATACTTTCTGCTTAAACAATGCCAGACAACTCACAATGCAAAGCGACACATTGCTCATAGCTGACTGCCATGGTTGTCGCAAGAAAACTACCCACGTCTCCACCATGCGCAATGTACCTCTTGAAACCCAGCTCTAGCATCAATATGTGCAAGACTCGAGCTGAATCTGACACGCACCATTCCTTATCAAGAGGGCCTCCACTGCTGAGTGTATATCCTGGAATTGATGGGATGATGATATGATATGGCAAGTCCTTTGGCAAATATTTCTCCCGCAACAGACTTGCCATGGGGAGAAATTCAATGAAGCTACCTGGCCAGCCGTGAAGCAAAGTGATGGGCACGGCATCTTCCTTCTCAGAAAACAAGGCTACAAAATGAACAGTAAGGCCCTCTATTTCGACAGTGTAATTGGGAAATGAGTTGATGTGCTTCTCTTGAGCGCGCCAGTCATACTCATGAAGCCAATAGTCTTTTGTCTTGGTGATCCACTCGTGCGTAATTCCAAACTTGAGCCCGTTTTGTTCCGAGGTTTCATAGACAAGAGGACCGATACGGGACAGCTCCAGGAGTTGTGTAAACTTGGCAAAATCTTCATCCAAAATGTCAAGTGTAAACGACTTAATGGAGCTGGGAGATATGTAGGTCATGTTTTAAGATTGTATTGTATGACAGAGGTGGCAAAAAAAAAGTCTGAGTACGGAGTAGCTAGAAGTAGCTCAGATTTATAAGTAATAAAATCATAGACGTCATCCCCGCGTGAGCTCACGAAATGGGATTTAAGGCCAGCGGAAGAAAATAATGCAATTAGGCGCTGCCACGTTTACTCAACGCGGGGAACTGAAATGGGAAAACCGGGCTTCTGAATTACGGGTGTGCTTAAACATCAATGCTTAAGGTACTGCCCCACAAACAGCCGGAACACTCAGAATTGAAAGTCTTAAAAACTATAAGAATTGAGTTTATATATAAAAAAAATGAAAAACTGTATTCAAGATTATCAAATCTTAAAATAATACTATAATACAGAAATACTATATTCAAAAATTACTTCATAATTATACAAATATAATTAAAAAAAAGTATAAACAGATTTTTTATATATATAAATAACTTTTAATAAAGAATAATAATAATTTTTATAAATTTCTTAAATATGATTTTGTTTAAAGGTTCAGAAATATATATAATATCAGGAGTTATTTCACTTTCTTAATTCATCTAATTTAAATTCAATAGAAAATATCTGAAATATATTAAAATAATAAATTAAACAAGATTATGTAAAACAGATAGAATGAAATTATATAAAAAGAAATTCAAAAAAGTTAAATAGAATTGTTTTACAAATATAAAATTCTTATTGATATTAATAAAGAATACATATAATCAAAATTGTAATAATTATTAATTATTTAATTATAATATTATGTTGGAAAATATGGCACGTGCACGTGATATACACATATATAGTATCTTTCACTTCTATACTTAGAACATTACAGCAATTCTACATAGTCAATACTACATGCATTCCACTAGCCTACTCCCTTAATTGTGAACATATTATTTCATTTTGGGGGTTTTGAAGTTATACAGAGTGTCCCGTAAGTCCGTGTATTCACTGGTGGGCCTGGCGGGCAGCTGGCTCGCGATCTTGATGTTCCTACTCCTGTCAGTAAAGGCGGTGAAACACATATCTCGGCATCCATCGAATCTATTTCGTACCGACAGCGACCTGTACACAAGTATAAATAATATAAGTTTTATAATTCTAGAAAGAATAATAAAAAGTCTTTATACTACAATTAACTAATTGATTCATTACTATCATTCACTCTAACACTGGGTTGTTTTTTAATTTTATAATTAAAAGTAGATTTATTTATATATTCCTTTTTATTATAATAGAATTCGAACTTTTTAATTTTTTATTGGTATTACCATAGGAATGGTGAAGTTAATATAATACTATGATTTATACTATTATAATATTACTTAAAATTCTAAAAGCTAGGATTATAAAATATATTACTATAATATTGAAAGGTATTAATATAAATATTAATATAATTACATAATCCCTATTTCAATATTAACAATTTTCTAAAATCATTAATAATATATCCTTTTAATTAATTCCTTAAATTCCTTTATATAACCATCTTCTTTTTTAATTTTATATTTCTTTTATTACACTTTCTAATCTTTATCAATCTATTTTGTAATTTTGATTATAATAATATTATCATTAACCAAATCTTTAAATACTTGATATAACTTTGATTTGATTATTATATTTATAGGATTAGATTCTTTATCAATTTATTTAATCTTTATAATCTTTTATTTCTTATATACTTTCCAAATTATTATAATATTAATTATTAATCTCTTTTTATTAATAATACTAAACTTTATAAGATAATTATAAAATGATTTAAAATCGATATATATAATTAATAATATTTTGTATATTGGGAAAATCTTATTAACTATACCTTTGATTGTTATATTAATATCGAATCCTAAGATTATTCTATAGAGTTCTAAAGTCAATACACTTTTAATAACTTTTTTGTATTTGATTGATAATTAATAAATGATATTAGCTTTGTTATACTTATCCATTAATATAATGATATATTCTATCTAAAAGAATAAATCTTTATTATTAATAAAAGAAATATTAATAAATACAATTAATTTGAGAAAATCTATATAAAGTGGTATAAATTGCAATTCTCTTTTTGAATTATCGATTTGCTATTAAATATATTTATTAAGAATATTAACATTCTCTTTCTTTAAATCAATTATTTATATAATAAAGAAAAGATCGAAAATTACTTTTGATTAATATATAATTATAATATATACTTTATAAATATATTATATAATATATTAATTCTTTATTATTATTAACTTTCTTAGTTTTTTATAAATTCCATATATATTAAAAGGTTTTATTTTAATAAATTGTAAATTCTTATATTACTTTTATTAATTAAAATAAATTGATTTATTTTTATATTAAATAATTAAACCTTTATTAAATTTGAATAATATATTTGATATTAGTGTTTTATATTCTTTTATTATAAATTTTATATTTTTAAATTCAATTTGTTTATAATTTATAAACTTTTTATTAATAATAATAAAAATATCATTTGTTTGAAATTCTATAATATTAAATATTATATTATTTTTGGTTATATATAAAAGATATAGATTATATATTGATTATATTATTTTAAGAATATTAATATAATATTTGTAATAGATATTAAATCAATAATTGTTTATTTTCGGAATATTATATAATAGTTGTATAATTTATAAAATAAAGTTTTCAAAAATATTTATTTCTATTAATAATTATATATAAAATTTTTGAATTAAATTAAATATTAATTATATATATATTTGAATAATATTATAAATATTTATAATTATTTTATTTTTAAATAGTATTATTATTATGGATAGTATGATATATTAATTAATGTATTATATAATAAATGATTATATTAAAATAATATTCTTTTTTTAATTCTTTTATATTTATATAATTAATTGAGATTTTGGGAATGCTTTATTGATTTTTTTATTTTTAATTTTATTAATGAATTATGAATTGAATATTTTTATATTTTCAAATATATTTATGAGTTTAATAAATCGAAATATATTGTTTTTTATTAATTTATTAATTTCTTTTTGTTTTGATTTAATGAAAATTATAGATATTAGGGGTATAGTAATTATTGTATAGTATTTAATATATTTGATATTACTAATTTCATTTTCATTTGAAAGATAAAATATTAAATTTGATAGTGTTTTGTGTTTTTCATTTTTATTAAAAAAGAATATTTATATATTTGTATAAATTTGTAATAATTATATTAATAGGATTTTAATCTATAAAAGATTACAATCCTGTAAACTATTAATTTCATTTGAAAAGGTTTTTTTAATGCTAAAAGAAGATTATATAACTTCATAAACTTCTTATAAAATTATATTATCAAGATTTTCTTATAAAATAGTTTTTCCATTCTTTTATTATATAAATTTGATATATTCAAATTCTCCCTAAAATCAATTCTATTCTTTTTCAATATAAAATTTAATTTGAATAATACAAAACTTTATTAATTTATTTAATAATTTTATAATATATATTTAATTTCTAATATTTAATAAATAATATGATTCTATTTAATTCTTATATTCTTTTTATATTCAGATCTTCGAATTAATAAATAGATTATACAAAGCCATTGTAGATAATCCATTGTATTAGCTTAGAGTATTTAAAACTTATTGTATAGCCTATAATTTATTGATTTCGTTTATTGCTTTTCTAATTGTAAATTGTTATTATAAAACTATAAATACTAATAAATTAAGATTAGTTATTTAAAAATATATTTCAAAAATTAAAAGTATTAAAATTAATCTATTTGGTTTTACAATATTGTTTATTACCTTTATAATCATTTGTAATATTATTTTCTTTATTATTAAACTTTCTAATTTGTTAGTAATAATAACATATACATATTTGATAATTGTATAATATTATTCGATTACATCAATTAACCAATGAACTTCGATTAGAACACTTTTTATCTTCATCAATATAATTACTACATACTAAATAAACTCCTTATTAATGAAATTCTTTCCAGTATTATATATAATATAATTCAATAAATTAATATAGATATCCATTCAACACTTTTTAAGTATATCAAATATATATTTTGTACTAATATTCATTAATTATTATACTATTTGAAATTGTATACCTTTATTAATAATATATAAAATCGAATTAATATCAATATATATCATATTTATTATAATAAAATAATTGAAATCAATATTATCCTTTAAATTGAATTTGAATCGATCGGGTGATTTATTATATTTCTAATAGTATTAATAGAACTTGATAAGTTTGTTAATCTTTTATTATAAGACATCACTATAGCCGGCTCATTGCAATATTTATTGTAAAAGTGTAGAAGGTGGTAATGGTCACACAAGAAAAGCCTTCGCATATACCAAGCATAGAGCAAGTGGCTACACGTAGTAAAATGGGGAGAATCGCTACATCGCGACAGCGAGGTGAGGGAGACGGTAGGAGCTGGGCACTCAATTCTTCAGGAGACAACTTTAGAAGGTAGAAAATTTCGATGATATTTTTAGGTCTACAGAAGAGAAGCTATAAATACTAAACGTTGGTAGCACGTGACCCTGAAGTCACGTGTTTTCACTCTCACATTCCTCCCCACTTTGGTCAATTGATCGCCCGATCAATTAAAGTCAAGAATCCAAACAACAATGCTCTTTTTGCTGCGATCATAACTTCGCGAAAAGTTTGCGAAGTTATGAAATGCGTTTATCGTCTTCCTTTACGACTCTGGTTGAGAACTCCGACCAGCAAGCCTTCCACTGCGTCTCTCTCCAGGAATAACTTCACGTATTCTTCTTGAACCTCTTGGTCGCCCAGGGAGACCTCGACTGTTGGAAAGGCCACCTCTCATTACGCCCGTAACTCCCTCGTTCTCGTCTCTTTCGTCGTTCAATCTCCTATCTTGTCCCGTGAGTTCGCGTCTTCTTCGTTTTACACGTCTGGTTCCTTGGGGAGAGGGGGCAGGGCTCGGGGGTTGGGGCGATGGAGGGGGAGTAGCATCTTCACCGCTGGTGTCTGTAGAGAATCCCAGCATTCCTTCTTCTTCATCGGCTGAAGCATATTTTCGTTTCTGTCCAGCTGCCGGTTCTACAGAGGCTACATAATAGTACGATTTTTCACCATAAGCCGATTCTTTAGAGATGACATCAGTGAAAGCGCGTTGATGTTGATGCCAAATTTCTTTCTGATGTCGACGGTACCAATCATGGAATTCGTCGTCAGTCATTTCGAGGAGGAGTGAAGCTTCGATGAGAACGGAGTGATCATCCCATGGCAATCTCCCGACAAGAGCTTGTTCGACAGGGTTTTCAGTAATCAGATGGCATTCGGCAGCAAACCCTGGAATTTCGTGTTGTCCATCCCACGTGACTGTCTTGTTGAAGATTGGCTTCAAGTTGCTGTGGGCATCCCTCAGGTCTTGGTACTTCATGCCATTCTCGAGGATCGGATCCAAGGTTCCATCATTTCTTTTCTTCACAGCCGTATATGGAACAATTGTGGCTGCGAACGGCTCATCCCCGTACGCGTCCATGTATGGCCGGATAGAGGTAGGGTTCCCTCCAGCTACGAGTGCCCACGAGTTATTCCGTCCATTCATGTACTGATCGGACTTCGTCAAGTTGGTGTAACTCTGGTGTCGTCTCTTAGCTGTGATATCATGAAAGAATCCATGATCGAAGATCATCTTGCCCTTGCCAAGCGTACTTTCAGCCAAGGTTCTCCAGTCTGTATCGTTCAGAGCGGAAGGTTTAACCCTTCCGTGTACGACTTCAGTTTGCGACGTATTCTCACCATTTTCGTCATGGGAATGTACGACGTACGCTGTAATGTGATCCGCTACCTTGTAGTCGGATACGGTATACAGGTCCCTAGCATTTCCATGCACAAAGGTGCGATCAAAGTCTTCCTCTGCTTGGATGATGAGCGCAGGGAATGGTACCGTCACCAAGCGGTACTCCTGATCCATGCGTTGTTTAGCCACTTCTCTCCAAAGCATCAGGTCTTGTCTGCAGCCTTGCTGCCAAGGGGCGTAGTAGCAGTGATGAGCGAAGCCAAGTCCCTGCTTTTCGTACCGGTTGTGGTGACAATACATTTTTATCGATGCAGACACAGAATCGGAACATCGGTCCATCAACATAGTGAGGATTGGATCAGTAGCCAACGCTCTTCGTCTACCTACTTCATGAACTTTTGTGAGGGTGGCGGGTGGCTCCAGTTCGAACGCTGGCTCACTAGCTGAGGGATTTAAGGGTCGAAACTTCAAAACTCCAAGGATCCTCTTCTTCCTTTCCTTGTTCGCGCCTTCGTTTAGCTTGAACCAGGCGAAGTACTTGTCGTGTATCCGCACGTCGTCGATACGGTCCCTGCGTTTATACACAGTTTTGAGACGGTGGACAAGATACTCGCTCTTCACTCGAGTAGTTTTGAGGCCTAGCACGTTCGCTAGGTGGCGGAGGTGGAAGTTGCAAAGTCCTTCAGGTCTGCGCGGAATTAATTCGGCCATGGTCATCCAGCCGATTTGTTTGGCCACGAATTTTTCTTTCAAGGCTAGGTACCAGTCCTTTGATACTAGAGCCTCCGGTGGGCATTTGCACGATTCGGGCTGTTCCACATTTTCTGCCTCCTCCTCACTTCCCAATGGTGCAGCTTGTCTCACGATCCACTTATCCATCAAGCAATTTTGTCGCGGCTCTTTGTCTTCTTCAGCCACTGTGACTCCCAATCTTGACCATCTCTCCAGGTTTGCGATCACTTCCTCATTGGGAGGTGGAGATGGTATGGCACTGAATTCAATGTGTGAGTCTCCTGCCGGTGGGACGTCTTCCGAGTAGTCGGAACTTTCCTCTCCAAGCATTCCGACCATATTGTACTTAAGGCCAAGTTGTTTTCGACTCTCGTCATCCCACTCAAAGGCTTTAAGTTCTTGCTTAGGGTCGAGGACTTTGAAAGCCATCCTAAACTCAGAAGGCATCAAGTGTCTGTTAACCCGCACTCCAGGCTTGGGGGGGCTTGTCAGTCGGCGTATGAGCTCTCCATTGACCACTTCTAGTAACGTGTCGGGGTCAGCCAATTTGACTACTTTGGTTAGCTCATATTGGAACCTAGTTCCGTATGTCATGATGAGGATTGTGGCGAAGGTAACGCCTTTACGAGAATGGTGCCACAGCAGGCTGAGTTTGTCGATAGCCTTTTGTCGCATGCGCCGAATCTTTTCTATTCTTGTGAGAGTCTCTTTGTTGTCGATCTTCATTTGCTTCGTCGATACATTGGCTTTGATGTGGAGATTATCTCGAATGATGGTGATCATGGACATTTCTTTCAGGTTGTCACCGCAGTCTTTCTGAGCATCAACCCAGTTATTGAACTCTAAGTACTTGGCGTATCGTTCTTCTTCCGGAAATGTTTGGATGGCTTCATGGGCCCTCATCATTGCTAGTATAGCTTCGTTCCCTGCAGTTATTATCGCATTGTGTCGCATGTGCTGAAGTCGTATGTCTGACACATCAATCATCATGGCCTGATCTTGTTCTTCCTCATTGCCACTAGGGGCTGGAGATTGGTTGTCTGATGAATGGTGGCCTGAACCTGTACTATTGTCTTCGTCCGACATCGTGAAAGTCTGTGTTGAATGTAACTTCGCGAAAAGTTTGCGAAGTTATATTTTACAGAAAAGGTGAAAGTATTTTTAAGAAAAGATATAAGAGAAGGGAATTAGTGAGAAGTAGGATTTAAAGGAGGCAAGAGAGATATTTTTGAGATAGGGAGCTGCTGAGTAAAGGGTTGTAGTGTTTTGAACCTCAAGTGAAGAGAGAAAATGGAAACTCTGTCTGCCTTTATAGAACTTTTCTAGCTCTTCTGGACTTAGATGTGGTTCTCTAAGCGATCTAATTATAAAGGCAATGAAAGGGTATAATACAAAGAGACGCATTCTTAACCCGAATAAGGAAGTTCTCGATTTCTAACAAAGACAAACGAAGTTTACCATTCTACCCTACCTTGGTGTATGGTTGACGCCCCGTCAATTACTCTAGCACTGTTGGAAAAGCGCGTCGTGTTGATGGGCTAATGGCTGGGATTTCCACTACGACACGAGTATTGGTGTTTGTCGGTGGTGTGACATCTTGATTCTCCTGTATGTGATCTATCATGTCCTCTGTTGTCGTAAAGCGTTGAGCGATTCGCTCGCTCCTTCTTGGATTTAGCAATGCTTCCAGAGGGTCTTCAAGTTCATCTTCAGTGATATCTCCCGTATCCTCTTCTTCTCCTCCGACTGGGATGTATTCTCCCTCTCTCTTGACGAACTTCTTAAGGCGGGCTCCTGAATAAGTCCCATCAATTGGAGTTCCATCCATTTCTTCCAGAATGTAAGTGCTCTTGTTCGGTAAGACTTTGTTTACACGGTATGGACCAAGCCATCGGTATCCAAGTTTCCTTTCTCTAGACATGTCGATTTTCGACTGCGGATCAAATTGAAGAACTATATCCCCTGCAGTGATTTTCTTGTCAATCACATTGTTGTCTTTGTCAAAACGCGCCTTTCCGTCCAGACGATATCGTTTCTTGCGCATTACCGCTTCCTCCATGTCTAAATCGTGCATTTCTAACTGGCGAAGACGTAACGCCAAGAGATCTTCACGGGAAGTAACCTTTTCCCAATCTAAAACTCTCCATGTGCTATATTGCGTTTCTATGGGTAACACCGGGTGGCGTCCATAGATCACATAGAATGGAGTCAGATTGGTCGGTCGGTGTGTGGTCACCCTGTCAGCAAACAACATTGCGTCCAAGTGACGCAGCCATCCGCTTTTACCATCCATCACCTTTGCCAGTCCGTCAGCTATGGGTCTGTGTCCTCGTTCAATTTGGCCGTTTGCTTTCGAGTTGTAGGCGGAGATCTGCACCCGTTTGATCCCATACTTTCTCAAGAAATATTCGACGTGTGCCTTGTTTTCGGGTCCTCCGTCCACAGAAACCTTGCCAAAGACTGAATGCCTACAAACGACATTCCAAATGAAAGCAGCGACGGCTTGCGACGTCGCATTTCTCAATGGCTTGGCTTCGATCCAACCTGATAAATCATCTCGTAAAGAAACAAGGTATTTGTAGCCGTTATCCGGGGGCATGTACATGATATCTAAGCCGCATTTTTGCCAACAGGTGCTCACCCACGTAGGGTGCAGGGGTTCTTCTTGGACATTGGGTTGTCGTTTCTGGCAATTGGGGCAGGATTTGACGAATCGTTTGACATCTTCATACATTCCATTCCAATAATAGAGCTTGTGTACCTTGTCAAATGTGCTTTCAACCCCTTTGTGACCGTACGCTTCGTGCAAGTTACCGATTAGTGATGTCCTTTGTTGTTGCTCATCGATAACCTTGCGGTGCGGTGTATCACGAGTCCCATTTCTGTATAAACACCCCTCACGTACGGAGAATCCTAAGGCACGCTTTTTGAATTTCGAAAATTCTTGGCTTGTCATGCCTTCGGGACGCTGCAGACTGGTTAGATATTGAGCGATCTTTCGGCTCTCACTATTGTATCCCTTGTCCAATTCGTAACTTCGCGAAAAGTTTGCGAAGTTATGTATAGTAGAAACATCTTCCACATTGTTGAGTTGATCTGCAATCCACTCATCAATGTCTTCCTCCTTATCTTCCTCAGATACATCAGAGAGTGTGGCTGGTCTTCTTGAAAGTCCGTCAGCAGCAGTGTGGGCTGTGCCTTTAACATGTCGCACTTCAAAGTCGAATAGCCTAATCCACGCGATCCATCGAGTGACCAGAGCTCCGGGGAGGTCTGTTGCCGCTCGATTCAGTTGGGCAACTAAGACTTTGGCATCTGTTTCCAGAACGAAGTGTATCCCGTATAGATCGAATCTACATTTTCGAAGAGCTTTTAACACTCCTCTACACTCCCTTTTTGTCGCATCATAGTTCTTTTCGGCGTCATTCCATAGTCCACTCTCAAAGCGCGCAACGGTGCGTTTTCCTCCAGATTCTTGTCCTAAGTGTGCTCCCCATCCATCGATGCTAGCGTCCACTCCGAGGACAATTTGTCCAACAATCATCGTATCTCCATAGTCTAAAGGCATCAGGGTTGGAGGCTTGATTAAGTTCTCCTTCAGCGACTTCATCGCTTGTTCTTGTTCAATTGTCCATGAGAATTCAACATCCTTCTTGAGCAAGCGATACAATGGTTCCGCTTTCTGTGCAAACTTTTCAACCCATATCCTGTAGTACACGCAGACACCTAGAAACATTCGGACTTCTGTTGCTGATTTGGGTTCTGGCCAGTCAAGGATCTTTTTGATTTTGGCTTCCACAGGCTTTCGTCCTTCTGATCCAACTACATAGCCTACCACTTCCATTCCATCATAGCACCACTTGGACTTTGCACCAACAGCACAGCCTGCGCGCTCAAGGCGTTCAAGGGTTTTATCAATTGCTTGGATATGTTCTAGAACGAACTTTCGCACACCCGGTACTATTTCTTTGTTGTCATATACCGTTTTCGGTCCTTTGATGCCGATATCGTCCAGAAAGGATATTGCCACTGACGGAGTCAAATCACCAAGAATTTTCATAATGATACGACAGAATTGAGCTACCGAGTTGGTTGCTCCTTGGGGAAGTGTAGTGTATCGGAGGAGGCCAAGCGGGGTCTGGAAAGCTGTTAAGTCTCTGCTCTCGAGAGCCAGAGGTATCTGATCATAACCAGAAAAGAAGTCGATTAGTGAAGCTACCGTGCAGCCTGCAAAATTTTCCGCAAAAGCATCTGCATCAGGAGGTAGATTCGCATCTCGAATCGTGTGTCGATTCAGCTCTACCACAGCATTGATGATTCGATAGGCGCCTGGGGTCTTCTTTTTCACCAAGAACCACGGATTACGATAAGGCCCATCGCATGGTTCGAAGACTCCTTGCTTTATTCTATCTCTAAGCATAGTAGAAACCACTTCCACTAAGGCTTTTGGAACTGGGAAACCAGGAGTTTGCCAAGCCTCATGGGGAACAGTTCGAATTCTTTGTGGTGGGGCTACGTCCTCTTGTACCCGTCCAGCATGTGTCCAGTCGAATGCTAAGGCCCCTTCTCGATTGAGGAGGCAGGCCATCAGCATGTCTCTTTCCAAATCCGTCAAAAGATCTCCGCAATCAATCGCCTTTGTTCTTTCTGGAGTGAGCCGATACCCTTCAGGTTCTTTGTTGAAGCGGGGTATAAGAAACTCTTTCCATCTCCCGGATGGCTCTTGATACGGATTTCTTAACTGATCACGCTCAAACCAATCGTCTCTTCCGCCAGGGGGTTCTCCAGTGATGTTACATGGTTGATTCGAGGGGCGGACCTTCGTAGCTTTGTTCTTGTACATTGTATTTACTTGTTCCACATCGTCATTCACGATGTGAATATTGAACAATTCTTCGAAGGTTTGAGAGGATATAATGTGTTTTCCTTCATCTGACCTTTCTAACATGTTGAAGCAGAACTCCTGAAATTCGGTACTAAGGGAAGCATATATTCTTGCAAAATGCTCTGTCTTGCCATCGTCATAACTTCGCGAAAAGTTTGCGAAGTTACGAGAACTGGGGGAATTGGGGAAATTGCCGACACATTGTCCCCTCAATGTGTCAGTGCCTAGTTTTCCGATTGCATCACTGTCTGAAACTTCTGCCCAGCACTCCAAACACTAGCTTGAGTTTCTCTGTCATCATCCACGACTGTAAGGTATTGTGCACCATCCCTGTATGTAAAGCTAACCTCTCCTGCAATAAACCATGGCATACCTAGCAATAGTTCGTTGCGAGCGTTTTCCATAACGTAAATATTGATCACATTCGAGACTCCTCCCAATGCAACACGAACGTCTCTACAAATTCCTCTTAGATTTAAGGAGTCTGCACTGATGCCCACAATGGTTGTCTGGACTGGGCTGATGGGTAGATTAAGTTTTCTAGCCAAAACAGAGTCGATCAGGTTGATCGTGGATCCTGAGTCCGGGATCGCATTGACTGGACCTAGGCCGTTGACACTAACTTTAACCTTCGGGAGGCTTTCTCTATCTTCATTTGTAGTGTATACTAAGTCGGTGTGGTTTACTTGCTCCGGGGCTTCAGGTCGAAGATTAGTAGGAAGTCGGTTGATGGCATTAATCAAGTGGCTGTTCAACTCTGAAGGCATAGTAGGATCGCCTACTCTGGTTGTCCATCTTTTCCAAATGGCTGGACATTCCCTGAGTATCAGTCCTAGAGACACGTTAATAGTTGATGAGAGAATGTCTCTATCAAGCTCTTCTATACTGCCGAAGGTATTCGTCATGAGCCTAGGCATCATTCTCTTCCTTGGTTTCTTTGTCTTGTCAACAACCCTTTCATAGATAATCTCTGGTTCGTTGGGGTCTTGGATATCCATGGGTTCAGTATCTGGCTCAGCCCCATTGTGGCTAAGAGTATCTTCCTCAGGAGACATCAAGTGAGCATATTTAAGAACCTTCGAAGCAAGAGTAGAATTCTGATTCTTCGCGCTCTTGACAGGTGGTTTGTGAACCTTACTAGGACCGTGTGGAGGTCGGCCGCGTTTCCTAGGTTCAGAGCTGACCGCATTAACATATTCTCCTATAGTGAAATTTTCTGGGCTGTCGACATTGAGAACTTCTGCGGTATATATATCTTCAATTAGCTGTACTTGCTCCACTTCTCTCTGTGGTTGGTCCCATCCGTTTGACTTAGCTCTCAAGCTCACTGCCTTAGCAAGGGAACCTTGAGTCTTGTGGTCGTGAATGATAGGTGAGGGATTCTCCTTTGTATCCTTTGGTCCCCAAAACAGCTCGCCATATTGATTATGATGTATATATCCATAGTCAATGTACTCTTTGAAGACAGGACAGTCCTTTTTGAAACTGTGATCTTCTTTCCCAGGGTATTGGTTTTGGCAAAAGTAACAATATCTCCTCTGAGCGACATTGACATATTCTACACTGTCGTCCATACCATCTTGCACATTGTTCGAGCCCAGAGAGGGGTAGTATGTTGACATTTGGGGTCGCGTAGCAAGAGGGATTCTGTAGTTCGAATGGGGGTCAAGTATCTGCACTTTTCCTTCCGTTCTCTTGGGAGCTTTCTCTTGTTGGGTTATTGCAGAAAAGCTCTCAAGCATTTTCGTGATTTGCTCGATACTGTCTGCCTTTGGGATGACAGGACTCTTGGCTTGCACTTTGGTTTTCTTGAATGAAGTGACAGTATCGATCAACTCTTCCAGACCCGAATCTTCCTCAGAATCGCTCACCTCGAGGATCCTAAATTGGGATTCATTGTCTGTATATTGCATTACCCATTGAAAGACTTTATCCCACTCCACTGTACCAGGTTTCTTCAGGTCTATCTTGAGTCCAGCAATGCACTTGCGAGCAGCTCTTTTAGGGATGTTTTTCAAGAAAGTTTCAGTGACCTCGCTCTTGGTTGAAGCTTTGTCTCTAATCAAGCGTTGGGCGACTTGATTATACTGACGCGTAAAGCGTGCAAGTGCGTCAGCATTGTCTTCCCCTTCCTGTTTATATTTCTTAGCAAGACGACGAATGTAGTCTCTCGAATACATTTTCTGATGAATATCATCTGCCAAGTGCTCCTTGAGAAATGCAGGCTTGAATTTGCGTTCCCAATCCCAACCTTCTTGCTGCCACTCTTTCATGGCCTTAACATCCTCTCGAAGAGTCCTTTCCACCTGCAATGGAATTCGAAGACGGAAGTCTTCCTCGTTCATCCTGTAGTTGCGTCGGAGTTGTTCCATGCCTTCACACCACTCTGTAGCATTGGAACCTTGGAACCACGGCATTCCTTCTTGTCCGGGGAGGGGCAATGGTGGGGCATTTGCTCTGCTCAGTTGTTCCAAAATAGCAGCAAGTTGTGCAGCGCTAACGTGCCCATCTTGCGGGAACACATTGGCGCTTTGCTTCTGTTTGACAGACTCGGTTTTTCGTTGCTCCTTTACTTGTTGAGGGAGTGGTCCTTCTCCTGGAGCTTCGGGGGTGTCTCTCTGTTCCCGAGAGTTGGATGCAGTGATCGGAATTGATGTATCGGAAGCCGAATCAGAGATCGAGTCTCTCTCCCTCATTTGACCAGCCTCTCCTTCGAATTTAATGGGTTCCATTTTGTCTGAAATGATTCTTTCCTTCTTTTTCTAATGTTTTATTCTTGATCGGTTGTTGCAGGTTGCAATCTTGGAAGGGTAGCAAGACTTTATACCGTTGTTTTCGTACAACTTCGGAGTCTTTTACCCTTCTTCATAACTTCGCGAAAAGTTTGCGAAGTTACAAAGAGACCCATTGCATCCACGACAACCAACATTTCACCACTTTTTCGGCATATTGACGTTGGGCTTTCTCTAACTCGTAACCTCCTACTTTCCCGAGTTTTCGGAATAGCTCTTGGCTAAGGAAGTATCTCCGCTCTTTGTCTCCCTTTCATCATTGGGCAAGAGAGAATTCACCCTTGTATCGCCGGTGAATACCCATCAGATGGCTGCTAGTCCACCCCCATTCTGACCACGTATAATCAGAACTCTATAGGAATTTTCTAGCCCCGTAGACTTTTGAGTTTTCACCTTGTTTACCCTGGTGTCCCCCCGCCCACCTGACTTGTAGATTGAAAAAGCGAAGATTCTCCCTTGACTTCCAAGCGATACCGGCGTTTCCGCAGGAGGCTATTTCGTTCGAGATAGTCACGATATGTTCTCTCGGTGCTGTGGTGGATGTGGATACAACAATAAAGTTTTTCCACTCCCCCCCACTTTTACACCAAGAGGCCACATATCGGTTTTGAGTTTTTAGGGAAACAATGTCTCCCTCACCGCAACAATCACGAGTTGCGACACCATACCATCTACAGGTATTCCGGCAGTCCCGTTACCTCAATCTACCTATTGCACCCAATAACCACTTGCTTTCTGAAGACGATCCAAGAGCTCAGGTTCGCACATAGCTATCTGACCTTTCGACGTTTTCTTCCCTGCGTAGGTCACCAATGTAAAAGTGTAGAAGGTGGTAATGGTCACACAAGAAAAGCCTTCGCATATACCAAGCATAGAGCAAGTGGCTACACGTAGTAAAATGGGGAGAATCGCTACATCGCGACAGCGAGGTGAGGGAGACGGTAGGAGCTGGGCACTCAATTCTTCAGGAGACAACTTTAGAAGGTAGAAAATTTCGATGATATTTTTAGGTCTACAGAAGAGAAGCTATAAATACTAAACGTTGGTAGCACGTGACCCTGAAGTCACGTGTTTTCACTCTCACATTATAAGAGTTTATGAACTGATGAATAACTAAAGCGACAATATAAACATTGTAATTTTTTATTAATAAAATAACACTCATTATTATTAATAATTTGTTATACGAATTGTTGTACATTTATATGCTATAAAAATATTGTATACTTGTTTTGGCGAATGTATAGGAAACTTCTTTTTGTCTTATTCATTATTACTATATTGATAATATTATTATAATATATATCAAGTTTATTTATATCTTTAAATAATAATAAGAATAGAGTTTCCATATTTATTATATAGAATTCAACAATTCCTAATAATAAATTGAAATAGAATGAACCTATTGATTCAACTCTATCAATTCTGAATACTATATTAATAATTCTTGTTTTGCTTTTGTTTAATAATATATTTTCAATAATCGTTTTATATGCTATATACTATTTATAACTAATTATAGATTATTTTATAATAACTATATCGATAATAATGCTTTGGAATTCTTTTATATTATATTTGCTAATATAGATTATTCTTTCTTTACAAATTCAATATATCAAAATATACTTAAAGATTTTATTATTTAAGTTTATTATAATCTCTTTGCCATTTATAAATCTAATATAAATAATAAAATTTGAATATAATTTTTATACAAATAATTTTTATAATTCAAATTACACAAAATAAACTATTACTTCATTATCAATATCCAAATCAATATTATTATCATTATTTTAATTAGATTCTTTATATTCAATAAGGAATTATTCAAAACTTTTATTAAAATTATTTCTATTTTTAAATTACTTCTTATACTTACTTTTTAATTCATTGTATTTCTTTTTATTATATCAAATCGATTAATAATCTTCTTTTTTATAAATGAAATACTTTTTCTTTATTTGTGATTTGAATGGGTAATGATTATTATATCCAAAACCTTTTTGATTATATCCTTTTCAATTATATTAATATTTATAATTAATATAGAATATTATTATTTCATTTATATAAGATTGCTTTTATATTATTATAACTAATTATAACTTTTCAAAAAAACTTAATATATTCTTTACAAAGTGAAAATAAATAATAGAATATACTAATATTAATATATATATATTAATAATCTTCTAATATAATAACTTATCAATTCTCATTATCGAATTGAATCCCTTATATAAATAATAAAGCTTTATTATTATCAATTATAGATAATGATTTATCAATTTGCTAATATTATTTAATTCTATTATAATACTTTTAAATATAATGTTCTTTTATTACTATATAAGATTGCATTTGTATTCTAAATCTTCGAATGTAATTTCCATTATTTGGCAGATCTTTTTTATTGTATTAAATATATTATTTAAATTTATATAATAAAAATCGAGTATAACTTTGATAAATATTGTAAAGAATATTTTTAATAATAGATATTCAAATAAATCGATTTGTTAATAATTATTAATAAATATTAAATACTTATAAATAAAATTGTTATCCTACTTATTGTATTTGTTAGTTTTCTTATAGAGCTTTATAAGATTTTCTAATAATTATTTAATATTGATAGCTTTTTATAATATTTTGAATAAATCATTTTGAATATTGTTATTATATTTGAGATTATTTTTTATTATATCCTTTTTTATTCCTTTCATTATTATTATTTCTATTATTATTATTAAAAATATTATTATTATTATTTAATTTTCTATCCAAATATCTATTTTGATATATATATTGATATATATATTATTGATTTAAATCATATTAATTATAATATTATTTCTATTATTAAAATGATTATTGTAATAATTGATTATTATAATAAAAAGATAATACTTTTGAAAATTGTTTAAGATTGATTTAAAATAGTTTTAATAATAAATTAATAAATCCTTAAAATATTAGAAATAATAATAATTTTCTAGAATTATAATATTTATATATAATTGATTCGTTTTCTAATATAAAACTTGAAAGTTGAAAAGGTATTTTTAATTGTAAAAATATCTTTGATTATGATTTTATTAATATTTTATATTCAATATCAATACCTTTACTTTTATTAACTTTTTTCAATTATTATAATATAAAAAATAATTATAATAAAATATATATATTGAATTCTAAAAAATCAATATATAAATCCTTCATTCGAAATATCTTAAAATTTCTAAATAATATATATAGTTTTTCAATTACAATTCTTTATTATATATTTTTCAATCGAAATACAAATTCCTTTTCGAAAATCACTTCAATAATCTTTTTGAATATTTATATTTTATAAAATAATCAATATATATCAATCAAAACTTTATATATTAATCAAATTATATATTCTTTTAATTTATTAATATACACTCTGCACAAGTGTAATTCATATTTAAGCTTATATAGAATATATATACTAACTTATGAAAAGTGTACTAATATAAATTCATCGAATATAAAATTATAATCCACCTACATTTCTTAATTATAGTATTTCTAATATTAATATTTATAAACCTTATATTTAACAAAATCTCTAATCTCTTTCACATTTGCATTTTATATATCAATAAAATAATTTATCCATTTCTATAATAACTTTTTATATTCTTCAATTATAATAATTAATATCATTTTCAATTTAATACTTGAAATAGGATTTTCAAAAATATATGTTTTCATTTAAAAAGATTTTAAAAAAACTTCTATTATTTTATAAATAGCAAATAAATAATAATAAAATAAATCAATAATATAAATATAAATAAAATACAATTTTACAAAAAATTTATAAAATTATATTATATATAATATTACTAAACTCAAATTGATATTACTGATTTCTATTTCTTCAATATATATTATAAAAAAGAATTAAATATAAATTAAAATTACCATAAAAATCATTACCATATTACCGATTTCTTTTAATAATATAAATATCAAGCTATATTGAATTAATATTTATATAAGAATTACTACTATATTACTATCAATTCTTATTTATATAAAAATAAATATTAAATTATAATAAATTGATACAAAAACTTATATTTTTTCAAAAAAATATTAATTTTAATTATAAATATATATTATATTTAAAATTAAAATATTAAATTTCTAATCTATAATATTATTAATCAATATTAATATCACTATAGAGATGATAAAGTTAATATAATATTATAATTTATATTATTATAATATTACTTAGAATTCTAAAAGCTAGGATTATGAAATATATTATTATAATGCCGAAAGGCGTTAGTGCAAACGCTAGCACGGTTATATGATCCCTATTCCAACATTTTTTATTGAAAATAATTTACACTTTATAATAGATTTTATTATCTTTTAATAAAGAATATTTTATTATATTTTTTTCATTTATAGTGAATTTCAATTTATTCAAGAATTTCTTTTTTCTTTCATAAAAACAGAATCTATATATATTTTCAAAATTCCTTTTTATTACTATATTTATATATTCTATTAAAAATACTTTGTGAAAAAAAAAATGATTTTATGATATTAATTTTAATTTAAAAATCTTTTCCAAAAAATTTGTAATAAATATTTTTTATTTTTTAATCTTGAAATAATCAATAATTTTTTTTGCAAAACTTAATTTATAATTTATTTCAAAAAAAAAATATATATTTTAAACATGTTTTTATCGATTGATATAAATCTATTTATAAGCTTTTTTTTAATAAATATTTCTTTAAATTATTAATAAATTATAGATTTTGATATATCTGATTGAGGCAAAATGAAGTACATACTTTTTTTATATAATATTAATCGGATTATTGTTTAAACTTTGGTCTTTTAACAAATTATATTCTTCATATAGTTCTTTATCAATAAAAATAATATTATATCTAATTAATCATATATTAGATAGTATTTAGAAATTGAATTAATTAATTATTTTAACAGTATTTTCGAAAAACGTATACCCTGTGAGTCCGTACACCCACTGGTGGCCTTCGCGTTCTGTTTACTAATCTATTTCCTGACCAAATGGAACATTCAATGGAGCCAACCCTTCCTGTGGGGCCCTTTTACGGGTATCCCCCACATTTGGATGCATGGCTTTCACGGTCACAGCTGCCGAAGCGTATGAAAGACGCGACTCGACTCCAACGGCAATTGAATATGAAACTTTAAATCAACTAATATAATCTTTTCAATATACTTTCCTTTTAGATGCCATTAAAGCTTACAAAAGATCCGACTGTGAGACTTTTGACTTTACTATTGAAATTGATTACTTGAACAGAAGTTCAGTCAAATCATTGAACCATCGGGTTTCATGCCCATTTTCCAAGGAGCCCCATCAACGCCATGCCTGCCATTAGACTGATCAAAGCGACTGAGGTCTTGATCAATCCAGCATCCCTCAACTCACCATAAATCCAGTCATGAGCCCACATGTTGACGAAGCCGATCCAGGTAAGAATACCAGCAGATAGAGCATCCAAGGTTCCAAGTGCAACAATGGTTGATGGATCATTACCGTTGAACTTGTTGATAACGCCAATACCAATGGCCATTCCAGTTGGAGTTACAAGTGTAAAGGCCATGGGAAGAATTATGTACTTGGTGGTTTTAAGGCCATCAATCACTGCGATTCGGGCGCCAAGAGCAAGTCCTTCAAATATTTGGTGGAAGACGATGACTATAAAGAGTGTGATGAAAACCGAGTCGCCTGCCACTACTAATGTAATACCAATAAGAAGAGAGTGGAAAATGATACCAGCCTCAAGTATGAAGATACTGAGACCATCATTGGCGTGAGTGGTTCCAACACTGTTGTTGTCGTGGTGATGGCTTAGGTGCGCGAGCGTAGATGTAGGGTGATCTTTCACTGCTTCCTCTTCGCGTGGGGCGTCCTGAGAGCTAATACTGCCAGTTTGTCTTTTTATGGTGGACTGTAGGCGCCAATGTGCAATTCGATGACCAGTAAAGTCGATTAAAAAAGCGATAAATGCACCAGCCATCATAATAGCGGTCGTGGTTGCTTCGTATTTCAATTCACCAAGACAACTATACAGAAATGAGTGCTAGAATATTTTAATTGGAGGTAATAGCTGCTTACCTGTTGCCAAACATCAATGAAGCGTGGGTCGCAAGCTAAATTCGGTCAGCAAATTGCTTACCTCGAGTGAGGATTGAAAGACGAACATGGATCAAGGCTGTGGCGATGATGACACCAGTACCAAACTGCTTAACAATGGTGAAAACGATTCCAGTTCCATTGGTTTTCAGAACTCGTGCCATAAAAATTGGAGCATAGACCCCTAATATTTGTTAGAAGAAGCTAATTTCCCGGCTGAGAGGCTTACCAATTGCACTTGTAAAGAGAATGACAAACAACAACCCAATGCGGAGTTTGACATTGTAATCACGATCTTTTCTCTCACAGGTTGCTTCGGTAGATCCACCAACACAATGTCTACCACAAATCAGAACTTTGGCAATGTCATCAACACAATTAGGTAACGTACTCAACACCGGCGTGGAAGTGGCAATTCTCCCCACCTTCAGACTCTGTAGAACTCTCCTCCCCAGTGGAGACAACCTCTTCAGTAGAACCAACGACCTCAACTTCAGCACCATCGGGTCCCAGGCAAAATGTAGTAGAACCGTGAGAATGACAGCCATTATAAGCGGTAGGGAGAGCTTCATTACCAGTGGCAGTCGCCAATACCTGAACCTCTTCCCCATTGCCTTTCACGCAATACCTGGAAGATGATCAGCTCTCTCATCTTGTAAAATAAGACTCACACATACTGAGTAGTATCATGTTGATGGCAGTCAGTAATGGCAGTGGTCTGCACATTTCCAGTCGTCTCTGCGATCACCGAGGTTGGAGAAGTTGGTGTTGGTGTTGGAGTTTGTGTTGGAGTTGTTGTTGTTGTTGTTAGTGCTAGGGTAGCAGTGTTGCTGCTAATTGTGGTTTGGGCCCCCCCAGGGAAAAAGCATACTCTATATGCAATTAATATACAGTTTTCTTGCCAGACGAGAGACTTACTCTTGTCCCTCCTGGATATGGCAGCCCGTGAGCGTGATCTGAGCACTGCTGATTGCGCTGAGCAACGAAAACAGCAACACACTTCTGAGAATCATAGAAAATCGAGAATTGAACATCTCGTGAACAGCACCACAGAAAGGTGTGTAAAGATAAGAGGTAGAAGGAGAGAGAGAAGGCTTTCGGGAAAAGTACTCTGGGAATATGATGGAATAATGATGGTCAAATAAGTGTGAGATCAACATGCGACCGAGGTCTAATATTTATTTTGTCAATTGAATTTTCTAGCTCAGAAACCCGGAAAGTCAAAAACTTAGAAAGTCTGCTATCAGAGCTAGGCAAAGCAAATTCAAGAGTTCCTGCTCATTGTTTGACATTGGGAGCGAAGCTGGAAATATTCCACCATCAGCATTGAACAATTGATAGAGAAAATGGGAAGAAAGACCGACTTGGCTCGCAATCATTCACAAATCAAAAATTCGAATGGCGCCGACAAGATGAGCTTAAATGGCAGATGGAGCTTGGCATACCTGGGCATGAGAACCTTGATGGTTCGAATGAGAGAAAGCTTTCAAAATCGAAGATGGCATGATTGACATCTCTCCATTCCCTTGTTTTCTGCGAATCGCAACGGCAGTAGAATTTCTTTCCTCATTTTGTTATTCAACACCAAACTGTCCAATTGTGGCCGACGTGATTGCCCAAAAGACGAAATGGCCCGCGATGGATCAAAGGCTGTCCTTTCAGACTCTGCCAGCATGCAGAATCGAGTGCAACGGTAGGGCTGGTACTTCTGCACTGGTCACAAATATAACAAATATAACAACCCAGCTTAGAGGAGGCCAAGGCCTTTTTGGGAGGGTCATGAGTGATGGAGGAGAAAAATCTCTGTGGATTACATAATCACAAATGACGTACCCCGCCTCCCTCGGAAAGAAGTTAAGAAATCCGACTGGCCAACTTCGATGACAAGACATGACAGCAGATAATAAGTCTTGTGTCGCTGTTGTACTTCGTTGTAATAAAGATTTTGAGTTCTACTTCTTTAAATGTTCAACCCTACATGATGGACCAGGCGTCTGCACTCTGAAAAGTTCTTCATCTTGGCTTGACAAGCGTCAAGGTAGAACTAGCATATTGGCCTTCCGCCGGAACCGCATCGTGGTCCCTACCTATCTTGCTGGTCATTCTTTGGCCTTGAAATATCCTCATAACAGTCAGATCAAGCTCTTGGCGTTCACGGGGTTAAATTTCAATAGAAATGGTGGCTTTCCAAGACTGAAGTATGAGTGAGAACCCGGAGAGGTAATCACTTTAAAAGACGATATGAATCTCACTTTGAAGAATCATCTCACACAAAATCTTATCAATCTTCCTCGTTTTTTCTTTGAATACTGCAATTGTTAAGCAAGACTTTAAGATGCATTTTCCAAGTTTTCTCATTGTCTCCATCAATACTTTTGGTGCATTGGCATACCCTCTTGGTACCACAAATGCCGCAGTCTCTCCTGCTCCGGTCTCTGAGCTTTTTGTCTCTTCAAGCAATACACCGGAGTACGACTGGCAGAGCAGTTATGTGTCTCACTTCACGATTCACCCATCCTGCAATGCAACAGAGCGTCATGAGCTTAGCGAAGGGTTGAGACAAGCGGTTGAGATGGCTGAGCATGCAAAAAACCACAGTCGGTACCACCCGGGATGATCACGTCAAAATCAATGCTAATCAACCCCTTAGTCCTTGTCCATGGTAACAAATCCGGAATTTTTCAAAAGTACTTCGGCAAAGGCCCCACTGCTACGCCAATGGGGTGGTTCGACAAGATTGCCTCTGGTAATCGCGCTGGCATCGTCTTCCGTTGTGATGATCCTGACCGAAACTGTGAAACTCAAGATAGTAAGCACACACATCCACAACAAGAAGCCGTCAGAATTTCTCATGATCTGACATCTCATAGCATGGGCAGGTCACTGGCGCGGTGAAAACGCAACAGCAGAAACCGTCATATGCCCGCTATCATATCAAACCCGCCTTTCTCTCACCGCACTTTGCGCGCGAGGATTCAATATCGCGACTGGCCGACCAGCAAATTTCTGGGCCCCGGATCTCATGCACAGACTCTACCACGTCCCACTCATTGGCGAAGAAATCGTCGATCACCATGCTGACGGGTACCTTGGCGTTCAAGAGCTGGCCGCTGGTAGCAACTACACATTGTCTGGACATAATAGTGCTACATTGACGTATTTTGCGACCGAGGTATATGCGTATGATATTGCTGTTCCTGGCGAGGGATGTTTAGGCAAGGCTAGTGCTGAGAAGGAGGAGGACTCCCATAGCACTGCTACAGAGACTGCATCGACTGCATCGACTTCGCCGACTGTAAATCCGACAAGAATTATCTCAGCTGAAAGCAGTCCCACTGCATCTTCTCCTGCTGGGACCGAGTGTCATACACATGATGACGGCACATTGCACTGCGTATAAACAACTCACTCTTATTATTGTATAGTGGTGTGATTAGCTCATCATGAACCAATACATATTAATTCCTCAATAAAAGAAAGCTGAAGTGCCCAAAAACTACAAAAGTAAATAAGCTCATCTCTCACAACGTTCCCCAACCTTTCTTTTCTCCTTTTCATAATCTTTACTCTTATATTTCGTCAATTTTATATCATTCTTACTATCACATGGAGATTCGTTCCCATTTGGTTTTCAGTGCATTTTGCCTCTTTTTAAAAGTTCTCTTTCAATATTAGAAACTTCAGCTCTTTTCATTATGCCTTTAACGTGATTTAAATCAATTTTTTTGTTCAAATTTTACTCCTCGAATGCTTCCTTCATTTACTACTCTCAGAGTTTAGAATATGAGTAATAGTGATAATGCAGTCATGAAAGTAGGACAAATTAGCCGCTTAAACTTAAGAATGATTTGAACATCAATACCTTCATATTTCTTTTCGTTACTTGTACTCACCCCCAGCGTACCGTGTCAGGTGGACAATTTCCTTGTTTGAGCATGCGAGCCAATGGCAGTTCTAACGCACGGCAAATGCTTTGGTATAATTACTAGCTTTATTGGCCCGGGATTGTAGCCAGGAAGGGGTGTGAAAAGTTAGGTGTTGTTGAATAGGGTCTTAATCGAGGTGGTTTCGTGAGGATGAAAAAAGCTGTATAAAATCTATAGGAAATAACTCTATTGTTCTTTCGGAAACCATTCATCCACTCCCTGTGTCACTCTGTATGATATTGTATTGAGCGCGGAGGTCAACCTTCCCTGATTTCCGAATGACTTTCTTCGAATCTTGAGATGGGTTCGTGATGCTTCGACCGTTGGATGAGGATTGTGATACAAGGGTTTGTGAGGGATGAAATTGTAAAGAATGGTGTATTGTCGAAGGGTGTGAAGAACACGAAGGTATGCTATCCAGAGTCGTGGCACATCTTCCTGTAGCACTGTGTCCCCCTGTTTCAACATTATGAAAACCGGTGATTTAACCTGTTTTCCAAGATGACCTAGAAGACTTCTCCGGGTATCGGGATGAAGAATTTGTCAATGAGGTATTCTGATATAAGCTGTACTGAAGAGAAGAGTACGCCGTATACTCTCTTGGAGGATATTGTGTTTCCGAACTGTTTCTGCCATACTGGCTGGAACATAAGTAGCCAATATCAGACTCTTTACCACAAGTTGATGCTGATGGAGGCATGTGAGTTCTATAGCCTGACGTTGTAGGTTAGTACGATGAGGTGGACCGGCCAGGGACGTCTAAAGAATTGCTATTCCTGGAGTTTTTTGTTGGATATGAGCTTGAGTTAGTTATTTGAGTTGGTCGGCTCAAAGATGGCGTAGGGGCATAGCTGTAGGAACTCTTTAATGCATGCACACTGCATTCATGAATTTCATGAATAAACCAGACCTCAAAGTTGTACTCCAAAGTATAAACTTTCACATAATTTATTCTCGACGACGAATCGAAATGATGTCTTGCTGAGTATGGTATCATTCTGATTGGCTGAAATACTATTTCGCTACCGTTCTCGTTTGGAATGAGTTTTGGCTCCGTCGTGTAGATATTCGCATGATCTGCAATACGCACACCAGGCTTGCTTGTCGCTCGTCCTTTATGGGTAATCATTAGCCTAATATGTTAGACATGATCAATATACAATGAAGAATAGGAGACTAAACTCACAACAAAGACAGTGATCCCATCGACTATCTATAACAACAAACTTTCGAACTTTCGCATATATCGGTTCTCCATGCTTCTGTCTATATGATATTGTACTTCCTCATCCATTCTTATCTTCAATTGGTTCAGATCAAAGAGCTTTGAAGACCTGCTTGAATCAATTGTGACATCATGATTTGAAAATATGAGATCAAAAACTCACTGTTCCAAATTTGAAGTCCCTATCACGGCGCACTTTATAATCCATCATAGTTTAGTAGATAGATATGTTGTTAATATTGCAAGCACTTGGATTGGAGTTCTTGTGCTCCAGAGATGTGCTGTGGTCTCCGAGTTTGGCTACAATTTGGGGTCTGCATCGACGAATGAAGTTAGGGTAGCAGGTGCCGGTGGATTCGTCAGTGTCAATATCGTCACTTTCTCTAGGATAGATATTGTTTTTTAGTAATTCAATGTATTTTCCGATTCACCTTCGAGCAGCATGTTATTGTCGAGTCTCGGAATATCTGTATTGGCAGAAGATGTTAGTATATCGTGTTCGAACCTCCATTCGATTTCACCTCGGGAATTGTTGCTGTACGAAGCCCACTCTTTTCTTTCAGCAGTCCATTGAAAGGTACTCCACAAATTAGTATTGGAAGATGTTTTCGAGTCCCTTGTATGAGACCGTCGAAACGAGATTGTGGAAGATTTCGAGTTGAAAGAACCCCAAACGAGATTGTGGAAGATTTCGAGTTGAAAGAATCCCAAAGCAATAACATAGAAAGTTTGTTCAGTGCGGTCATTTTCGCTAATGAAAAATTGCAAGGCTTTCGACTTACACATCTCTACGTGGCGATAATTAGCCCGCAGTCTTGAATACCGTAGAGTTTTCATTGGTAGGGATAATGAGTATCGTTTACACTGCTTGTGTGACCAATACCCCTACCATTCATCGGAGTGATTTCACAAGTACACCGAATATTAAATAAGGTTATAGGATAAATGCCATCGAGTGCTTTGAAAGTGTAAGCTTGTTTTCCTTTTGTTTATAACCGGTGGCTGATATACAATGAAGTAACATCAATACAAGAGAGCGGAAAATCAATGTTTGAAGGGGCATACTCTGTGAAAATTTTGTATTGGTTGGACTTACTTCAAATAGGAAATATTCAGTCTGAGTATCCATAGCTCAGATAAAGATTATTTCACATTTTTTACAGTACTTTCAGATATTAGATTCTTATTATGCTTACAATATTCATTTAATGTGAAATAATCAGAACAATGCATTGTACATCGCTTAACTGCTCAAACCCATTAAAAAAGAGATTGTAGTATTACTTTGATTGTAAAAGTGGTATATACAGCTAGCTACTGGAAAAAGGAACGAAGTTCGAACATCTCCGAATTCACAGGTTGTAGGGATTCAAATTATCATTGAAAAACTCGAATTGATATAGTTGGGCACACAATTAACAGAAACGAATCTTCTATCATTATAGACAGTAATTCTAGCAGCAATTGGAATGAAGTCCAATAATTATTGGATAATCAAAGGTTTGAATGTGTTAATATTCATTTTTTAAAGTGTTCGAAATGTGGCAGTGTATACAGGTACATTTATCTAGATCCTAGTTTAGTAAGTCTCGAATAACTTGCACCTGATTCATCATTTCCTTCAACAAGGTACTCATACTTCCTAAATATCTCTTTTACATAACATAGTTGTTCCAAACGAGTCATTGATTTTCCCGATGACATTCATGTACCCCAGCGCCCCACATTTTTTTCTAGGTTTAAATTTCCCGAACCTCAAATAAGATTAATTTAAGCTTTCCAACCCTTCTCGAGACATAACCTTATTTCAAGTGAAAGTCTAGTGCTACCAATCCACAAAAAGACTCTAAAATTCAAAGAATAGAACATTTAGTGTTCTCCGAACATCAAAATCATCACTCCCCGTCATCTTAATCAATATCAACTTACCCAACGAAATTATCTCCAGACCTCGCTCAGAATTTTACCAAGTTCCAGCCTCGGTATCATGAATGCTGATAAAATCGACCGTAAGCATACAAGCTCCTGGGGTTGTAGAGTCGATACCAATTTCATTAGAGAACCATGAGAAAAGGTGAGACAAAATAAACTGTATGCAGACTTATTTGTGACGACTACATAAAAATCCTTGAATTAGCTATTTAATATCATGGCGAGCCTTGAGTCTGCAGCTATTGTACTATTCAATTATCATATTGCAAAGAACTAGAAATCAATCAAGTTTATTGTTACTAAATGCAAAGATGCGTATACATTCGAGAAAGGATATTCGGATTAAAATGTCTAGAATCCTACCTCTCTTGTTCGAGAGAACTCTCCTGATTGAAGCGCTTCTTATCTTAGCAAATATGATGATATGAGGCTTGTCGCTTGGGAGAACGTTAGCGTTTGAGGAAGGGGTTATGAAATGGGGAGTAGCTATTCAGGCTGTAAGTACTAGTTGCTCTTGGATATGAGGAGTAAATATGGGGAAAAGGGCCTAGAAGCCTATTGATAAAGGGGTAAACTGAATTATTATTCCTAAGGAGCTTAAAGCTACGTAAGATTTAGAACTGCCGAGGTCGCTTTTAGAAATAGTATAAAATAATAATGGAAAACTATACCACTAGATCACTATGCCCCTATGGGCATGAGCCTCGATCTTATCATGAACTATATACCTTCTTAGTACTAGCTGCTTCTTCTTTTGTCCCGATCTAACACCGTGGTCTTCGACAAAGACACAAGAGGCCGAAATCGAGTACTTAAAAATACGTTTTGGTGGTGTGCACGGTACTCATTCCGGCCGATTTTCTGTTCCCGAAGAGACCGTTCTTAGTACGCATTTGGCATCTGATATATACGAACCTATCAAAACTCTGCCGTAATTAGAGGGGCCTGTGACAAGCAGGCTTCCCCACAATTTTGTTTCAACGTTGTATCCTATAATACAAGTATTAAGAAAAGAATTATAGTGACAATTTATAAAATAGGCCTCTACTAGTTGCTCGGAAAGCCAATAAGATATAGACAAGTCTATCCAAGCACTACCATAAGTAAAGAACTTGTTAATGATTGGTTCTGTTATAACTTTATTTTAACGTTACCTCCTGTAGTATGTATATTGCAGAAAGAGTCAATTACAAACAATTAATATGGTCCACCCTTGCTAGTTGTTTCGTTGGCATCTGGATCGATTGACTTGGCGATGTCACCAGTCGGGGAGTGATGTGATATAAAGAGAGAAGGATCGCGAGGTTCTTGTGTTCGATATCCTCTCAATCATCTCAATAACTTTATTCCTCTCCCAACTCCAAATATCCTGTGATATATCTTCAACATGTTGTTCCTCGCCTTGCTACTAGACGTTGCAGTGCTACCAGCTGCATTCGCCGCTTGTGCTCTCCCATCGAAATATAGCTGGACGTCTACTTCTGCATTGGCAACACCAAAGTCAGGATGGGCCTCACTCAAGGACTTCACCCACGTTGTCTACAAGGGGCAACATCTTGTCTATGCTACAGACCACGACACAGGAACTTCCTATGGCTCAATGAACTTCGGGCTCTTCACAAACTGGTCTGACATGGCCTCAGCCAGCCAGAATGCAATGACTTCAACCACCATTGCCCCTACACTCTTCTATTTCGCTCCAAAGAGTATCTGGGTTATGGCCCATCAATGGGGCCCAACCGCATTCTCTTACAAGACAGCAAGCGACCCAACCAATGCTAACGGCTGGTCAGCATCGCAGCCCCTCTTCACCGGCACGATCTCCGGCTCTAGTACCGGACCCATCGACCAAACCGTCATTGGTGACAGCAAAAACATGTATCTCTTCTTCGCAGGAGACAACGGCAAAATCTACAGATCCAGCATGCCAATCGGAAATTTCCCAGGAAATTTCGGCACAGCATCAACCGTAGTCCTTAGCGACACAACCAACAATGTCTTCGAAGCAGTTCAAGTCTACACCGTAGCTGGTCAAAACCAGTACCTCATGATCGTTGAAGCAATCGGATCAAATGGGCGATACTTCCGCTCATTCACTGCTACAAGTCTAAGCGGTACATGGACTCCACAGGCTGCAACTGAGGCTGCGCCATTCGCCGGAAAGGCTAACAGTGGTGCCACTTGGACCAACGACATTAGTCATGGAGATTTGATTCGCAGTAATCCTGATCAGACAATGACGATTGATCCATGTAACTTGCAGTTTCTGTACCAAGGAAAGAATCCTTCCTCTAACGGCAACTATGATACTCAGCCTTACCGTCCTGGAGTTTTGACTCTCAAGAAGTAGTGTGTGAAGCGTATCGTAACGATGGTGGAAGTTTGAGTTTGGTAGCAAGAAAGGGGATTTGGTGAGCAAGGAAGGAGATTTGGTGAGCAAGGTGGAAATTTTTATTCTTTCGAGGCCAGAAGAGTTGCATTTTTATTATTGATCGTATATATTGATTCTGTATATATTGGATCACGTACATATTTTATCTCAAAATTTTATATTCGCCATAGCGTCTCTATAATTTGCTCGTTTCAAGATGCACCCATTTGCCATAGTACGTGATCGATAGAGAGCATTTCGCCACTGTATTTTTAATACACAGATATGTAGACAATGAGGTGAAACAACATGACCTGTGTGTGGTGTTAAAATCCACGTCTTTTGATGCTTCTCATGTTCACTACATAGTCTGAACAATTCACATCTGAATCAATCCCAACACCACCCAGCACCGCGGTGTATCAAGCCTGCAACCGATACACTAATTGCGTCCAGATTTCCGATATCTATTCAAAACCCATACGGTCTGCTGCGGATAGACTGTTGTGATATCGCTATAACCGCTATGGGAGTATCGAGCTTGTGGCGAGATTGGTGCGTGTGATGGCGATACTACTGAGAAACACAATGGATGTGTGATAAGTAGCAAGGTGAATGATGGAGATCTGGGATTGCTGGCAGCTGTACGTGGTGGTGCGAGTCAAAATAAAGCTTTAAGGTTAACTATACATAGGCATTGCGAAATGCATGTATTTATCTTTATCCGACTTTGTGGATATTGTAATAGCTTATCAATGCTTTCCAAAGTCGGTCTCATTCTTTCGGTCCGTTTGGTACAATGTTAGTAAGGCGGGCATTGAGGGATGGAAATTGGAGTCTCCACAATTATTTCCATTGTGTCTGTGCAACATCAAGAATTTTCTATCGTTTCGAAACTTCGCCAAGCTCTTCACGAATCACAACACTTGCTGAGCCTCCTGAACTGATAAGGCATTGTGGAGTTCTTTCTCTCCTGCGTCGACGACGTTGCCTCTCTCCTCTGATTGCATTCTATTCTAGATCAGAGAAACCATTGGATCTCGGACTTTTCGGGTTTTGGACTTTTCGGGTTTTAGACGCTATCTGACGTGACGAGATCCATGGAATGCTCGATTTATTCGGACCGTTCCATCAAACTTTGATTGAATGTCAACAGCACGGCACTTAATCGGTACTGACAGTTTTGATGGGCACAGACAAGCAGACCCTTGCGTCAATGTCCTTTCGGTATTATTATTCTTGACGAGGCTTTGCCGACGTCACAATCAAGCGATTGAGGTTCCAAACACAAGATATTGTGGACCGTAGTTCTTGTTTCTTCGACTCAAGGCAGGAACCACAAAATTGACGGGTGGAGTGGCATCGGTATAGCCCCCTTTGCTTTGTCAAACACGACAATTGCTTTGTCAAAGTAGCGAAGAACTTACCGATGCTGTATAATCCTCAAAAGAGAGTTTACGTGCTCCACTCAATGCTCGAGTCGGTAGCAGAGGCTGTTCTAGATTGGCTCAGGGCGGATCGACAGTATGTGGGACAATGTTCATATAAGTTCAGCTGCGACTTCGTCCAATACTTTGTTTTACTCACCACTACATTCTTTCATTCCTTCACCCCCTCATCCCTTTATCGATCCAGCCGATCATGTATCGTTTACTCTCTACATTTGCTGTAGCCTCTTTGGCTGCAGCTAGCACCGACTCTACCTTAAACTATGATTATATCATCGTTGGTGCTGGAACCAGTGGTCTAGTCATCGCAAACCGTTTATCTGAATTAAATGTCACTGTAGCTGTCATTGAGGCAGGTGATTCGGGTTACAACAATCCCAATGTGACAAACCCATCCGGTTATGGATCAGCTTTTGGAACGGATATTGATTGGGCGTATCAATCGATCAACCAAAAGTATGCAGGAAACAAGACCCAAACTTTACGAGCTGGCAAAGTCATCGGAGGGACTAGTACTATCAATGGTATGCTTCCTCACCAAATTATTCTAGCCATTTCTAATACAATCAGGAATGGCATACACCCGAGCCGAAGATGTTCAAATTGATGCTTGGGAGGCCATTGGAAACGATGGATGGAACTGGGCCAACCTTTTCCCATACTACAAAAAGTCTCAGACACTCGAAATTCCTACCACTACTCAAGCTGAAGCTGGTGCAACATATGACGCCTCTGCGAATGGATTTGATGGTCCACTGAAGGTCGGCTGGCTCAACAGCTTGGAAGATACCAACAACTTCCACACAACCTTGAATGATACATACGCAGCTCTTGGTGTTCCTTCGAATGATGATGTCAATACTGGTAAAATGGTTGGTTACAGTCGATACCCAGCTACTTACGACAGTGCATTAAACGTTCGTCATGACGCTGGACGAGCATATTATTATCCAATTGCCAACCGCACCAATCTTCATCTCTATCCAAACACTTTGGCTCAACGAATCACTTGGAAATCCAACACTGATACACCTACCGCAAATGGAATCGAAGTTCTTCCCAACGACTCAAGCACTCCATATACTATCTATGCAAACTCCGAAGTCATTCTTTCAGCTGGGGCTCTAGCATCTCCTCTTCTTCTCGAACTTTCCGGTATTGGAAACCCTTCCATCTTGAACGAGCACAACATCTCAGTCGTAGTTGATCTTCCAACTGTCGGAGAAAATCTTCAAGATCAAACAAATACTGGTCTTGCATACAACAGTTCAGGCAACACCTCTTTCTCCGGCGCCGGAACCTTAGTAGCTTATCCTTCCGCAGCTCAAGTATTTGGTTCTGAAGTCCAGAACATTTCCGCCCATGTTCTTCAATCTCTTCCTTCATATGCTGAACAAGTATCCGCTGCATCGGGTAATATTACCAAAGCTACAGATTTGTTGGAATTCTTCAAAGTCCAACATGACCTGATTTTCTCGACCACTCACCCAGTTCCAATGGCTGAAATACTTATCATACCATCCGCAACAAGTTTTAGTTCGGAATATTGGGCCTTGTTACCATTTGCAAGAGGAAGTATCCACATCACATCTTCCGTAGCTGGTGAGCCCGCTGCTATCAATCCAAACTACTACATGTTTGATTGGGATATTACATCACAAATCAGTACCGCCAAGTTCATTCGCTCCGTCTTTGAGACTTCTCCATTTTCCTCTTTCGTTGGATCGGAGACTAAGCCTGGATTGAACACAGTATCAGCCAATGCCACCGAGGCGGAATGGTTTGATTGGGTTAAAACTGCTTATCGTTCAAACTTCCATCCAGTATCAACGGCTGCAATGATGCCAAGAGAGGTTGGTGGAGTGGTAGACTCAAAGTTGAAGGTATACGGAACAGCAAATGTGAGAGTTGTGGATGCTAGTATACTACCTATGCAAGTCTCTGGTCATTTGGTTAGTACTTTGTACGCTGTCGCGGAGAGAGCTGCAGATTTGATCAAGGAGGACATTTAGATGTCTCGCGGTAAAAGGCAGAATGATGTCTGGTAATGCTGCTAGTATTAAATATCGTTGCCGTACCATTCAAATATTTTAGTGTATATACTTATTCAATATGATTTTAAATTTTCATGCTCACATCAATCAATTAGCTCCTTGATCATACGCCCCAAAATAAATTGCGGAAAAAGTGATGGATATGATAGATGGTTCTTGTGATATTAGATCAAGTGATATTTCCCTTAGGCTAGTCTCCCCGCAGCACCTTCCAAGTTCTTGGTCTCAATAATGCATTTCTCCTGATGTTCCAAGCGCGACTATTTAGAGAAAAGAAAATTGGAGAGCAGTGGATACGGGAGCATTCGTCATCTTCTACAAAATTTGTACGATTGTTACAGTCCCATTGTTACATCTCAGACTGTATGTATACTTGAGATGGTTCTGCCACGAGAATTTCTTTCGCTCAAACTTTATGAATGTTTTTTTCAGGGGGTTTTGAAGGTTTTTTCAATATATTTTTATTGAGAAAGTAAGAAGTTTTCTGATGTTTCCCAGACTTCAGATCTTCATTACCAACCACGCATAGCTTCCTCGTAAACACTGTCGAATTAAAATCCTCATTTCATTTGTCTAGAATATTATGGACTATATTTCTTATTTTCCTGTTTTGGCTTTCGGCCATATACAACGTAGCTATATTATCAGTTCTTGTGCACAGAGTTGGGGACAATAACTTACAATGGATAGTAGGGATGCTTTCTCCTGTTTTTGATTTCCTTCTTTACTTCGCCAAGAAATAATTTGCTGTCCTCTAGACTCCAGCCAAGCTTATTAAGAGTACGAAGACTCATACCTTCGAGTCCAGTCATGAAGTTTTCCTGTTCAAAAGCCCCGATCAACTTCAGTCGTGGATCTTTGGGCCATGGATTTGAAGGGATCTTGTATTTCTTTTCCACAACAGCTTCAAACCCAGCTTCGTCGAGCCATTTTTTGAACGAAGCCGGATCTTCTAGAGGGGTTCCAAATGCAACTGCTGCGGCTCTAATGTGTTTATCATATTCGCGGAATTTACTGCCAGGGGGTAATGTATCATCATCACAGCCTAAAACACCATGAATGGATTGGAACTCTACCCAACCGCCTGGTTTAATGTGACTAAACAGTTAGAATTTGTCTAATTCCCGAGGAAGAGACTTACTCATAGCATTGAGAAATCAGATCCGGCCAGTTTCTGACTGAGAAAAGTAAATCTCTGGCGAAAACAAAATCAAAAGTATCTTTCTTCCACGTCCAAGGCTGAGTGATGTCGTCGACTTGGAATTGGCAATTTGGCGGAGCCCTAAAACCAAATTAGACCAAAGAAATCTAGAAGTTTTGCTCTATCAATTCATGAAATGGTGGAGGGCCTTACCATCTGGGTTGTATAGGAGCAATATCTATCCCCAAGACCTTTCAAGGTCAGATCATCCTCATCATTCTGAATATAATTGAATACTCACCTCAGCGGATGGATAAGCATCAGCAAAATCAACACTCCAAATTCCTGATCTAATCAGTCTCGATCTGCTTTGGCCCGGCCTTAGAACTGCATAGAAAACTAACCAGTTCCAGTGCCAAGATCTAGGACCTTTTGGACATCTGTATCGATAGGTGCTAAGAATCGTTTCTTCTCAAGAAGCATAAAATACTTTGCATGCGCCATGTCGATTCGGTCCATCTCCACTTGGTCCATTGGCATTCCATACTCTTTCAAACGTCAGTCCTTTGACACTCAGGATATGCATATTCGCGATTAATCTTTACCTTCTTGGCCATACACGGCATATGTTCTTCCATTCTCTTCCACTCCCTTCATGATGCTTGAAGTGAGCGACGCGAGAGAGCTCCTTGCATCGTCTCCAACGTCTGCTCCCTGCCATTGTTATTATCCATAATCATTCTGCTTTCTTCATGAACAAACCTCATCAATAAAATCATCTCCAGGCTCGATGAAATTTCGTTCGGACATTTATTATCTCAACTTTTGCAACTATATTCACGAGATTTAAAGGCTGTTGTGTGGGAATCTCGCAACATTTATTTCAGAAGCCGCTGGAAGATTTCTCTTTGCAGTACGAACTTCTACACCTAGAAGGATTCCGATCTTCCTTGTTTTCCAGAACCATGTCATTATGTTGGTGAGCCGTTGATGCCCCCGTGGAATTTTGATTAGTTTTTGGGACGGCTCGATCTCCCTGTCCCCCGAGCTTGTGGCTGGGAAGCGACAAGGTATATTCGGGATTAGAATTTGAATTCAGTAGCATATCCGTTCTTAACAAATATTCCATGATACAGTATTAGCAAGAATGGACTGTCCCCACTTCAAACTGTTCGATCCCCACATCACACAGATTTATGACGTGGCTTCAAAAAGTTCGAAATGAGCGTCTTCCTCGTTAACTACTCAAGTACATAGCATGATGTTCCTCAACTAACCAGCACTTTTGTGGCTTTGTCAACAACGTTTGAAATCGACATGGATTCTCTCCAAAACTATTCAGAATTATCGCAAACTGCAGATGAAATATCAACCAAACTCAAGAATTTTGACGGCAATCATCATGTCAGAACTGAACTTCTCAAAAAGGTTGACAAACTTCGACTCCTTCTCGAAGAGCCGATTGATGTGGTGATGCGACAATGGGAATATGTGCGTTTCAGCTCTTAAGGGTGGTGGACAGTCGTTTAAATTTACGTATGCTAATATACTATAGACAAATGTTATTGCTGCTCTCAATCTTTTGGTAGAAACGAAAACGTTTGAGACGATCCCTGAAGAAGGATCAATAACGGCAAAGGACCTTGCTGCAGCTGTCAACGTAGATGAATCTGCCATTGGTTCGTTGTTCTACCAGTACATGCACCCCACGAACTCGCACTGACTCTCCCCAAGCCCGTGCATTAAGAATGTCTGTAATGTTTGGTATTGGAGAAGAGGTAGAGTCGGATACCTTTACGCATAATAGTAAATCTCTTGCTTATCGACCTGGGTTTCAACAAGAATTCTTCAAGCTCATGTAAGTCTTCAGAGCCAATGATCTCCCTAATCACGCTTCCCCCTCCTCTTTGCCTACCCCAGAATTATGCGAAAGTTCTGACGATCCAGTTATGACCATACCCCCGCATATGTTAAGCTTCCAGAGTACTTCCAAACTCATTCCAAAGAAGATCTCTACGATCTGACAAAGGGGCCGTACGCCTATGGCCATGGATTGGAAGGCAAAACTTATTACGAAGCAATCTCTCATACTCCAGAGCGTCTACATATGTTTAATACGACCATGGTATCCATGGAAAGACAATCTCCTATTACTGGCATGTATCCATTTGCTACACTCAAGAATGAAGTTGAAGCGGAGAAAGAGAGACCATTTGTGGTGGACATCGGAGGTGGAAGAGGTCAAGCTTTAGTTGCTATTCAAAAAGAAGCACCCAAAGGTTTTGGTGCAAAAATGATTCTTCAGGATAGATCAGACGTATTGGAAAGTTTGACTGAGCAAGAAATTCCTAATATTGAGAAAATGGTTTATGATTTTCATACACCCCAACCTGTCAAAAGTAAGTTTTTCACTGTCTTTCGTTCGGGTGCATTATTATTTAAGACGAGTTATGTCGATGGTTAAAGAAGTCCAGTTGGGGAAAATAAAGTTACATATTCGGTGGTTGAAAGTTTCAAAAATCTGGTGTATAAACGCAAATGGAAATCGGAATCTAACAGAAAACAGATGCTCATGTTTACTTCATTCGACGTATCCTCCATGACTTTTATGAACCAGTCTGCATTCGACTCCTCAAAAATATCGCATCAGCTATGGGTCCTACATCCCGTGTTGTGATTGCTGACATGATACGACCCGAGAAGACTGAGATTGGTGGTGAACTGATGATTTATTGGATGGACTTTTGTATGATGATGTTAAATGGGAAGGAAAAGAGTGAGAAAGAATTTAGAGATATTATTGATTCGGCTGGATTGGAAATCGTTAAGATCTGGAGGTATCCAATTGGAACACAAGCACAGATTGAGTGCCGATTAAAAAGAGTATAAATGATAATCCGTTAACTATGAAATCAATAATTATCGAAATATGGTGAGATTTAGTTTAATCGATAGATTAGATGTTCTAATTCTTTTAAACCCTTACGATACTTCAATTGTATCAAAAACACAACGAATGTAATAGTCCAAGGAAAGAAAGAAAAAATGAGTAACGAGAAACAAAGTCGCATAGAAATAATCGGTTCGTTTACAAAAGGGGTAAAAAGTTTAAAATCAATTTAATTTATTCTCATCAGATATATTGAGTAAAGACAAAAAGATGTTGTAAGAAATTTGTTTTAGTTATTTGGTTATATTTCAAGATCCGAAATTTATTGAATATAAAACATTTTTTATTATTTCATTCTAGGAACGACTTTCTAGATTGATTTTTTTTTCACGCCCAACTCCCGACCAACATCTCGTTAATGGAAAAGTCGTTTTTGACATTTTGAAAGTTTTCTGAGGTTTGCAGTACCCAATCTTACTCATCACTCAAACTAAAAGAACAAAGAAAAGAATGAAGATATGACCTTACCTCCGATGGAGCTGCACTTGAGAATATTGGCTGTTACGTAAGCATTGTTCGCAAAACTCAATCCATCTGGGGTCTTGTCCGTTCCAGGAGGGGGTTGTACGTCCAGATGCGCAATCGTTGCATGGATTTCCGATGAATTGATGGCTTAATCCGCCGCAGCAGCAACACTTGACTACCTCGTAGTCACAGTAGTTGCATTGTTCTTGGTAACCTGACATGTCTGATGAGTTTAATTGAAGATATTGGGTGTTCTTTGACTTTTGAATGGTCTGAAAAGATTTATGTTTTCGAGTATTCTGAAAGTCTGAGGATGATGCTGAGAGAGTCTCATAATGCGATTTACAAATATAAATATCCATCTGCCTGGCATTATTCACTGGCTGTTCTCTTATAGTTCCCATTTAATGATGATAACCTAGTTTCATTCGACTGGAAATTTACATACGGACTTGGAATTTTTCAGATATTTTTCAGAAGAAATGAGACCATGATGGTGTTGTTTGCGGAAATTATAGCAAGCACGGCATGGTCTATAGGGGGGTTGTAAGTCAGGGATTATTTCCTAGATCCGACTACACACGTCTTCCAACTCTCGGAGATACAAATTGAAGAGCGGATCTCTTCAAACTTCCTCTTTCGATGGTACCAAGCTCATAAATTACTTTCTTGAAATAACGTTCGGCGGGACAGCAAATGCTTTCCGATCGTGCCCCTGAGAGACTATAATACTGGAGCTGACATGATGGAACTGACTATTTGTAAGACCTTGACCAATATTAATATATCACTAATGCTATTGCATTCTTAAATAGAGATCTTACTGGAATGTATAGGCCATGCTAGGTGACTAAGCCAGAACCTCTTTCCTTGGGAGATTTCGCAAGTCAACATCTTGCTACGTGGAAAAACGAAATGTAACCCGGATGGAGTGAGGAACTGAAGATCGTTCTAAAATGGTAAGGGGGGGGGGGGTTGATTTATGTGTTCGAGCCATCTTTGCTCCTCAGGGCCAAACACCAAATCTATTCCGAATGAAAACTTTGAATGAGCATCTAGTGTTTTTATTTAGCTGGAAGACGCTCGCAAAGTATAGTCGCGTAAACGGATGAGGCTTATTGTATGCAGCTAGCCATCTCACCGAAATCACGGAGCATATTCTAACTTTTTTTGGGTTTCAAAGTCAAATATGAGCAACTAGCTCGCTCTTTACTCGAAATGATGATACTTTTCATCAAGAACCTAGCAACTAGTAGCCTTTTCACTTATTAATCAATTTGTTTTACATATTAATCGAACAACTTCTTTCTTGCCTTGCCCAAAGTCAAAAGACCAAAGTTTCGAAGACTACCATCACATTGCTGTTGAAACTACGAAAATCTCGAGCCAAGGAAATCCCGAACTTATTACAGCAAAAGCGTTCCATGGCTAGAACTTTCAAACCATTGTTCACCGACACCCAGCGCTGGGTATTACTGCCATCCCACAAGTCATGTAAAGTCAAGTCACACTCATGTCTCGAATGGCGAAAACATTCAAATGGAGTTTTGAAGGGGCACTATATAATGTCGAACCTTCAGCCTATCACAAGTATGCCACAAACGCCGTGATGCCCCATCGAAATCGAACTCCCTGCCTAAAAGCCACCTCCAGAATGTAAAACCCCACCCACAACCTTTCCCAGAACTCCCCTAATTCCATTTCTATTCTCTCCCACACACGTAAAGACAACCGCCGTCCCCCAAGCAAAAACTGCCCTCTCAATCCACTGCTCCTCCCATCTATACCTCCTTGGGAGAAGCGTAGCTAGTGCTCTCGGTGCTACGAATAATCCCATTTCTTCCCTCCGCTTTGCATTTTCTATCAGTACACTCCATCCACACATCCAACATCCGGTTCCTATACAATATCCTGAATCGATGGCTTGACAGGCGTGGGGAGATGTACCAAGAATATAAGGACCAAATTTCGTACGAGTCAGACAGATACCATAGTAGAAAAGTGTTATGAAACTGGATAGAAAAGCGGAAGATCGAGCTGATGATTTGAGGGCATGAGTAAGAGCTTTTTTCGAAATTTTGGGGTTACGGAAAATAAGTGCCAAGTTTAGTGGCAAATACATTGAAGCAGACCAAATAAAAGATTTATAAAATCTAGACACCGCATGAAATTCACAGCTTGGACCAGCACCCATGTGGACTAATTCACATGGGAATGGAATGGATTTTGTAGGGTCCCCATACTCTTCCGGTAAACCATAATCTTTGCACATATCTCCCAGGAGATGTGCTTGACCTGTTTCGACTCCATATTTCAGTTCACCATAACGACAATAGCGGAGAGCTTTTAGCAGACGAGAATCCACTTGAGCAGCGGATTTGATCCATTTGTTGTAGGCGCTAGGAAGACGAGCGGGTGTGTAAATGAAAGCCCACATTGTTAAAGCACAAGATGTGGCGAACAAAGTTGGGTCTGTGAGGGATGAGATTGTTCTGTCTACCTAATATCCAAGTCAGAAGTGTTTTTAAAAACAATTTGAGTGTTGGAAAACTTACCCTCGACCACCTGCCAGAAGCTTGTCGCCGGCTCTTCCTCCTAGCCCATAATTCCCCAACTATGCAATCAACAGCTCGAGTAAAAGAAAATAACGTCAAGTCTAGAGTTCTTCCCGCGAACCTAGTAGGCCGTAATTCGATACCATTTTTGGTTTCAAATGCTAGATCTTCAGTGAAGGTTTTACTTGGACGGGATTGAAGTAATTTGAGACTGAAGTAAGCTGATATGAAGGTTGAGAGATAGCGAGTGAGCCTAGGTGACTTTATATCAGCATGGAGATTCGAAAATGAATTGCACCGCCAAAATAATATAGATGGGAAGTGGGAATGGTTAGGATCTAATGTGCAGTATTCGATGCTGAGCCCATTCTTCCTCTGACTCAAAATTGGCGAGACACATTTCACATTATAGAAATCCAACAAACCTTAGCTGAGTGACCACAGATAGATTTCCCAATAACCTCTCAAAGAGTTCCCGTAAAGGAATCTAGATCGACAGTCAGCATCGTCCTCATCATTCATCATGACCAACTCTCACGTGCCTGTAATAAAGTACTGCCTCCAACCAGCGCCGCACAAAACGTTGGAAACCTTTGTATCTCTAGACCCCCTTTCAAAATTCCAACTAATGAACTCCAAAAATAATCTTCACCTTCGGGTTTTGGATCAATATTCTTCCGATGTCGACTCAAGTGAACCAAAAAAAGGGTTAATAATCTTGGTCCCGCACTTGATGCATAACCTAAGATGTAGGCTCGAAATAGCGGTCGCAGTATTAGCGGAATTGCTCTATCCAAACTTTGATATGGCTTCCTCAATGGTAATTTTTGCATTTTGTAGTCAATAGTCTTTGGGCATCAAAGTCTCTACCTGTGTGGCTATCAAAGATCAGCATTACTATCCCAGGAAGCAGACACTAAATCTGCAATCGCCGTAAAGGAATAAATTATATCATCAGATGATATAAACAAGGTTCAGAGAGAGCTTGGGTTAGAAGACATATGGTTAGCCTTGCGATGTCTTGTCAAAAGAGGTATTTACCGACAGGATAAGGTGACATTACAGCTGCAATGTTACTTGAATGCAGATGGGCCGACTCGATCATGATACATATATAGAGGGGCTCGAGGGGGGACATCATACCTGGCTGAATTGAATGAGTTAACCCAATCGAGGGGGGTACATCCGTTTTAGGTATTCACCCCCGGAATGATGTTTTGATGAAAATGCGGAGGAAGATGGAGAAGGTAAAAACCCCGTGCCGTAGCAATTTTGACCTCGGCGCGAAAAGATTCAGGGAATTTGACGAAAGAACAATGAAAGTCAAAGGTACGGTGGTACCAGAGGATTAAAAATTAAGAATACACAACTATGGTGAAGATTGGATGACTGATTGACACGTTTAGATCGTGGTGATGATAAGACGTTGGGATGTCTTTGATTGTTTCACTGCAGGATTGAAGTGTGGAATTTGATGCATTCGTTGACTTGCTTGCTTGGTACCGAAGTTGGAACTTGGGATGAAGAACGCCACATGGAGAAATATGCAACTTTTATGTGAAGAAACAGGGTTGATACCGAGATTGGGAGTTGGGAAGCCGAGACGGCTGAATTCCTGATGTCGGCTCGGAAATGGTAGAGATTGAGATGTGTAGTGGACCCAGGTATAATTGTTTTCAAGGGAGGGACGGAGGGGTGGAGAGGAGGCGAGGTGAGGTGAGGTCAGGATTTGATTCCTGCAAGTAATGATGATCAATTCGCAACGAGAGTCATGTGTGGTGTTGTACAAAAGAAGCCGAATGAGGGAGGGGTCATTGATGCAAGGTACGATGGTACGGAAAGTGGTTGAAGGGTGGCGGAGGAGTAGGAGTCGATGTAGTGAGTCGATGTGAGTGGGATGCGGTGGGCGATAGACGATAGACGATAGACGATGGGCAATGGGCAATGGGCAATGGGCAATGGATGATGGATGATGGATGACGAATGACGAATGATGTATGATGTGAATTTTCCAGACGAGATACTGTGTAGAGTCGTCGAGTGATATTGATGAATGATATGGTGAGGAGAAGTGTATACTCGATTGAGTCTGTACCTAGGTACTTGAAAGATAATTGCACGTGCTAGGTTGGCGCTCGGGAGGGAGGTATGGGTATAGATGAGAATGTCTAGATGAGATTGTCTTGATGAGAATGTCTCATACTCGAGATACTCTGTCTCTAGCTTCTCCAATCCAAGGTCACGCGTCTTTCCCATTGATGGATTGAGACTAGGCGTCTTGTTATTTCATCACACCTCACTCTCACTTCCTTTCACACTTCACACTTCACTCTCACTCCCACTCTCACATTTCACATTTAATTCCACGGGCGCTCATCACTCTTTACCTGGTTCACCTGTACGGACGGCATGTACCGACATCCATTCCCACAGGCGTAGGCACATATGTATCCTGTACTTCGTACTTACCACGGCGTGACGAACGAGATGCCGCTTTACATCACATTAATCCGAGGGGGACTAGTAGGAACCTAGGTAAAACGGCCCCTCATTATATTAGTGTACGTTGGAAAAGGACCGGGCGCACCTTGGTCGTGAGGACTAAGGACTAAGGGCACAGTCGGAAAGAAAAAGAGAAAAGAAGAAAAAAAAAGAGTTTTATAAGTGACTCTGTAAATTGGCATGTGATTGTTCCACGACCCTTCTCCCTTCTCCCTTGTCCCAATTGAAGCCTTCATTCAATCATCATCCCAGTCCGAGTCCCAGTCCTGTAATCCTAGGGAACGACGGTGGACGGCGGACGGCTTGATCAACGGCATGAACATCCAGAAGATCATCAACACCAACAAGAACTAAAAAATTAATTACATCGCACGTCGAGCCTCGAACGGCCCGTCATACGATATCTATACGTAACATTTGTAGAGTCCCAGAGTAGTCCTAAATCTTCCGACTGGATTTGACTTCATTTAACCTGACTTCACTTCACTTCAACGGTAACCATCAGCTTGGCGCCCGTGAGAAATTTCCGGAAACAAGAATTCTACGAATTCGAGATGCAGATACTCAAGTAGCTACCGATCCCTCGCTTCGTATTCAAATCGAGGATGTATATAGATGTATATAGATGTATATATATAGATGTATAGAGATGTATAGAGATGTATAGAGATGTATAGAGATGTATCTAGAGATGAATCTCTGTCTGTCTGTATGAGACATGTATATCCGATGTTACCCATAATTACCGCTATATTTAATCCAAGTGTATAAAAAGAACATCTCCTAGTCGCCCGTAAACTTGTGAATCTAAAAGTTGCACTGTCCGTTTATAGATTTACTTGCTCAACTTGTCTATCACCTTGTCACCTCTCTCTCCTCTCCCCTCTCCCCTCTCCCCTCTCCCTCTCTCCCAAGGAAATTCAAGCCGAGAACGCGAGCTCTCTTCTTGGACCCTTTCTTTCCTTACCCCAAAGAGAAACCTGGAAAGGATTAGCCCCCCCGGAACTCCCCTCATAATCTACCCAAGCTTGTCGCCCAAAATTCGATTATTGGTCTGTTCCCCACCACCAGGCCAATAAGGAAAGCTTTCCCAACACTCTCGCGCTCTCCAGATATCCATCCATCTTTCTTTGATTCTTCATTTAAAAATATACTTATTAAACAACCTAATGATATTTAAGGCATAATACATTCATTCCATTTCATGTCCCCCCCCAACATTTGTTCCTTCTTCCTTTCGAACGAGGATTATGGAGGAGTGATCAGAATCTTCCCAACCTTGGTCAACTCACGTACATTGATTTCTTCCCCATCTCTTTCAACCCAAGCTGGAACCCATCCACGAGCACGAGGAGTAACTTTCTCGACGAAGTAAATATCACACGGAAGACATCGTTGAGCTATCGGTCACACAGCTATCGAGTAACGCCGAATCGCAAAAAATCTATCATTTTGTACATACTTGATACTGGAATCCCCGATACTCAATGGTCGATACTCTACATCCTCAATAGCTTCCCTGGGAACTCCTCTCACGAATTTTCTTTTTCCGTTAATTTCTTTTTGGCACTCATGCTTGCGATTCAACGTCTTAATATGGGTTCGTCGAAGCCACCCGACCTTGACATGCCATTTGGCTGTGAGTATCTCTTTATCCCCATCAACATTTACCGGAGTACAAAATATACGTGCTAATGTCATGGGTCAGATGCATTTGATTCACATTCCACTTTTCCTTTCCCGTCACCGACAGCTCCAGCACCAGGTCCTCCATTACTCGACGATAGCGAATCCAACCTTCTCGATACTTTCTTTGACGGAGTAAGCTCTGATCATTTTAATTACGACTTCTTCCCAAATACACAGGATGGGGGGGAACTTGGAGGGGGGTGGGAAGAATTACCCCCGGCTTTCATGGGGACGAGGGTTACTTTTGATCAACAACCTCAACTTCTAAATCAAATGTCCTCGAATTTCGGCGATAGGAATACCGGAATGCACCCACCACTATCTCAACCATCTGTGTCACATTTGCCACCTTCGACTGAATCCGCAGATGTTCTAGCAGCTGCTACCGTGTTACAAAATGGTTCAAATGCCCGTTCGCATAGTTTAAGCAGTGAAACTTTGTTTGGAAATCATGGCTTGCCATCGCATCCGGGGAATCATCACATCAGACCACAATCCATGTCACATTATCCTACTTCAATATCAGGACTGGATAGACCTCGAGATGGATTTATGCGCGATACTTTATATACCGAAATGATGTTTGGACCGAATCATGCCGGCCCAGATTTAATGAGAAGGCCAAAACCAGTTCCTCAAAAAGTCGATATAAGATGGGGTTCTGATGCAGGATTTGGATCACCACAAGGATTCGTTCCACCACCAAATGCAGCAAAAGTTGAGGAATCGGAACGACAAAGATTACAGACGCTCGATGGATTTATTGGGGTAGCTCTATGTGCGGAAAGTAGTGCAGAAAATACGAGACCGAATAGTCCAATAATGCAAAAGAACATACCAACACAACGACGGCAAAGCTCGGGGGTTGTCAAAGAAGAAGACACGGAACCACCAAAGAAGCGACGGAAGAGTAAATTTAGTCCAGTTGAAGATGCCGGAGAAGATGATGAGGAACCACAGCCTAAAGTCGATGGTAGGAGAAAGAGGAAATCCGTGGTAAAAATTAGTGGAAGCTCCCCGGGACCATCGGAAGCAGGTCACAAACGACGAAAATCTTCTTCGGCTGCGGCGAAATCCACCAGAGAAAATTTAACAGAAGATCAAAAGAGAGAAAATCATATCAAGAGTGAACAAAAACGAAGGACTTTAATTCGAGAAGGATTTGAGGATTTAGGGGAATTGGTACCAGGATTAAGGGGTGGTGGGTTCAGCAAGAGTGCGATCTTGGTAATGACGGCGGATTGGTTGGAGGAGTTAATGCAAGGAAATCAAGCCCTACGGAGCAAGATCGATGCTGCGAAAGGGAGATGAAATGGAGAGACGAGTCATTGATCACTGTTCTTGCGCATGATCATCTCCATAGTTGAAACTTGGAAGGGGGTATCAAGTTCGGCAGTAAACTGTTCCGAATTCCTGGAGTGAAAATGGGAAAGGACATGAAGTGTCCATGGAGTTTGGCGTTTGGTTATAAGGGCGGAATTCAGACCATACGCACAATGAGTAGCTTCCAGTCTCTCTAGCATATAGGGGTTGAGACGAAATAAAGATACCACGTGGAAATGATGGAAATATCATGCCGAATCTGCAATCATCTTGTGGAAAATGAAATGAATGTAATCGGTAGTAAAGACTACCTAGTTAGTTATCCATTGGGGAATGAGTATATGCTGCATAGTCGCAGTATAGCAATGAATTATAAAAGTTCAGACCAGATTGGATTTCAAATGTATACGACCCGATTGATCATACTTATAGGAAGACTCGGGTTAAATGGAATCCACTTCTGGTGTTTCTAGCAATTTTGGTATTTCCAAGTCCTATCTGCATCATTTTCTATTTATGGAACCATGGATTGAATTAGAGCAACTGGCTCCTTTTTCTTACGAGATATCTTTGGCTCCCACTTGTCAAACTCGGTTTTCTGCCATCAGACCAATCCAAGCACACTCTTTCGGAGTAGGGTTGTCATGATCTTGTCTTTGGCATTAGCATCATATTATCAAACCATCACATCGGGATACACTCTACGTCCTGCATAGATAGTTCAAGAGAAATATTAGATGCCACATACAATGTATAAAAGCAGCTTTTTTTCCCGTATGATTGATGAAGACACCGTGGATTTACATTGGTCTTAATACTAGGTTGTCCATATATTCGTGTTTAGTCGGGAGTCAATGAACCATGGCAACGAGCTTGGAGGATGGCAGGATAGCTACTCTAGGGATGTTTCCGCGATTGAGATCAAGATAAATCCAAATGAGATCTTGGGGTATGCTTCTAGGATCTGGGGCTCTTATGTGAGTTGGGTATTATTGGGCGAGATGTTTACTGGAGGCTGGGTGTGATGCTTAATTTACCTTGGTGTGTCTATTATATCATGATATTCTTCAGGGTCCGCACTATTTTGGGGGTTGGGACAAGAGAGCATAACTTTTGCTTGCGTGTTTCCTGTCATGACATCCTCTTGCTAAGATAAGATGTTATGCAATATTCCCCCTCTTCACTTTATTCGAAAGCTTGCTCAGTCACCCCTTTTTTCTCCTGTCGTGTCATGTCTTTCTCCTGCAGTGGTAGTTGCATAGTGCGTCTGCTTGGTGAACTCTCGCTTTCAATCCAGAATTTCTTCTACAGCATTCTCATTCTCATTCTCATTGTCATCACATCTACAAATCATAGCTATGTGACCATTCCAGTGCCAATTCTGTAAGATTACAATGGCAACTATTGCTTGCTGTTGGTGACCCGGCTAGGAAATTTATGAATGTCTAGACTTTCTGTGGTGATGTTCTTGAGTTGGGAAACCCTCCCTCGAATTATGGAAAATGAGATATGACGACATTGTCGAAAATTAAAATACGTTTCGGTAAGAACTACAAATCTTGAGTTGATGGCTTGTGTGCGATTTTGTCAGGTGGTTAGATTGATAGAATAGAAAAGTGAATCGATTGTCGTTTTATGTTATGTGGAAGAGGAAAGGAGAGGAGGGAGGGGAGGGGGGCGTTCATGTCTTTGAGTTCATTATGTATATTAAGTATGTTCTTTCAATATTATATCTTTTGTAGCTTCATACCCACTAGTAAATAGGATTTCGAATATTAATTTGTATTGATACATTGATCAATTATCAGTGGATCTTGAATTGCAACCGATTTGTAGTCCCAGTCTGTCTTGGTTACGATTGTTATCCTGAACCTTTTACCAAAAGTTGGACAAACAAGCCATGCGGCTGAATTACTCGTACCCTTCAGATAGTTTACCATTGCCATCTCCCGAACATACAAACGGCTCATCTCAAGTGCAAGCCTAATTAGAATTTCTATCGATTCACAACTTTCGTGGAATTCAATTTGTGCATCTAGCATCTGAGGACTACTTTGTAGATCATCATATAAATGCTGCTACACTATTCTATTTTCTAGGTCTCGGTCTTGAACACCTTAACATTATAAATCTTTCAGTAAAAGCTTACAAGAGCTCTCTGCGTGTGTTGAATTCAAAACAAGTGTATTGGCCTGCACTGAAAGCCTAAAACGATTTGCTGGAATCAAAAGACAATTTTCCGAGTGAGAATCAGACGTCGCCAAACCTGTTTAGATTTTTGATTTACTTCGGAAGCAATGGGATGATAGATCCAGTTTGGATCCGAGAGTTGGAGTATGGAACCAAAAGAGAAGGGGTATCGCAAATGATCAAGTCTAATAAAATGAAGCTTTGTAGTAATGGAAGCAGTGGTAGAAAAGACCAATGATCAATCATGTGAGTGCTGTGCAAAGTTAAACAGGGAGGGAATTGACTGTAAATCATCTCAATTTGAACCATGGCACAACCAACGTCTGTCTGTCCAAGCTACTCTTGTATAGCCGTCCGAAATGATCTCATGCGACCTCCTTCGACATGCGAACAATTCGGCTATAAATAAATGTCACATCACCATACTTATCTACCCACCGGTACTCCACTTTATCCCCCCTTACTAATCTCCTCGCACCAACCAATCCTATTCCAATCCCCCAACTCCACTAACCCCTCCAAAGCGCCGACGTATCAATATCAATATCCCGAAATACACTCATACCCCCAATCCCCTTTCCTACTTCCAAAACTCCCCCCTCTTCCTCACCATCACCATCACCATCACAGTCTACATCTAAATTACAATCCCACCGCAACAATGGTTCTCGTCCACATAGTCCTCTTCCAATTCAAACCAAACACTCACAAAGACCAAATTGACGATGTATGATTATCCCCCCCTTCACCGACCCCGCCACGCCTCATTCAATCATAAGTAACATGACATCCCATCCGAGCGAACATCAACTAACCAAGCGGAAAACAAAAGTTATGCAAACACATGCTCTCGCTCCCAACTCTGTGCATACATCCAGAGTCCCATAAACCGTATATCCTAGAATCTTCTGGCGGGAGGGATAATTCGCCAGAGGGCCATCAAGTAGTGTTACACCCTGCCTCTTATACTCTCTCCCCCTATCCATCATTATGATCACCATCACCGTTGCACACAATCCAGGGTTTCTCCTAGATACCTTCTCTCTCACTCATCTGATCATTATTAATTTTCCCGACTCCATTTCTTTCTCTTTTTCTTCTTGCCTCTTCTCACTCCGCATTCCTAAATATTATCCGGGCATCCCCTCGCTAACACCCCTCCTCCTCCAAGGGCGGCTTCTCTCGTGGCTTCGTGTTTCATTTTGCTTCCTCCGCCGATCGAGATTACTACGTGAATGAAGACCCAGCTCATCTAGAATTTGCGAAGAAAGCGGGAGGGATAGTGCAGAATGTTAGAGTTGTTGATTATGAGATGGGTGTTTTCTAGAGAGCGGAGGTAGGGTTGTGGAAGTCGATTGATGGGATGGGTGGGATCGGGGTGCTTAGGATGATGGTAATGAAAACGTGATATAATACCAATTATCAAAACAGAAGAATTCAGACAGAAGAGATCAATAGTGCTAAAGACTATTAGAGAGAAAAAGAGTACTGAAGAAACATTCGACAAATCTATTAGTGTCATAAAACTTTGTTTGCATTAAGTATCGGTATGCTGTACAACTATATGCAAAGTCTATCCTGCCTGTGAGGTATCACTGTCCCTAATTGCCAATCCGAAAAAGTATGCCACCGGAGCGTGCTTATACGCAGACCGGTTCCCTCCAACGCCAACTAAACGCCATCCAATGCATGCCCATGCTTATGCCCATTACATCACAAATCAGAATACTGTCGTATCTATCGTATCATCAATTATAAGCCCTTGGAAGCTTTCTTTTCTGCTTCTCGTGCTGCTGATTCATCTTTCGTCATGAATGATTCACCACATCCACAAGATTTGTCTGTGCATTATTAGTCGGGATGCTCAACAGAGGAGATAACATTGAATGAAAAGTATAGTGGAGCTTACCGATATTTGGATTATCAAAAACGAACTTTGCGCTGAGTCTGTCCTCAACCCAATCCATTGTGCTGCCAATAATCTTGAGTTGTGCGGTTGGATCAATGAGAACTTTGACACCATCTTGCTCATGAACAATATCGCTGAGGGCACCTTTCTCAACATATTTCAAATCATATGCCGATCCACTACATCCACGGTTTGCGACACTGATCTTGATGAGTTTCGCCTCAGGTTGGTTGCTCAAATCGCGCAAGACTTCGACGGCTCGTGGGGAGAGGGTAATGGTCTTCTTAAGAGGAACAAAGTTGAAATGACGCCTCTTCTTTACAGGCTTTGACTTTTGGGCTTCCGCTTCGGTGACACTGATCGAAGGTGGACGAGTATCGTGAACTTGTGGAATGCCTCCGGTGATGGACGTTTCCGGAACAGCGGCTTCACGGGCTGGTGGCGGTGGCGGAGGGGTAGAGAGAGTATATGTTTGCCAGGTACTGGTTTGCATCTTGCGTTTTGCCTCGGCGCCTGTAACTCGCGAAGAAGAGAATTGGCGAATGATAGGTGAACATTGTCGTAGAGGGGCTGACGATTGTGATGAGGCAAATCTGAAGATGATGGGCGCTGATGATGTCAGAGGAGCGACCGCTCTTTGTAAAGACATCTTGAAGGCAGGTCTGACTATCGATATATTGAAGTCGAAGTATTAGGTTGAATGAAAATGGATTAAAGGTTTTGAGATGTTGTGCGAAGGGTTGTTAATCACATTTGTAGTATTCTTAGTATCTTTTAAGTTTCTACCTAGCTTGTTCTTAGAAATCATGGGCTCACACAAAGTTCAGTTCGGCTCAGGTCGGAGTCGGATTATCGTTCTAGCGAACCAATGGCAATGGATCTATTGTAAGCAGTACAAGACCGTACACAGAACAGGTGAATCACAGATGACACATTGGTTATATGGCATGACAAAGGTTCATTGAGGCTGACCAAAATGAGAACGACTGATGAGACTCCCAGTCAAGGAATTTGGAAGGGATTTGATAGGCCACCGGTGGACTGTCCCCCAAACACTTGAATTTCAAATAGCTCTTCCGAAGACTGACAAAGAAAGTGTGAACGTCCAATGAGAAGCCACCGAGGCGATCGAAAGCGCGCTACTCCCCTTGACGATTAGCGCCTCACACTTATCGGCCGCCGGCTAAGGAAGCTACCACATAATCCATAACCCGTTCCTAAATCTGGGGCTTTGTGACTACGTAAGGAGGTAAGGCCAGAGCACATCCATAATAATTTTAATTAAAGATATTCCATCATTTGCGACACAAGGAAAAACGTCCTCGAACCCTTCATACTCTACAGTCTCTCCTTTCCCCCCTTTGAATTGAGGATATATCAATTGCTGCCATGAAGTATGGAGCCATCTCCTCTTACTCAACAAGCTCGTCCTGAAGTATTCCAACAAAAGATTGTAGAGTTGTACGAGGCTCTATTCAAGGTGGGTTCGGAGCGATGTTGCGCATCATTTCATATAGCGCCGTGTCGCATTATGCTCATGCTGATGAACACATAGGATGAAGACGACCCTGACAAATCGGAAGGCTTTTGGAAGGAATTCTTTCTGTTGCGACCAAATAAAGCCACATTGCAAACTATTCTAAATCAATTAAGTGCAGACGGCTTGCTGCATCTTCAGGTATGAGGGAACCCAGGGAAATACATATGAGCCAATGCTGATTGTGGTAGATACAAACTAGGCAATTGTTCTCAAGGGCAGTAGGATGTATAAAGGCAGGAAATCACCCAGCAGATGCACATGCGCTTGATGTACGATGATGCCCCTTGGTTTGTTTGACAAGGCTGACAATTTTAGACCATCACAGCCTTCTTAGCAGCCGTCCTTTCAAAGAAATATACAAACCCAAGTTCGGATATAATAAGCGTTCTTGCAGGTCTAGATCATGTAGATGGGATATTCACAGATTTTGTTGCTGCATTAGACGTCACAATTCGAACAGGGAGGAATTGTAGGCACACCACTCAGAAATCGGGGAGACATTACTGACATTTTGCCCAGTGGATATACGTCGGAAAGCTATTGAAGCAGCATTATCAGTTACATCGGGCGCATATCAAACTAGTTTACTTTCTTATTTCACGCATCGGGACCTTTTCCCTTCTCTTATGAAAGTATGACGTCCCTTTCCGCGCATCTCAACCAAACTGACGTTTCTAGTTCATTCAAGATTCAGATACCACTTCACTCACCTTCGAACCATTTACTCTTCTAGGACTTTTAGTTAATTACAACAAATTCGAATTTCAGAACCCTTACAGATTACGACTTGATGATTTTGTTAATGAAGGAACTATACAAAAAATAATTCGCTCGGTGGGCCATACATGTACGACATCCAGGGCTAAATATATTGCGATTCAAGATGATATACCGGAAGTATGGTCAATTGGGAGTACCTTGAGTATGTTAGGGTTGGGAGCAATTGCCCCTGGTTCTAAACCAACGGCTCCAGCCCTTGATCCAGATGTTGCAAAGGAAATGTTCTCGAAATTGTAGGTCAAGACGGAGCTTATGTTGAATCATACTGACAGTTTTGTAGACCTGGCAGCGAAGCCGCTGTTCTGCTGGCTACATACGATTTTGCGCATGCGAACAAGCTATTTTGCTTTAATTTAGTATCGATACCCGTGGAGAAAGGAGTCGAACACCCTCTCAGTGCCTATCTATCATATACCTCATACATACTTCAACATGCACACCTATCCTCCCGAACCGGTTTCTATGCACGTACCAACCTTATCGTTCTCCGCATACTGATCGAAGATCAAGTACTATGCAAAAAGATATGCAGCGAGGAAAGCAAAATGCCCGTCCGATTATGCCGACAAAGACAACCATTTTTACCTTTGGTTCGCGCCGATAGAATCTTTGCTGCTTATATGTTGGATGTTGCGATTGATGCTATAAATCATAATCTTCGAAAGAGACTAGACGTGGATCTCTATATTCTATGTGTGGGCATCATCTTACGAATCATTTCACACCTTTCACGATCTCGAACACGCCTCACGTACCACTGGTCTGAACTTTTCCGATCCCTACTTGCACTCGTGCGATTCCTTACCACTTATACAACGGATCTGAAGAACCTCCTTAACATTGAAATACTTCTTGATGACCTGGTCAACCTCATTGCGTTATCATTATCTGCCGGAGAAGCATTCTTGCCCAGTCCCGCGGCATACGACGACTTGTTTTACAAATTGGTAGAAACTGGGGAGGTACTGGTGAAATTCCGAGATAATTACAATCTTGGGAAACGACCAAAGAGTTCAATAGATACATTGATCAGTGTCACTACACACTATAACCAATTACTTACGGATGGATCAACTGGAAAGAGGAAACATCTTACGAGCGCGCAAGTTGCGGGGGTAATCAAGCAAGGATACGAAACGTTGAGCATTCAAGCTAAAGAGGGACTGGATGGATGGGAAAAATATAGAGAAGCGGATGAGAAGACATTCTTGAAGAAGATGGCTAGGACGGCTGTGGCAGATGTCAAAGTTCTTGTTAGTGAAATTTAATCTTGAGGGAAGATACCACGGATTGTATATTAATTCAACGATTTTACCTTGTGTATACCCATGTACTTTTAATTATCAAAACCTTAGCAGAATGATACCTTCAATTAAAGTTTCTGGCCACCCAAACTTAGACCTGCCCCATAACAGGCATGCGTATGCATATGTATCGCATGAGAAGTACCGTAGCTGACTGCATCTTTCCATGGTCCTTCTAAACGCCCAATGCCGTGGTGAATAGGATGAAGAGGTCAAACCAATCCACAATTTATGGCACAGCGCTAAACGAGGGGGTACTTCAAACCAATGAGGATTGACAATGTGGTCCAAAGATGGAAAGTTGATGAATCGATTGGTCAGTTTGATTTTTGAGTGTTCCTTGCATCGGTACTCGTATTGATGGTAAATACGAATATCCGACGTCTGCTATTCTCTACCCAAACGTATACTATAACTGTGCTCTGCTCAGATGTGTAACCATGAAGTGATTGGATATGGCTGGGCTTGACTATCGGTAGGGTTTCATGCAATATTGTTTTAGCGTCTCCAGGCTAAAAATGAAGGGTCACGAGTTCTGGAAGATTTGATTTGTCGCTTTGGACAACCATTCGTTCTATCTTTTGGTCTTCACTGGATATCGTTGCATCCTTTGAGGTTTAGAGGACTCAGCGACATGTATTCATCGCTTGCATTGTACGAAGAGGTTTGAGGATACGAAAGAAAGAGGTCTTTGCTGTGGTCTGTCTTAGGATACTCTCTTCAGGATGTCTCTGATTTACTTTGGACCTCAGGAAGATGTGGTCATTGGGTGGCCGAGTTTCTGGCTTGCAAAGTCGCTACTTCACACGATAAATGGCAAATGACGAGGTACTGCAAGAGGGTTCGAGCGACAATACCATGAGTACATGTACTGATAGTACTGATATAGTATGTCACAAATGGAGAAGGAACCTTCATGTCATCAGAGAGGTAACTTTTCATTGCATAGACAACTTCATTCTGTCAAGGTCTATGATCAAGATTCATTATTCTGGAATTCAAGGATATCTATACATTGCAAATCAATAACACCAGTATCGATCGTCACCAGCAATAACGAAATCGAAGCTTTACGGGGAAAGAAGAAGATCTAAGCAGTCAATAGATACCAATCCTTTGGAAGTATCACAAGAGCTGGAACAACCACCTCACCAAAATTGTATCCACCAGAGTTATTTTGGAAGTCATTAGTTTTACCTAATTTCTTTCTCCAAATCTTCACTATTGCATCAGTCATACAGTGAACTCTCAATCTACTGGTCATTAGACGTTTGACGAGGAGAGGCGCCTAATTCACCCCAGTCAACCCCCTCATTTCGGATCACGCTTCTACCAAGGAAAACACAATCACGGAGGACGAACCAGATATCAAACATTGCTCTTCGAAATCTCCAGCGGGTCAACGAATGATCACAACAACTAATCTAATTGTGAATCCGAAACAAAGCATCATTTGCCATTATTCTTTGTTTCAACTTCTTGATTCTCAAAATAGTTTGTTTGGTTGATGCTCGTGGTACTCGTGAGTTGTGTGTCTTCTTTGTACGTTCTTGTATTAAGTATACGTCCTCGCCAAATTGCCCATTCTTCCTCTCCTTTCTTTCCCCCTTTGTCCTGTCAAGAATTATTCACTTTACATTTTTCTTTTTCTCTATTGTCATTACAACAATATAATTATTTTCTCGCTTCGGACTGCTTCGGAAATCATCAATAGAAACAATAGAGCAAGGTTCTCTATTGTGACTCCTTAATACACTCATTAATTATTCACAATATCATTCTTCACCACAACCTTAAGGTTCCGTAGTCAAGTCGACTTTTGTACTTCATACAAGACATTCAACCCCTTCTAAGACTTTGGGTTTCCTTTTAATCCCTGGAACTTTGCTTTCACTCAAAGATCAACTCGACCATCAGCCTGCATAGATTGCATAGACTACACTGCATCACTGCAAGCTCCCAAGACGAATTTTTACCCTGGAGGTAATCCGATACAAGATAGATTGCTAAGATGGATGCTTTTAAAGGCTACATAGCTTCTCAGAAGATCCAACATTCTCACGCCCCCTCCAACGATTCTTCCATCAACAGCGGCCACGAGATGCATCCTTACGGTGTCAATCGAAACATCAACGCCGCACCTGCTGATGACTACTACACACCATACCTCGGTCTTCGAGCACGCCTATCACAGACATGGATCAACAGATGGACAGTTCTCCTACTACTTATTATTGTTCGGCTCCTTATTTCTTTGGCCGGTATCAAAGGAGATGTCGCATCAGCCAAGACCGAAGCATTATCAGCCTGTAGTAGTGTTGAAAATGTCGGAAGTGCCATGGCTTCTATGCCTCACTATCTCTCTCAAGGTGTTAACAGTATGGCCGCTGCTGGTATTACAAAGGCTGTTAATGGTATGATGCAAATGCTTTACATGAGTCTCACTGGCGTCGAAGAAATTGTTCTCTTCGTCATTCATATGATGACCTCAACATATATGTGTCTCATCACTTTGGCTATCACTGGTAGTCTCCAAGTCGCTATACAAATGATCGAAGATGTTGGTGCATTCATGAACAAGTCTATCGATACCATCACCGGCGACATGTCATCTGGACTCAAATCATTCGAAGATGACCTCAATGGCTTCTTGTCAAAGATCAATATCGGTGGCATCTTTGGAAGCAGTACTTCACCGCCAACAATTGACTTGAGTAGTGAGATAAACAAACTCAATTCCATTCAAATCGATCCCACAACCATGGATGCCGATCTCGCCAAACTCAACGCATCCCTTCCAACATTCGAGCAAGTCCAAAACTTCACGGATAACATCATCAAACTTCCATTCGAAGAGGTTAAGAAACTCGTGAATGAGTCAATGATCGCTTACAAGTTTGATGATTCAGTCTTTCCAGTTCCTCAAAAAAAATCCCTGACATTTTGTTCCGACAACACCGCCATCCAAGATTTCTTCGTCGGTCTCGTCAAAACCCTCGATACCGCCAAGAAAATTATCCTTATCGTTCTTGTCATCGCTGCTATTCTTGCCTGTATTCCCATGGCTTTCCGCGAAATCTGGGGTTGGCGCGTTATGCAAATACAAGCCGCCTTACTAAAAAGTCGAAGCTATACTAATGAGATGGATATTCTCTATCAAGCTCATCGTCCTTATACTTCACAATTCGGTCTCAAATTGTCAAGGAGGTTCAAGGGTCAGAAGAATCAAATCTTGGCAAGATGGTTCATCGCATATGCTACATCTATCCCAGCACTTTTTGTTTTGGCTCTTGGGTTGGCAGGTCTTTTTACCTGTCTTTGTCAATTCATCGTCTTAAAAACCCTCGAAAAAGAAATCCCAGCGCTTACAGCAGAAGTTGGAGACTTTGCAGAACATGTCGTCAAAGCTTTGAATAACGCATCCGAATCTTGGGCTTTAGGGGCCAATTCCGTCATCAATAACACGAACACGGAAATCAATGACAATGTTTTTGGATGGGTTAATACGACAACGGGAGCTATCAATGAGACCTTGAATGTTTTCACTGATGAGATGACCAAAGCTCTCAATGTCACATTTGGTGGTACCATCCTCTACAAACCTATCATGGGTGTCTTTGAATGTTTGGTTGGACTCAAAATCGCGGGCATCGAAAAAGGTCTCACATGGGTTAGTGATAACGCTCATGTAGAATTCCCTGAATTCCAACCAGACGTCTTTTCACTCGGCGCGGCTGCCTCTCTCTCGAATACAACCGCAGACGACAATTTCCTCGCTAACCCTGCTACAAGTACTACAGATGAAATTACAAACGCAGTAGTGAAGGTGGGAAAGAAATTAGAAGCAGTTATTAGGCAAGAAGCTCTTATTTCTACTGCACTCGTTGCTATTTATTTCGTCATTGTTCTCATTGGGTTAGTCCATGTTATAATTGGCATGTGTGGAAGAGATAAATCTCGAGGCGAAGGTGGCTCAGCACCGACCCCTCTTTACCGCAATACCGATGTCGAAGCTCCTAATCAACACCTGCCAGAGATTTCACGAGAGAAATTTGGTACCAGTGGAAACGATGGTTGGCATCAAGAACATATGAGAGCGGGTGGGGATCCGATAACGCGAATGCCATTTGGAGGAGGTGATGGTGCTGCAGATGATCTTCCGTATAATGGTGCACCGGCGCCAACATATGAAGCATCAATTGCCCCGACAGAGCGATTGGGAGTGGTTCCTGCAGGGAGAGTTAATACCAATAGAGGACCATGGGTTAGAGATGAGAAGTCTCGAGAATTGTGGGAAGCGGATGATATGCAGAGGAGAGCTACTAGTAGTTATGGACATTTGGAAGGGGGAGATGAGAAATCATCGGGATGGGGAGTACCGCCGAGAAGAATTTGAAAGCTGGGTCTTTCAAACGGGAAACGACTTTATGATAGATATGATTATTACATACATAGGCATAGCATATGGATAAATGGATACGCATTAGAGAGACAACGGGTTGAATGAAAAGGGAGGCCTTGGCGGATTGATATGTTTAGAGATTTGTATAGAGTAATTTTAATTTCGCCTGAAATCCACACACGCACACGTGTCTACTGAGAAATTTTCCACTGAATCAATTAAACTGTGATGCTTTATTTCTGAGGAAAACTGACAAGTAATCGGTATGGTACATGTCATTCCAACCATCCCGTCTTTTTCGAATTATTGACTTTCAGCTGTTGTTGAGAAATACATTGTGCCCTACGTGAAATTACATATATCGAGCAAACGTCTACACGAACTATCCATCATTAACACGATTGATAAAGGAAACAATTTGAACTACCTATCTGATGACTACTAAACCATAGTGTTTGAATTACTGGAGATATTAATTATAATCCCCTTTCTATTAATCGAAGAAATTCGAATAAGTAATAGATATAAATTGAGTATACATACATCTTGAAACGATTATCAATTCGTACGTAGCTCTAGTCCTAGAAAATCATATAGATCGTCCAACTATGGCAGAGCGAAAAAGTTGAGAGAAGTAGAGGTTCTCACCCGCTCGAAGATACGCTCTGTGGGCTCTTAGCTGGCTGGTGTGAACATACTTGCTTGCATATTCTAATTATTGTTAATTACTCTTCATCAGTGAACGATAAATGCAGGAATATATAAAATTGCAACAACTGCAGCTCTGAACAGGTATTTTAGTAAATAGAGAGTGTGGATGACGGACTCGAATATGAAAAGACTAAGAAAATGGTATCTAATTGTAATCTATATATAATATGAATATTGGAGGCAGGACAACATGCATGTACCGCGGTAAATGCTGTAAGACTCCTATGTTACCACCGCCCCATTCTTTTAACTCCCTAAAAGGCAGAAACAAATGAAATTCTTTCTTCGCTCCCCGAAAGGGAGATCGTGAACCACAAGAAAAAGAAAAGGTATCATTTTCATCAAGCCCCTCCATCCACACATCCACCCATTTACCCAATTACCCATTTGCCCATTCACCCTCTCACTCTCTTGCAAACATCTTCCCATCCTCCATTTCAATATCACTTCCAACGCTCACCCTCTTCAAAGGTTCCAATCCCTGGTTCTTACTCCTAAACTTAAAGTTTGCTTCCGCCCACGCACCTTTCATTGCAATTCCAGGATGCAATAGCGTGAGTCCTATAGTCGCAGCAGAAATCATCACACCTTCCAAAATCATGAATTCCACCTCATGACCAACGAAAAGAGGGCCATTGAAGCCGCCCGATAATTCCACACATCTGTAGATGGAACGAATAAGGATTGTAATTGTCGCAAGGCAAAGTGCGCCAAGGAAAGAATTAAAAAGGGTGGAAGAAAGAAGATCGATATAGCGAGCATTCCAAGATCCTTTTGCGCAGCGAACTCTCCATGCGAAATCGGCACAGAGGATAACGAAGAGAATGAGAGAAAAGACTTGGAAACCGAGACCTGCTAACATGATATTTTTGCCCAAATCGCTTTGGTCCTGTGTATCGGCAAGTGAAGCGATGGCACCACCAGTGGCTTGGAGCACGAGGGATATAATATCACAGGTACAGAAGATGATGGTATATGTTCCTGGTCTGAAGCGAGATATTTCTTGGCCGTAAACAATGACGATTCGAGATAGACAAAGGTATATTCCTGCAGTGAGGAAAGCAGGGGCGATAGTGAGACAGATGAGATACATCAGGAAATAATCGTTATCGAAAGGAGAGTTGTGAATAAGAATTCTGGCAATGTAACCGATGACTTCGAGAAGCTAATGAGCGAGAAAGTTAGTCTAGTACTCTTAAACTTCGTTTGCATTTATATCCATTTTCGATTAAACTGTTGAGGGGTTATTGACAAGTGAAGCACATACCAATCCAAGAATGATAGCAATCATATAACCCCACGTTTTGAACTTGATCCCTAGACCCAATTGTCCAATGCAGAGTAACCCGAATAAACCGGCGTATATGGCATTTCCAACTACGGTTGGTCGATACTCGAAACTTGACAAGGAAAGATCACAAGTATCAAGTGTACATAAATGTGGATTCATGAGTAAAGTCGCATTACCATAACCAGTGCCATGGCCATCCGAATGAGTTAAATTTGACATTTTGATATCGGCGTTGAAGTGAAGGCTAAAGAAGGGGTGGTAGCAATAGAAGTGACTTTGAGCTAAAGAAACGAGAATGAAAAGGGATGAGAATGGTTTGGAAGATGATTGAAGCTTGACATTTTGAACTTGAGAGGCTCCCAGATGCCTTTAATATTTCCAACATCAGGCAGTGCAATTTTGTAAAGATTATAAATGTCGGCATTACGGACTATTTTGGTTGCGAGGCATACGACAGCAACACGGCCATGCCAATAATACCGACAAAAATAATTATGTCAGCAATGATGTAAGCAGCTTGATAACTGTGATTGGTTCCATCGTAGAGTTGAATGAAGACTATTCGGCTTGGCCCTACAAGATCCAATTTTTAAGGTTAAATCGTTCATGATCGCATCATATCAACAAATATAGATAGATCGTATATGCTATTGGTGAGGATTGTTTATCTTAGTGCAAGGCTGATTATGATGGAGCAGAAGGAGGATTCAAAAAGATATAAAACGCCATGGAACTATCATTACCATCTTTCCCTGAAGACTTCTCAAGCCTCATCCGAAGTGTAAAAAGACTAGAGGCGCTTAAATTTAGAATGGAAGTGTCTTTCTTGAAGATTAGAAGCGCTTGCTTTTTGTTTTGTAATTTGGCTTGGCTTTATCATTGACAAGCCACTCGTACCTGGACCCAACTCTGGACATTACGTCAAAAGGATTCAAACAATTTTCCAACCACAATTTTATGTCAAATACAGCAGACATTCAACGGACTGAAGAGTTTCAATTCACATGTCTCTCTTGTCTCCCCTCTCCTCTCCGTCAAATAAAATTGAATGTTGAAGCTAAGAGGATCGGCTGTGCTTTCTTATGCCATGGAAATTGATTAATACATACACATACACTAGCGATTAGTTATCTCCTCACCTCTTGTGTGAGCCATCTGAAATGGACTGTGGGAGACCTAATGAGGTATCAAGTTGCGTTAGACTTGACATGGGAAGAATCACAAACTCTGAGAGAAAGACAGTACGATGCACATCGAATCGAGTGTAATTTGAGGTATAGTTGGTCGCGAGGGATAGGCGAAAGAGGGGTGAATCGGCCATTGTCAAATGAATCCGCATACGATTGTGGCTAGCTGAGACGATAATTGTTATCAACTCGATCTGTTGGCAAAAGTTTTCCGATGTGGACGATGGGACTGGGACCTGGTAACACTGGGACCTGGTAACGCAAGGAACTACCAGCACTTTGGTCTGTCACCTCGAGAGAGCGCCGTCTAATGAGTTGGGATATCGTCAGCTCCCATCAAGTGGAAGCTAGGCCCCGACAAGCTTTCACTGCCAATCACAACGCTCCAATGGCTTTTGGTTGAGGTACAGAGCTGGGAAGAGAAGTATCGTGCAGTGTGATATGTCAGTAAGAGAAAGAGAAGGTAGGACGACATATATTTTTCTTGTCGCCATCAAGATTGCACCAAAATGGAATGCAATGTAATGTAAAGGAGGTTTCTGGTCAACAACGATTTCAATTTCAAGACTGTACTTGTACTGCACTTGTACTGTACTTGGCTTCGTGCAGCTTCATCTTCATACACTGTAGAGTGATGAAGTGACAATCTTGAACATTCGAGCATCGAAGCATTCACCGACTTCACCGACTTCACCGACTTTCCCAATGCATCATTTTATGCAACATCCATCGTCATGAAGAAAGGGTTGAAGCTTATCGCACGTGATGACAGTTAACCGTTACTAACGAATGAAAATCTAGTGGTCCGATTTCGCTCTTCACTGGCGAATCTGCAAAATCTTTTATGCAGCAAATATGCATCTGCATAACCCCACACACCTCCCAATTCACCAACAAAAAAAGAAAAAGAAGAGCGTCAGAGTCAGACTCAGAGTCATACCTCATTCGAAAGATTTTCCTTGGAAAGCATAAATACCTTCTCTTCGGTACATGAGAATTTTTCTTTCTTCTCTCTCCTGTTTGAATCAATTCACTTTATTATCATATCAATTGAACATTACCAACTTTGTTTTTCCATCTGCACATAATTCTTCATTGTCTAGCCATATTCTATCCATCTTAAGAAGAACAAGAAGAAGAATTCAATTCCTTTGAAAGAATCAACCACACGCACGATTCTACAGTCTTTCTCTTCCCTCCCCAATCTCAATCAACAACAACCAAAAACACCTCGATAACTTCGCAATGTGTCCTTCCTGTGAGCCAGAGCAGGCTTTAGAAACTATCGCCGCTCATGCTAATGGCAATGGCACTACTTCCAATGGATCAAACGGTGGTGCGCATAATCCTCCGTCTCTCACGCCTACAACAATGCTAACTCATCAATTCCAGCTCACCCAGGATACACAGCCATTGAGACCAAGAAGAACCCACATCCAGCAAAGAGAGATAACCCATATCAACCAGTCGGTGATTTCCTCAGCAATATCTCAAGTTTCAAGATCATCGAAAGTACTTTGAGAGAAGGTGAACAATTCGCCAATGCCTTCTTTGATACCGAGAAGAAGATTGAAATTGCCAAGGCTTTGGATGACTTCGGTGTCGACTACGTGAGTCAATTGCCATTCATAGAATTCCATCAAGTATATTTTACTAATGCAAACTTTGCAGATCGAATTGACTTCACCAGCTGCTTCAGAACAATCAAGAGCTGATTGTGAAGCTATTTGCAAGTTGGGATTGAAGGCTAAGGTTCGTACCATTCTGTCTCCGCACACTGAAATTCATACTAATTCTCATAGATTCTTACTCACATTAGATGTCATATGGATGATGCAAGAATCGCAGTACAAACCGGTGTTGATGGAGTGTAAGTTTGATTATTCCCTCGCAGAATTGTCTCCTCTAACATGTCTTAGTGATGTCGTTATCGGAACCTCATCTTATCTCATGGAACATTCCCACGGAAAGGATATGACCTACATCAAGAACACCGCAATTGAAGTTATCGAATTCGTCAAGTCGCACGGCATCGAAATCAGATTTTCCTCCGAAGATTCTTTCCGATCAAACCTCGTCGATCTCCTCTCCATCTACTCCACTGTTGACAAGATTGGTGTTAACCGTGTTGGTATTGCTGATACCGTTGGATGCGCTTCACCAAGACAAGTTTACGATTTGATCAGAACCCTTCGTGGTGTCGTTAGCTGTGATATCGAAACACATTTCCACAATGATACTGGTTGCGCTATCGCAAACGCATACTGCGCTTTGGAGGCTGGTGCTACCCACATCGATACCTCCGTTTTGGGTATTGGTGAGAGAAACGGTATCACCCCTCTTGGTGGATTGATGGCTCGTATGATTGTCGCAGATCGTGAATACGTCATGGGCAAGTACAAGCTTCACAAGCTCAAGGACATTGAAGACTTGGTTGCACAAGCTGTTGAGGTTAACATTCCTTTCAACAACTACATTACTGGTTTCAGTGCTTTCACCCACAAGGCTGGTATTCATGCCAAGGCTATCCTCAACAACCCATCTACCTACGAAATCATCAACCCAGCCGATTTCGGTATGACCAGATACGTTCACTTCGCATCTAGACTTACTGGATGGAACGCTATTAAGTCTCGTGCCAACCAATTGAACATCGAGATGTCCGATGAGCAATACAAAGAGTGTACCGCTAAGATCAAGGCTCTTGCCGATATTCGATCCATCGCAGTTGATGATGCCGATTCAATTATCCGTGCTTTCCACAGGCAAACCAAGACTGGTAAGGCTGTTGAGCTTTTGCCAAACATGACTGAAGAGGAGAAGATTTTGTTGGCCAAGAAGGAAGCTGAGATTGCTGGTGTTCCCGAGAAGCGCAAGTTGGATGAGGCTGCTGAAAGTCAAGCTAAGAAGGCTAGAAATGACGTTTCCGCGTAAATGGAGAGAGGATGAGATGATATCTAATTTGAACCACATCTAGTCTGTTAGGGGGTAGCTGAATTCTTCCCAGACAAGGTGGATCTAAAGGAAAGTAGTTGAAATCTTCCTAGATCTTGGTTCAAAGATGATTGAAATCTCCCTCACGGATACTTCATTTATCGAAACAAAATGGCGGGCTGAAAAGTTGCTTGTGCTATTTGATATTTCTTTCCTTTTTAAGTTGATGTTTTGGACGGCCTTTGGAAAGATTTCGCGGGATACACAATTTTTTGCGAGCTTTGCTTTGGGTTGGATGAATATTCATTTGTAGTGTTATATCATACAGTTGGTATGAATTGAGGAAGACACATGTTGCTTTCTTCGATAGTTGGCGAGAATACAATACTATGAAATTACATAAATCTTTATGCGCTTTTGAATGAATGACATGACATGACATGGTGATTGTATCTATGTGGTATGAGGTGAAATGTGAAGTCAAGTAAACAGGTGAAACTATAAATCTTGAGATGTTCTTTATGTTACGCTTTCGATGGCCTAGAAACTATGTCCGACATGTCCAATCTGCATCAAAAAGTATCGTCGACTCTAGAAGATATCGGAACATTTCATCGAAAGATTAATCCATTCATTCATTGATTTTATTGAATAGCCACCCTAAAATACTGACCAACTTATTTCATTATAGCGTAGCAAACTTTCACATCTGAAGCGTCCAATTCTCCATCCCTGCAAATTATTCTTCTTTGTATTCGACATAAACCCTACAAGACAGCAACGACACCCAAAACCGCACCCATTAATCCTCCCACCATCTGAACACCCATAGTAGGCGCTGCGTTTGTTGTAGCCGAAGTAGGTGAACTTGCAGATGAAGAAGCAGATCTGGTTGCCGAGCTTGACGCTGAAGAAACAGCTGCGCTGGCTGAGCTGGATGCCGAGGAAATAACTGAACTGATCGAGCTCGATGCCGAAGAAATAGCTGAACTGATCGCTCCTCCAGGATTCGATGATGTCAATGCAGTACCAGTCATGCTTCCCGATACACTACTTGCAGTAGACGTTAAGCTGGTGCCGGTTAGAGTGATAATACCACCTGGATTGCTAGAGCTCAATGCACTTCCTGTAGCGCTTGCATCTCCAGTCGAACTCGCAAGACCTCCAGGATTCTCAGATGTAATGGCTTGGGTTGTAACACTTCCAGTGACAGCAGTAGCACTATATGCCGAGCAGAGAGCAAAGCCCACGCTAGCGGCAGAAGCAAGATCGGCGGAATCACAGGCGGAGATGATGCAGGGTGTTGCAGCCGTTTGGATTGCGGCTTGCGCGGTGCCGCATTGGCAAGCTTGATCGTTGGCTCCGCAGCCGGCGACGGAAACGGCGCTTTGGAGGCATGGGATCTGGAGTAGGTGGATTAGTGGGATGAGAAGTAAATTGAGAGAACGGGAGGTGGAAAGCGAAGAGGGAGTGGGATCGAAAGAGGAGAAGAGAAGAGAAAATAGGTTGGCAGTGTCGGGTGTGGATGGAGGGAGGAGGAGGTGTAAGTGAAACGTACAGCGCAAGCAGGTTCAGCACCGAAATTTTGTGCCGATACAGCGATAAAAGTACCGGCGATTGAGAAAGCGGTTGAGAACTTCATTTTGAAAATGATCTTATTGTACTGAAATCAAGATAATTCTTATTGTTATTTTGGGATGAAATTGTTTGATCAGGACAACCTTTCAATCAATTGATCTCAAAGAACGTAGCTTTTATGTTAACTCGGAAGTCAACCACTTGAACAGAATAACAGTGAATGAGAATGTATATCAAAAAGCGTGAACGACAATCAAGGAATTATCACAAAGACAAAATTGCAATTTCAGCAATACAACAGCAACAGGGACCTTTTAAACTCTCCAGAAGCACCAAAGCTACCCTAGCACTAGCTGCGGGGAAATACTCTTACCAGGGAAGCACTTGCCGTTCCATCATAATGCAGGTCTTATATATAGATTGACGATGTTCTTGTATGGAATAGGAAGCTCGAATTGAGTTTGGTGGTTGACGGTCCGGCTATTGTTCCTACCTTTGAGGGGTTTTCTTTGATAGGTTAGGATTGCTTGGAAGGACGGTGCGATTGGCAGCCGTCACGTAACTAATGGTCGATTTGGAATAGTTGCAAAAAGCCCCCGGAGAGTGATGTTCCTTTGATGGAAAAATGAAGATGGATTGATTCGATACTATGGAAATTTACATGGCGCGAGGAAGCTACGAAGTCTTCGCTCTGGTATGGATTTTGATATCTTGGCAATCTTTCCCGGATCATCCAAACACCCATGTGTCAGCGGCATTCATCAATCCATCGATGCCCCGCCACAGGAATCCCCACCCAGCGACGGTAAGTCGGTATTGTGTTGTGGGATCCATCACGATCATCGTAATCCCTCCAGTAACCTTATCAACCACGCGTTTGCTTCATCTATTTCCCTCACTGCGGACCCCTTTTCCTTTCAACCTTCCTCTCTCGACATGGCTCCTTTGCAAAAAGAAGAAAATCTTGAAACACAAAAGATGCACCTCCTCAAGATGGTAATTCTGGCCAGCCATCTTGGCGGAGTCTGTGATTCACACGTGGCGTGGTTAGGTATGCACCCAGCCATCTTTTTGGTGTTGGCAAACTTACACCATCGTGTTGCTACCGAAAGATGGTGAAGAGAGACGGTGGAATGGTCGCAATTAAGGATTTTTTTCTTTGATTCGTCGTCTCTGTGATTCGAATGATGATTGGTTGAGAATGAATGATTAGATATCTTACTTGGCTAGAACACCACCGCCATGAGGTGGACAATAGTGAGTGCCATGGAGATTTTGTCCGCCCTATCTATCTATACAAATTAATGAAACCGATAGATCACCACTTTCCACCAAATCTTTTTTCGTGGCTTGGGAATCGAGTAGTACTCATCCCAAGTAACGCCAGTCAATACTTCCCTGTATCATCATGTGATGATGCTCGAGGGCACAGCCTCTCTCAAGCCAGTCTGGCCTTTTAACGTCGTAAGCAGATGCTGTTGGTGACTTCTGCCCAGCTTCATTTTGTCTTGGTCTCTAAGAGCGGTATCCATCTCTGTCTCTATCTCTATCTCTGGCTCTTGCTTCTAAAACACCACTGCTTTCTTCCTCATTCGCAAATCCAGAATCATATTCTCGTCTCATATCTCCGTCAGCACCAAGATGTATGTATTAGCCTAGCTATTCGTTTTAGGGTTCGTATCAAAGATAGTATGAAATTAATTTTACATACTTTCGCGCCACGAGGCTTCATCGGTGATGTACATTAAAAATGGTCCGTAGAGAGGAGCATCGGGATATTGTCTCGCAAGGTGAGAGTGTCTGGAATTCCACATCTTGTTATATCGATGTGTTGCTATCCTTTTGCTTTGTGAGTCCAAGGCCCAGTGAGGAAGCCAGTTGTATTGCGGGTGGTAGTGGGATTCTTGAGTTTCGCCTTATGCGGGGTTGGGTTTGGAGTTGTTGGTCATGATCTGTGATGATTGATTTGCTTTATGGGCTGTTAGTTCTCGTTGTTCTTTCTAAATAGCAAGAAAATAGAGAAATTTGTTGAATCGACTACGACAAAGTTTAATGTCTCGAGTGGAAGATCGAAAGTCAGAAGTTGTGAATGAGGATAGGTTTTATGTCTTTCAATCTTCAGGTACCGGTCTGATGTTGTAAGAGGGGATTGGTGAATCTCGAAGGTTGAGTTTCTAATTTCAATTCACTTGGTCCAGCTGCCCACACATCCCCTCTCGATACAGGATGAATGTCTCTAATGGGCTCCCGAACTCCAAATGACCGGTCTACAAAGACTTTAGGCAACTCTGGCTGAGCTTCAATGTTCGCGACATGTCAACTGTTTTCTCAAAGTCATGTCATTCTGGGCTCCGCGTTCCTTTGGTAAATTTAACCGCGTTCACTGCCACAAGCTGATTTCAACAGTAGTTTTCTAGTGAAAACATTCGAGAACTATTACCTCTCCATCTCACATTTCTTTTCGATCTAGATACATATAGTCGGCCAAAAGATTAGTGACGTGCGTTCCGTGCTATATGGTCTGACATGCGTCTCTTTGACCATATATAACATAAATTTTTGTAGAAACCAGACAAGCAACTGAAAAATCTGAAGAAGAAGGAATAAGATTGATGATGAAACTATATAAACTAATGAACTGATGAACTTTCTTAGATGCTTATTCATGACAGCGATATTACCACTTTCCTGGCAGAAACGCCTTTCCTTTGCATCTCCAATCCCTTTTCTATAGATTCCAAACCATTCCCAACAACCATAGCCTCAGGAGCGGCAACAAAAACACCTTTCTCCAACGCGTCGGAAAGAAAGTCCACAAAAATTGCCCTGCCTACGCTATTCGTTGCTACAGTTGAGCCTTCAACGAATTTGTTGTCAATTCCTCTAATTCTTTTCTTAATTTGATTGGAAATTATCCAAGGAACGAATGTATATACAACTTTTGGAAGTACGAATCTTTTTGGTGGTGGAAATGATACGGGGTAAGTAATCATAGAAAGGAACTTCCTCCCTTTGCATTTATTGAGTATATCCATGCATGCATCGGCGGCTCCTTGTCCTATTGACATTGCACCGGCGGTAGTTTTGCCTTTGAATGCATTTATAAGATCAGGGATGGCAGTTTTGCTATTGTAATCAAAGACTTGACTTGCACCGAGTTTCTTTAAAAGATCGAAGTTTTTGGGAGATGAGGTAGAGAAGACTTCGTAACCAGCTGCGACGGCCAATCTGAGGTTTATTGTTAACATGAGATCATGAAGAGGATGAAGGGAATGAAGGGAATGAATGAGGTAACATATGCAGAAGAGAGACTTACTGTATAGCGTTGATGCCAACACTAGTTGAACCACCCCAGATAAGTACAGTCTCCCCCGTTAATTTTGGGGACAATGATGGCAATTCTAGCGCCAACTGGTCCTTTTGGAAAAGCCCGGCAGCTGCGGAAGAAAGCCCCAAAGGAATAACACAAGCTTGCTCATAAGATAGTGTACGAGGAATGTGCGAAGTCATATTATCCAAAAGGACAGTGTAGAGTTGAAAAGCACTTTCCGTGGGGGTATTGGATGATTCCGTGAGACCCATTGCCGTACCCACAACACGATCTCCAACCTTAAACCGTGTAACTTCGGGGCCAATTTCAACCACTTCTCCAGAAATATCATATCCAAGAATGCACGGATATCTCACCCAAGGAAACATAAAACTACCCATATCTTGTTTGATCCAATCTGCCGGGTTCATGGCAATTGCTCTATTCTTTACAACAATTTCATTCTTCATAGGTAGCGTATAGGGCGCAGATTTAACTTCCAGCTTGCCAACCCGATCCAGCCATAATGCGGAATTCAAGGGGGAAGTTATTGAGGGAGACATGGCAGTAGGACGTCTGAGCGAGGAGAGGATTGGAGATTCCGGATGCGATAGATGTCGATTTTGCCGGAGATAATCGGTATGGATCTGCGAGTAAGTACCTAGTATCCAGAGCTGACTGATATGAGAAAGAGATGTGCTAAGAAATGATTGCCCATCCTCAAAACGAGCATACAATGAAAGATACTTATACCCAATTCTTCCCGCTGCTGCTGACTTCAAACATTCAACATGAGTGGAGAAATCCGATTCATTCTGTCCGAATTCTCCATCCAAATCAAGCCTTCTGAGCAAAATCCTTCAAACATGGTGACAGATAATGTTATCATTCTATCAAAATGCGAGATGAAGTTAGTATGTGAAGAAAGCGAACGCGAGATGCGACGAACGTGTGGAGAGACCATTTTTAGAGTTTTAGTGGAACTGGATTGAGGGCTGAGAATTCTATAATTTGATTGGTCCCGTGACTAAAGAATCTTAGAGTGGCATGGTAAATGCGAATGGAGGTTAGCGTCCTGTGAGTTATCCGAAGCTTACTAGGTATCCGACTCCGAAGAATGCACATGGGAGACAACTGGAAAAACGATCTTACTGCACCTTGTCGAGCTTCTTTATATCTTGCGCAGATCTTGAATTTATCGAATTTATCGAATTTATCAGAATACGATGCCGGCTATAGAATATCGTGATGGCTTGCCTGGTCGACCTCCTGTGAACCTTCACCCCTTTCATTTCCTCGTCACAATGTGATCCGTCCAAACAAAATACCACCTCGCAGAATATCCATATGCAGCACATCGTGAACTGCCCATGCTTTCTATTCCCAGACCTCACGCCTCACACTATCTCTTGGATCACGCATTAGAGTCTCTGTCTTTCTGGGCGTTGCGTTTGATAAATCTTCAACTGATCTAGAGCCATGACGACCCCCCTTCTGGTCTCTGGAAAAGCTACCAACCGGAAGATAAGACCACATAAAAAATCACGTCGTGGATGTGGAAACTGTAAGTTGAGAAAAGTCAAGGTATGTCCAAGTTCCTATCCCATCTGAAGGGGAAATGTTTAACTGGCCGCCTGCAGTGTGATGAGGACAAACCAAAGTGTAAACGGTGTGCAGAATTCAATGTTCACTGCAATTACGACAACCAAACCTCAGTACTTCAACTACTTGAGAAGTCTTTTACCTTCGAGACTCTTCAGCACAGACTCCCCTATTTATTAAACCAAACAATTCCAGACCTCATTAGTTCGCGGCTGAAAGCTCCCGGAAAGATCGATATATACGATTTGAGCGACCAAGAACATTTGGAGTTATTGAATAAGTTTCAAACGAGAACTGTTTACTCTATAACAACGAGTAGGAATCTTCAAATATATCAAAATGAGTTCATCAAGCTATCGTGTCTGGTATGTTGTTGAAACATAACATTTCCATTGATCTTCTGCTGACCCACTACAGCATCCATACCTGATGCACGCCCTACTCACATTTACGCTAATGCATGACCGACACATCTCTATTGAGCAAAGCATAAGAATGTCTTCTCGGGAAGCTTTTCATTGGTGTCAAAGTATATCATTATTCAGCAGAAATTTGACATCCGGATCAATTAAATCTTCATCAGAACGCGATGCTTTATGGGCAACTTCCGTTCTTCTTGGTATAATTACATTTTGTAATATTGAAGCAGCAAGTCCAGAAGAAGCTTGGCCTTTAAAACCAGCTTCATCTCTGGATCTGAATTGGTTAACGATGAGCTATGGGAAGTCTGAAATTTGGAAATTGGGTCTGGACCAAAATGCGAGCGCATTTAAGACATTGATGGCACCGTCTTATGAGACTTTGTCACAATTCTCACACATTCGTCTTGAGACATTGCCCCAAGCTTTCGTCACGCTTCTGAATCTGTATCCCAGCTCCAACTCACATGATAACCCCTATCATCTTGCAGCATCTTTATTATCAGATATCATTGATGTTGATGATCCTATTACTGTAATTTTGAAGTTTTGGACCTTTGTCAACAGTATGCATTCGCAGTTCAAAAGCCAACTTTTACAAAAAGACTCTCGCGCTCTCTTGTTGCAAGCTTATTGGCTTGGAAAAGTTTGTCAATTTCCACATTGGTGGATTTGGAGGCGTGTATCACTGGAGTGCCAGGCTATCTGCATATATTTGGAGACCTTTCACAAACATGAATTGGATATTCAAACACTTCTAGCCTACCCAAAGATGGTTTCTGGGTTGACATCTTACTGAATTGTTCGTCGAGGTGGCTTCACTAATCTATTTTTAGAGATCCTGAGAGTCATCCTGACTGTGTTTGTGACGCATAGATGTCGATGGTCATGTGCAACTACTTCTACTATTAATTAATATAATTCAATCGCCACGATAACATCTCTTCACCTTCACTGTCATTTCCATCGCGACTGTCTCTTGTCTTCGAAAACTTTTGCCATTTCCCTGCACACAATATTATTTCCATGACAGGCACATCCAAAGTCACTCGATTTCGAATTCTGTTGTTCTTCTCGATTTACTTGCAGACTGCCAAGCAAGAATTTATGGATTTTTTGTGTCTAGGGGAAACTTGCCATCTCGAACACTCTTTTGCCCACGATTCTGAGATTATATATCAACGAATTATCTTTGATACGCATTTCTGTGACAATAACTACCTAATAACGGCGAAGGACAGAACCGTAAGGAGGCAGAGTATTCCAGAGCATTCTTATCGCTCATCGAATTCTATTTCCCTCTAGCCATTTTCCTTCGATTACATTCAATTGTTCGTCAATAATTCAAAGCAGTTTCAATCCCCCATTCGCTTTTCAAGATGAAGGCCGGTATCTTTTGTCTTCGTTAAGTGTAAGGAGGTCAAGGACAATTTCTTTCGGCAATACCTCCGTCGTTTTTTTCTCGAGGCACCTTATTCTCTTTCTGTCGTTTCTTTGTTCTCTCTGACGTTTTGTTCTTACCTTGTATCCTCTTTGTTCTCTTATTTCCCCTCTCTATAAAGTCCTATCCCTCGACCAAAATTTATATAATCGCCAACATCACGCCATCACATCTAAAGACGCCAAAGTCCAAGCTATCAACAAGAATATTCCTATATTCACTTTCGACTCGGCATCTTAGCAAACCATGTGCGCAACCATGTGTTCCAATCCAGGCAAAACTTCAAAGAGCTGCTACAACAAACCAGTCACTTCTAACTCAGCTCTTGTTCTTCGACATGAAATTAATGGCTGGGTGTGTTGTTGTTGTGGCCTAGATAATGGTGGGGATTGTGTTTGGTGTGCGGGATGTACTCATTACACAGTCAATTGTGTTTCTTGCTTTTCTTATTAAGTAACCCTCCGTGCTGGGTGCTTGAGATGGACAATTCAAGGGTTACAATGACTGATATGTTTAGTGCAGGATCACTACACCATAGTCTGTCTAATAGAATTCCCGTTTGAAACAATTTAATCAATTTCCAAGACGTTTGTGAGTCCTTGAACGATATATACTAACTCTTCTCTTCACCTTGCCATGTCCTAATGCTCCACACTTTTACCCACCCACTCTCGAGCTACTAGCATGAACCCCCCGCCATTCTCTACGCAAATGAATGATCCGAGCGCGCAACATTTACCAATGACAGAGTTAGAGCGAGCATTTACATGGCTAGACCGAAGCAGAACCTAAAATGATGCCACGCCTTTTGAGGTCCGGACCAACGATTTGATTCTTTGACTTTAACATTGATTTGTCTCCGCCTGACAACGAACAAACTGCACCTCTACTTCTCATACGTTTAGTCGAAAAAACATACCGAGAATTATACCGATTCGTTTCTTCGAGACATCATATGAATCCAGCTACAGTCAGCTTTGCATATGTTCGAACTTGGTCGGCCAAGAATGAGCGAATCAAGATGACTGTCGAGTTTTCCATCACGTGTAAGTACTTGATTACCTTGTCCTTGTGTAACTGTTTGTACAATGTTTAGTGTACAGTCATGGCAAGCCGATGACGACGATGCGGCGTAGTTTAATATCGGCGCTTTTGAACACACAAATTAGATCTCACACTCTTAATCTTCGATCGCCCGATAAGCCTTACCGCCACTTTTGATTCTCTTGGATTAGATCAAATAACATGGAATCATTGGAACAAATTCCCCACAACGGCGACAAAGAACAAGCGAAGAAATGAAGGATCAAGTGGTAAGATAAAGTGACAGGTGACATAGACATCGTACGGTGAACCATTTTGAGCACAAATGGCAATTTTGCTGGGGTATGGAGAAAATATGTGGAGATCTTGGAGAAATTGGAGAAGTTGGTTGGGGTTTGGGCCTCCATGGGGTAGAGAGGTAAAGACATGGATTTGATGTGACGATCCTCACCTCATTGAGTGATTTGACTTGAAGTAGTTTCGCAATTCGGTGAAGGATGCTTCCGCCCGCCACCTTCGAGATATCATCCCACACGTAAACGGAAACAGCGTCGTAGCGCCAGCGTTCTATATCGTACTGCACCGGATTGTTAGAGCACATGCTGATCATCCTGACAAATTATTATTTCCATCAGAAACTTTTAGCGACCAGAAATCCACCTCCACATCCCCAGATTACATGTCCTAGTTCAAGTCCTCATTACTCGAGAGTCAATACGAGTCTTGGTCTTCGAATTTTTGGAATGACATGTTGATCTTTTCCCTGAAACTACAGCCAAGGCAGGCAATTTTTCTCGTGCTCACGTAGGATCCTTGTATACACATCTATCTTGTACCGTGGGGTTGAGGTAAGCTTCTGGGGGCTGACGGGCGGGGCGCGCGCCAAATCTATGTGAAATCGCCCTAGCTCAGCCTAGTTAACGTAACATGTTCCTTCATTGGTTCATTGTTTTCCGCTTTTCCCCATTTCCTTGAAACTTACCTTGAAATCCCAAGCCCGATAGACTGAATAACTAAGGTAAAGCTCAAACTCTTTTGCTCGGTCGTCCCGACCCTGGCTTGATCATCCAGCACAAGGTCCTCTAGCTAGCTGGTCAATTGGTTGACTGAACCATCTTTTCACCCAGTTCTAGCTTAGCATTACATGTCTGTGGTGCATTAACATACCTACGCGTTTTTCTAGTGAGTTTATTCTCCACAATAGTATGCGACAAGGGTGTAACCTAGGTGCAGGTAGCTATAATCTTGAGATGGAGGGGAAAGTTGGATGATCCCAAATCCAACGGGCATTGAGATTATAAGGCTTATGGTTTCCGCCGATTCTTGGATTCTTCTTCTTCTTGCTTGTTTACTTTGCCCAGCTTTCTCCAAGTCTTTCTAGTTGTCTTCTTCGTTCTCATCTCACAAGATGGCCTCAACGAAGAATCAAGTTGATAATATCGACACTGTCGAGCACGCTCACCCATCTACTCATGTCGATTTGAATAAAAATGTTACTGCCAAGTAAGTGGCAACTTATCTATTGCTGATTTCCTATGAAAGTATGATTGTTACTAATACCTTATTCAAAGAATTCAAAATCCTCTAGCGGGATTATCAGAAGAAACCATCATTCGAGATGTGGGAGAATTTGCACAAGCCAACGACCTCAACCATATCCTCCCTTTGCTGGAGAAAGGTGCTTTGGTAGCATCTGACCCAGAGAACTTTGAGAATGTAGACAGATTGGAAGAGGATGAAAAAGCTGCTTTAAGATACGAAGCGGCACATAGATGGAGCCACCCAAGGACACTTTACTTGACAATTATTACGTGCTCTATCGGTGCAGCTGTTCAAGGTTGGGATCAGACGGGTAGTAATGGAGCAAACCTTTCATTTCCATCAGAATTCGGAATCGGCCAAGGAGAAAACCCAAATTCCCCAAACCATGATCGTGATAATTGGCTTGTTGGATTGGTTAATGCTGCTCCATATATTGGATCGGCTTTCTTGTGAGTTGAGATTGAGTTTTGATACTACAAATGATCATGGCTGACGATCTATACAGTGGCTGTTGGATGAGTGATCCCTTCAATGCCTGGTTCGGACGTCGTGGTACCATTTTCATCGCAGCTATTATTTGCATCTTTACTCCTATCGGAGGAGCTTTCGCAAAGTCTTGGGAAACTCTCTTTGCCAGTCGTATAATTTTAGGACTTGGAATGGGTCTGAAAGGAAGTACAGTACCAATCTTTGCTGCGGAGAATAGTCCAGCTATGATTCGAGGAGCATTGGTTATGTCATGGCAAATGTGGACGGCTTTTGGTATCTTCTTAGGATTTGTTGCAGTGGGTATTGATTGATTCTTCAGCAAAGTTTCATCAGCTGACATCCATCCAGAACTTGGTCGTCATTGATACAGGCAAGATCGCATGGAGACTTCAAATTGGATCTGCATTCATTCCAGCTCTACCTCTCGCAGCCTTGATCTATTTCTGCCCGGGTAAGTAAATTCAGTTTGTGAATCCATTCAATTAGCTAATGATCGACGTAGAATCTCCAAGATGGTTGATGAAACGAGGAGAATACCAGAGGGCCTACAAGTCTCTTTGCCGACTCCGTAAACACGATCTTTTTGCTGCTCGTGATCTCTACTTCATCGACTGCCAACTCAAAATCGAAGCAGCTATTGTCGGTGAAACCAACTACGTCAGTAGATTCATTCAATTATTTACCATTCCACGTGTACGAAGAGCAACTCTTGCATCTTTTACCGTTATGATTGCTCAACAGATGTGTGGTATCAACATCATCTCATTCTATTCTTCGACCATTTTCAGACAGGCAGGTGCTTCCGAAAAGAATGCATTGATTGCTAGTTTTGGATTCGGATTGGTTAACTTCGTGTTTGCGTAAGTCTTTTTTCTCCTTACTTCATCGAATGTTTTGCCCACTCTTTGAATTATTATATCAAGATACTAATATTGTTCATTTAGCTGGCCGGCAATTTGGACCATTGACACCTTTGGTCGCCGCTCTCTACTCCTTTTCACTTTCCCACAAATGGCATGGTCTCTCCTCGTCGCTGGCCTATGCTTCCTCATCCCTGAAGATTCTAAAGCACATCTTGCACTCATCGCAACATTCATTTACATATTTGCGGCATTTTATTCACCAGGAGAAGGGCCTGTTCCTTTTACTTACTCGGCCGAGGTTTTCCCATTATCTCACAGAGAAGTTGGAATGGGCTGGGCAGTGGCAACATGTCTATTCTGGGCAGCCGTTCTATCAATTTCTTTCCCTAAGATCTTGGAAGTCTTCCATCCCGTTGGAGCATTTGGATTTTACGCGTAAGTTTTCCGCCTATTCACACAGAATACGCAATCCACTAACACAAAAACTAGCGGACTCAATGTTGTCGCTTTCGTAATGATTTTCCTCTTTGTCCCCGAGACCAAACAGCGTACACTCGAAGAATTAGACTACATTTTCGCCATCCCAACCCGTACATTTATGAAATATCAAATCACCAAGACCCTCCCATACTGGGTTCAACGATATGTATTTTTCAACAAGCACGCGGTACTAGAACCTCTTTATCATTTTGAGGAGACGGCGGACTATAGAGCACCTGATACGAAACTTACAGGACAGCCGGAACAGATTGAGAAGGTGGAGAGGAGTAGCGAGGGAGAGAGTGCAGAGATTTCAACTGGAGAGAAAAATTAATGGCGTTGATGTGAAATGGAGGGATTGGATTAAAAGATGGGATATCTTCTATAGGAATAGAAAGATAGATAATGGAGGATAGAGATTTACAAATACACAGCTGGATTTAAATAACTTACATTCTGCCTAATTGATTTTGTGATGTTTATGGTACAAAGTGATCTTTCCAGCCTGTATAAGTCGACGGAATGATGGCTATTCGAAAGGAACTTTGAATTCCTTTCTATCTCCCTATAACTTGAAAAAGAATCAAGACTTAAACATCAAATGAAGAATTTCTTGCCAGCAATCACATAACCTCAACATCATTTTCCCACTAGCAAATAAACTACCTCTCCTATCTCCCTCCTATTAACCGAGCCATTCCGTCGATAAAGCAAACATCAAGTTTGCAGGTCATATTCACGAGTTCACTCTATACGCAGGTAGTTACATTTACACAATGTTGAAATATTTCCTTCATTACTGCTAACTGCTACCAGAGCAACTAACTAATTCGTGTTGTTTCGTTTTCATGACCGCCTAATGCATGCATCGTATGCTTAATTATTCGTTTGCTTACTAATTACCTCATAAGATATCACGACTAAAACGCCCATATGCACCGCCAAAATGCATATCAACCACCCAAAAGGAAGGAATAAAAGCCATGTGATGAACCATTTTTCATGCAACCAAACCATAACCTGAAACAACGAAACGTTGATCCTTGAATTCTTCTCAACCGGTCTCAGTCTCAACATCTGGTTGTCTTCCACTCAAACTCGCCTTGTTCTTCATTCTCCTTGCCGCAAACTTCATCTCATCCTTTGCAAAAACCAGGTTCCTCACCGGTTTCCACTGCATAAGTCCCCTCTGCTTTCTATGCAAGCCTTTTGAATTCTCCTTATAATTCTGATACTGTTTGATCGGATTACTGGAATGACTCGACCCATTGTTTCCATCCATCTCGCCGTTCTCGTTTGTTGATCTAGTCGTAGCATCATTCAAGCCTAAATCCGATTCTGCATCCGAGTCTGAGTCCGAAGATGTAGACGAAGTACTTGTGTACTCGCTCATATTTTCATTGAGATTTGCTTCAACACATCCACCTTCTCCTCGCGGCTTCCGTACCATGCTAGCCTCATAGTCAGCATCCTGATACTTCTGTCCGAAACCACCTTTATTGACGTACTGTGCAGGATCCTGACCAAAAGCTCCACTCCAATCTGTTCCATCTTGATCTAACCACTTAGCCTTCTCATCTTCATCGGCTTGACTGAGAACGTCTCTTCCTTGAGTTAAAGACTGGTCGTGAAGTTGTTGAACAATTGGTGGGATTTCTTTCGTTACAATGTTACCACGCACACCTTCGGAATGGCATGCTTCCCAAGTTTCTTGAGTTTCTCGGGAATCATTGTCGGTGACAAATCTTTCATGATCTTGATCCATACCAGCTTTAAATCTCCCCGAAAATCTGAGTCGTCCGATTTCTTCAATCTCCATATCTGGAATGTCGTGAAAATTTTCCTCAGTGATGTAATTTTGAGTAAGTCTCATGCCCTTGTCAGTTTTCCAGATTGGAATATCAATTTCTTCCGCCTTATTGTCCTCCAGCTTGTGAAGCCAGATTACTGCATAGGCATCTGCTCCACGTTTACCAGTGACGTGAAATTCGAAGACGATTGGTGAACGATAACGATATTTGACTGGAAGTCGAATATTATTTTTTCCTTCTTTCCTGACAAGGTCCCAGTATACACCATCACCTCCTTCAGTCTTTCGACATTGGGTACGATTAATCTTTCCTACACTTCCTCCAGTTCGAAGCTTCAGTTTGGAGTTGTTGGCATAGCCAGTAGCTGAAATCCTATCAGATGTGAATTCAAATGTTCCGACATCCCAGCCCAATTGTTGTGGTGGTAATCTAGTTTCGACACTTCTGAAAAGAACGGAGATTCTGACGCGACCAAAACCAATTCCACCATCCAGAGGATACCATCTTGTAACTTGAGAACTTGTTTGTAGAAGATCCGATAACTTCAGAGGAACAACTCCAAGAATTGGATCGTGCTGTCTCATACGTTGATCCCGTACTGTGACGGTGATAATTGCTGATCTCCAGTCGCGGATGAAACGTTCGGTACCTGCATTGAAAATAGGCTTTGAGCTGACAACCTTGGAACGTGTACGATATACCTAAAAATGGTGAGTCATGAGAAACCAGCATAGAAGACAATACATACCAATTCATCGTTGTATAAAATGGTACAATAACTGCTTGGTAACTTCTTATGTTCCTCTTCTTTATTCTCACCTGCTTCCACTGCTGGTTCAAACTCCCTACCCTTTCGATTACCATCACTACCTTTGACATTTTGTAATTCGAGGTTGACAATTTGATGAACAATAACACTGCAGACACCACTTGGCCATAATGGATCAGGGGGAGTATGAACCGCAGCATCTTCTTCAGGAGTATCAAGACTTCCTTTTGGATCTTGTAATTCTTCCTTGTCTTGCAATTCTTTGGGTAGATTGATATCTTTTCCATGGCTTCTCATTGCTGGTCTGAACTGTGGTTTACCAAAGTATCCAACTTCCCAATGAAGTTCACCAGGCATCGAACTATCGGAATCCATACCACGAAGTTTCGAAACTTGTGGATACATCTTCCCTGGGTGTTGAATCATTTTTTGCATGGAAAGTTCGACTTTACCAACAACGTCATCAGAAGTGGATCGATCAGAATCCCAAAGTTCCATTGAAAGTTGTTCATCAGCCTTGATAAGATCAGGAGTTACGAGTAGAGCACAAGTCTCTTCCCAAACGGGGTTGAGGTCGTCTTGAATGACTCGAGTGCAATACATTGGCTTTCCGTACTTAGAGAAACTGACAGTGATGTAAGGATCACTTCCACCACCTTCACTTCCACGACGATCCTGCTTGCTAAGGCCAGTAGCTCTATGAATTCTGATCCAAAGAACACCAAGTGCTTCGACATCCTTTTGAATATCGTCACCTTTCAATAATTTGGCCATATCCAATGTCATAGATTTTGGGGCAACATATTCATTGGCAGCGGCACCAATGGCATAATTAACGAAGTTGGAGATAAGAGGAAGGTTAAGGATGTTTATACCCGTTTCGATCATTGGAACACATCCAGCTTGAACTTTTGGAAGTCCCATCAATGTAAATGTTAAAGCCTTCAAAAATGGAGGCTCTGGGGAAAGTTGAAGACGTAATCGAACGGTTCCGACAAGACCTTGCAATTCAACAAAAATTGGGAGAGGTCTGCAATCAATTAGCATTGTCACATCGTGGAAGGAAACAAAAACTTACACTCCGAATAGTCCTTTCATACCGAGATAAAATACCAGTTGCATGTGCATATTCTTCGCCTTCTCGGAAGTTCCGCCTCCTGAAGGTTGAGCATGATATGCAAAAGAGCATTCCAAATTATAATAATCTCCACCTCCCTCATCTGCGGCTAGCTCTTGAGGGTCTTTGTTCTTTTCATTTTGTCTATGGATATCATCCTTCATTTCCTGAACATGACCATCAGGGAGAGCTCGTAAACTCAAAATTCGGAAAGGATTTGTCCCTTGATTGATTTCTGCGACTCTGACGTTTTCAATGATACCAGGTACCGAAGCTTGCATAACATCTTCAAGAGTATCTGCAACAGACGCAAATAGATCAGGGTCAATAAGTCCCCACATAACGCCCATCAGACTATTGATCCATTCGACGGATTCCGGAATTAAATTTGCGGTTGCCTGAGAATATTAGCTTAGAGACCCAGTTCTGGATTATGTATACTAACCATTTGACCTCTTTGTCTTTCACTCTCCCATTCCATAGCTCGGCCAGATCTTATGACCTCCTTTACCCAAAGAAATACACCCGATGCAACACATGCTCCCAAAGGAATAAGACCATATAAAGCTCCACCAAATAATCTTCCTAAAACCACAATACCCAAAAATATTCCAATGACAAGTAGCGTTGATCGTTTCTCCATAGATTCGTACATGGGTTCATAGCTGACCGAGGGTGTAGGATGGAATAAAATGTTCGTTTTTTCTCCATGAATTGGAACATCAGAAGTACTCCCAGGTTCTACTGGATCTGGTGGCGCGGTGATATCTTGATTTACTCTGTATTCTTCCCCGGATTGAGTGGCTTCTGTCTTTACTGGTGTAGATTTATTAATATTTGCATTTGGAACGGAAAGCTGTTACCATAAATGTCAGTTACATATCAAAAGTCAATGAGGCTGGCAGATGTAGCGTACCTGTGGATTATCAACTGCCTTCATGAAATCTGCATTGACATCCTCAATCTCTACATTTTTCCCAGTTGTTGGATCGGTGACAATCTTTCTCGTTCCTTCAATTCCATGTGGCTGTCCTTCTGTATGATCTGTCGCATCTCCTTGAACGCGTGATTGTAATTGGGCATTAATTTTTGCATCTCTCTCTTTCTTATCTGAATCTAAGCTCTCCACGAACCGTTGGATGTTCGGAATTGGATTGGAGCCGGAGTAATGTGCTCCCGGACCTTTCTTGTGATCGTTCGACATCTTGCTGGAGATGGAGGATTAATATTGAATCGAGGTCGAATTTCAAGGCGGGAGGGGAAGCGGGGGAGGTCTCTGCGGGATGCTTTCTTGATCGACCAAAATAGCACACAAAAATGCCGTTCTTGATCAACAGAAAGTGCAATTGAAGATGTTCTTACTACCTTCTTACTGCCTTTGACAGCAACTTCGTTATGTTAAATTGTAAAAGAAAGAAATCGGGTATCGATGATGAGTATGACGGATCATGAGCAAAGGAATAAAGAAGACGGCAGAAGGGCACAAGTCATTACCCAGGTCGCCATGGTAAAAATAATTGTTTGGAATTGATGTGGAATTGCATAACAAGGAACAATGGCCAGGTCGGTTGGGAGTGATGTCATATTAAGGTAGCTTGAGAGCTTCACTGGAGACATCCTTCAGCCAAGCGTCAGCCACGCAATCACGAAGCGGGATTGTGTTTATGTGCAGTGTGGAAATTCTTGATTTAACCTCCGCAATTAGAAGATGACATGAAACACGGTTGGCTGGTTGCTCCTTATGTTGTTGTTAGCATTGAGGATTGATTGAGGCTCACAATTGCGACGATGATGCTCAAGAATTCTTTGGCCGGGGAAAGTTCTCCGACGTGGTGATCGACCTACAGCTTGGCAGCTTACCTAAGCATCTTTACTCGAAAGGGCTGTCTTCATCCGTGGAAAATACAGAGAGCAGTCAAGCAAGATTTGCGGTGAAACCCCAATCGGGAGTATTCAAACGCCTTTCCTTATATTGTATCTCATCGACATCGTGGTCTTTCAATATGCATGACTGATTCAATCGAGTGTACCTTTTTTTTGATCTACCCAGGTAGCTGTGTGGAGGTAGCTTCGACCTATAAATATCTACCCAAGCACCACACTTTTCCCTGGTTGGTCTGCTGTCTGTCTGTCATTGTGGCCAATGGAATATCTTGGAAGTGGGAACTATGGGATTGGCTATCTATCTATCTCTAGGTTACCATTTATCACACATTGTCATTGTCACTGATTGTGTCCTAGTATAGAACGTTGACGTCGAGATCAACTATAGTACAAGAATATCCATTATCCCTCACGACGCACTTATCAATCCTTTGATATGGGACATACCAGATTCATCAATTGCTGGAAATGTTCCCACGGCAAACTAGATAACTCTCCTCTCACTATCAGTGAAGATGGTATGATAATTGATAACGAATTTGGTGACGCTCATGCGGAAGTGGTGGACCTCAAAAACAGTATTATCGCTCCTGGCTTTATTGAATTGCAAATCAATGGTGCTTTGGGTTTCCATTTTGCAAATTACGTCGACTCTACCAGTTATCAGGATGGTGTTCAAAAATTATCGCAATATCTCCCGAGCACAGGAGTGACTGCGTTCTACCCCACAGTACCTACTGTCCAACATGATGTTTTCCACAACGTCCTACCGTTTTTGAGACCATCCGATTCATCTACGGGGGCCAGCGTGCTGGGTGCACACGTTGAAGGACCCTTCCTTACTCCAAGTAAGAAAGGTGCCCACAATGCCGGAAATCTGCTCGTTCCCGAAACTTCGACTCTTGAAGATATCTATGGGAAAGACAATCTCTTAAATGCGATTCGAGTTGTAACAATGGCTCCGGAGCTACCAGGGGCATTGGAGCACATCCAAAAACTGAGAAATGAGTACACCATTTCGGTGAGTATGGGACACAGTGCGGCCACCTATGACGAAGGTTTGAAGGGTATGGACGCTGGTGCTTCTCTATTGACCCACACCTTTAATGCTATGAATCCTTTGCACCACAGAGAGCCAGGCTTAGTTGGTAAGTTCAACTGAAATTCATGAGGTTTCCAATAGTCCGGTGTACAGTCCGGCGATCAGAGGCTCTCAATGTTTGAAAGCAATGTAGTTTCCCAACTGGATTTGGTGATTTAAACCATTTAAAAAATTCAACTTCATTCAGACATTGAGAATCTCTGATTGACCACAGGGGATTCGAGTACGCCCTGGAATGAATTAGGCTGAAAATTGACGCTAAACATTAATAGGTCTTATATCGAGTCCGAAAGCTGAGAACCGATGGAAGCCATCATTCTCATTGATTGCCGATTCTATTCAGTGAGTAAATTATTTAGCTCACATGTGCTTGAAGCTGGATCGAGATATGTGGTAGTTTGGATTTGTCGCCATTGTATTTACTTTATTGCATCAGGTCTTTACTTCTCCATCGGGATCGTGGCAGCAGGATTCATGGCTAGGCTTTAAATTGCTGGTCTTTCCCATTCTCCCCCATGACATATTACTCTTTTATTTCTTTTCTCTCATTGTCTCAATCATTTTTCTTGTTTTCGCCCCTTTAGCCCGCTTTCATACTGACAACCAAAAGCCTTCATCCATCAATTGTATCCATGGCCTATCACGCTTCTCCAAATAAGGCTATCTTAGTAACCGATTCCGTCGAGCTTTCCGGTCTTCCAGATGGTATTTATCCTGGGCATTCCCAGATCCCGCACCCACAGCTCAAAGAAGGGAATAAAGTGACTATAGCTGGAACCGAAACCCTTGTTGGTACTTGTATTCCACTAGATCAGTGCGTCAGGAATCTCATGGAATGGGCAAACATACCAATCGAGAAAGCTGTAATGACAGTCACTAGAAACGTAGCAGTTCCAATGGGTCTGGTTGATAGAGGTGGCCTAGAATCTGGATATAGAGGGGATTTTGTGGTGGTGGATAAACAAGGGCATGTAAAGGAGACTTGGGTGCTAGGAAAAAAGATATGGAGCAGTAGTTGAAAGTTTATAAGTCGAAGGTTCAATACACGTATACAATAGATTGATTTAAAAGTCCTCATACGAATCATTTCTTTCCCGTCGATAAATTTCTAGAATTTTTTCAACCATCTTCTCAGCCGGATATCTTTTCTCGATAGCAAGTGTCAAACGTCGGACTTCGCAACGGTTGCAAGTAAGTTTGATGGCTGGACGAATAATCTCATTTGTCCAACCGCAGTTTCTTTAATTCTTGGTATGAACATTGTGGTGAAAAAGAACAATCATGCTGAAGTCTTTCCTGATCGTGGGAATATTCGAATTTATAGGGATGGTTTCGTTTGTGATAACCCTGGAGCTTCAACAGCCTATTTAACCGATTACTCGGCATAATGGTACTAATCACAGCCTTGATTCAGCCATGAACAAGATTTCACCAACGCAACAACATACTCAATCTAGACACCTTGATCTGAAAGCCCACAAATACTCACTGTACCTTTTTCAAATCAAGTAATTACCTGCGTGTTCTCGAAAGATTTTGCGGGTTCCAAACTTCCAAACACCCACTTCTTCCGCGAACAGACATCTTGTCAAAAATTAATGCGATGAAATTCCAGGGTATTCTTGTCGTCCGAAGGTACCAGCCACTTATGTGTTTGTGGAATGTCACTCATCTTGTTTTGTGGTAGCCAGGTATACTGAAAAATCCCTGGGCGTTGTTATGCACGGAGAGCACTGCAAATTTACCCTCAGACATGAAATGGTTTTCTGCGCGACATTTCTATCAAAATGAAAAATTTCATCAACGTACTGAGAGTGTGCCATTCTTGTGCCCTTGCTCAATTTTGTCAGAATGATACACTGTCGATATGAGGTTAAGCATTGAAAGAGGTAGCCGAGTCCTCTCTCATAACGGCAAGGAGAAGTTTAGAACTGTTTAGTGGAGCATCCCATCAGCCCGTGTGGATTCCGGCATTCATAAGGATGACGAGTCTAATCGCTTGGCAGTTAAGGGCATGCGACGACAACCCCGCTCTCCTCCAATTAAACTTCAGAATTTTGGGGTTTATGCTTAAATGTTTAAGAGGCAAGCGAAAATAGATTTGTTCTACAATATTCGCCTGTGGAATTTCATCTGGAAATTTGTAAAAGCATACGACGCATTGGATGGTGAATTTACTTTCCGTTGGACCTGCTTCCGCGAATACAGGGGACTGTTGTTGGAGCTAGAACTAGTGTTTGCTTACGATTTGATCTTCAGTATTGTATAGAGTAAGACGTCAATGATTAAGCCTCATTCGCGTCTCAAGTTCTATGCAATTGCTGCAGCATTTGCGCGATGGTACTTTTGGCACAACATATTGCAAGCTGCTTGCATTCTCCATGGAAGAGGCCGGAAGCTGGATTGTATTTTGATTGAAGTTTAAACACCAGATACCTCAAAGGGCTCAAAGCATTGTTAGCCTTCTTCCCTAGTTAGCTTTAGAACGGTAGATTGTAGCGGTATTTTACAAGCTTATAGTTAAGCCTCTTCCTACGGAGAATACTTGCGCGTCCTGCCGTTATGACCAGGTTGGGGACCAAGGATTGATATTTGTTATACAGTCATATTCATTGGTTCCTCAAGGACATTTACTCCATTATGAAACCTTGCGACACTATTCACGGGGTGTTCTCCATATCATAGTTACTAAAGAGTGAGAAGAACACGGTGAATGGTGCACGTTATTGAAAGTGGCTTGGGCCAATAATGAATGAGATGTTTCGAAACAAATGGGTTGACATCAACAAAAGCTTACGAAATTCATTGCGAAGACAGCAAGGACCTTATATTTGCCAAGGCTGAATTTACCATTGACCATGCTGGTGATAGTGGATATCAGTGACATTCATGCTGACGACTTGTTAACATGATGGCGGTGTTGATGAATGGAGAATACATTGCAGTAAAGCATAGTTTCAAGATGAACAATTGAAACTTCAAGAACATAAATAGGTTCTCGACATCTCTCTTTCTTATCATCATCATTCTCTTCATCTTTACTTCCACTTCACTGCTTAAATCTGAACTCAAAGCACTCTTTTAGATTTACACTCTTGAACGTTCAATATGGTTCAAATCTCTAAACTTGCCATTGCTCTCTCGGCAGCTTGCCTTGCACCTGTCATCGCCCATCCTGGCGAGCACCATGATCACCATGCCATCAAGCGAGAAATCATTGCTCGTGATCAAATGGCTTCCGCTGCCAAAAGATCACTCGATTCTTGCTCTGGATCCTTGAAGCATCGTCAACTTAATGCACGATCCGTTGCTCGTCGTGCAGAAGCTGCTCGCTCTCTCCGTGCCAAGCGCGATATCAAGACTTGTGAGTAATACCTACCCATTCAAAGGACTTCAATTCCATTCGAAACTCCATAATATGCAGCATCCTTGCAGTAGCTCTAACACTAATATAAACCTACAGTACCCAAAAAGTTCCGTCGTGATCTCGCCACTCTTGAAGTCTATGAAGCTATCAACCACAATCAAACTGGTGTTCTTGATTACAGTGTCAACACACCGGAATCTACCATCTTTGCCGCTAACACCTCTTGTATCTTGACTCCTGCCAATACTGATGGTCCCTACTACGTTCTCGGTGAAACTATCCGCCAAGACGTCACTGAAGGACAAGTCGGTGTCCCTCTCCATCTTGAGGTTCAATACATCGACATCACAACATGCGAGCCCGTCCCCGAGGTCTACGTCGATATCTGGAACTGTAACGCCACTGGTGTCTACGGTGGTATCAATGTCACTGGAAATGTCGCCGATGGTGGTTACGATTCTACCTTCTTGAGAGGTATTCAAGCTACCGATTCTGACGGAGTCGCTACCTTTGATACCATCTTCCCAGGTCATTATGATGGACGTGCTACACACACCCATCTTCTCGCCCACTCCAACGTTACCGTTCTTGCAAACAATACTATCCAGGGAGGAGCCGTAACCCACATCGGTCAACTTTTCTGGAACGAAGTTCTCCGCAGTGCAGTCGAAGACACATACCCATACAACACAAACACTCAAGCCGTTACCAGCAATGCTGATGATATGTGGTCTATTGTCCAAGCCGAGAATGATTTCGATCCTTTCCCAGAATTCATGTATTTGAGCGACGATATCACCGATGGATTATTAGCCTGGATTCAAATCGGTATCAACACCACTGCAGATTGGTCTGATGATGATTACTACAGTGTCGCCGCTACTATTCAAGCCGATGGCGGACATGCCAGCACTTCTAGTTTCTCCGGCGGTGGAGGTGGAGGTGACGGTGGTGCCGGCAACGGTACAGCTCCAGGCAATGGAACTGCTCCACCTTCTTAAGAAAATCGCAGATTTTAAGTTTACTGTTACTGTTTTGTAAATAAGAGTTCAAGTAACTGCAGAGCTACTGCTGTTGGCTCGCCGCACGTTAGATTATTCATTTCAAATATACCTTTTTGGCCTACCTTGGCATTTATCAATGACAATTTATTCATGTTTTAAGTGAATGTTTGGTGACAATTACGATAAACTATAAAGCCTCTTTCAATCTAGATGTCCAGGGTCTTTAGCCTAATAGATCATCAAGACATTCAACCTTTAAACTTAGCCCCTTCATCGAGATTATTTTGGCGAGGCTAAGGAACTTTCAATTGGCCATGCAACTCTTTTTGGTTTTAAGGTTTCGTTCAAATTACTGCAACTGTGAATACATGGAGGTGAAGTTTGTCTTTTCTTCGAGGCGAATAATGATTCCGGTTGGATCTTCGTTCTTCTTGTCAATTTGTTGAAAATGGCGAAAAACAACTTGACATTCAATCAATCTGAACCTTTTCTCAATTCTACAGATGTCCCATGCTCATGATTTATCTCACCAAAGATACTTCAATGATATCTTCCAAATTTCTGCTTCAAAAAGGTTGATGTGTTACTTTTTGCTCTGATCACTTCCATTGCCTAGGAAACCAATGTCCAATGTTTACTGCTTATATGCGCCAATATTTACTTCACTGTGGCCGAGGATGTCGTGAGTGGCTGCATTATAGCCATCATCTTGATCTCAACTTCAAATTATTACCATCAATCGCTATCGAAAAAAAATCATCCCATTCTTAAGGACATCATAAAATTCACTCGTATATACCAAGCTCTCTCCCTCGTCATATCTTCCCTGTCGGCTCTCACCACCACCACATCCACAAGCCCTACCGACCCAGCATTCACATGTTACACCTCTCTTGGTCCCTCGCTTTCTAACGCTACACGTTCTATCCCCTGGGGCACCCCTTATTCCTCCTTCCAAATGGCACACTTTGTTGCGAATCTCTTACCCAGATACGCACCGGTATTGACGAAATCGATACGCAACTCCTTAGCCTCCTAGCTCAGAAAGTGGCATATGTAAGAGAAGTTACAAGATTCAAATCAACATTTGATATAGTATATTTGCCAAGTAGAGATCGGAAGGTTATCGAAGATGCGGTTGCCAAGGCTAATGAGACGATACCGAGGCTACCGGGGGTGATTGCGAGAAGCGTTTTCGAAGCGATTATTAATGGGAGTGTGCCATTTGAGGAGTTTATTTGGGAGAGTTTTGAAGGGCTGGCGTAGAAGTTGTTTTGGTATGCTTGTGGAGGTGAGTCGGGTGTGAGTTTCAAATTGAACAGAACCAGAATGGAGACAAATCTGGACGCCCAAACGTCAAACTCGTGGACCAAGCACTTATACATACCAAATTGTCTAGTTTTCGAATGGGATTGATGTGGGGAGCTTGGGATTTCTTTGATATAAAGTTTTGAGATATAGATACTAGAATCCTTGAGGTCGGTGAGCTGTAGGAACCCGAAGACTGTAAGGGGTTTGGGAGCATTGTTGTCAGCGAGTTTGAAGTTTTTGACACAATCACCTCGCGGTACTAATCAAAAGTCGTGTCAAAATTGAAGTGTTCCAGATTAATTGGATGATATTGAGAGTATTCCAAAATTTTGAGCGAACAAAGGTTAGAATTTATTGAGTTGAATGGCGATGCATACGGTCATCATCCCCACTATCTACAGGCCCTTAAGGCCCATACTTTTTCAATATATATGCAAAAGCATATTTATAGAACTAATCATGATTCGAAAGACTTCTGGAAAAGACAACTTCATCGAGTTAAGGACTATCATGGCACGTAATTTGCCAAACAGAATCAAGATGGGAGAAGACGCAATGCAAGCACATGCCCGCGATACAGGCCACGGACCCAAGAGCCATGCCAAATATCATGCCTATTGTTTCCAGGACTATCAGATTGATTTCGTTTGAAACAATGGTTCCAGATGCGTACAAGAAGACCACAGGACCAATCTGTGATGAAGTGAAACTCATCGTATCACCTGGTGAGATTCCACCTAAAGTTAGTTGCTACAGCGTCCATATTTTTGAGCGGGACGATGTTCGATAACATCTAAAGGACCTGTTTCTTCACTACGAATTCAACTCAAAATAAAATTACTTTGCTAAAATCTTTACATCAAAGCAGATAACTCGCTAAAGACTGATATCTGCCTTCGCTTCTAGCCATGGCGATCAATAAGTGCTCTTTCTAACTTCAGTCATACGGCTGTATAATCCGGTATCTTTTCTTGGACTTTTCTTCACTCTTCAGTACGTAGCTTTGAATTCGGCTTCTAACCCAGGTAGGATAGGGATGCTTAGTTTTATGCAACTGTGTATTAGAACGTCGCTTGATACACAAGGGATTCAAGAATACATACATAACGCAAACTTTCGCGCTTCAGCTTGGTCCATGAAAATCTTGTCAAAGAATACGAAGTACTATTCTTCAACACACAATGTTACTTTAGCTATTGGATTTTAGCTTCAATGTAGCTATGATAGTAAGCTTGCTAGCTAATGGGTCTAAATTTTCGTTATCTTCGGTTGGCAGTTAGGCACATTTTGAAGATATTCACTGGCCATAACTGCAATGGGTACGTCTCAAGTGAATCAAGCAAAATATTCAGATGAATTTTTTGGTCCCACACCTTGACTGGCTGGTAAGTACCTGTCATTGAAAGACTCTAAAAATGGTTGTTGGCCAGAAGGAAAAGAAGGGTTTGCTACTTGGGCATTTTTTTACTTAATATTGTAATCAAACAGGGTTTTGTACATAAAGCTTATAGCTCTTGGACAACTTTTTCTTTCCTCAGGCTAGTAATTGGGTTTGAGCTATATTTCATTGATTATTTATTGGGAAAAATCGTGGAGGCTTAGTTTAATAATTCAGAAGACTTCTCTGGCAGCTCTTTATGCATTTCCTTTCCAAATATTATTTTAAGAAATTTTCACTAATAAGCACAACCCTAGATAAGCCACTTATCAGCAGTAATATGATTATCTTAGTTGAACCAATGTATTGAGTACTGGAATCACTTGTACTTACGCATTTCCCAATCTGATCAAAGTCCTTGCATTGCTCCAGCAGCTCAATTTTCAAAGTTAATTGATCAACAACCACAGCACCGCTCGACGGTTTCCACGATAGCAGACTACTTATCCAGATCAATACTTCATTACAACTAACACTGAAACATATTTCTTGTTCAAGGCTGACCAAGAAAAGACAAATAGTAACTCCACAACATAAAAAATATAAGTCGGAATATAAATGTAAAAAATCAGGAAACGGAATCTGACAAAATTTTGTTCTTTTATAATGGAAATATTCACTGCAGAACACAACCAAGCATGGATTACACAACTATAGGAAACATAATTCAGCAGAAACCTGCTATATGTTGTGAAGTTTAGTTCAGAAATAAAGAGACAACTATGGAAAAGAGACCCTTAAAGGAACCTAGTATTCATCATTAGTAGCAGGAGCACAAGGTTGCACTGAGCATCTTTGCAAGGTCAACAATGCTTGGATTAGGGTATGGGCGTAAGTACGCTTTATGTTCAGATCCTGTCCTTATGAGGACTTTCCCTCTCTTGGAGGCTGGCTTGAACATGGCGAAGACTGCACAAGTATTTGTCACTTGGATGGCACAGACATGTAAGAAAAGTTTTTCACTCACCACACATTTCACTTTTCAAAAATCACCTGCATTGTATCTTTGGTATTTAATTGTATTTAATTGGTTTGTTTAGTCTGCCGTCCAACTACTCTTTATTTAAATATATTGCTACTTGCAAGTACTTGTCTCATCATTTTCTGAAAGCTTTGCCCGAGGTCCGACGTCGAGAGTGGCATGACTCTTCATGATTATCAAAGGTTCCTCATGCAACAAGTATCATTAGATACCTTTTTCTGTGTGAAGCTGACGGTATTATATCACACAAAAAGCCTTATGAATTTAGCTAGCCACTGATCAATTCTCGATATCGTCGTCGCTGTTTTCGTCTGTGATACTTTCGTCTTCTTCAGGTTCCTCATCCTCATCTGCCTCGCTGACTTCCTTAGCCTCATATTGGCTGTGTTCATAACCACTATCTCCATTATCGCTATTATCATCGAATGAAGCTTCGCTAACAAGATGCTCTTCTTGGCGATCGACCGTGCCAGCTTCAACCATGATCTGCAACTCCAGACCATCCCATTCCTTCTTGATCTGATGGAGCCAGAATGGTAGATTAGGCGTCTTCCTTGCTACCTTCCCCTCAAAGCTTGCTTGAGCATCTGCAATCTTTTGATCCGCATATGCTTCCGAGACCCTTTTAAAGGTCGGTCTAGCCTTGTAGTTGATCTGGATTCTGCGGCGCTTCTCTTGCAACATATCCAGCTTGACATCTTCTGTCCATTCAACGAGCTTGATTTGGCCGTTCTCATTGATGTCGCTTTTTGTTGTATAGACTATTGTTTCTTTGAAACTCAAGCTCCAGTTATCAATGTTGCTAAGTCTGTAGTAGGCCGCCCAAGGACTATAGATGGCGGATTCATGGGAACAGTCACTCACTGCGACACTAGCAACTCCAGTGGTCTGCATGACACTACACAAGGTAATGAAGGCCTCGTCACTCCAATCTCCTTCAATAATCGGGCAAATGCGATCAACTTGTGGATTGAACCAAAGATTTTTGAGCGGACTTAATGATCCGATGTAGCCCCCAGTCTGCGCAAGGGAAGCTACGTTGTGTAGCTTGTTGCGATGTTGGTCCTTAAACCACTGTCGAGATTGTCGACAAACACGTAAAGCTATAGAATATGGCTCATTGGTCCATAGTTCGAAGCTTTCTCCTACTTTCTTACATCTAACTGTAACATTTCGTGGCTTTACGATATCCATATGGCTCCAAATAAGGTTCAATACTTCGTTTGGAAGCTGAATTTCCGGTTGTCTTAGGGCGTTGGAGATGCCACATGTCGCAGATTGATGGCTAACCCGAGGCTCTTCATTAAGGTTGGTGGTTTTTCTATCAATTTCACCAGAAGAGTTGATCAATTTGATGAACGATGATTTTGAATTCTTCATCGTCACGTTTGTTATTGGATAGTTGAAGAGTAAGCTTGAATCTGAATTTGATAGAGGATGATGTAGAGACTTTTCCGTTGCAAAATATTATCAAGATAGTAATAACAGATGAGATGTAACAACAAAAGTCTTGAAAGTATCCAAGATGATATTTTTTTGAACGGGGAATAATTTAGCCTTTATAGATATTTATCAGTGATTCAGAAATGTTCAGGTTATCTACCTCTTAGCGTGACAGCGCGAGCTGTTCACGCCACCGCGCTGTTCGCGGTAGACCACGAGGTGAATTCGCCGTACAATAAGATATCTTGATATCATACTTATTATATACGGTGTAAGCAAAGCTCCCTCTTTGTTCTTCTCCCCATCTCAAGCAATCTACGCTCTCTTATACTGCTGTGCTTATCTTTTGAATTCACTTGGTCACTTATTGTTCATGCACGCCGACATCCTTTTTAAGAGGAGAGAAGGAGTGGTGATGTTGATTGCGTGTATAGGAGTGAAGATAGCAAAGATAGAGTAATGATATTTAATATAGTTGATTGTTATAACTTGAAGAAGTCTTAATTTGTGTTGTAGCGAGACTGATTTCAGATCTTATTTCTCAAGTTTTCGATAACCTTGCAATACTATTTTGAGCTATACTCAAACCGTCAATTTCTGAGCTTTTCAGTAAACAACAAATTAATTAGCTGTTTAAATTCATACTACCCTTTTTCAGCTCATCCAGAGTAGAGGATATACCTTAGTCTAGTAACTAGCTATGTGGTTTTACATATATGAGAGAAGGTTTATAATTACCAGAGTTCTACCCCACAAGGAGTAGTAGATTGATCAGGGCTCTAATAAATCCTTTTATCTAATATTGGGTACTTGCTCCAGATATAATTCCCGCCGTTGCTCCTTAATCGATACTTTTCCGGTGTATTTTGCTAGACATGCTGCACTTTTCAAACTCATCAATTTGATTGGCTTCACTTGTATTTATAAATCAAAGATAAAGCTAAAAGCAGTATATAGTTCTCAATGCACATATTGGGTCACCATTAGCGAGATTTTCTTTAAATAGCCTTTGAATATGACGGGCTTTGGGAGATTCGTAATAGTTGACGTTTCGATAAGCCTCAAATTCAGGAAATCACAAAATTTTCTGCAATGGGTGATGCAATAAACAGAGATAATCTAGTATATGAATTCAACCTTACTATCCTGTTTAATTTGCCAAATCAGTGAAGTAGTCATCACTTTTTTCATCCTCGTCACTGTTTCCGTCGTTTTCGACACTATTATCTTCATCTCTACCGCTGTTATTTTCTCCAATCTCAGGATCAAGAGATCAGACCTCTATCATCATTTAAAGCTCCGAATTTGTCTGATCTATTTTTTCGAACAGCCAGGACGGAATTCCCTCCACCATTGTTCTTACTTCACCATTTCGCTCAGCCTCTTTGTCTGCCATGTCTTGAGCATCTTTCATGGCAATTAATTTCTTCAACATTGGTCTGGCATGATGCATTTGAATGCTCCAGGCCTTGCTTTGATACATATTTAGAATAATTCTACTGTCTTTAAATGTCACAAACTTTGGTCTATAATGATCTTCGAAGCTTTGTTTCGTTGTGTACATCATGATATCTTTGAAGCTTGAACTCCAATTTTTGATTTTCGACATGGTGTAGAAGGTTCCCCATAGACTCCTTCGAGCATCTTCGGCATACATGCAGTCACTGATAGCAATAATAGACACTTTAGTGATTTTCATTACTTCGCGAAGTGTGTAGAACGCCTCTGACGACCACTCCTCTTCCATAACCGGACAGAGTGTGTCGATTTCTGGATTGAGGTAGAAATTTTGTAAAGGTTTCAAGGGCCAAGAATAACCTCTGCAATAAGCTAAATGAGCTATGACATGCTGTGATTTAGCCCACTGTCTCCATAGGTGGAAATTTGTGAAAGATTTGACAAGGGCATGTCGCTATGGAGCTCGAACCCAATGCCGAATCTCTTGCATCTGATAGTAACATTGCGAGGTTCCTCGATCTTGACTTCGACCATGATCGTTTCGAATATCTCATTTGAAATGGTGGAAAGATATGACAGCTTAGTAATTTTCGTATCAGACAGTGACACATTCTCGAATGCGATAGTTTGTGGCTCCATTTTGTAGGTCGATGCAGTTTGTCTGAATTTCTAAGGTGTTGCTTCAATTGGATTCAAGCATGAGAATATGACTGTGGTATGGACTCTGGAGACTTCGCCGATGACAATGTTTTTAGATTAATGTTGCAGTTAGATGTTATCAATGCAGAAAAGTCCTTTGAGGTAGGATTATGAATGGGGGAAGATATGGCAAATGTTCACAAATCATGCTGTTGATTTGAATAGAGACTAGATAGGAGGCCTCACCGGTCACGCAATAGTGAGATGGCAATAGCCGTAATGGCGAAGTTTGTTGCAATCTTGGTTAGACACGTTACAATCAAATTTCTTTATTTCTCCTCTTACTTGTCTGAAGACCTCTAAACTTTCTTATATAGTTATCTTGACACCTTCAATTGACTCACCCTACAAAAGAGAATTGGTTTTCAATTGACTCACCTGGCACCCTCCTTCACTTCCCTCCCCATTTCCTCTCCTAGGATGAAATGAGAGGTGGTGACTCGAATCGGTCTTTCAAGAGTGAAGGGCTAGTAAAAAGAAAGTTATTTCATGGAATAGTTGATCATCATAACTAGAACAACTTGATTTTAATTATTTCGAGACAAAGAAATTGACTGCTCTTTGAATCCTCGTCATGAAATTTTTGTGAAAAGAAATCCAGTTAATCCATTGAATTCACACAATATGAACACCTCCACTCATAGCGATCAAAGCAAGAAAATTCACTTTGGTGTATCTTGATGTTTGAGTTCCTTATTTAATTCACCAATTCAAACATGAACACAGATATTTTATTCTATAAAGTTCATCTTATACTGCTACTGATTGCATGTATCAAATTCTGTCATATTTTTGAGACTGTTTTTGTAAAATTCAATGAATAATAGTAATTGATTTAGAAATAGCTTCGATGAATTTAAACGAAAAAAATAGGAAATCTATAAACAATCCACAGTTTATCTACAATGAACTGAATAATTTCAAATTTGAACAAATAACCCACAGGATAAAGTACACCTTTAATGAATAACCTACAGAACAGAGTACTGGCAGATAGCCTATGAATATAGATAGTTTTTGCGCAGCCTATCTTGACCATTGTGACTTGTTGATTGTGTAATTCGGTCGCGTCTGGGATCAAAATATAGTGATTTGACCTGGTTCTGAGGTTTTTAGTGTCCCCTTTTTCGCAAAAGCCTTGCCACATTGTTTTATGTATTGGCCCATTGTCTTGATCTCCGGTGGGCTCTCAATGCTGCGATATTAGATCTTGCTTCTGTGCTGTAGATCTCGAAGCTGTCTCCAACAAGTCTGCAGCTGACAGGAACGTTCCGACCTAATTCAGTATTTGCCATCTCCCAGATCTTTTCGAACAACTCTTATGGGATATTTTCCATGGTCATTCGATTATATCTCGTTTGTTTTTGAGATGCATAAGGCGCAGAAACAACCTGGTTTGAGCTTTGGGACATGATCGTCGATATTGATGTTGATTCTTGCCGTTGATTGATAAATGGGAAGAAATTGTTAAGAGGAAAATTCAATATCGAAGTGAACTGATAATGATGGCTCAAAGGATTATTATCATTGATAGATATCGAAATTGTCTTGTTAACGCTTTGTGGAACGGTTCAAGTATGAGTCGGATTTTAGGGAGATAATTTTAGCATTTCTGAGAGCTACTTAAGGATTTTTCGCTCATTAAGACCATGACTACGCGAACACGCGAACACACGAACAAAAAAATGCCAACACCACACCATATTACAAGAAGACACGAGGATGCATTCATAATATACGTGCGCCAGATTGAGAATTCTAACTCCTGAGAATTAAGCGAAATGTTTCCTGCATCAGTGCAATTGGTTTCTTTGCAATACATTTGACCATAGGATGTAGTTTTGCCCAATAAATTCGTATTCTATAAACAGAATTAATTCTGTGATATGAATCTTGACTGTCACTTCAAGCTCTTCGAATGAATATACATTCCTGATACAGTGGCATGTCTTTGACTTTTCTATTGGAGCTTAAGCGAGAAATAATGAACTTGCGCAGTTGAAATGCTGTACCATCTGTACCGCATGATAATGTTTAGTGTTAACATATGAGTCATTCACTTCTAATAAAGATGATTTTGTAATTAAGCTAGACCGTATTTCTAAGGCTTTTTGTATAAATTTACTTATTTTTTCAAGGCCAATTTCTTAAAATCCTGTCAAAACACAAGTTCCTTCAAAAAGCAAATTTCTTATTGAACCTCTATTTCTCAATCATGCCTCCTCTAAAAAAGACGAAACCCCAACAAAAACCCACGAGACGTTCAGGACGAGTGCGACCAGCAGCCCGACGCGCTCAACCGGATATCGCCCTTGAAGCAACCCCAGCACTTGGAGCTTCTACAAATGCGACGGAATCAACTCCTGGTTCAATACAGAATTCTGGATCTGAGAGAACACCGAATGCGACAGCACAATCTTTAAGCGCTAATTACTTCGCGCAATTTCCATCCATTCCGTCAAATGGCCACGTCTTAGCTCCCATCTACTCCCGGCCGGTAGTACTAGAAGAATTTACTATTTTCAAAGATCTTCCAAGAGAGATCCAGCTGATGATCTGGGAAAAAGCTGTCGATTTTAACCCGCGAAATGTTCCAGTTGGAATCATGCCACAGTTAGGGCCAGGAGGATTCAAGTTTCGAACAGATATTCCTATTCCAGAGGGATTCATGGCGTGTAAAGGTTACTATGAAGCGGCCAAGAAACGCTATTGTCTGTTGAACGATCGCCTAAAGGCTAACGACATGTCCATGGTGCAACATCTTCCATCTAACTTCTGGTTCAATCCTGCGATAGATAGATTTTGTCCTGTTCAGGAATGGAGCCCTCACAACTTCGAAGTTGGTATCAAACTTTTCTTCCAAATCCTCCGAGTTGCGAAGATTGCGATTAGTGACTACACAACTGATGATGCTCATCATAATGGCGAGACATGGCAGAAATTCTTTCATGCCGGAGGGACCTTGAATTGGAGCCCATATGTCAAAGAAATATTTTACTACATCACATTTCAACGTCTAAACACAGACGTGGAACTGTCCTTCGTACCTAACAACAGGTCATCAAAAAACCCGGGTAGATTCTATTTACAGAAATTTGTACATCACACCAAGCATTGCAATCAAATAGAAGATGCCAAGAGCGGATACAGAAGGCTGGCCGAACTTCAGGCATATCAGAAGCACCAAGATGACGCGGCCGAGAGAGGGGGTAAACCTAGAGTTAAGCTCACTACTGTTCCCCAATGGCTATTTGATGTTGAAAGCGGTTGGTCTGTTGCACAACCGCAGTTAATGATCGAGACGCGTACCTTCACAGCTCGTAGGCTCATAAGTCTCATGTTTGAGTTGCCAGAATGGTGATAGGTACCGACACGATGACCTTGGTTGAGCCTTTTGGAGTCTTTGGGCTTTGGGGTTTGATATTTTGATTCTGTGTTACACGATATGTTCGTGTTGTAGATAATGTGTTTCTCATACGTGGATGGCTGTACATAGGGACTAGTTCATAAGTTGTATTTTACTACAACTCTCTTGTCTCTAGCCTTCAGTCTAGTTCGATGCTAAAAATTGAAGCTGGTACAGATCCAAAGTTTTTGGATGAGATTTCAGGAGTATATCGGTATGGATATAGTATTGGTGTATTTGGTCGGTGGATGTAGCAGAGTATGCAGTTTATAGAATTTGTACGGGAAAGGGCGGAATAGAAGAAGGGTATTTTCGAGGAAACATTTAATTAATACGATCATATCTACCAATTCAATGATTGTTTTGGCTGGAAAGTTAAATTTGTGAAAGATCAATCTAAGTAAATGGAATGAATCATGATAATTGAGAATTCCAATCAAAATGTGAAAGTGACCTAGCTATGTATACGTTGAAAGTCTACATGGACTATGGTGAGTTTAGCACTGAAAAATTTCAACTCATTTCTTATTTCGAATGAGAGTTATTTTCTTCCATTTATAATCATTCTTTCGCAATCATATCTACACATTAAAAGCAAGCAACTCAACACGTGAGCTTTTGTTTGAGTGACTCAATACAGACGTGTGATTTGACCTCTGAGTCTATTCTCATTTAAATCAATGTGAATACAAAGAACGCGAGCTCTGATTCTCAGTTATGGTTGGAGATTTACGGATTGTTTTTATCACCAGGCTTCAACATTTTTTCATTGGATGACGAAAAAATCTGCTCTGCTAGCTTTTATTAGCCAGTAGCAGTCACACTGATTTCTATGTTTGTGTGTCGTCACTCAAGGCGCTTGGTCGCACTTTCTTTAAAGAAAATGACAACTATCGATCATTTGCGATTAAATTTTAACTTTGATTGATCTAAATAACCATTCATGCATGGGATCTTCAGAATGCTACAGTCTTGATTGCTTTTTACTCCCTGTTTAGTATTATGGCTCGGGCACGAACAATGTCGAATCACTGGGCCACCATCTCATTACCACTTTCCTCCATTTGCGTACACTTTAGAAGCTATCAACTATAACGTTTCATTTCTGTAGAGCATACTTCTATTCCCCGCTAATGGATTCAAGAGCTCAGTATACGATTTGATGTTATAGATTATGGACGGAAGGAACTGTTACACACGTACTATCCGGCCATTTCTCGAGAAATAATTAAGCTTATCAGAATGGCTTCCAATATTCTTAAACAATAGAAGAAACCTTTAAGTCGCTATGAATACTCTGTATGTCTCAATTTGCAAGATATTTACGAATCATTGGTCACAAAATTCCCCTTGTGTAGGTACCTAGCTTGATTGACCCCTCACTTTCGCTAATTTGACCAACCAACGCGCGCCACAAACTCACATCCGCATTGTCACATTATGAATGGTTAGCATACAAATTTGTGGTGTTAAGATATTGATTTTACTTAAAATGTTATTTCATGATAAGATTTCCAAACTGGTAAACTGGTACATTTTCCCCCCCCTAAACCCTAGAACCTAGGGCCCTGGATTTCCGGAACCATCTTCCGTCAATTTTCCGACACCTTCCTCCACGCGAACAATCTATCGCCCAAATATTGTAACAGAATTGGCTAGGTTGGCAGCCATTTCTCGTTGCTCGGGTTTCTTCCATATTCCTCGACTGTCAAACAACCACTGTGGACAATCGTCAATAATTTCACAATCTTGGCCCAACTTTTTGTTTTTTTCATCTTCAAGTAGCTGTTTCTTCAGCACCTTTTGAAGATTTGCAAAAGCTAGATTCATTCGACGGGCAATCTCCAGCTTTGACTTCATGAATTTGGGAGGATATGCGACCCTACGGTCGAATTTAGTCAATTCTATATCGTCATCAGGAGCAACCAAGTATCTTGAGGTGTAAATTGTGACCTCTCTGATGTGTTCATTCATCCAAAAGGGAGATGATTGTGACGAGAATGTACCCCATTTATCGCAAGGAATTGATGCGGATCTTTGAAAGGAACAATCATTCAAGGCAATGCGTTCAACCTTTGCATCGCACATTTTCTTACTCAAGGCTTCGGGTTGATCATCAATCATAGATGTCATAGGACAGATGATATCGGTTGAGGGGTTGATCCAGATGGATGGGGCTGTTCTGTCACTCATTTCTGTGACAAGTGGGAATTCCGATCGAGTGTCGAAAACGGGCATGTAGATCTTCATTCCAATGAACCTTGATTCCCTATCTGCGTGAAGGACCCCCGGGATTGAATTGAGACTCCTAAATGTAAAGAACGGCAAATCGCCATGCCCTTTAGTGTGTTCCGCATCTAAAACTCTATCGCTTGAGAATACTGTGACCGTGCGCTCATCTCGGCAAGCCTCCTTCCAGATCATCTCTCGCAATTCTGCTGGTAATTTGGGAAATGAGTGAAAGGTGCTCAAATGCTTTTCCAAAAAGCCAAAGGTATTCTGTTGTGGCCCATTAAAACCTTGCGAATTTGTTCTGAACATGATTTTATCTGAGTGTAGTCGGAAGTTTGATTCTTCTGGTACGTTGTTGATATGTGTTTTCGAAAAAGCTCGTGGATTTTGGAGCTTCAAAATCGGTTTAGATGAGGAGATTTATCTGTAAAACTTAGTTGCAGATGTAGTAGATTTGTTGTTCTATTGGAAGTTGGAGTTGTTTGATGTTGTAAAGAGGATGTAGAAATCAGAAATTTGAAGGGGATAAAAATCCTTTTAAGGGAAACGAAACGAGTCGGTTACAGCCAATCTAAGCGACTATAAGACCGTAGCAAGACAGCGCGGGTTACTGAACGTTGTGCTTACAAATTTGATTAGTCAGAATACCGTAACTGAATTGATGTTGACTTGTTACGTCAACTCGCTTATCATTACGGTCCAACAGCGCTACGCAAACTGCAGAAGTACAGTTTTGAGACTCTTATGCGCAGTTGACGCGCGGGATTATGAGGGTCTGGCTTTCCAGGCCAGCACCAGTGCAATACTTTTTTCTAACAAAAAACTTTGATACCACTATTCCATCACACACAGAGAACAATGTCGTTTATAAGATTTGAAGTTAAAACGTACCTAGGTACTTCAGGGTAAAAGACCTGGTGAGAAGGGTGATATAGCACCTACTAAAATACATCTAATTCAGATGCTATAAAAGCTGCTCATAGCCTGTCAACAACTGTAGTCGCTATGTACCAATATATTTCTCACAGAAACCAAATACAATTCTCGTGACCACTCGAATACCAAGTATCATTAATACAAAACTTCCCTCCAGAATTTCAGCCCAAACTCCTTACCGAAATTCAACGCCAATGAATAAAAATCTTGCTTCTGAGTTGCTGCCAGCTGCCTGATCTCCAATAAGCCATTCTCGGCATTCAGGTAACCTCTGTGCCTGAGTTCCTATGAGTTCCTACATTGCGTTTATGATGATTCTCTCGAATCTGTAGTGATTGACTTGCGACGAGTTCTCCAATCAAGACATTCGGTCATTTCATCGCATCAAAGCAACAAATTGGTCCAGTTTCTGCGGGGTTTTGAATGTGCTTACATCTCTCTAATAAAACCGCTCTATAAGTTAATCCAAAATCTAAAGGTTTGTAGCCACAGTATTTTTTTCAGCCCAGCCAGTTTTGTGGGGATTATTCTTTGGGCGAAGAGTATTGCAAATATTCTCTCTAAGATGATTCAGAGAAGGTGACATGTTTATCGCAACCTTCTCTACCTTCAAATATTTCAAGCTTGTCAGAGAATAGGTACTTATTTAAAATACCGGGTAAATAATACAGAAGTTGGATTTAGATAGATGCGACACTTATCCATATTTGACCTGTCCAGCTTGGTGACAATCTTCTGAACATTGACCGACTTTTTAATGCCGTAGAGCTATCTCTCGAGCATTTAAATTGACGTGCATGGTGACTGGGACGAGTTGATCACTTCGGAAACGAGCAACCCACGTGGATTTTGGAAACACCACTGTCGGTAGCCATATTGGCTTCGTTTGTGAAAGCTCAATTAATGCACCTTCTGTTCCAATAGATCTAATTGAGATATGTATATTGTATAATGAAAGATTTGAAGATGGATCAAACTTTGATATTGAGAGAGTTCTATTGGAAACCTCAGTTCGCCACGGTGAAGTGTCGCAGTTAATTGAAACCGGAATTCAAGAAAACAAAAATTATCCTGCATAAATATATTCAGTTATTTAATGACCTCTATCGAGTATACTTGAGACAGTAATGTAGTAATCTTTGAATACCTAGGGAGCTCAATGACTTCATTTTCGTTTAAACATAATCGCACTAGTATCTCGCTAGTCTATTCACAATGTTTTCATTGGAACTATTCGATCAATTCTGTATATTCAATAGCTGAATAGAACAGACGGATATACTACATTTCACGGGACTCTCACGGTGGACTCAAATTCTTGATAGAGAATTCTTTTTACATGCCACCTTAGTATATCTAATTATGGGAACAAGAAAATCTTAGAACTCGCTTAGATGATCCTGGACTGTATTCAAAGTTCACTGCGATACATAGTAAACCCATGCTCAAAGTATTAAATAGTAGGATTTTTAATGTTCTTGTATTCTAGGAATTTCATATATTTTGGCTGATGACAGTGATTTGGTCGCAGAACATGAGGGCTCATTATCTAACATTTCTATGAGTATTACATGGACCGTACACTGACAACGTAAGGCTTTCTACGGCTAATGAACAAAACCAAGAGCTAACATTGAGATTTAGGATCATGACACTATAGTTAGTTTTGTATAATTAGCATTGATATAGTCGCTTTGATTCGATTACATGACTAGTTGATGGATTTGTACTTTGATCACAGAACATAGGGTCACAGGATATATAATAAAGGCACAAGATCTACGATAGATCAATTGATATGATTCTGTAGTCATCAAAACCAAACACCAATTTTTCTAGCTAAAATAATGTGAAATAAAAGCAGAGTGAAAATCCAAAGTTCAAATATCCACAAAAGAATAACAGTTCCTCCTGTGATCATTTCCATAACCCTAAGTCCATCACCATAAATCCATCACCCTAGTTGCATATCCCTAATTCTATTCCCCGAATTCTGTGCCCATGCACCTTTTGATGAATCCGAGTAAGTGAGTTTCCAGATCCTCAGTTGTTAATTAGAGGCACATCCCACAGAATGTGCTTCTGCGACCACCCATGATGTACGTCAGAAGTATCTATATTCGTCCAGCGAATATATTGTGTCGTTCAAATGTGCACCAACACAACCAATGTTCAACATCCAACCCAGAAATTCCTCATAGCTTCGATCTATAAAGCTGCACAGCGCATGAGCTCCGGTTTAGTCCAGGTTTTGCGATGGTTATAGAGCCAAATGGGGATGTGAGTTAATCTTTCTCCCGTCGTCTTGTCCAATTCAATTTGATCCCTATGAAACGAATTAAGATTCCCAATCATATCTTCCAGTTCTTCAAACCTGGTGTCAGCCTCCATAGAAATCATCATCATTTCCTCGGAGTCTTGTTCGAGATTTATTTTATTAGAATTGACAATTCGGAGAGGCCGACGACGGATATTAAAAGGACGTAACGAACTGTAAGCCAGAATCTGTCGAAGATTATGATTCATCCACTTTGGAATGACGACAAAGTTGTGCAGATTGTCTGTTAACTGGCAGCATCGAAATTCGAAATCATCAATGCATAAGCGTTCAATGTTGAAGCGATTGATGACTTGGCTAAATTTTAAGAATTGGAAAACAGTCCAAATGGAACCGCTGTTGCGGACAGGACAAACAATATCGATGCTAGGCTTGATCCAGATACGTGGAAGTGGAGATGGAGTTTCAGGATTCTTCGCATAGATGTCAAGTCGTTGTGATTCTCTTCGAGCTTCTTGGGAGACTTGCATGATAGCAGGTGTCTCGGATTCAAATCGGAATCCGATATTATCCTTTCCGTCATCTGTGTAGATGGGCCAAATAGGAACTGCTCTGGGTTCTAGACATGCAAATTCATATATCTTGCTTCGGAGTTCCAGTGGAAGGTCCATGAATAGATGGAATGTGTCTTGATGGGGCTTGTGAGATTGCTCTTCGAGCTCAATTGTTGAGGGTACGATTGAGTAGTTTGTTCGAGGAGGTGGAGGAGTTTGCAGACATTGTTCATTTTCGGGAGACTTTGTGGTAATGGATGAATCAGGGCATTCATCTTGCTGCTCTTCTCCAAATGGAGAGAGATCGGCATCAGTAGCAATTCGCTTTATTGTTCTCTTATGACTAATAGTCCCTGCGCAGTGATTGAACAATGAGTAAGACATTCTTCGTGATGAGGATGTTGTTGAGGTTCGATGAGTCTAGGATTCGATGATGAGACTTTTGTATTTCGATAAACAGTGAGTCGATCTAAGTCGAGTTTGATGTTGAAAAAATGAGAAAGAAGGGTTTTACCAGGGTCAAATTTTGTTTAAGTAGTTTTCCCAAAGCATTGTATGCTTCTGTTTACGGCGATGATTAGTCAGATTTACTTGAGGTATCGCGAGATACAAAGGTCATACGGCGTTTCAACAGCATAAATGTTGACCGTAAACATACATCTAAGCACTCAAAACTGTGGCATCAATTCAAATTGCTAATCAATGATGCTACGGTCATTTCGAAAATTCGCGACATCCAAATGTGGTGCCGTACAGACTCTCTGAACTTGTTCTTGTATGTAGTCACATCTGTGACTCGTTCCGGGGAAAAGGGCGAACTACGCTGGAATATCTACGCAATATAGTCATGTTATCTTACAACCGTAAGTATATAAACAGGCATCTTATCAAATAGAATGGTATTGAGACAACTAAATTAGTCAATTATTAGAAATGTGAATTCATGAAGCCTGTCAATTATCAAAAATCTAGTATCATAATAGTTCTCTCGCTTAGCGGGATTTAAGTGAGCATATTACTTCCAAAGGGTCATCAATACCTGCATATATGTACTGTTTGTTGTCTACTTTGTATCCTTCGCGTATGCACATCGTATTTAGTCCGCTGAGCCATCGAAATATTGCATCACATCAGAACAAGTAGAACAGGACCAGATTTAAATAGGCTTCAAATCATACAGTGCCAACTATGGTGTTGAGAAATTATAGCATTTTCGAGCAGGCATATGACTATCATAGAACTGTCTAGAAATGAAAGAGACCTGGTATATATATCCACACTCTCTTGAAACCTACACGGCAGTCGCAATTATCCTGCCCAATCTGTCCAGAAATCGACTCTCGACAAAAGGATAGTCATATTGAACCAGAAATATCATAATCTTGATTGTCCAGCCACAGTCCTTGAATATATCGTGATCTTGGTATTTAATTTTCCACAGCACGGAACCCGCTTAAACAGTCTTTTGCTAGAGTATCTCAGTATCAGAGGGTCCAATATTTGAAAGAGTAGACGAGACACTCGAGTTTTCAATAAACTTGGATATGGAATAAAATTTCAAAACAGAACCTTTGGGATGGGTAGAAACACCTCATAGACCAGCTGTAAACTATTTTGTGATAGTATCAACTGAACTTAATGGAACCCAGCCGGCGTGAGTCCATATTTCATTCTTGCTACCAGTTTCACTCATCCTTCCATATACTACCATCCGTCCCAGCTGCACTGTTGGCTTTACCCAAGATCCAACGACGTGATTTTTGAGCTGTGGAGGAATCGGTGTACCTTCAGCCAACGCTTGTGTGACTTCCTCATCATTCCGTATTTCGTTCTTCTCAAGACATTCAATATAATATTCCAACTCCTCTTTCTCCTTATTACAAATCAGATCCATCCCAACAATTGGCTCAAATTCAATTGCTAAATTCCTCGATTTGAGTCTATCATAGAACAGAAAGGGGTCGTAATAAATCAGTATTTCATTGAAAGAACGCCCAAGAGATCTTGATAATCCTGGGTCACGGTGATCAACACGAATGGCAACTTTATTCAACCTAGTGCCAACTAGACGTTGGTCTGAATTGATCATTTCGCTGAAGGCTCCATATCCCTGCTTATTTGTCTGCAAAACTACAATTCTGTCTGTATCCCAATTGACATATATCCTCGGCTCATTCGTAATTTTCATTCCGTGATATGGTCGAATTGTAACTCCGAAATCCAATTGATAGAATTTGAGACCGACGGCACGAGATTCTTGAGATACATGCAGAATTGAGGGTACAGCGCTAAGAGTTACCCAGTGAGTCACCTGACAAGCGAACCGACTTCGTTCCTCTTCAAAATACCCGAGACGTCGGTGCCAAATGTCAAGGTTGCGTGGTTGATTGGCAACGAGTTTCCAGATTCTGATACGTATTTCAGTGGGTAGTTTGAAGATTCCAATCACATCTGGAGCGACAGCTTTAGAAACAGACGAAGCTTCAATTGTATGATCCATGGCAGATCAGATTTGAATTTAAGTACTTGAATACAAGTCGATGTTTCAAGAGACCGTATGCTCTAGATTGATACAGAGATATGAAGCGCTCTGCAATAAAACTGTAGTTCGGACTACTGAGAAGCCTGATTGATGTAAAATCGAGTCGGAGTCTTAGATGATGCCGGCCCCCTGAAGCATTGATGAATTCTTAGACAGGTGTGGCCGAACGGAGTACCATCCCTTCACTTTCTTTGGTTCTATGTCGAGTATGACAGGTTTGAGGTATTGATCTTGTCGATTTGATAGTTCAGAGATGAATGATGTATTCTCGAGCAGAATCTTTTCAAGGCCAGGTAACAGTGCCAAGAGGTGAGGTCGACATGTTATAGTCGGGCTTACATATACATACACTTGACCAATCGGAGAAACGGAGTGGTTGCTGTTGAATCTAGACCATTCACGTGACATTCCTTTGCTGACCCCACATTCACAACTATTACCACCTCTATGTAAGCATAATAAGAGGCCAGAATTGAGTACCATTATCTCATGAATTAATTAGAGATATTAAATCAATTACATAAAGATATATAAAATCTGTAATTATACAATAAAATTTCAGATTTCGATTATTCGAAATCTTATATAGAATTAAATTTTATACAAAAATTGAAATTCTAAATTCCAGTTAGTTATTTCGCTTATCTGGAGTCACCATCCTGTTCTTTAAGTGATAATTATTATAAAGTATTCGAGTATTCAAACCGGAAAACATTACATGATTTTCATTTATAAATCGATTTGAAAGACTTTCTCCAGGTATCTGATGATTTCACTACTTCCATGCAATAAGATTGAATTTGCGATTAATGAGTAGTCAAGTTTATCAACAATTATTATTAGTTTCCCCGCACCTCACCCATTAATACTGTCGAGGGTGGATTTGCCGCGATAACTTACATACATACATGTAGCATACGGTTATCATCGCACACAAGATACGATACGACCCTCAACTCCTGGGAGAGTCCGATATATAAGACAATCCCCTCATTTGAAGCATTGTTATCCAGAAGATGCAAATGACGGCTGTCATCTCACTTCCTTCCACAACATATCCCTTTTTCATAGCATAGCACAGTATCAAAGATCAAGTAGTCTCGATCTCGATAGCACTTCCACCTAGCTGAGTCCTTCATTCCCAACAACCCTTATTCATGATCATGATCTATTCACTTCCCATTTCCTATTCCTCTTCACATCTTCATCTTCCAAGCTCCCTCCTCCTACCCATCCCAAAAATCTCCACACCTAATCTTCCCTTCCCCAAACAACTCCAGTCTCCATTCATCATCCCACCCGCTCTCTACACAGCTACATAAAATCTAAATTCCCTCCCACCCAATCAATAAATGCTATCACAGCAGTCTCAACATTCAACCAATCAACAAACCCCATCGCATCATTCATCATCCCAAACCCAGCAGTCTCAACATTCAACCAATCAACAAACCCCATCGCCTCATTCACCATCCCAAACCCAGCAGCCCCATTCCCCCCCGGCGACAACCTCAAACAAACCTCGGCAATCATCATCGCCACCTCAGGCGCAACACCCACAGTTCTCCTCAGCGACAACCTCAAATAAACCTCCGCAATCTTCATCACCAAATACACAACCACAAGTATCCAAATCACACCCCACATAAACGCCTTCACGATAGCCATCGTAACCGCAAAGGACGATATAATAACCGGTGATGCCCAAAGAAGCACCATGGAGACGATCAACCATATGACATACAGAATCGGCAGTGCCATGAATGCGACGGCGAAGGGACGCTGTGGGAAATTGGGGAGTGAGTCCATGATGTGTGGATGGGTGGATGGAGGGGTGGATAGATGCGTGGACGGATTATTAAACCGAAATATATGTTGATCGCAAGGTGTGGGTGGCATATTGTATAGTTCCAATTGCTAGTATCGGGTGTGAGATTTTAAATAGTATATATGTATGTATGTATGTATGTATGTATGTATGTATGTATGTATGTATGTATGTATGTATGTATGTATGTATGTATGTATGTATGTATGTATGTATGTACGTATACATAAATCATGAAAGTATTTAGAAAATCGATGATACAATCATTTCATTTTTTTTATTTCAAAGATTGTCGTTGTGCTGTTCCACCGAGGCGCGTCTGCATGTGTCCGCATTTGATCTTGTGTGCAATGTAATGTAACACCAATACTTTTCACGTGATACTTCTCAAAATACTCTTCCATACCGCGGAAGAAAATGATGAAGATTGTAGATATTAAGATATATTATTAGTATAATACGTGTGGATATTATGATAAAGAATTATGTGATGTAAGAATTCTAGAATTTAGTACTCATCACTAATTAACATTCAATAGACTTTAATATTTTGATAATAATATCTATTGAGTTGTTGTTAATCTATCTACTACCCTCCCTCCCGCCCCCCCCCCCCTTCCTAATCACCCACCAATCCCCCATCCCAAAGCAAACCAAGAAACATATTTGCCTAAAATACCGAGTACTCCCCTCCTACCCAATCAGCCAAACCTCGCAAACATCCAGATTCAACCCCCCAACTTCCTCCCTCCCAGTCCCCCGCCAACAAGCAATCCCTCACGGCATATACATATCCGACGTGCAATCCGGACACCGCCTAACCCCACAATGCCAAGACTCAAACGGATTCTTCGATGTCAAAATGCAACTCAGCGAATCTGGAACCCCATGCATTAGCAGCGACATCTTGGGCGGTGTCCACTCTTCTAGAACCTTTGTCGAGAGGTCATGGAAAATGGGTAGTCGTGTTAATAATGGATGTGTGGGTGGAGGCATCAGACCCTGTTCAATATTGTGGCGATCTTGGACCAATTTTGGGATTAAATCTCGATATCTCGTGATGGCTCTGTGGAGGTCTGTGATCATGAAACCGAGAGTGCATTTATCTTTCTTTAGGGTGGTGTTCCAATCCACTGAAGCGATATTGTGAGGAAAGCCTCGAGATCCATCTTTATACGGTGTGCCATAGCCTGCTCCCCTGTAGAAAGTGATTGATTTAAGCGAGTGAGGAGGACGCACGGTACTGCACATCCATTGATTGACATTGGATGGTCCTTCGAAATCATCAACTAGCTCGCCCCATTGCGATTGGTCGAGTGCGATATTTTGGCATTGTGCTTTGTGCATCGCGGCGATGAGGATAATGGTGGTATGGCCGAATACGTCGCCAACGGGACAAATGACATCGGAAACGGCATTGATGTAGAATCGAGGAATCAAGCCAATAGAAAAGAAAAGAAAGTCGTGCTCGGCTACAAGGGCTTTCTTGTAATGTTTCTTTGATTCTAATCTCGACTCTCGACAAACACTAAATAGTGTGGGAATGGGAGTATCGGATCTAAATCTAACAAGTTGTTTAGATTTATTTTCTCCAGTGACTTGTCGACTTAGAGAATACTGGTTCTTCACAGCTACCGGTACATGGCGGCGTTCAAAAGATGCGAATTTCCACACCAAGCGTTGGAGTTCAAGGGGTAGTTCAGGAAACCTGGTGAAGGATTTTGAACCGCTGCTTGAAGAGAACATGATGTTGTTAAGTGAAATTTTGTTAATGGGTATCGACGATGTATTGGATCTTCGAAATGGAAAAGACGGAAGATGTCTTTGAGTATGTTCTTTGAGGGTGCAAGTCGTAAGTATTGTCTGGATTGTTTTGTGTCGAAATGTGTGATGATGGAGGAGTAAGATTTCCAGGAGAATTGTAGAACTTATATAACTTAGCTCATCCGTCGTCCAAACAGCCAAGACGTATTCAGACCATCAATACGGCAGAGAAAGTCTCCATCTACCGTACTAGCGTTATCAAAGCAATATAACTTCATACCAGTTCATCCAAACAAGTCATTTCTGTCAAAATTGCCGTACACCGTATCAGATCTGACGAAGATAAGTCTTGAAATCTAATCAAAACCTCCCAAATCCTTTCCACCGTACCGTAGGCTTTATTGCTGAATTTTTGCCGTGTCATTGTATCGCCGTGCCACTGTATCGCCGTACCTCTAACAGTTTGTTGCCAATATTTCCAATTAAGTTTCCAAGTACCGTACCAAGTACCACCAGCCCTAAAATCCAAAGCCAAATCCCTCGTTCCCATTCCCCGTACCTCCCATCCCAACACCCCCAGTCCAATCCCCCGCATTTAACCAATCAACTTGTCCCCACATCTCCTCCATCCCTATTCCATCTAGCGATTCTAATCCAGCATTGAAATCTAGACTCGCTGTAAAATTATCATCTAAAACCGCCTGCCCTGTATGCCCAAGGTGCGGCATGAAATTAACACTTGTGTTTTCCCATCCTTGAGGTCCCTCGGCTGTTATTCCATTTCCAATCCCCACGTCATCATTTACAGATCCTTGAGTTGGAACTTGTGTTGAATCAAATGTGCTTTGAGCCATCCTAGAAGGGTCCTCTTGGCTAGAGTTGCTTTTCTCCTTCTCCCTTTCCACCTCTCTATTAACATCCCCCCCATCGAGAACCCACTTCAAAACACGTCCCACCACGCCCCTCACCCTCCTCAACAACGCATAATTCCCATCTGTATCTCTCACCCAATCCAAAAATGCACCAAAGAGCGTCAATTTTTGAATCGCCGTGCTTTTCGGAAACTTCGCCTTTGCTCTTTCTTGAGTCCCCATTTTCCTCGCTTCAGAGCCAGAAGCAGAGGTGGAACTTCCACCCATTCTTTTTAGCAACTCCACGCAAATTACACCTGCCGCTGGAATTCCATAGATAGTAATGAACCAATCGAAACAGAATTCAAACCCAACCATCACATCCCTCTTCTCCCACATCATAATCATCTTTTCCAACATTTCCAGAGCCGTGTCCAGTAACCCCTGAATATAATTTCCTTCTAGACGATTTGCCACTGCAAGTCTGTATAACAAAAAAGTATTTTGTAGCGCTTCTAATGAGATACTTAATTGTACAAATAATACCCTTCCCGTCGCTGATGGATTAAACTGGATCCAAGGTGGTTGATTCAGGTATGATGAGGAAGTACGAGAAAGAAGAGAATCTATGCGTTCACGACTAACCTGCACATCCACCCCCAAAGCTCCTTCCAATATCTCTTCTTTGATCATGTATATTTCTAAGTTAGCTCTATAGCAAGTACCGCAATAGATTTCACGTTTTACATTCCACCCTTGCTCATCACAGGCAGCTATCGCTTGTTGCATTTGGGTACGGGGAAGGAATAATTCTGTTTCTGAGAGATCGGAAGGCATTTGGAGACGACAATAGAGACGAGAAATGCCAGGCGGTGTGCCAATGAGAGCTGAGCAATATTTGTCCATGATGTAAACGGAAGCGAATACTCGACGTTTGTATTCGGCAGCTGTGGTGAGAAGGTGAGGAGGGAGATGGGGAAGACGGTGGAGTCCAATAGCACACGCTGATGTTACCATGCTTCCATGTCGGTTGAGATTACTATAGCCTTAATTTTTGAGTGTTGTGTTAGCTCATCTTCTGAAACAAGTGTGACCATGGCTGTGTCTGTGAAATTTAGGAGAAAAGGAACATACTCTCATCCCCCATCACTGAACCCTCCAATGCATAAATAGACACCCGAAATGCAACCACAATCTCATTTACCGTATCGGTACATTCACACATTTTCCCCATAACATCCGCACACTCATTCATTCTCCAACCCGTCTGTCTTCTATTCCTTCCATGATTTTCCTCTTTCTGGAATAATGGATTTCCATCCAGCAGACTCTGATAAGCTCTTCCTATGAAACAAAAGAAGAGCCCCATAGATTCAAACCGAATATTGGGCCCACTGAAAGTGTCGAGCCATGCAATACCATCGTCCGGGGACGAAGGTAGTGGTGTTTCTTCATTCTTGAGCAATGTTTCGACGAAAGGTATGAACTTCTCTCTACTACGAGGCTCAGCTAGAACTGAGCCAAATGTATTATAGATACTCGAGATTAAATATTTGATCATGAACTCGGGTATGACTGAAAGTTCGAGGAGATACTGATACCGCTCTAGAAGTTCATTACAGCTTGAGAGTGAGGGTATGTTCCAAAGCGCTTTGGTGATCATTTCACAACGAATTGTGTAAGATGTCGGTCTATTTCTTCCTAGCTTTGAGAAGGTTAGGTTCCGAAAAGCAATAATGGAATGATATATGAGGGCTCACAAGCGGCGGGCCGAAAAGCCACGAACTGGGATTTTTCCTCCCATCCTCCCCAATATCCAACATTCCTCCTATTCCACCTGATAATGTCTCTCCTCTACTCCCACTTTCATCGCCTTCTCCACCTCCTCTTTCCGTTTCCAATCCCCCCCCCTCCCCATTCCCATCACCATCCCTAAAAACAGCCCCAAAACTTGTGGGTCCCCAAAATCGTCTACTCCTCTTGTAACTAGCCCCATTCCAATTATTTTGCATCGTTGGTTTCCCAGGCATTGGATTTATAGATTTTGGAAACGAACGCTTACGTGATTGAAGATTTGGGGTTGGTGGCCTACATCCGCGGGAGGAACGGTAGACGTTATTTGTGGGGTTTGTGGTTTGCGGTTCCACCTCGGCTGTGAGCATGCCAAGAGAATTGTTCTGGGAAGTGGTTGACTTGGAGATGTTGAGAGAGTGGTTTGAATTGTTCGAGGCAGCATCTATACTTTCCCCACTACCGTCACCTCTTTCTACATCTCTCATGAAAGCAGCATTGGCCAAGCTATCCAAGCCTCCTCTTCCCCTTCCTGCATCTCCATCACCCCATTCCTCTCTTTCTTCACCACTCCCTGCCACGCTCCCACCAGTCCGTCTCCTTTTTACGCCTCCTCCATCTCCACTCTCTTCCCTACCCTCCCCATCCACCCTCCCTCGACTCATAGGAGCAGGATGATACCAACACCTCCCCTCGAATCCCCTCTTCACACATCTCCCACAATATGGCTGTTCATGCCCGCAAGCCAATTTCCCAATCCTACACGGTTCACACGAAGGACGTTTGCCGTTTCTGCGTAGATTAGGTGCTGAAGACATAATCTTGTCTCCTATCGAACAAAAGACCGAGCCAGTCGGGGAGATATGTTCTGGGTGTGATAAAATAGTAATTCCCTATTTCTCCAAGTTTGACTTCCAGGCAGGACTTAGAATCAGGAGAGATCACGAGTTTCCGTGCTCTTGAACGGCCTTGATTCCGATAGCCACCCGCACAGACAGATCGCGTTTTCGCAAACTGGCAACTACACTGTGATGGCTAATGCTTTGATCATATGACTCCATTCAATTCAATTCAATTCAATTGGCCATGTTCATATCGTCATATAGCGTCAAGTTGAGTTGGTTGAGGATGAAGCACCCGATGGTGAAGAAAGTGATTAAAAACGAAGCAAGACACATTCTCAAGCGTGCGTGCACGTGCCAACACCACCACTCTATTCCCGAAATAGATCTGAACCATCCCTGCGAGATGAGCCAGCCCACTGCGTTCATTAATACGAGGGGAGGGAGGGCGTCCAAGTACATGTTTCACGAAGATTTGTTAGTGATATGAATAAGGAAGGCAATGATAACAAAAAGATCACGGAAAGAATGAATGCTAAAGCTTAACCATAACAAAGAGTCATCACAACATATCACACTCTTGCAAGTATCCGTTCATCCTCGTAAAATGATTTTTATTGGGATAGGTTTGATCAAACTCCCTACAACTACTCACCCCCGCATGGCGCGAAGTAAAGTGAGTAGAACGGGTATGTATGTTTGCTCAATCTTCCTTTCATTTTCACTCAATTCGCTGATCTGATATTTTGTTGATAACTCCTCTCCTAGCATTCATCTGAATCACATCTGCTTTCCTTCGCTCGTCAGACCACCTACGTTCTTCACCAAATAATTCATTTCTTGCGTGCACATTCGCAAAAAGAAATTATCCACCCCATCTTTGATATCGTACACTTCATCCCAATCACCTCTCTCAATTACCATTTCCTTCCACCACCCCCTTCCATCACTCGCCACAACAATGAATCAAAGTGCGCGAGGTAATCAAGCAACTAAATCAAGGCCATCCTATCAAAATAAAAGAGTAAATTGACCAACGATCGATCAAGTTTCGGTATTAGCACGCATGAAAGCGGTACTAGCAGCATGTGTAAATCAAAAAGCAAAACTCAATTACTGTCCTCCAATCCTCCGTCGCATCTCACATTTTTTCCCCAATTCCTGATGTCATGAATAGTTTGAAGAGTGCATAAAGCATGTGCTACATCGACAGATCCTCTTCGAGTCTTTAGGGCATTTTGAATACCAGATCCTCGAAAGTGGAAAACTCGAATAAAGTCTGCAAATCGATGAATGAAAGGCATGATATCAAATGGGATGTCAATGAGTTTTGGAAAATTTTGGTATTGTACAACGTGCCCGTGATTGTGTGGGGGAAAGATAATGTACATTTTGACAAGGCCATTTTTTTAAGAGTTGTCGCAACAAATACCGATATTTGGCAGTGAAATACGAGCTCCCAAGTTCGCTAACCAGGATGGAGGTTCATTCAAGATAAGACTACTCTTCTTCAGAATCTGAAGACTCATCGCCACTTGATTCGTCTTGTGTATGTTGCTCGACGCTTTCAATGGGTTCTTGAGAAGCTGATCCTGGTCCTTTCTTAAAATCTTGAACCTTTTCCCTGAGCAGTGCGATTTTTCGTTCTTGCTCGGTTTTTGTCATGGGCTTATTCTTCTTCTTTGGAACAGGTTTCGCAATCGCACGAGGCTCTTCCTTTTTATCTTGATACTGAGCCTTGACATTGACGACGGTTTCTGGTGAATGAATGGCGACACTGTCATAAATCTTCCAGAGAAGATGTACTTGGAGCGATTCAATTTCCATTTCAATAGTTCCATCTTCTTCGACCTAAATCACAAGGTTAGCCAATTTAGATTCTTTGAATACAAGAGTGTTTTACTTACCACCATCTCTGGATGAGCTTCTTTGACCAATTCCATGATTTCGGCAGTAATGTGATCGGGTAACTGGCCAATTCCTTGGGAAATAACTTCCTTCTCAAGAACTCCCAAGGATCTTTCTTTGCGAGCTCCTCCAGATTTCTTCGGAGGTCCAGTAGCGCTCTTTTTCGTTGTGGGAACCTTCTTAGCCGGTTTAGAGGGCTTGGATTTCTTGCTAGGTTTCTTGGCAATTGCCGCCGCCTTTTCTTTTTCGGCGGTTTCTTGAATGAAAGTAAGAATTTTCCTCTGCAAGGCAATGGCATCCGGGGATTCCGGTTTTGACAGCATATCAATAAGCTTGGCTTGTTCGAAGAGAAGTCGGGCCGTAGCAGCACCTTGCAATGCTTCTTGAGCGGGCTCTGGCTCATCTTCGCTCTCCTCTTCCTCCTCGCTCTCTTCATCCCTATCGGGAGTCACAGCAACGGGTTGATGATCAGCGATCCATCGATCCTTCCTAGCCAATAGTCCATTGAATACATCTTCAAACTGCCGACCCATGAGACGGACGGGATTGCCTTCTGGATTGAACTTGTAGCAATTGTGAAAAATGAGTTTCACATCTTGTTCAAACTCCTTCGCTCTCGTGTAGGCGCCATTTTGTAACTTTTCAGAAACAGTGGAGATATCCATGGGCGATTTGATGACAGTAAAGTAATTGGGAATTTGCAATGCGACAGGGTCAACAGGATCCATGAAAGCGCCAGAGAATGCCAAGTATTTTGGCTTCTTCAGTTCATTCAACGTTTCTTCACACCACTTGAGCTCGACAGAATACTTCTTGCTCTTAGGTCTTGCAGAAGAGTAAGGTAAATCCTTGTTCTTTGGTGGATGAATTTCACGCTTTGGCCTCCCATCTTTTGTTGAATCCCGACGAATTAATGGTGTACTGGTGACAGGATCAAGAGCAAAAGTTGGGGCTGGGGCACTCATTGGTACAGCAGCGCCAGTGGATCCGCGAGATGGTCTTCTAGCAGCAGGAGTGCGAGCGGCAGTGTCAAGAGAAGGCGTGGGACGCTTAGGTTTCTTGACCTGGGCTTTGGCAACATGGGCTGGTGGCTCAGGTGGTAGACTTCCTAGCTTGGTGATAATCGATGTCTTCACATCATTAGCGGCGGCCGTGATGGGATTATCAAGACCATTGAAAGCAATGGCGTTTTCGTAGAGAAGCACGGCATCATCTTTGATGGCTTGAATTGAAGGGTATTCGCCATTCTTGATCTTCCTCTCCATGCCACTCAGATCAACCTCATTCTTGACTTTTTGTGCATAAGCATCTGCAAACCCAGGCCAAAGAATTGCGACTGGAGCTCTGAAATTCTTTCCAGCTGCGGTCTTGATGACATTTTTGATGATTTTAACAATCTCCTTGGTCTCATGTTGAGTGATTGGGCGCGACGCATTGCCATGGGAGGACGACACACCATTTGTAGTTACTCCGTTCTGCGCAGGAGCTGGGGTGCCGACGTGCGAAGGGATTTGAGGTTCCTCACTTTCCTCGGTCTTGGTGCGTTTGGCTAATGGTTCTTCTTCGCCATCATCCTCTCGCTCACGAGCAACCTTTGTGGCCTGTGGTTGTGCGGGCGCATCCGTCATATCAACATCACTTGTACCAAGGTTGGCAGCCGCGGATTCTTGGGTCGAGTTGGCAGTTGCTTGCTCCGGCTTTGGAGAAAGATCCATGTCAATAGAAGGCGGTGCATTGTTGGGAGATGATGGGGGTAGATCGGGACGAGGCGCATCGAAGCTGAGGTTCATCCCGTCAACACTTTCGGCTTTCGTCTCTTGAATTGGCGCAGAAGTCTCTCGTTCCAAACTCAATGACTCTGCTGCTTTGTTCTCTGAAGCTGGCAATGAGAGTTGTCGTGTAGTTTCCGGTACTTGAGTAAGTGGAGATACTTCATCGCGCAGATCGGACATAGGGGCTTCCACAATAGGTGGAACAGCCGTAGTTGCGAAAGTATCGTTGGCAGCCTCGGGTACTGAATCGGCTGGTGTGGGGAGATCGGATACAGTACGTTCTGGTTCTTGGGTTGCTTTTGGAGGTTCATCGGAAGCAGTTGTTGTATTCGAGTCTTGAAGTTGAGATACGTTTTGACTCTCGGGAGAATCTTGCGCATGCGATTCAGCTAATGTGGATTGAGGAATGGAATTGTTCATGGCATGCGATTCTACATTTAAGTCTCCATCAGACTTCAATGTGGAGGTGTTTTCAGCAGATTCAGAATTGGTGGCTTCGGGCGCGAGAGATTTTTTCAATTCATTGTCAGAGGTTGTTTGTTGTTCTTCAGTTTTGGTATCATCTCGAGTAGAAGATCTATAATTTTTCATTGATAAATATAAGTGTACAAAAAGATGAGGAAAAAAAAACATGGAAACTGAGAAGAGAAAATATGGTAGAGAAGACTTACCCGTTGATATTGAGATCCAAAGCCATCGTATCAGATGATGGAACGGGTATTGCCTTTTGCTCCAAAGCTAGATCTTCTGAATGCTGGGTGGTCATAACGGCCATCAACAGACAGAGATCCTCTATTCACAGAGGTATTGCTTGCGACAAAATTGACAAAAAGATAGCTCTGGGCTAGTATTTGAAGTTGAAGAGATGGAAAAGAAAGCAATGCGACAAGATCGAATGTATCGGTTGGTTCCTGAAAAACTTGTATGATTTCGGATAGGTTTGGTTTTTGATTGTAAGATGGATGGATTTGTTGCGACGAGGGAATATTTAAGTTGCCTGAGAATACTGTTGAGTAAATTAGTTAGATTGCGCCCGGAAGAACACGCGACCTCAATGTAGTGAATGAGAAGAAAGAGAGCAGTGTATTGATTTCAAAATTGAAGTGCGCCAAGCAACAAGATAGTATAGAATAATGTTTGCAGGTGTCGAGGTAAGGTGGCGGGATATGTGAATGCTCCTCCTAGACCTGCCTTTATTTTAATCCTCGGCGCAGCCTCGTCGACATGCGACAAAGAATTTGAGTTGCAGCCTTACGATTTCAAAAGGCAAGGAAGGTACAGGTTCAAGGGTTCGCTCGATATTTGGCCACTTGCACTCTCGGTTGCCACCGTTTAAAAGCAAGCAATGGAATTGGTTGATTGAAAAGGTATAAGCGCGAAACAGGAATTGTTTTGTTTTGTTGGGATGCTGGTGGGTGGAAAGCTAGAAGTTGTCGATGCGGCTCTCTCTTTTTGTGCTGTTGTTTTGATCGAAGAACACGCGACTTTCATTCAGAATTCCCGTTGGTGTTTTGCTCTGTGGATCTCGATTGGAAATATGGCGAAACCAGTGAATCGTCAATGGTGATGCGAATTGGTAGTTGCAATGTAGAGATTGAAATTATATCGACACGAGAGAATGAGAGAGTGGATGAGGGTGTTGAAGCGCGACGCGACTTGGTGGTGACAAGACAAGGTACAACTAGCGAAAGAGACCTCCCCCCAAAAATCGAGATGGTAAACAAGACCAATCTAGCGCTGATCTAGAGGGTGGGTGGGTGCAGCTTCACATACAACTTCACGTACAGGTTATTGATAATTGATAATTAAAACCTGAATCGATGAAAGAGTACCGCGTCGTATTCTGCGCGAGTTTTGACACGAGTCTCTGGATCTTTTGACTCTCCAAAATGGTGGTTCATTCATTGATGAACAAGTGAACGGAAATCGTTTTCGTCGTGCCCAGTTGGTCCGATGCGCGCAGCCAACCACAAAGGACCAAGAAACCCCGGTCGTTCTCGGCAACCACGTTTTTCCTTTCCTTTGCGCGATTCACACTACCAAAGAAAGGAAAGGGGAACGAGAGGGGGGAAGAGAGGGGAGGGGGAAGGGGGGGAGAGGAGAAGAGAAGAGAAGAGAGAACTATTAACCTTTAACCTTTTGCGATGGATCTTTTCCTTTTCTCTGGTCGGGGAGAACGTGAAGAACAAGACGGGGTAAACGAGACACGAGAAAGGATTAAAAGAGGACCAAACAAAATCGAAATAAATAACACACTCGAATCACAATAATACAAGTGAAGAATGAATTATATTGGGGAGCGCGGTGCGTTTGTTGATGTTCAATCGATAAGGAAAATCGTTATCGGCTTTCTGGTTTCGCGATGAAGGTCATGTGCATGTGCGTGGTGAGGCGCGGTCAAGTGCGGTCAAGTGCGGTCAAGTGCGGTCAAGTGCGGTCAAGTGCGGTCAAGGGCGGTCAAGGAGACAAAGCAAGTAAGATGAGGAGGCGAGGTGTATTTGGAGTGAGTTCAGAGTGAGGGGTGGTCGGTGCTCTTCAGTCGCGGTGGACGAATGGGAAGGCTGTCGCAAATCAACCTTTAAAAAATTTGGTTGCAAGACGAGAACTTTCGGGGGGACATACGATTCACATATTTAAACGATAGCAAGTGATGACCACGAAACTAAACCTAATGCACCGCTAGTCGACTTCTCAACACCTGGTGCTCCATCTGCAGGCTGCCTCATATTCACCAATCACAGCGCCCCCTCTGCTCCCTCAGCCCCACCCCAAGTAAGGAAAGGGAAGGCTCGGCAGGGATCATCAAAGGCTAAAGTGGATCGAGACACCAGAGGCCGGTGCATTGGACCAATCACTGCAGCGTCAACAGCCCAATTAAGCCACATTTCCATTCTCGGATCCACCGCATCTGCTCCGCACCGACCCTTTATTGCTCACGACAGCCACCGCACGTGATCGCGATTTATTTTTTCTATCTTGGGTGGAAAAAAGTTTCGTGAAGTTTTGGTTTGATAGCTTCAATGGTAGAGATTACACCTCAACTCATTCAGCACCACCACCGTTTGAAAGTCTATTGTGTGGGTTTCGTACCATCTCAATTGCCTCACCACACTCCATTCACATTCGACTAATTCAATTCATTCTCTTTCGGAAGATTGTTCATTGATTGTCCGCCGATTCCTCAATTCGACCTAGCCTACCTAATTTTCGTCGTCTTCACATTCCACCTCTTGCGTACGTCGCACAACCAACAATCAATCAAAATGTCAACCAAGAGAAAGCTCCCGACCAAGCTTGGTCAACCCATGGTTAAGCAAGGTGCGAAATCATTGGGAACTGCTCACTTGGATGAATCGAAAACTGTGGTGTCGGGTGGAGGAACCGCAAGCAAAGTCAAGACAAATGGAGCGAAGAAGAGCGAAGTGGTCGAAATATCCAGCGACGAGGAAGAACAAAGTGACGATGACATGGAAGAAGTTGAGGAGGATGGAAGTGATGTGGAAGATGGCAATGTCAACGCAGATGTGACAATGGGAGATGAAGGAGCTGAAGCTGCCGAGGAAGATGGAGAACCAACATTCGGAGATCTCGTTCGAGCAAACGCCTCAGAACCTATCGATGTTGCCGCCGCTTTCGAAGATTCTAAATCTCAAACCCTCTCGTACCCTCAAAATTCAATTCAGGCTCCATCTGGCGCATCCCTCGGAACAGTTCTTACTCAAGCACTCAAGACAAACGATGTCGCCTTATTGGAATCCTGCTTACATACTACGGATCTTGGTACGATTAGAGCTACAATTCAAAGACTCGATTCTCCTCTCGCCGCAATCTTGTTACAAAAGTTGGCAGAAAGATTACACAGAAGACCTGGTAGAGCTGGTAGTCTGATGGTTTGGGTTCAATGGTCAATGGTTACACATGGTGGCTACTTGGCAACTCAAAGAGGCCTCATCAAGAAGTTGTCCGAAGTAAACAGAGTTCTCGATGAGAGATCAAAAGCCTTACAACATCTTTTATCTTTAAAGGGAAAATTGGATATGTTGGACGCACAAATCGAATTACGACGAGGCATGCAAAACCGATCAGGATTGGATAGTGAGGATAATGATGAGGGTGTCATCTACGTTGAAGGTCAAAGTGATGACGAGGAGGAAGTTATTGTGAATGGATTACCACAAAGACTTGCCAAGAATGGAGATCTCGAAGATATTTCGGATTCTGAAATTGAAGAGGAAATGCTTAATGGTTTGGTGGCGGAATCTGATGAAGAGGAAGAAGATAGTGAGGATGATTTAATAGATGATGAGGCTGAGGAAACTGATGCGGATTCTGGAGATGAGGATGAAGTTGATCATGATGATATTGACGAGCAAGGAGAAGAGGATGAAAGTGATGATGCTGAACAAGGACCACCACGATCCAAGATGCAAAAATTAACAGGCAATCGTTTCCAAAATAGAAGATAATCAAGAGAATTTGACTGATCAATGCATCTTGGGCGTTTGCATGGTTTGGAGTTTTTGATTCGTCTCTTTTCTTAGGTGTGGTGTAGGGGATCTCAAAAAAGAACATTTTTGTTTTGTAGGAGGATACTTTTTTTTTTTCATTGTACCTACGGCTATGGATACAAGCATATAATGTATTTATATATGTATGCTTTTTGTTTTGTAGGTGAAAGATGACATTTGCTCTGCTTGAGCTTGGGCTTGGGTATGTGGGTAGCTAGGTATCAATAGGATTCAATATCACTATGATGATGATTATGTCTTCTCTTGTGACTTGTGACTTGTGACTTCTGACTTATAAGAGGAGAGAGGGGAAAGAGAAGGGAAAGAGTACATGCCATATGCCATATAGTCAGCTAGTCAGTCAGTCAGTCACTCATATAGTCAGTTAGACGATTGGTCAGTTCCTCCTAATACACATATACAATACCCTATCCTAAACTTCGAGCGTAGCGAGCATGGGGGGTTTGGGGGCTTGCCCCCATTACTTATTTATTGTTTGATTTTTGGTTTTTGGTTTTTGGTTTTCGTGTTTGTATTTGTATTGGTTGGGGGGTGGATGGGGGACGGAGGGATAGAGGGAGGGAGAGAGGGATAGAGGGATAGAGGGATAGAGAGGGGGGGAGGGAGGGAGGAAGGAGTTGAGGAGTTGATGGATGGATTTGGGGATGAACTTAGAGAGGTAGGTCAGTATATTATAATATATATTTCTATAAGTAACTAGGTGACTAGGTGACTAGGTGACTAAATAACTAAATAACCAAACAATCAGAGAAACCATTCACAATCAAGAAAGTAGACTCGTAGAATATATATATATATATATATTATTAACTTCAAATATAGAATTCGCTATCCTAATCCTAATCGAAATCTAAATTCAAAAGTGAAAAAAAAAAAAAAAAATACATATTAAAAAAGAGTAGAAAATAAAAGAATTCATGTAATTAAGAAAAGTCTTTACATGTATACATATATATATATATATATATATATATTATAATCAAATAGTCATTCATACATAGTATATTAATGAGATGAATTACTATATAGTAATAGTGATAGTGAGATAAGGGGGCACATCTGAAGCAAAAAAATATATATATATAATATAGAGGTAGTCTACAGCTACAGGAGGCGAAACGATAAGATACATATCAAAATAATATACTCACGTGACTTTCACGTCACGTTTTTGGGCGCGCACCATCGCTATGGTTGGTTCACCAGTTGGGTGGAAATGATTACCTACGTAGAGAGGATTTAGATTAATTAGACACTCACTGCGGAATGGGAATTCGAGAGAGAGTTGAGTTGGGGGTGATTGTAGTACTTCTCGTGATTAGGTATGATGTAGGTAGAACTGACAATTTCATTTTCTATCTTCATTTTTCATTTCTTTCATTCTTTATATCTCCATATTCTCATCCTCAATACCTCGATGTCTCAAGTCTCGTCTTATCTCATCTCATCTCATCTCATCTCATCTCATTTCAGATTTCAAAATCTTATATCGAATACAGGTATCTAGCATTCATAACATATACCTACTAGATGATATTGATAGAGCACGTGATGTACCTCCCACCATCCATCCATTCATGATCCATCTATAAGAAGATCTAGAATTGATAGGTCGATCACTTGATTGATAGATAGATAGATTTATTCTATTTTATTCCATTTGAGTTGAGATGAGTTGAGTCGGTTCAAGACGAGATGGGATGGGATGGGGTAGGGTGAGATGAGGAGAGGAGATGAGATGAGATGGACTTTGCAACAAGATGGGTTTTAGTTGTGTTTTAAAGAGGTTCTAGTGTTTGAATCTGGGTGAGGGTGGGCGTTGATTGGCTGGTTGGTTGGTTGGTTGGGAAGAGGGATGATGAATACTACTAGTAGGTTAGTGAGTAGATTAGTGAGTGAGTGTTAAATTTCGAGACGGGATTGGATTGGATTGGCTTGGATTGAATATCTTTATTTTTATTTTTATTTTTATTTTTAGCTTTGTTGGTTATAATTTTCTTCTCGGTGTTCTGTTATATACAGTAGGTAGTGATACTTGTGTTATCTTGGGGGAGGCGAGGGGATGGGATGGGGTTTCAGGTACGCGCGGGAGGGAAGGGAAGACGTGATGGATGAATGAAGGGATGGAGGGGTGGAGGGATGGAGGGCGTCTAGAAAGGTAGGGGGGGAGGGGATGTGTATTGATTGGTTTCTTTCTTTCTTTCTTTCTTGAGTACATGCTTAGTTTCTTATACATATATATAGACTTTGGGGGGGGGAGGGGGGGTGTGCAGTCTGACTGGATTTGGATATTATATTATCTTTTATCTTTTGTAGAATCATATATTATACATTCATCATACTTGAATATTAGCGATTTGTATTTATTGTATAGGTATAGAGTATGTGGTTATTTTGCTTATAGTAGTAGTGGTGGTGGTGATTTGGTGAGATGGGTTTGAGTGAATTTGTATGCGGATATGTGAAAGAGGGGAGAGGGTCGTATTCTCAAGGAATTGATCTGCTGTGTGACGTTTACTAGTAGTATTTTTATATGTATGTATGTATGTATGTATGAATATAAATTGATTTGTATGAGTTTCAAAGATTGATAATGTAGTGAGGTAGTTAATGATGAGGCTATGAAATCACATATAAATACACATATAAATAATGTTTCTCACAATTGATATAGCTCATACTATTATTATTGTGTTGATGTTAACAACATGAAGCAAAAGAAAATTATGCGGAAATTACCCGGCAAAGCACATTACCATCCTCCAGCCATCGGGTCTTCGGATAATTGCCAAGGTTGATCATCGTCACTTTTCCTGGCGAGTACACAGAGAACATTCATTCTGAGATTCAGTTCCAGGTTTATTGTAACTTGACAAGTATGACTTGCATATGTGTTACCTAAGGAGGTTGGTAGGTTGGTATTTATGTTCATTTATGTTTATTGATGGGCATTTATATTTGGATAACTAACTTATGTTTATTCATAAATAAGACACACATACCTACGCATCGACATAAAAGAATGAATGAAGTTATCCTTCTTTAGTCTGCCTCCACGGCAGTGGCCCCCGGAGGGCCAACGGAGTGTCATCAAGAATATCTAACTACTATCTATCCCTTGTCTATTCATTTATTATATTAAGTTATATTATGCTATGTTATGTTATGTTATGTTATATGCTATTGTATTATGTTATGTACTCCATGAATCCAGACGTTTCCATCCCGTCCATCTCGCCCATCTCGCCCATCTAATGATTCACCCACGGTTTATTATTTTTAACTTTTTAAACTTTCTCTTCCCACCGTGCCACCCAGAAATAGACAGGGGCACATCATTCAGATCCGCTTAACCGTTGCACCAAGAGAAAAAGCTTACGAGTCCTGGTTGCGTGTCGATGCACGCTCATGGGTTATGGGCCATTGGGATGTTTGATGTGATGGGCTATGCAGTGGCCGGGCTGTTCTCGCTCTGGATTATTTGTGTGAATGTATGGATGGATGGATGGATGGATGGATGGATGGATGGATGGATGGATGGATGGATGTAAGTAAGTAAGTAACTATGTATGTATGTATGTATGGATGTATGCGAGGCGCTGGATGGTACACATGGGGGAACTTTGGCTGGAGGTCTGGTATACGTAGGGCTACCAAATTAAATGCTAAGATCTTACATTCTCTTATGATTATGATTACCCAGTTATTAGTTCCCAGTTGATTCGTAGGTATGATTCGTACTCTGATCTTGCTTGGATTATCTTTTCTACTTTCGACTTTCTTTACATTGGACTGCTTTACTGTTTTAATTTATCCTTCCTCTTTTCCTGTCCACGCCTCGTATCTTCTTCTGTCGTCAGCAAGTTTTGTTCTTCTTCTTCGTATTTATTGGTGCGGTGCAATCGGTACTTTGCCATTCTCATATGCTCATCTGCTCGATTGATGTTTCTTCCTTCTTTTCTTTATATCTAACGAGAAGAGAGGCGCGAGATTCCTAAAGTATATTTATTTATTTATTTATTTATACACTTTCACCATTGCACATTCCAAAAGAGAGATAACACATCCGCGCTTGGCATACGCAACGCCGGCATTCTTGGCAGCATCATAATCCTACCACTTTCAGGAACAAAGTTAACAAGGCTGAATTCTATCAGAAATACGAAAACTCTGTGTATTCGCGAGTACTTGATTCTCGTTTCTTGTATTTTCGCAGGTTGTGCTTGCGGTAGAAGGGGACGGGAGGAGAGAGACGATTGGCTTCACCCGGGGTTTTGGTAATTTACACTTGCGACAATGCGCGCCTTTACAAGATTGGGTGCGTCGGTGTTTGCGATGGTTCTTTCGCTAATGACCATCTTGGCTTTGTTGCCTCAATCGAGATATACCGAGCATTTGAGGAAGATTGAGATAGGAGGGACGAGTATCAATGATGTGACGGATGGATTGTGGGATTGGGCAAGTGGGGATGATGGAGGGGATGGGGAAGAAGCTGGTGTGAGATTGGTCATTTTTGGAGATAGCTGGGTTGATGATACGGTTGAAGAGAATGAGGATGGAAAGGGTAGAAGCTGGACGGAAGTTCTTTGCGAAGAGGTATGTTTTTGCTTTCTGACTGTTGATTGATGGGTTTGATCGATTGATGGCACATTTACTAATTGATTGTTTTCAGCTCTCGTGTACTTCAAAGATCAATCTCGCAGTTTCTCAACCCTCGTCTTCATACCCATCGTCACCACCCACTGGTGCTTTTGCATCCAATAAAGTCTATCTTTCTTCCATCGAAGACACCGCAGGTCAAAATAATAACGAAACCAAAATAACCGCCGAATCTATGCTCCCCGATCTCGAAGCTCAAGTAAAATCCTTCATCGCCCTGCCTCTGCCAAAAAAGAAACTCAGGGAAACCATCTTCGTCGTCTCATTTGGCACATGGGATATATGGCACTACGCATCTCTCGATTATACCAAAGCTCAAGAGGCCCAAAATAAAGCTGTTGCAGAAATATTCGCGCAACTCGATAATTTATACGCACATCATAGGGAAAATTTGGAGGCTACTCATGTAATCGTTAAACCACATAATGACTCCCATGTTGTGGCCAAACCCCAATTTAGAATTGTTATTCAAAAACTTTTCGATCCTACCATGTTGCCTGGTTGGTTGAGTCAAAGGCCTATTCCATTAAAGCCTAGTTCTGTGGCGGAAAACCAAAAGAATGCTATTTCATTGGTGAGAGACTGGGATAATAGTGTGGAAAACTTTATCAAACCTTGGTTTGCTAGTACGCCAGAAGCTACCACTACTTCCGAATGGGCTGAACCAGCACCAGAAGAACAAGTATCGGGAGATGCGGTTCCAGAAACATCTGACCAGAATGATCAACAATCGCAATCACAAGGAAAGCGAGAGTCAGAAGGCGATGTTGAGGCGGAAAGTAAACCAGATATCCCTCCACCACAAAAAGATATCTATTATTATGATTTGAATAGATTCCTCACGGAAATTATTATCGAACATCAATTGGAAGATGAAGGATTATCTGATGCGAGTGGACTGGGCACAAAAGAAAGTCCATACATCTCCGTATATGATCCTTGTGTACGAGCAGGAGATGACGGAGAAAGCAAGAAAAGAGGACCCGGAGAGAAGCGAAAATCGGGCAAAATCAACAAGGGAAATGAAAAGAGAGGAGAAATGAAAGATACGAAGTCATTACCGGATATTAATGGATTACTTGTCTGTGAACAACCGGACGAATACCTTTTCTGGGATGATTTTAATATGGGTAGCCAGGCGAAAGAGTTGGTGGGAAAGGAGATTGCGAAGATGGTCAGAGAGGGGAAGACTTTGAGGAAGAGTTGGGGAGATGGGACTGTACCAGGGGTGTGAGTAGATGTGAGTGTGGAGAAGGGGAATGTTGGGGGAGTGATATTTACGAATGAGCATTTCTGGAGTTTTGAAGTGGAAAGAAGCGTGCATTGTGCATAGCATGTCATGGAATGGAAAGGCGTTTGGGATTGGGGTTGTGATTATCATTGCAATGGATACTCTTTTTGCGGAGTGAGTGGGTTTTTATATTTGTATATACCTTTCTTTTGGGGGTTTTGATGTTTGAGGGGTAGATGGGGTAGATGGGGTGGTAGACGGGTGGAGAAGTGGAAGAGGAGTATTTGGTTGTATAGTTTTGTAGAGTATATCTATCTCTACATATACATATATATATATATATATATCTAGCCGATTTTCTTTTGTGGTATGATGAATGTGGAGAGGTGGGGGTAGAGGGAGAGAGGGAAATGGAAATGGAAATGGAAATGGAAATGGAAATGGAAATGGAAATGGAAATGATCTATATAGGCTTAGGTGTAGTTGGAAGGAGGAAGTAGAGAGTAGAAAGTAGAATTTTATGATTAGTTATGTGTATTTGTGTGTTTGTGTACTTGCTTGCTAGGGTGATGGTGATTTGATAATGATTTGATAATGATTTGATAGTGATTTGATAGTGATTTGATAGTAATAAATATATGAGTTAGTAAGAAGCTCAAGGAAGTTTGAGGGAGATTCTGGGGAGATTTTGAGTAAAAAGGGGAGATTGAAGATGGGGGTATAGATTAAGTATAGAGTGAATTGAGAATCTATTGGATTGGGATTTTGGTATGATTGGAGGGGAATTGAGGGGGTTAAGGCACTCTCGCTTACGAGGGGAGGAAGAGAGAAGGAGGTTAAAGAGTGAGAGATGAGAGAGAGAAGGGTCTAGAACCTAGGAAGTGAGAGATAAGAGAGAGATTAGCTGATCATCTGTTAACTAATAGATGAGCATCAAAGCAAAAGATATCAATTTCCTTAACTTTCATGTTGATTTTGTGATTTGCAGCAAGCGGCCCTGTCTGTGCGGGTGTTAGGCGAGGAATTAGGAGAGGGGGCTTGGGAAAGAAAGGAAAGGGGGGGTGAGGTGTAGGAGGGGTAGCGGATTGTGGAAGGTGAGAAGTTCTTGTAGATTGAAAACTGCATATCGGTAAGTATTTTAGGATTAAGAGATTTACAAAAGAAGAACTAAAAAAAAGGGAGTAGCGATGTGACGAGCGTTACGTTAGTCTTGTTCTAAGAGTATTAGATAATTGATTTTTGATTGTGAGTTTGGTTTGGTTTGTGTTTGTGAGGGTGGGAATTTAAAGTAATCACTAACGTTGTTATTAGAGTCAAATTCATCGGGGATGCAAAGCGATTCAACCGAAAGAATCAAACTTCCATCAAATGAAAAACCATATTATATAATATTGCGGTGATATTCTTGTTGTACATCAAGTGCTGCATGAGAGTTCCATACAAGAGAGTTACAGCGGGAGTGAAACTGAACGTAAGTGGATGAATATGGGGTTCGAAATTTCAATAGAGAAAAACAATGTTTTGGCCTCCAATCTAACCGCTCACTTTGGAGCACTCCTCGTTCTTCTTTATGAATCCACGCCAATCTTACTTTGTTCCCAAATATCCGAACATTATATTGAATCATGTGGTTGCGAGACACTGGTCGCCCAGCTATACGAAGTTTCCCCTCCAGTGTCAACTCTGAGTGACGAGTCGAGCTTACCGCTTGAAGTACAAAGTCGTCAAAGTTCCGGAAATTTTTCTGGTGCAGCATTGCTGAATCTTGTTGATAGCGATAATCAGACGGCATTGCATTTAACTTTGAACACGTTGGATGTTAAACGAGACTCCCATCATATTGAAAGATTCGCTCTAGAGTTGTTAAAATCCGCCACCAGAGAGGACATCAGTCGCGTTCTACCTGATGGCCGGTCTCTTCTGTATATAAGTTTTAACAGAGGATATGATGCGACAAGCAGAAGCTTATTGATATGGGCATAGATGTCAAAGTTCATGGAAATACCTATGGGGCGAATTACTCTACTCTTGGATTGCTCTGCAAAAAATCATCAGATAGTTAAGAGCTGATTCGGTCCATGATTTCTGGCCAAAAACCTGGGACTTTATACCAAGGCGACATGTTGATACATACCGCCTGCTACCATGGGCCGACCACTGCAATAGAGGAATTGCTTTCTGCAGGATGGAGCACTGAAACTACAAACAAGCTCGGATATACGCCTTTTATTTCAGCTACAGTAGGAAGTGAGAAGAGTATTGTGGAGCTACTGCTATCACGTGGAGCTCATCTCTCAAATGTGATGTACAGATTTGGAAAGCTTGACCAACCATACCATCCACTCGAACTCGCTAAATCGGCAACTATATGCAGATTAATTGATTCTAAAGGCTTGAGCGACTGGCTTCCCGAGGCCCTTGAAGACGAAGAGATTTCCTTCTCGGGGGGAAGGGCTGGGTGCTAGGCATCACTTCTGATCCCAATGAACCAGATTCATATTCCGGGAAATGGAAGACGAGGCGAGTTTCGAGTCTCAGCGTATTACATCTAGCAGCATCCAATGGTCATATTGAAGTTTTGGAATTTGGAATAGTTCAAAAACGTCTCAATGTTAATGCACGAGCTAGCTTTGGTATGACACCACTAGTCTTTGATATATTTGGCGATGAGGAGAGCGCGGTGGAGCTGCTACTTCAATGTGGAGCTGATTCCAATGAATGCTACGGTTCAATTAAAGTAACGCCATTACACGTTGCTGTAGCTGCGAAGAATTTTTCTGTTATCAAAATGCTCATGTCTCATGGCGCTAATCCCTACTCTGCCGATGCGGGTGGATGAACTCCATATATGGCTGCAAGGTTTAAATATAAAGATGGTAAAGTGGTAAAAAAAAGGTAGAGAATTCACCATCACCAGGTTTTAAGTATCTGTAATAGATATTCTAATTCGAGAATTATCTATATGCCTCCAAAGCTATTATTGAGACAAAAAATTGACTTTTCTTCTTGCTGATTTCCATTTAGCCCCCCCCCCCCAAGAGAGCTGTTGAAGAAATTGAAGAGTTTATTGGCACAGATAATCGCATCCACATAGCGTTAGAGAGAGCTATATTGTGTAACTATATTGGAAATGTCAAAGCACTGTCCAATACTGGGTGGAGTTCGAAAAGCACACGTGGTTGCGGATGCACAATTCTTTTAGCGGTTCTCCATGGTGGGCTGCTGGAGCTTGCAAGTTTTCTCGTTGATGCTGGTGTAACAGTTGAAGGAACTATCGCCGAACCTTGCGCCTGAAAATATGGCATAGAAGTTGAACCGGAGCCTCCACGACGAAGCATTGTGGTCGTTAAAAGTCTCAACCCTTTCCAATCGATGGAAGGTTCCACATCTCTTGACCTTGCGACTAGTTTTGGAAACTCGAAACTTGTACAGATGATCTTGGATAGAAGTCAGCCATCCATTCCCCATATATTACGTGCATTGCATACTGCAGCAATAAACTGCTATATAGGATGTGTTAGAATCCTTCTTTGTCGTCTGGCAGTCCAAAGCTGTAATGGAAATTTTCTCGAGGCCGAGCAGACAGTGATCAATCCCCCTGAATTTCTTTCGACACCATTCCTTTTCACACGGTACAATAGGTTTCGCAGAGTTAAACGCAATTGCAGTCTCAAATTTGCGCAAAAACCTCTAGATATCGCCTTACATTTAGCGGCGAACTGTTTCAAAGGCTCTTTCTGGGTCATAGATGAGCTTCTCAAATGTAGTGCAAATCTTGAAGCTCGTAGCAACTACGGAGAAACGCCGCTTTATCTTGCATTGTTTGAAAGAAATTTATACTTAGCTGTGACTTTGATATTTGCTGTGGCAAGTGTGAATTCTCTAAGCGGTGATAAATACAGTCCAGTCCAACTGGCCGTCTCGCATTGCACGCGAGATATAGTTTTTTCTTTTGCACAAATTTGGAGCAAGATAGATACAACAGAGGGGATCTTCTATTACTTGCTATCCAAAAATCTGACCCTGAGATGGTACGTGCTTTGAAGAAATTGGGTATGGATTTGAACATGGCAGACCACGCAGGAGTACCAGTCTTATTACTCACAGCTTTAGAATTGGCCGAAAAAGATTTCATTCTCCAAATTTTGCCTGAAGTAGATGTTATTCAACATCCGAAGTTGGGTACTGCGCTGAACCAGGCGTCGTTCCAAGGTCTGCTGAAAATAGTCTCTGCGTATGTGTTTTTTTCATATATTGTTGACTATGGTTATAGTCACGTTTGACCTGATGCTACAAAGCTAACACCAAAATTATAGTCTGCTCAACCGAGAATTAAGGATACCAGCTGGTGTTAACAACAAGTAAGTGAATCACGCTGGGAAAGAAGGTGCGCCGCTATATCTAGCAGCCATCGGAAATAACTCTACTTCGAGGGTCGAATGTATGGAGCATTTGATCCACCATGGAGCTGATATCAATCTTGTCAGTGGTCCTCAAGGAATGCCCCTCATGGTAGCATGCTATGATGGTATGTATTATTCCGTGGTATATCTATTGAAGCACGGAGCAAATACCGCGTGCAAAAAGCTAGACGGAATCAAAACAACTGCGATGCAGTCAGCCCATTTACACAAAGATGTAATGCTATTACTGCAGAACTTCCGAAAAAATGGGCCAAGAGCCTCAGAAGAGCAAAGAACAGTTGTCAATGCGAATATTTCGATGCTTGAGTGGTGTATGTTGAGATTAGAGAATGATCAGAAGAGAGAGAAACGAGCCGATCAGCTAAGTCTGTTTGAGAGTGTTTCCTCTCAGCCTTGGTGGACCGAAGATATAGATACAGATGGGGAACAGGAATCAAGTCATCACAAAGATGAGATACCAGAGTTAAAATACACGGATGACCAGTCCCTCTAGGATTATCAATCTTATAGTACTTGTTCACCTGATGAGCAGATTTTGAGTCCTGGCTAGAATGAGTTCTTCTATCTCAAGTTCTGTCTAGGGTCGTTATAAATTCTGAACTCACAGCATCATGAATTTGAAGCTAGTCAAGCACTTCCAAAGGAGCCAACCTACCGGCACAACTTTTCTGAATCCAGCGATCCAAGCGGAAAAGTTGGTAGAGATCAGTGTGATAACTAGAATTAAGCGAGATCGGACAATAAAACTAACAGGTGATGCTTTGAATCTAGAATATGGAGTGCAAATCAATATTCTTGCACCAGAATAATGCCGGAATGTGTGATTTTTTAAGGGACCATCGAATTCAGTACATAATATCACAATGTCGGATTTACTCATCGAAAATATTGAAGCATATTTATGGGAATATGTTTATGGGAATATAGAAATCTCTTCACTCATGTTAATTTGTTCGGTACCCAGAATCTTGACCGGATGGTGATACTCATGTATGGCTTTGAATTCTCGCAGATTTTCTCGCCAATCATTGGACTTCGGGCCATGTTGCTTCATTAGGTGCTTTGCGGACTCATTGTAAGACCAATTTGGATTTCAACTCAATGTTGTTCAGCAAAGGACTAATTTGATTCAAGTATTCTTGGGGTTCTACTGGGTTGATACTCAGATCACTTAGTCCGATACCGGCTATGTGCAACATTACACTGTTCATTTCATGGCTAGCCTGACAACAAGATATAAAGCTTGTGTATCGGTTATGGCATCACATTCCAATTAATCGAGTTTCTTCTCAAAATACCGATATATTCTCTTACTGCGATTGTTGTGGGCAACAATATTTCCTTATTAGTTTTACAAAGCAAATGCAAAGGTTGGTATTTCAACAACCTCAAGGCCATGGCTTGTTGAGTATTCAGGAACCTATCTGGCTTCGGGTCAATTTGTGCAATTGAATTTTCAGACTCTTCTTTTAAGACTTTTGTTCAATCGGGCTCACTCGGAGCCAGTCTATTTGCTATCCGCATTGAATTGGATGCCCATCACAGACCCCTTGGGTTTCAAGGATGAACTCATTTTTGATTTCGATGCATGTCTTACTTGAATATGTTGTGCCACACCGGTTTTTCGAGTAAGACCAACTATTGGTATATCTTGGGCCTACAAAAAACATTGCTGGGCCTCAGCTATGACCATCGAAATTTTATATCATCATGTTATTCTCAATCTTGATCTTGATGGGAACATTGATTGTCTTTTGATTGATGCTTGATTTGCCGGCGCTGCCATAGACTGAGAGCTCACCGATCGCAGTGACTGTCAGTGATAATTGATAAATCGGTTGTCAGTCTAGCCGAATACCTACTGCGGCATCTTCTACGAGTGGAACGACCTATGCCACTGTAAATTATCAACCCAAGAAGATCACTCTCGTTTCTTCTCAGCTTCCCTTTGAAATACTTATTTTTCACACTAAAGTTGAGAGTATCCGCTCCAGAATCAAGAAAAAAGGTCAAACACTTGTCGATAGATTTCCTGGCCTACTAGAAGGGTTTCATTCCCCACACTGTCTGTTTTCATTTTGCACAACCTCATAAAGCGGAGCTTCACGGGATCAATCAATGGACGAGATATCGAGCCTAGGTAGTTCAAATGTCTTTAACGTTCCACTTTCTCATCCATTGACTCGGGCTCCGGATATCAATCGTCGCCTGGGGCGTGTTAGTTGTGGATATTACTATGGAGACTCGCAATCTCCTTTATATATGGGAACAGACTCAACCTGCACAACTGCATATACTCTTGGAATTTGGGGCTCCTGTATCTACAGTAGCAACGTTCCAGTTTGTTCGCTTTACGGTGCTTGTGTAGACGACACTGGATGTACTGATGGCTGTACCCCCAATGTCAACCCTAATATCAATGCTATCACAGTAACGTTATCTTGGTATGTCATTTCAAAATGTCAAAAGAATCAAGTGGACTGATAGTTGTACAGTTATGCGGACTACTGCCAGAGCTACTTGCTGTCTGATCAATCAAGCCCCAGTCTTGGCACGCAGACTTCATATACCTGCAACACTACCTCCCAAACAGCACCAGTACTTATTTTCGCATCAGCACTAGACTCTCCAATGAGCGTGTTAGCTAGTACGACCTCATTCTCTGATATATTGGTTACTTCATCATTAAAATCAGGATTCATTGCAACTTCTACATCTTCTAATCTACCATCAACTTCAAATTCTTCTCCTCCATTCGCTATCTCCGCATCAGGCTTCAGCTCTAGCCCCAGTTCAACGTCAACTATACCCCAAGAAACAATAATCGTATCTTCAAATCAAGCTGGTTCTTCTCGCGTCAATACCGGTGCAACAATAGGCGGTACTATCGGAGGCGTTGTCTTTATTACCCTAATAGCCCTTGCAATTTGGCTAGTAGGTAGACATAGAAAAAATCACGATATACTATCAAAGACTGAACCGCGTTTTGATGTTAGAGATCCAAGTGATCATGTCCACGAGTTAATGGAGAAGAGCGCTAATACACCTGAGATCGGGGGACAAATGCTAAGAGCAGAGATGGAAAGTCCAAGAATGGACAATGGACCGGTTGAGGTGGAGAGTCCTAGGCTCAATAGAGAAAGGTTTGAGATCGAGGCGTAAGAACTCTGCTTGAAATATGAGAGGAAGAGAAGAAGGAATTGTGCTATTACCCATGTAGATAGAGGCCATCCTCGTATTTTGTGCAATTTTTGCCTCGAGGTTTGCACTCATCATACCATCACTAGCACATCATAAATTGAGATTCGCAGATCGAAAGTTGAATATTTCAATTCCACTCTATAGCCCTTTCGTCTTGATTATTTCTTCTGGCATACGTCAATAGCTTGAGGGCAGTCGTTTTACAATATCTATAGCTCACATCTCCATATTACTTTTCATCGAACAGAAACATACCATGCTGGAAAAAATCTCTTTGGGCACCAGTATAGTCCATAAAATGGCGACTGCAGCTTTGCATAAGCCATCTTACATTACTGTGACGTCAGTTAGCACCACGATAGCCTCGGGCTCTATTCCATACATGAGCACTGCAAGCGCATCATCAATCCATCTCTACATAACTGTCAGAAAGACAGTAATGTCAGTATTCATTTCATCGCCAATCGAGTCACCTTCCTTGGCGACACTTACCTCTCATTCATTTGCGCAAGAAACAGTACCTGAAACATCATTGACTCAAAACTCTAACGGAACGTCTACTTCTCAGTCATTGGTTCAAGACACAGTTTCCATCCCACCACCAACTCAATTATCCACCAAAAAGCCTCATCAAAATACAATAGCAATTGTCGCAGGTGCTTTGGGGAGGTTTATATTTGTGTGCGAACTTCTCGCAGGATTCTACTTTCTCCGTGGATACCGATTGAGGCACCAAAACTCAACTGAAATTACAAGTGGCCATCCAATAATTCCCGAGAAAGATGAAGGAAAGGATCCTGTGCATGAAATGGCAGGGAAAAGGAAATTCGGGTATCCTCGGCCGGAGGTTGAGTGGAACAGTCTTTCTGAACTCGAACAAGGAGGTAGCGGAAGGCATCAGGGACCAGTTCAGCTTTCATCTTATTTCCATCCTATCAATAAAAGCTACTGGTTGTAAAATCTTCAACGCCGAAATTTGACTTCGCTTTGATCTCGGTAATGATACTCATCACCACCAACTAGAAGAGATAACAAGTTTTTGTTTCCAGAGTTATACGATGAGGAACCAAATCGAAAGTTAACGGGAAGTAGTAGATGAGAAATGGTAGACATGAGATGAACTGGTATCTACGTGCATAAGTTGCGGTGCAGAAGATAGGGGCTATTTCAGGTTCTGGGCAGGCTTGCTCGATAATTCAGAGTTTATATTTTCTTTTGATGTACAGCCAGGTCTAAGACTTGTAGACTTCCCTTCCAAGTGTATTCACTGACCCCATACAATACCAGTTGCGATGAAATGTTAACACGCACATTACAAGCATTGATGTATTACGTCAAGCTATTGACAGACTTTAAATGGACGGAGTGACAGGACAAGATTCCTAAGAAATTGGTTGCTCGATTTGAACTGTGCAATAGGTTCGGAACTGATAAGGAGATACTGATTCACTACTTATCTTTTCGATAGGATTTTTGAGGAGGATTTAGAGCATATTTAGAGATCAACTTCAGTAGTTCCAGCACTAGTTCCCATCTGAGAACAAAAAAACGTGAACAGGTCTTCCAAGTAAGATATATATAATGTTTAGGAGTAAGTTTCGCGCCAGCGCCACGGTCTTTCTCTGCAATCGATACTGCAGACCTATTTTGGGCAATATTTTGAACATACCAAAGGGTTAAATTCACTACTTTCTGAGTCGGTGGATCGTATAGAAAGCGGACTAAGAACATTGGGTGTGCTAGATAACTAGAACTATTGAAATAGTCAACTTCATTGCACAGGTCTTAGAATGACACGCTCTGCACTTCTTAATCAAAAATCTTCCTTCATTTTCAACCTGTTTTCTTGTATAGAGCAGCACTTTCTACACAAGTGTCGTTCGGATAGGGCGGTGGGATTAAAAGTTTGTTCCCGTTCATCTTGGAAACCAAGTGTTAGATCATCCAACATCGGATAACTATTGATACTTCGTGGCTGAGCTGAATATTCAATGAATAAGTGAATTATTTGCATCAGAATTTTCACTAGACGGAACTGGGGTTTCCGGTACAAGAACATTGGTTTCTAGCTCTCAATTCTCTCTATATCCATCTTCAAACTTCTCAAAAGGTCAGTTCTGCGAGTTATCTTGGGAGGTATTTGTTGAGCTGAACTAATGGTTACAGATGGCGATTCTTTATTTATTCCAAAAAGCTTTTGCTGGTACGGGCCCTGGCCGTGAAAAATCCTCTGGCATTCAGGATGTGAGCTCTGGTTATACATTTGTATCAGAGATCTCAACAGATATATTTGATGCATCTCTGTGCAAAATCAAACCATTAAGAAGACTCATCACAACCACACACATCTCAACAATTATCGTTCCCTCTTCAACACTGGTTATTGTACCAACGATAACTCTTATCGTACCATCTACCACTAAGACCTTGACTCCCGTCACACAACCCACCGTACCGCCTACTGGAATAACTGCGATTGCTCTTAGTAAGATCTCTAGTTGGAACGCAATTGCCGCAACCGCGACCGACCCAATAATGAAGAGTATATTGAAATCTTCCATTAGTCGAGAAAGTCTTGCTGCTAGCTTGACTCCAGGTGCTTATACAGCTGTTATCACAATCTCACCCGCGGAACAAACTTTTATAGACCAGGAAAACAAAGAAATCTCTCAAAGTCTTCATACTACCACTATAATCTTGAGTTGTTTTTTTGTGGGATTGTTCCTAGCATGTAGCTACGGGTTTGGTTGGTACTTTCTGCGACTGTATCGTCGGCGAAGAGGAAGAAAGATGCCTCCACTTACCGAATATATTCCCCCTCAATTAGGTTCTTTGGGCGGTCTAATGGCTGAGATGGGTCGTGAAAATATTGTTGGGCCGGAGGGACATGAGAATAGATCTGATGGAATTCATAGGGTTCCGAGGGTTCCAAGAGTTCATAGTACTTTGCAAGAACTAGCGATTCCTGAAGGGGTTGCAGAGTTACCTGGCTCTGTTCCAGAAATGCAACAGTTGAGACATACGGGATTAAAAGGTGAAGACGAAAGGGTAGCAAACACACAGAAAGCTCTCTACGAAGTCTGAGGGGAAGATTCTAGTGAATGCTTCCAAAGTTGATGTGCGAGCGTTTTAGGGCCCAGGAAATAGAGTTTGCACTCAGGAAAGTTGCAGATGTTTATTCGTTTATTTTTGATACCTTTTTGGTCAAGATCTAGATCTTGAGAATCCTTGAGGATGCGAGATACAACCTCTGATGGGAGGTTTTTGATATGTCGATTTTGCATCCCTCAACTAGGGTAATAATTTTCTCATCCCTTTACAACTTTTTACATTCATACCGGTACATGATGATTGTGATTAGTGATGATAGTTGCGGACGTGAAACAAAAGTTGGGCAGTAATGAAAGTGAGAATTCCTGCGTGAATAACTTAGATTATAGATTGACGTTAGATGAAGCTCAAAGAGAAATATGTGAGGCCTATTGAAGATACTGTTTACTTCACTAACAAAGCATACCCGCCTACGTGATGGACATGTAACTTCTAATTTTAAGAATATAATGAAGTCACCTTACTATCATAGAGACAACTATGAGCCCTCACCTTCATGCACACAAAATGAAGTGTGAATCAAAATCCATATTATCACAATTGCAGTTAAAATAGTGAAAATAGATTGGTTGACTGTATACAGTTTGAATCATCTCTCTCTCGCTCTAACCTAAACCACCAAAGACAGCACAGGTGTTCTTTTTGTTCTCTAACATGCAAAGATCTATAAGTTTGTTGGCTGTAAGTTTCAGAACGGAAGCTGAGTGGAAGTGTCAGGCTTAAACCACAGAAATTTGGTGGAGCAGAAATAAAAGGTTGTAGTGAATTTTCGATCGAGAGACGGGACCAATTAGACAAATGATACCATATTTGATTTCCACCTGTGAGAAGTCTAAATTTCTTCATATAGAACCCCACTTTTCAATTCTACACCTCGCTTCACCTTGAATGGAGATCATTCGGTCTGGTTAAAGATTATCCACACTTGGATAGAGTAATGTCGTCAAATATAACTAGCTAAATTCTATATAAGAAATAAATTATGGGGAAAGATTTTATATCCTTCATCTCAGATGTGATAGTAAACAAACCTCAAGAAGAGCGGCAACTCTGAGCAAAATGTGACATCTTATATTTGTTGAGATTTTTGGTTTTATGACAATCGAAGTTCCTGCCACCCAAGCACTCATAGAATTTCTATCACAGACAATCTCAAATTTCTTCTCTTTCCTTGTACAGACCTATTTACAACAAAAACACAAAGTGTATCACCAAATACGAATCTCTCAAGTATGTTGATTCATTGTATTCTGACTTCATGGCACGGCCTGCCTTTTCTCTAAGACAGGTATTCAATGATACTATGAGATATATCGTCGCGTGAACGGCTTGTGACTATCACTTTACAGTTGTATTAAGTTCCGACGCTTCCTAAAAATCGAGCAGTATACTAAGCACGATTGCAATCCCGCTTCTTAGAGACATGTGCCAAGGCGATTCTGCCCTTCCTCCATAGCTATTGTTCGCGATATAAGTAGCACAAAGATACTGGGTTCTTGAAATGGAGACTATCCTTCTTATATACAATCGGGATCATCTTTGAATCACACAATTGATGTCGTCGTACTCGCTTAGATCATTCCAAAAAGGAGAGCCCAGCTCACATGACAGTACATATCACATGATATGGCTTTTCCGGATTATCTCTCGACCGAGAATGTAACTTCATGTGTTCCACCAATTCAATAAGAACACACAGCAGCCGTCAGTATAATTAGCCACCATGTTGTGATAGGGTGATAGACGCTCTTGTCTGAGCACATCACGGAATCAACAAGCTCGCATTTTGACCTCTACTAAAAACGTCCATATATCTAGGCGTGCCGCTTTGGGAAATTCGTTCCAGAAAACAGACCAAACTTCCATCGAAACATCATTCTTCATACGATCAAATGTTTTCCATCTCATGTGAATCTGAATTGACGGGTTTGGGAAGGAGTTCTCGTTGGCGTTTCACGGTGTCGAAACATGATGAATCGATTTCTGTTATTTTATTTGGTTTACTTGTCGTCGTTGCTATTTTGTTTATGATCGGGAAGCTTTAAAAGTTTGAAGTTTCAATGAAAATTCATTGTTTGTAACTATAGATCGAGAAGGCAGGTGCTTAATTGAGTGTTTCGAAACTACATGACCGTGATAAATCCATCAATCTCAGCCCAAAATACTTGGCGCATTCATGTCTTCACTATCTTCTTTATTCATGTGATTATTTTATTGAATTTCTTTACTCAATCCGTTGACTGTCGTTCTCATAATGATGGGACCCCAGGTTTGCCAGTTCACACACTCGTTACCCATCTTTAGGATCCTGATGCCTCTACTATTTCCTCGATATCCTCCAGCCGCCAACTCCAACTAGCCTCAACAGCATAACCCAATGGAAACCTTCTCACAATAACATCTCCATGAAAGTCATCTGCTATCAAAGTTCCAGTAACTCACGCAACCACAACAGACTCCCACAATTCCTGACTACACTCGAGATACTATCCCAACGTGAAGATCTCGGCGTCTAGCTGAGATTTCTCTCAAAAACAACGAACTTTATCTACATTCAACCGCGGAACATATACGAAACATTCTTTGACACGAATGTAGGGAAACATGGCGCGATTAATGATCTCACATAGATTAAGGTGTGTGTTGTCTAATCCGACTGCTGCCGATCAAACAAGTATTCACATTTTACCATACTTCTTTCGACGCCGCAAGTCTGATAATTTCGGATCTAGGAACAAAATGTTTAAAGCCTGGCTAGATTCCAAGGAGAATATCACAACAGAAAGCTATAAAAGATGGGTATAGGGCTTCCAAACATACACCTTTACTTGAACACTCCACACACAGATCAAAGTCCATCTCTTAAGCTGAAGCCCCGCTTCCTCTCCTCCTCCCTCCCCCTTTCCCGGAAAATCTGATCTCGACAAACAGAATCAACACAGGCATACTTTCTATCCTAGCTTCAAGTCCAAATGCTACAAACATCAACCCCTATTTCAACTTCAACTTCAACTCCACAAGTATCAACCCACCCCACGAAACCCATATTCTTTCAAAGCCTCACCTCTTCTATTCTCTCTCGCCAAAACAGGGCTATCCATCTTCCCTCTACTTCTCGAAGTTTCCAGCTACATCTCCCCAGAATCCGACATTCGTTTCAGGAGCGATTGGTAGCAGAAAAATATTTACCAAGTATGCCACGCATCATAATCACGATCTTCTGCCGAATAAATCCTCGCTTTACTTGAAGGAAAAAAAAAAAAAAAAAAAAAAAACACATGTGAAGAAAAATATTTCAGGTCCTGATGAACGGATGGAACGATGAGTATGCAGCCAGATACTCAATAAATATCAAATGAGTATAGTGACCTTAGCGCGGTTGCGAACGGTACTGGAACTGGAACTGGAACCGGAACTGGAACCGGAGCTAAACTATACCCGCCAAGAAGAAAATCAAAGACCCCCTGAGCGAACAAACAAGTTGAACGACGAAAAACAAAAAAAAAATAAAAAAAAATTACACGAATTTCGAATTTCGCAGCGGGGGCACTGAGTAGATGCATCTATCTGAGGGAGGAGGGGGGGGAAAGAGATCTGAGAAACGGAACATGAGCTCTATTTCCGAAGACTGGTATGGCATGGCATGGCAGTATGTGATCTATGGTCTATGGGATACAAAAGGGCATGCGATTCTACCGCGGTGGAAATTATGAATCTCAAGTATACGGATCCACGGGATTGAGAGAGGGATTTGTTTTCCGGGGCCTTGCATCCATCCATCCATCCCATGCTTTTCCTCAAAGATTCGGTTGAGGATTGTGGGTTTTCACTGTGCACTGCTTTGGCTACCATTTCTTATTTTTGGGGGTTTGTTTCACGTGTGTACTTTATTAGCAGCTGTAAACGTGGGCTCGGAATGATTTAGGCGCATAGATGAAATGAGAATGAAATATACGGAAGCATCAAATTTAAAATTCTTTTTTGTTCGCAGACAAACGATCAATGAGATATTCGTTAGCTACCTAAGTAGTTAAATCACTATGACCACCCGAGCAAATGTAAACAAACTACCATGCTATCAATTCAACGCCCTTTCTATCCATGTATGTATGGACTTCTTAGCCTTCTCCTCACGGAGGACAATATATATAGATTCTGAATCCCTCAAGGAAGATAATAAGAGGACGCCTGACTCCACGCTCAAGCACAAATCCGAACCCATGATTCCCATCTCCATGCATGCATACTTTAGACCGCACTGCACAGTCGCTCAATTCTCCCATTCTAATTAATACACTTTCCACTCATAAACACAACCGCTGGATCTACTTAACCCTCGCCATGATCGTCTCGCCCCCTCTCTCCAAATCTCCCATCACATTTCCCCACCTCTCCTTAACCCCCTTAAGCATGCTCCTATCAAAATCATCTCTCGCCCTCAACACCGCCTCCACCCACCCAAGCTGCAAATCCCAATATTCTCTCTTGAACCCCTCTACCACATCCTGCACCGCTCCCTTCTCACACTCAAGAATCTCGAGGAAACTTTGCGTCACCGCCCATTTACCCACAATGATATTCCGTACATCTTCCGTGAGATATGTATTACTATTGAAGAATTCAAAGGCGGTTGAAACATCATTGAAGATCTTATCTTTGAATGGATCCATTCTCTTAAATTTTGCGCCCTTGTTACGGACACAGCCGAGATATTGGATGAGGAGTTCGATGGCGAGTTCTTCAATGAAGATATCTAGAAGTGATTGATGAAGGACGTTTTTGTAATCATTAATGTATTCTTCAAATGTGACAATCATTTGCTTCATAGCTGTGTTTGAGTACCATTTTGCTGTGAAGAAATCCGGCATGACGGTTTTGAAATCAACGGCGAAGATTAAAGTTGCGAATTTGGATATGCAGTGGGTACTGAGATCGACATATCCATCGTTTAGACTAGTAATCTCGACATCTACTCGTTCAAGGTATGTAGTTGAAACGAGCGGTTCGAATTTTTGTCTAAAGCTCGTAAGGTATCCGAATCGTCCCTCATCTTCATTATCATCAATACAGGCAATTTGATCATTAGCAGTAGCAACAAGCCAATCCTGTAAAGCTTGGAAGCCCTCCAGTTCAGTAGTTGCATTGAAGTATTTAGCAGCTTCAATATCGAGCATTTCTTGCCATGTTTGTTGACGAGTCTTGAGCCGCACGATCATGATATCAACCACTCCTTCAACAATATCCATTCTCTGACTAGCACTTGCTGCATCGATTTGTTCACGTAACATACGCCACATATCGACCAAGTTTTTCGTTCGAAAGTATCCATATTCGTCCTGATCCAAATTCGAACCATCCACATTCCTCCCATCGAAATCTTTCTTTTCTGTTGCGAAAATCCGATCAAGCCATTCATCCAAGTACTTGATAATGATTTGTTCGAAATTCCTGATCATTTCCTGTTCTCTTCCATCTATAACGTGCGGCTTTAATTCATCTTTCTTAAACCCCAACTTGTTCATCTTCGTATAGTACTTTTCTGGCCAGTTGAGAATTGCCAAATTATTCGCCTGCGTCGTCTCTTTGTCATCGATCATATCAATGAGAAAATCATGCATCAATTGATGATAAATATTCCCATACGTCTTGAGAATTTTCCACTTCTTTGGCATCAATGGAACCATCCCCTGTTTGACCGCATTCAAATCGTTGAAGAACCATCTCAAACCCTTCTCCAATTTCGAGGGGTCCTCCAAGAATGTCTGCTTCGTTCCTTCAATGTCGCTTTCGGCCTTTAGTTTAATAGCCATCAAAAACTTCTCCTTATACCCTCTCGTACTCTTCGCCCCATCCGTGATACTCTTAAATCTCGCCGCCATCTCCTTATGATCTTTCAACGCCTCCTGCAGTGCCATAACCCTTCTATCACTCTTTTCCTCGGCCTCAATAACCACCGCCAACCTCACTACCAAACTGCTATTCCCCTGCACAACCACCTCTATCAGATTCATAGCCACCTTCCCAATATGTTCATCAAACCAATCAATCGTGTCATCTAACCTCGCAAAATAATCCTCCAACGTCCCCTGCAATCCCGCATCGTCAGCCCTCAATATCTGTTCCATAGCATCATCCCTAATATTCCTCAACTGCGTCAATTCATAATGAATCGCCAGCAAATTCCCCATATTATCCTCATCCGCATCATCCTCTCTCAGAAGCCCCTCCACCTTCGTTAACCTCTCGTTAAAATCCACCAAATTCCTGCGCATCGTTTCTACCGCCATGAAATTCCTATGCGTCTGGCTCACCAGATTAATATTCGGGAAATCCTTAATCATATTCTGCGCCTCGGCGCACAGCTTATCAATCTTCATCATCTCATCCTTGATCAATTGAACAGTTCGTTGGCCATCGGTAATCCCGTGCATGCCAGCCTGAGTAACTTCGAGTTGTTCTTTGAGACCAGAACGCAGTTGCGAATCGACGGCGGATTTCTTACGTGTATATTCGAGTTTGAGGGCGGGGATTTTGTCGAGATCGTCGGGGTGGTGGAGGAGATCGGAGAGCTTGATGGAGGAGACGTCCATTGTCATTTTGGCGGTGGTTTGTGAGCTACAGGAGCTCAAGAAGGAGGGGAGTAGGGGTTATGCGCGCAGATCTTATTCAAGACCAGATAGAAAAGTATAGCTCTCGCAGAGCTTCACCAGCAATTCTAAACTTTCAAGAAACGGTTCATAGAAATCAAGTCAAAAATAAGTGCAATCAATCGAAAGTTCAATGGTGTATGAGACATTACGTGCATAATCCCAAAACGAGGACTAGCGTGGCATGTAACGGTGGAAAGAATTCCCGACTCCCGAGAATCCTGGTTTGATATTTGCGATTTATTTCTCCCGATTGAACTTTTGATATACTGGCAACGGCGACATTGACAGTGCGGGACAAGCCATTGAATTTTGTGCTGATATTCAAAAGGTGTGTTTTATTTTGTTTACTTCCTTTTTTAATTATGCGCGCTGCGATTTCCAGTGTTCACTCCTCTCATCCAATTCTTCCTCTCTCTCATCTCAGAACAACCCCTCTAACCTCTCTCACAGACACCCAAAACCACAACCACCTCACATCCACCACCCACAATGTCCACCACTACCGCGGCCCCTCTCGCCCGCGCCATCCGTTCATCCAAACCCCTCCCCTCCACCCTCAACCAAATCAGCAAAAATGCACCCAAAGCCATCTCCCAAACCTCTCCATCCACCACTCCCTCTTCATCCACAACCAAAGTCTTCCACCAAAAGCCCTGGCAGAAATCTCCCCCTCCTACACCAACTTCCTATTTCCGCATCACCCTCACCCGATCCGCTATTGGACTCCCAAAGAAATCCTCCCGTGTGTTGAAGTTCTTGGGATTGCATAAAAGAACGAGTAGTGTGTATCATCCTGTCTGCTCCGATATTGCGGGACAGATTATGAAGGTTAAGGAGTTAGTTGAGGTAGAGGAGACGAAGGAAAGGAGGAGTAAGAGGCAAGAGAGGGAGAGCAGGAGGCCGGAGAGTGGTTTTGTTGTTGAGAAGGAGTTGGAAACGAGTGTGGTTTGAGAGGTTGGGGAAGAGAAGAGCGGAGTGAATGTGAATAGGAGTAGAGATAGTATTGTAAACATATAAAGGAAGATTGGAATGGAGGGCTGGATTAAACACACTGGGAATTGAGAGCGCGATACCATATATAAATGTGTACATGCGATTTGGAGATGGGACGTAGACGGCCTGTTTTATATTCGCGATTGAGATTGGCATACTCTTCAATGCACAGGAAGAATCAGAGGGACTCTCAATACAAATAGTTACGCATCACTCGCAATGGCAATAAGTCAAACTCAGCTTCATACACTCTCTTCCTGCCACGATAGACAGCCATATCAATCGCCCTTCTCCCCCCACCGTCTCCCTCCCTTCAATTCACCTCACAATACCTGTCCAGCATTACCCTTACATGCTTCGCTCAAGCCACCCTCACATTATTGGAGCTCTGGGTCTTTCTATAAACAATGTACACATACATAAAGCATAGCTAGCTATTTGCCAAACAAAAAGCGCATAAGGGTTGCGAGGACATGAAATCTTACTCACAATATACGACTCTAATCCCAGGATCAATACCTTACAAATTGCAGCTGAAATTCTCATATGTACCGTGAAATTGTGGACTGCTTCGTTCTCATCATAGGCAGAACTGATATGCATATCACTGAGAAAATCCACATGAACCGATTGATGTCCTTACATGTAAATCCCAAGTTCAAACGCAACCAACTCAACAAAATCAGGCTCAGAAGTCATGTAATCTGTAACCATGATTCTAAGCTACCAGCTCAAGACCAAACTCAAGGGCTCTTGGACCAAATACAACTAGCTGAATATCTGCCATGCCAATAATACCATCCATTAGAATCTACTATGGTCCATCCATCAATCCATTCAAATCAGATTCTTTCACATGTATGCTCTCTCAATCTGTCTAAGTGTCCTGCCATGCCATATGCTGGTTCGTAAAAATCTTCCCTTCCTATCGCCATCGCAGAAACAAACAGCAGTGGTAGCAGAAACCTGCCAAACAATTTTCCTTTCCTTCCCCAAATTCAATTTTCGATTGAACCTTCGTTTTCACCCACTGTAATACAAGATTCATTTCTTCCCCTAAAAACAAAAGCTAGAAAGAAAGCATGCGCCATTCTCCATTCCATGCTATTATACATCTCCCCGTTCATCTATCCATTCAATTTTGCATGTTTGCATCTTTCAACCTCCAATGCAAGACACAACTCTCTAATTAGGGTTGCGAGCCTTGTCAACATATTCTGCGCCAGGTGTCTCGTATTCATTGACAAAGTAATCTTTAGCATTCTTGCCGATCCAGTTGGTCAACTTGCTAAGTTCTTCTCGGAGACGATTAACAGATTGTAAATCCATATTGGTTTGAGCAATGAGTTCAGGGAGAGTGACTATATACTATCAGTGATGTGTTTCCAAGGAATGAAATGACAGTCTTACCCAAAAGACGGCATAAGTGCTCAGCACCATAGGTATCACATGCAGAGCTTTGTTGATATGAATCATCGTCCCACAATTCACGAAAATCCATATGCTGTTGGCGTTCAAATCTAAGGCAATCGGTTAGAGACAATTGAAGGTATCCTCGGAATGAACACACCTGTACAGAAGAATGCGAGGAAGGCATCTCTCGAAATACTCCTTCAAGCCAGCGACAATCTCTTCCAATATATCTGCCTGGGCACTTCCAACAGGTCTCTTTGGTTTTTCAAATTCAAGCCAATCATTCAAGATTTGATCGACAGATTTCTTATGGGGTAATGGTACAAGTTGTTGATTCTTAGTGACATTCTCCCAGTCATCAACAAGAATTGCTTTGATATGATCGGGGATGACAAGGTTAATGGATGGTCGATTATGAAAGTTTTCTTCCTGTAAATAGTTAAAATCACGTCTTTCCATGACAATGTTTGAATTCAAAATGCGTGGTAACATCTTCTTGGTGGTTTTGATAAGACGTTCTCCTCTGACTTCAGAGGAACCCATCATTTCCTTTTCGAATTGCACTCTCTTTTCAGCCCCTGTGCTAGCAGCTGTGCCATTGTTTTTGAGGGAAGCTTTTTGAGAAGTCTTTGAGACGGCCTTTCCAGCGGTCTTCTCCGGGGCAGACTTATTCAACCCATTTTTAAGAATGAGCCTGGGCTTCTTTGGAGGAGGCTTCATGATCTCTTCTATACGCTCTTCACTGTATGATAGAGGGAAAAGTCTCTTTCGCTTTAGTTGGGGGGGAGGTAATTGATTGTCATCAAATAATCGACCAGCGATAGGATTGATTTGTCCAGGCTCGTAATCTGCATACCACTGGCGCAAAGGTTTGGTATCGGTGCCCTTTTTGATGTGAGCTTGAAGTTTAGGATGAACTGGAGCCGCCTTCTCTTTTGGTTTGTAGAAGTAGTTAGATTTATCTGGTCGATATGTTTCAGGATTTCGAATCGAGTTATTGGAGATGAACTGAAAATCTTTGGGTGGTCTTGCATCCAGATTTGTTTTTGGGACCATGGAGTCGCTCTTGAGAAATTTATCGACATTCCAATGCTCGCTCTTAGGATTGGCCCAATCTGGGTCCTTTCCATTCATCATTGGCTTTGGTTTGGTAACCATTAAGTTGCCAGAATCAATGATTGAGCGATCATATGGCTTCTCTGGACGCTTTTCTCTCGCACTTCTTCGTACATTGACTGATGGTACAGCCAAATTATTGACTGCCTTTACGACTGCCTTTGCGACCGCCTTGACCTTGGTCTTTGCTTTGGTCTTCTCTTTTGCCTAAACAATTATGAGTGATTGAATTGTTGAAGGAGTGGGGGAGGGCTTACATTGGTAACTTGAGGTTTCTGGATTTTATTTTGAGAAGCTGAAATGCCGATTTTCTTTGCAAACCGCTTCGCACCAGCTTTAACAGCTGGGACAATAGGAGGACCCATCTTTAAAGAGTTCTCAAGAGAAGGTTTGGAGTGATATTTGAAGAATGGTCTTGATGATTTTGTTGTCGTGATTGATTGAAGTGTGTGAGAGATTGAATTTCCTTGGAAGTGTGATTCAAGAAGGCGCAGTAACAGAATGTTGTTAAATGATGGCAGCGATCGAAAGCAAAAGAAAAGCTTTGAATGCCCAGCAATGTGAAGTTTTTCTTGTTGCGCTGTATTGAGTTCCTGAAAAGATTGTCTTGATGGGGAATCAATTTGTATTGTTGTTTGGCGACAACTTTAACAATAAGAAGAAGAGAGGATGTTCGATTTTTCCAAAATGGGCAAGCGAGAACCCAAAATTTGAGAGAAGGTCAAACTAGCCATTATGGAAACACTTTTTGTATCTCTCTCTTATACCGCTACCCCCTCTTGTGGTAGATCGAGACAATTACTGAACCCGTAAAAACCACCGTGAAAATAAGGAAAATGTGCAAATGGGTAAAACGACATGGCAGAAAGTTCGAGGGTTTTCAGATTCATAATGTCAAAAGGATCAGAGTATCAACAATGAGAGGAGTCGACAGGAATCAAAAGAGACTTACTTGTTCCAAATCATAATCACGATTTCTCCTTGGACCACCTCTTCCCCCTCCTTGAGCTGCTACACTCGCATGTCTTTCTTCGCTGCCACGACCTGAACCAAAATCAGATCCATTTGTTCGTCCACCAATCTTCTTACCACCGGCTGAAGTTGCGGACTTTGGCTTCTGGCTCATCTTCTTCATCTCTTGATGAAGCTGAGCGGCAAGTTCTTTATTATCGTCATTAAACTTCATTACTCGATCTTGAGGGACCCAGTCGTCCCAGCTATTTTGGTTATCATGGTTAGATTCTGCTTGCTTTCCCGGTTTGGGCGAATTGCCATCCGATTCTGTCAAAGTACGAATACGCGGCCGAAGGGATCGTGATGGCTCTGGAGGGGAGCGTCTGGACATGATGATGGAGATGATGAAAATTGGGGAAAGGGGGGAGAGGAGGAATTTGAAAATGACTTTAGTTGTTTGAACTGTACAATATGATGTGATATGTTACGATACCATGCGATGGAATACGATACGACACGATACGATAAATTACCATACCATATCATATCATGCCATGGAACTCAGCAAAGTATATCGTTATCAGCATCGGCAATGAAAGTTTTGGAGGTGGAATATGTTCCAAGTTCCAAGACTTCTTCACAAGGATTACGAGGAAGGTAGGAGGAGGAGGAGGACGAGGAGGACGAGGAGGACGAGGAGCTATACTCAACTGTTCGATTATCTCGCTACATATCATCCAGCTTTGGAAAGTAGCTCAAAGACGAGTAGAAGTGCGTTCCTTCTCTTTCTTCTCTCGAATCGTCTTTTTTCATCAAGATAATGAAACAGATCACCCAGGAGATTCGAAAGATTCTAATGAATTCAGAATTAAATTGAACTTACGTTGCTTTCCATCTATTCGAGAAAAAAAAATTATGTTAACACGTTTTCTCCTTACAAAAAGCTGATGGTTTACACATCTCCAGCTGAGTATACATCGAATTTAGAGAGAGTCTAGAGAGAATTTCTTACCCCTTATAATGAATCTTGCATTGCCAGCTAGAACCATCTTCCGTCGGTCTTGTGTCTAAAACCTTGGCCTCATACAGCAAATCATGGTGAAAGCAAAGAACTTTTTCATCTTTCGCATAGGGGGCGACGGGTGGTCCAGATTTTGATGGTGCCATGATTTCCGGTCCGATCTAATCAGGGATTTGGATGGATGGATGTCAAACGTATCAGATAAGTATCTGGGTTGTGATGCTAATGAGGTATAAAATCTGATAGCAAAGCAATATCTAAATACTACCAAAGTCCGGAAGCGAAGTTATTGGAGAATTGGAAGATTTGTCGTGTGCAAGTGATGATGATGTTGTTGCAGAAAGGGAGTTGGATAAGATTAGAAAATCCATTTCCATTTCTGTCTGCATCCATCTATCTTAAGACAGCCGAGAAGTAGCAAGCAAGCGCGTCTTTGTCAAAAAAGTACGTGTCACGCGTGTGTTTAATTTATGTACCCCAGGTTTAGGTTTATGGATGTGTTAGGGTTCAATAATTCATCCATGTTTTCGAGTGACATCTTCCAGAAGAGTTTCATTTTGAGAGTATATTTGAGTCTTGGAGTATAATCTCATTTTCGTCGGTTTCCCTTTCTTTCTCAATCCCGAGCTTGCTGGCCATTTTCACTCCAACAACACATCAATGCTTCTTCCCCCTCGACCCAAAGCCCCCGTCTTGACAAGCCTCAATTGAACTCCGATAAACTTCGGATCAAGTTTCTACAATCTGCCGCTAGAAACAAAACTCTTCAAACCCTCTTCAGCCTCCCACTCACCGCACCGCAATGCCACCCACCGAACAAAAAATTCTCACCACCTTCCTCCTCCCTCCGTCCTCCCTCCCCCAAATTATCTCCCTCGCCTCCTTCACTCTCCTTTTCCCGCGCTCTGTTCAATCGTCCCCTGCTATCCGAACGCTCTATCGGGACCTTCAGCATCAACGCGCACAAACAATCGACAATGTTTCGGCAGAAATCGAGCAAGAAGTGCGAAGGGGAAAGGCAATGGAGAGAGCTATTGTGAGAAGTAGGAGAGCAGATGAGAGAGTGGTGGAGGATGACGAGGTGGGGATCGAACGAGCCGTGAGTCTTTTGCTTTCCTTTTGCTTTTTCTTTCTTCCTTAACAATTGTCTTCCCTTCATCTCCAAACACAACTCAACAGCATCTAACAAATTCCAGCTTTCTAGCACAGCTCAGATATCCAACCTCCCATCATCCCATCCACACTCCCTCCATTCCATTCTTCCTCGCCTCGAAACAGCGATCGAAGACCTCGAAGACGAAATTGCGCGACTAGATGCCGAAAGCGAAGAATTATTAAAAGAAATGAAGAATACAGTCGGGGGGTTGAGTGATCTTAGGTATGGACGGCTTGCGAATCCGGGGATAAGGGAACAGGTTTTGGAAGGGTTGGAGAGAGTCGAGGGGGCTGCTGCGATGGCGGGCGAAAAGTGATCGCCATGAGCGGGACATGGATAGATATTACAATTGGACAGCTCTGAAGGAGATAGGAAAGATGGTTTTGGCCAATGAAGGTAATGAGGAATCGCTTCGTTTTAGAACATGATCAGCGACGAGGGAAAAGACGGGCGCATTGCGCATTGAGGATTGAGGATTCGCGATCAAGCAGCTAAGTGCGTTCACACAGGCGCAAACGTCGCGGTGATGCATCACTACCAAGGGTGAAGACATACGAGTGGACACAATTTGGAGGTTTTGGTATATTTCCCTTTCCATAAAGTCTGCCTCCACGGCGGTGGCTCCTAGAGGGCCAGCGGAGCGTCATTTGCAGACGCAGTGCACATGGCACGGAACCAGATGTCAAGGAATTAGCAAGGCGTAAGGTTTGATAATTATGATACCCATTTCTCCATTCATTAAAATTTGTTTAGATAAGCTACGTAAATCGCATTCCAGCCACCCGTCGCTTTGAAAACATGCATGGTATATGAGAATTAGATCCTCCACCGCAGTCTTCCCCAAATTTATATTCGTGACAAAAAATTCTTAATAGGTAACTCCATCTCCAGCTGGGGCAGCGCGTGGACGAGCTCCAGCAGCTGCAGGTCCTTGTGGACCGAGAGTTCGCTTGCTCCTAGAATGGCTATTAGTGGGATGCTTAGAATTCAAAAATGAGGGGAAACCTACATGATGGTTCTGCTCAAGAAAGAAACACCAATCATGAACATCCAGCTGGGAACAACTGCAAAGAACCAAAGTACATATCCAACTGGAACTGCGGCACCATATTGCGCAAGTTCACCATCGAAAGGATGGAACCAACCCTCATAAGGTGCCTTTTTCTTGTACGATTTGGTTGTGTGCAAATCGGTGAATGTAGTGACGGTTGTAGAAGTAGTGTTCAATGGAACCGTGATAATAGGAACTGGAGATCCTGGAGCCCCAACTTCCATAGTCCACAAATGTGGTGGTCCTGCGCCCCACGAATTGCAAAGAACGGGTTGCTCGTCGCAATTCAAAACTGCCATGTGTGGAGCTGTGGGGTCGACAGCGAAAAGGGCAGCGGATTCATTGAAGCCCTTTTCGATTTTGCCGCAGAGACCAAAACAGGTTTTGTTTCCGCCGGTAGCTAGAACCCACCATTCTTGAGGGAGCGAGGACTCGGGAGTGACGCTTCCGCGAATGGTTTCTTGCCAGGTATCGAGGGTGAGGTGGTGGATTTTTGCTTCGCCGACTTTTGCAGTTGCGGCTTCCAGGGGAGATTCGGAGGCTGGAGAGGGGATATAAGATTGAAGTTTTCCGAGCCAGTATTGAGCTTGAGCTTTGGCTTGGTCGAGAGGAGATTCTTGAGCTGCGACCAGGAGAGGGAGGGCAAGGATGGAAACGGTAGGAATGCGCATTTTGGCGGTTTGTTGTGGAATGGATGATGAGGGGTTGAAGATGTTAGAATTGAGGGGGGTCGAGAGACTATATAAGCAGGTTTCTGATTAGGAAGCTTTCTGCGATTAGGCTGTGGATCTGCGCTGATTGGCAATAGCTAATTGAATGCGCCGCGATAACAGTTTTTCGCGAATGGGCTGATCAAATCAAAGATTGAGTTGGAGGAAAGGAGAGACGAGATATCTACAACGATATGAAATGGTGAATTGGGGAAGATTATAAATGAACACAAAAGATTTTGTATATCGTTTATCATGAAGCCCTCCAGCTTAATAAGTGATGATGAGGCCAGATGGTTTTTAAATGGGAATATCAATATTAATGGATACCCTCGAAATACCTGGAAGTACCCTTTCGCTCCAAAGAAACTCCACAGCAATATTTCGAGGGGGGGGGAGGAAGGGGGATGGGCCAATCAACAGTTCCAATGACCCCAGCTTTGCTTACTTCGCTGACCACTAGTCTCTTTCGGTATTAGTGCTCCTGAAAGTGGATGTCATCTCTCTCTCTATCGCTATTCGCTAGCTACGGCAAGCCTTACACTTTTGGTCTGATCGCTATCGATTATCAGAAACTTTTTTTTTATCAGAAGCATTTTTTGATTTTTTATTGCGGCAGTGAAGGCGCAAAGAGCAATTAAGAAAGGTCTCTCACAATGTCTTTACAGGAAAAGCTCGACAAGATACGCTCGCCGAAGCTTCAAAATCAAAAACAGGTATGTCCAGAGAACTGCAATTCTGGAAATGTCTATGGTGATCTTGTGAACTCTACTGACTGGTATCGACGTCTAGACTGCAATTGTATTGTCTGCGGTTGAGGATACACTTAAAGATCAGAAAACAGAAGCCACGCCAACTGGGTATTTTGCCGCATTGTTGGCACTCTTAAGACAAGCGTGCCCTCAAGATGGAGAGGTCAATAAAGATTTAACCACGTCTGTCGTTTATTTACTCGATATCATTACACCTTTTGCCCCGCAACCACTTCTCCGATCAAAATTTACTCAGATTCTCACAAATCTCGGTCCCGCCCTTATATTACCAGAAGCAGATGCTCCTCTCCTCAGACCTTCGATAGGATGTCTCGAATCGTTATTACTCGCACAGGATTCTACGGCATGGGAATTGGAAGTCATGGCAATTGGGCCCAGAAGGGCAATTGCTGGATTATTAAATTTCGCTGTGGATCACAGACCTAAGATTCGAAAGCGCGCGCAAGAAGCACTGGCAAATATTCTGAAGAACCCTCCACCAAGTCCTTCCCTCGATCATCCTGCGGCGGACATGTGTGCGGAAACTGCTTTGAGAAGTTTGAGTGATTTGGCGGCCCAATCGCATCAAGCTAGGAAACAGAGAAAGACCAGCGCAACTGCGGAACATGAACCAGCTTTGATTCACGCATTACAATTAGTTAAGACTGTTGCAGGCGCATCTGGAGGATGGCCAAGTAAGAAGATTGAGGCATTGTGCGAGGTGTTGTTGAATATTTCGAAATCGAGCAACGAATATTTAGCTATGACTTCGTTCGAAGTATTCGAGATGATATTTGAGGGCATGGCAAACGAAACCGCCACATCGAAGTTACCTCGACTTTTAGAAGTGATCTCTGAATTGAGACCTTCTCAAAACGATTCTCAACTCTTACCTCCTTGGATTGCTGTATTGTCGCGGGGTTACGATGTTTCTGCTCAATTGGAGCCAGAGGAGACTTTCGCAAAGTTGCCTGAGCTTTTCACAATGATCTCTGGATTCATGTCATCTTCATCACACAGCATTCGAGTATCTGCATCGGAATGTTTAATTTCATTGATGGCAAATTGTGTCCCAGATTCAGTTATTGCAGAGCCTTCGATTTTTGATGAGAAAGTCCTCGAGAAGTTGGCAAAGTGTGCAATCGATCTCTTGAGTGTCAAGTATCAAGCTGCTTGGATGGAAACTTTCAATGTCATGGGTTCCATGTTTGATGCTTTGAGATGGAGAGCAGACCCAATTTTATCTGAAGTTGTTCGCGCAATCGGCGAGCTCAGAGGTAGCGAGTCTTTTGCTGGTAAGAAGGAAGCGGATGAAATTCTTGGAAAAGCCATTAGAGCTATGGGGCCAGAGAGAGTTCTTAGCATCTTACCTCTCAACCTCATCAAACAAAAAGCTGGACAACCTGGACGCGCCTGGATGTTACCTATTCTAAGAGACTATGTCAGTAACACAAATCTCCAACATTTCCGAACTGAACTCGAGCCATTGAGTCAAGCAATGCTACAGAGAGTAGGCGATCACGGAGCTGCTGAAAAGACAATGGATATCAAGATTTTCGAAACTATTGTTAAACAGATCTGGGCTATTCTTCCTGGTTATTGCGATCTGCCATTGGATCTCACTGAAGCTTTTGATATCAAATTCGCGGAAATACTTGTCAACATTTTATATGGACAAGTTGATCTACGTTCAGACATTTGCAGAGCTTTACAAACTTTGATAGAGTCTAACCAAGCAATTATCGCCATTGAAGGAGAGGAAGACTTACTCCTCCAAAGTCGTGTTTCAAAAGCTGCTGCACAAAAGAACATTGAGCACTTAGCTACGTTCGCTAGCAATATGCTTTCTGTTTTGTTCAATGTCTACAACGAAACATTACCACAGTACAGAGGTTTCATCTTGCAATGTATCAACGCATTCCTGAGCATCACCCCTGCTCAAGAACTCATGGAGACATTCGAACGAGTTAGTCAAGCATTAGGAACATCGCTCGCCGAAGCTGGTGCTCAAACTCAAGCAGAGAAGCAAAAACAAAGGCAACAAAATGCGGCTAACAAGATGCCACCTACGAGTCACAGTCTTATGGATTTGGTTATTACAATTTCCATCTACTTACCAAGAGACAGTTTCAGCACTCTTTTCAATATGGCAGCTCTTATCATTGTCAAAGATGATGACCCTCAACTTCAAAAGAAGGCTTACAAACTTATTCCTCGACTTGCTGAGTCGGAAACTGGCAAGGCGGCGTTGCAAGAACGTAGCACTGATCTTCAGGAACTCCTTTTGAACAGTTCTGAAAAGGTATCCACACCAGCAAAGCGTGATCGTCTTGCTGCTATCTCCGTTCTTATTCCTTTCCTCCCAGCCGACTCCCTTCACTTCATCCCAGCCATTCTATCTGAGGTCGTCATCTCGTGTAAGGAAACAAACGAGCGTGCTCGAACTACAGCTTTCGATCTCCTCATCTTAATGGGAGAGAAGATTGCTTCATCTTCTGGCGCCATTATCGACAACAGCAAGGTATCTCACATGCCTGACGATGCACCAGCTGTAACCGCAACCCTCGAAGAATACTTTACCATGGTCAGTGCCGGTCTCGCTGGTAGCACACCTCACATGGTATCTGCGTCTATCACTGCTCTTACCCGTATCCTGTACAACTTCCGCGAATCTCTATCCCCCGAAACTGTTAGTGATCTTGTCCAAACTATGGATCTCTTCCTCACATCCAACAATCGTGAAATTGTTCGCAGTGTTCTTGGCTTTGTTAAAGTCTGTGTCATTTCTCTGCCTTCTTCTCTTGTGCTTCCACGTCTTGAAAGTCTCATTCCTAATCTCATGGTCTGGAGTCATGAGCACAAAGCTCATTTCAAGGCCAAGGTTAAGCACATTCTCGAACGTATGATTCGTCGATTCGGCGTTGAGATTGTCAATAAGCATTGTCCAGAAGAAGACAAGAAGCTCATTACCAATATTCGCAAGACCCGTGAGAGAAGAAAGAGAAATAAGGATGCCGCTAAAGAAGCAGGCGAGGACAGTGATGAGGAGGAAACTGGTGGCAAGAGAAGAAACAGATTCGAGAATGAATACGATGAGGCTCTTCACGGAAGTGACTCCGAATCATCTGGCTCTGATGTTTCAGATGATGAAGTCCTTGGTAAATCAAGAAAGAAGGGCGGTAAGAAGGCTACTGGCGGGAACCAATATATTGTGGAAGATGATGATGAGCCACTTGATTTGCTGGATCGCAAGGCACTTGGTAGTATTTCAACTACCAAACCTATAAAAGCGCGAACGATCACCAGAACAAAGGCAAAGGTGGACTTGGATGGAAAATTGTTGCTTGGAGGCAATGATAGTGATGATGATGATCAAATGGTTATCGATACTCCGGCAGAGGAAGATGGTGGTGTGGGTGCTTATGTCCATGCATTGAAGGGTAGAGATGCGCCGAAGAAGGGTAGAGGTGGAAGACTTAAGTTCAGTAACAGGAAGGGACAGGATGAGGATGATGAGATGGATGTTGATGAGGATGAGGTAAAGGCTGTTAAGAAGAGCATAGGTGGGGATAGGGAGAGGGGAAGGGGTGGAAGAGGAGGTGACAGAGGGCGAGGTGGAAGAGGTGGTGGAAGAGGAGGCTTTAATGCTGGAAGGAGAGGCTTGGGTGAGGAGAAGAGATCAGGTGGTGGTGGAGGAGATCGTAGTGGAAGGGTTATGAAGAGTCCTAGGGGCAGAGGAAGGGGAAATGGTCACCCAAGGAGATAAGCGGATCTTGAGTGGCGAGATCAGATGGGAAGATGAAGAAGGGTAATGACTTATAAAATAGCATTTGTACGGAGTTATGGATATGGGATGAATCAAAAAGGTCTTTATATACTTCTCTGTTCAGTCAAAAAGTATGCCTGCTTCCTTGATTGTTGTTTGATATGTCATCGTGAAGAAATCTCATTCAATACATTCGATGTGAAATGGAGATCATGAAACAGAACAAAACAGATAGTGAAAAGTGAATAGCGAATTAACTCATTCCATCCCATCCCATAAAACTCTGTTGGCTCAACTCAGTCGCATGAGTGAATTACCCATCAAATACACTCCCATCCATACACGACGGCGCGTCCAACAAGGTCAAAAATCCTTAAATCATCCGTGCGCTTTTATGCACGCGATTTCATGTCTCGATGCGATTTTGCCTGTGTTCAATGGAGAACGCCCAGAAGAATTGGCATCGCAATTCTCGGTCAAAATCCCCGGGGCAATATTTTCAAGATCGCGGAATCTTCCTCTTTCTGGTCCAAAAATTGTAGATCTGCAAAAAGCCCCATGTCTGGTTGTGTAACCAGACGTGCAACAAAAGGTTTTTGAGGCTGTCAGGAAACGATGTGATTGGTTCGCAGAGTTGCATGGGTTGAGGGGAATGGAAAGTTGATGGACGGAAAACACCAGGATCACAGCACAACAATAACACGATACGATTACAATATCAATATGGCAGAAGAAGGAAAGCGTAGGAGAGCGAGACCGTCGAGCTGGTGGGAGGTGCAAGATAATGAAAATAAAGATGCGAATGGGGAGGAGGCAGGAGGCAGTCAAGCTACGGCACACGCGCAAAGTCAAAGTCCAAATATAAATACAGTGGGTGGAGGAATTGCAAAGAAAAAGGCAAGACCTTGGGTTCCGACGGGAATGAATGTGCCTAGTGAGAAGAAGAGGGGTCGACCTTCTTTGGATCCGGGTTCTGGGATCTCGAAACAAAGCGAGGGGAACGATGAGGGAGAGGGCAATGTTGAGGTCGTGGCTGAAGATGAGAGTTCAAGAACGAGAAGAGGAAGGAAAAATACAAATAACACGGGAGGATTATTGAGTGGGCATGGCAATACGGATGTCAGTGAAACGGTAACTGCGATCAGTTCTCTGGCACCGCAGAAGAAGAGGGGTAGACCTGCTGTAGGAGTTGTTGATCGCGCAGCGAGTAATGGATCATCAAAAAGCGCGACGACGGGAGGCCGAACAAAGGATGGATTAAAGGCGCCACACACGCGTGTAGAGGAAAAAAATCGTGGAAGGCCTGCGTTGGGGAATGTGGGTACTACAAATAATCGAGAGAGAAAGAGCGATGGGGTTAATATCGAGGCCGAGAAGAGCAAGTCGTCGCGATCACAAAAGCGCCATCAGGTAGGACCTGAATCATCGGTGCCAACTCGTAAAATGAAGAAGCCCTCCAAGAATGACGAAGAAGCATCCGAGAAGCAATCGAAATCATCGAAGCCGAAGAAGCATGTTAGAATATCGGATGTATCACAAACCAATGAGCCGGATGCTGGAAAGCCAAAAACTAAGAAAGCTGGGGCTTCAGATAATTCCGAGTCCACAAAGAAGCGGAAGAATTCGAATACTGAAGAACAGCAACCACAACAACAAACTAAACGTCGTCGTGTGGAAGATTCACAGGATAAACGGGCCGAGGAAGAACAGCCAGAGCCGCCTTCATATCGACATCTAGCAGCTGTTACTCGGCGTGTAACACACGAAACTATCAATACGAAATGGGAACCTCTACCACCAGCGTGCTTAGATAAGATCTCAGAGTTATTGGTTGATGTGCAAAGACCAGTTGTCTTACAGGTTCGCGATGAACGCAAGAAGACTCAAGCCAGTACAGCAATACAAATGATAAGCCGTCGGCTTTTGAATAGAGTTCGAAAGGGCATGCCATTTCCTAAAGGGACAAGAACCAATCCAGAGGATGATTTTGATTTTGAGAAGATACTGGATTACAATCGAGCTTTAGAGAATCAACTCACACCGGTTTTGCATTCAAATAATCTTTTGGAGGCCGAATTGAGGAAAGAGGAGATTCTACTTGAGAATGAGGAGAGATATCTTGCAGAACTGGAGGCAAATGCAAAGGATGAAGCGACAAGTAGAAGACAAGCTGCTCGAAAAGCTCATCCATTGCTTCAGTTCGAGGTTGATGGCGCTCAAAAGGTACTCAATGATAACATTGGTATAGATGAGAACGCATCTACTTCCTCAATAACTCTAAACGTAAGTTTCTATTATTTATAAACCTCATACATAACTAACATCTCCTCCAGGCCTCGAAATATCAAGATCTTGAAGGCATTGTTAAAAGTATAGATGGTCACGTGGACAGTATTAAGGGCAACTTACAACAGATTGAAGGTATTACCGATGCTATGGCTAAGAGTAAAGCTTCTGTACAAGCTGCTCTATTCAGTCATCTCAATCTCGAACAGTACAATGGCGTTGTTCTGGGTTAAAGACATAAAAACGGTTATTGACGCAAGACACAACGGTTTGGTGGGAGGAAAGTGGGATTACATGTTTAAGTTTGGGAGAAACATTCCAGAGGAATATTTCTGTGTTGCGTGGCCATTGATTCTATAGTTATTGTATTAGATACCCAAAATTGCCTTCTTCATCATTGATATGTATGTAGTTATAATGATCTACAATTTATTTGTTCTTTGTACCAAAGTATCTTTTAGACCTGGACCACCCTTGATCAACCTCGCTTCACGATGAAATTTGCAGTAGCTGCCGTCGCCCCGCGTTCTACACGTCAAGTCAACAATCCCATTAACCCAAATCTTGCAACACAAATTAACCCAGCAATTTAGATAAGGACATTATTACTTTACTAATCGATTAATACAAGGTAAATTTCCACTCTTGTGTGATGAGTAGTGAATTGAGCTGACCAAGCTGAAAGGGTCCTTCTATTCATAAATTTATCGTCTTTCAAAAGCTTCGTTCACCCCTTCAATAACGACCAGCGCAGCGTCGCAATCCAATGGAACCCTATGAAACTTAGGCTCTGATGCCATGGAACAAAATGGAGCCAACAATGGGCAGGATGCAAAGCCACCGGCATCATCTGCAGCTGCTGGCGCAAACAAGAGCCCGAAGAAGAGGCGTAAAGTAAATCATGGTATGCAGAAGTTTCCCAAGGGAACCAACGACTTCCCAAATTGAATTACATGATCTGAAACATTGGCTAATTGTGGAACGTCTTTTACAGCTTGTGTGTACTGTCGGCGATCTGTGAGTACTCGATTGGGTCATACTACAAGGGGAGGGTTGGACGGGTGTTTGCATACCGTTATGCGTGACATTGAAATGCCAGTGGCCAACAGCTAATTCGGTCTTGTCCCTGAGCAGCACATGACATGCGATTTAGTACGACCTTGCGCGAGGTGTACAAAGCGTGGAATTGGGCATCTTTGTCATGATGAGCCCCGCGAACCGGAGTCGACCACGAAGAAGGCAGCGGCGAAGGGTCAGCAGCATCACCATAACAACAACGCTACAGCAGGAACAGCGGAGGAGCTGGGAGGGACACCGCCAGGTCTTAAGCTCGAAAATCCTCTTGACAATAGTCTAAATAACTCGTTCGTCACGGCGGAACAACAGCAACAACAACAAGGTCAAGATCAAGTTCAAGAAAACAAATTGAGTCTTGGAGCACCAGCCATATCCCGTGGTATCTCTCTTCAGCTGGCCCAGCCTACACCGGTTTCTGGGATACAAGCGAATGCTCTCAATTGTAGCAGCAATAATCAATGTATGATGCTTTATATTCTCCTGGGTTTCTTCTTTTGTCTCCGAGATTACTTTGAAATATTGGGCACGTATTAATCCTTTTTCGTTATAGTTCTTGGGTATCCGAATGACTGGCTTGGGTCGCAAAACCAATTTCAAGATATGCATAACTACCATCCATCGTACATGTTCAACGCACCGGAAGTCACCAACGAGTACAATCTTCTGAACGATTTCCTCAATAATAGTCTTCTAGACGACGGAGCTCTAGGTACAGAAGACACATCAAATTTTTATCCTGATCAAGCTGGTTCAATGTTATCAGGAGGCAATTCCAACACGCTCACATCAGGAGCGCAACAAGCTTCAGGTAGTGGTCCATCAGCAGGACTGAATCCACCAGGAAACTCGATTTCGAGACCGGCGAGCGTCATACCAATTGATAAAGCCCGCGAGTACTACCTTCAAGCAGCTGATCCCACTGGTAACGATGTCCCCGAAGTTAGAATGCAACTGTTGTTGAGGGCAAAGTACGACGCCGGAATGCTGAAGCCTTTCAATTATGTTAAGGGGTATGCGAGACTTTCGGCTTACATGGATGGACATATGCAACCGGCTTCAAAGCAAAAAATACTCCGGCAATTGGATCGTTTCCGACCAAAGTTCAGAGAAAAGGTGCAAGCATTGACAGATATTGAACTCATCTACGTGGAAATGTGGTTTGAAAGGAGTTTGATGGAGTATGATCGAGTTTTTGCAAGTATGGCCATTCCAGCTTGTTGTTGGAGGAGAACGGGAGAGATTTTCAGGGGAAACAAGGAAATGGCTGAGTTAATACATGTTCCTATTGAAAAATTACGGGATGTAAGTTGCTTTGAAGATTTCCATTCTCGTTCACACTCGCACTCAAACGTTCTTGGCAAGGACAAATGTGGAAGATGCTGCAATTGTGGCTGAATCTATCTTCCGATACTTTTCCTTTTCCAACGGCTGATAATCTTCTTTCAATAGGGAAAAATAGCGATCCACGAGATCCTGACGGAGGAATCGCTAGTTAATTATTGGGAGAAATTTGGAGCTATAGCTTTTGATTTGAATCAGAAAGCACTTCTGACGAGTTGTTCGTTGAAGAATCCGGATGATAAGAGTAAAGATCCGACGATTAAATGTTGTTTTTCGTTCAATGTGAGGAGGGATGATCATAAGATGTAAGTTTCTCTCTTTTCTTCTGTAGGGGTACCTTTATGTGGAGGGTTTCAGGAGACTGGAGACGGGGTTGTCAGTAAAAAGGAATCATGGTTGAGATGAACAGCATTTCCAAGACCAAAACTAACAGTAAATCCAAATAGCCCATCTCTGATTGTTGGAAACTTCTTACCTCAAGATCCTGTCAAGCGGTGATATATTTAAATTATGGTATGGGAACAAGAATGGAAGACGGAGAGCAAAGAAGTAGAAATGAAGATATTTCAACTCTTTCCGGTATTTATTAGATGAGTACGTACATAAGATGCATAACGTAGAGATTGGGCATGGAAGTGTTATTTTGCAAGACGGGATCGGATTGAAAATGAAGATTTCTACTATGCGAAATGGAAAAGGAGTGAAGGGAAAGGGGTAAGGGATAGCAGTGCAGAGGTTTTGGGGATTGATGGTAGGATCAAATGGGTTTGATAGGCGGGCGGCGGAGGGAGTTCTGGAGGGGGGAATGTTCGGGTAAATACTGGGTATGGTCAATTGCTACGACCTACCTACCTAGTATGAATGTGAATTCACAGAGCAGAGCAGAGTAAAGCATCAAAAAGCTTTACCTTTCAACTTTTTATGAATAAATCCTTTTCTTTAAACAAAATAATGTTATTGTGAATGTCTCGAATTCGGGAAAGAATGCTGCCAAGTAGCGGTGCGGATGAATGATTGTGCTGTTTTCTTTCCTGTTCTTATTGAAGGGAGGTGATTGGGGATATTCGTCCATCTTGGTTGATGTATCCAACTACCTGCCTCACATAACTAAAGTGCTGTGTAGAGATTTCCATCTGAGATTCCTCGAATAATATTCAAGAAATTTGAGACATTCAAGAGAAGTGAAGAGAAGACGAAAACGAGTCATCAGGGATTAAGAGGGCGGTACGAGAAGGAAGCACAAAAAGATATGATGGGTATGGCCGCAGATAAGAGGGCTGGGGCTGGGGCTGATGTTGCACGGCAGGAGGGGGGTTCTGGAGAGAATGGGAAAGGAAAGAGGAAGGGGGGCAGGGAGGTGGATGGGATGGGGATTGAGAAGGTGAAGGATAAGAGGTTGAGAGGGTTGTTTGGTGAGTTTGGTGCTTTCTTACTTTCTTTTCTGATTTGTTTTGCTTTGTTTGCCGATGGCTTGGGATTGTGACGGGTGTGGGTGTAATGGGTTGAGGGATGAAGGATAAACATGAGGGTATGGAAATATCAAAATGTCTATTGTCTCAAGCGCAGCGAGCTATGGGGGTTTGGGAACTTGGCCCCCGTTAATGGGATTGATCTTTCTAATCTTTTGGAGTGGCACTCCGGGTGCTTCAGTGTCTGTGAGCTGAAGAGATTGCAGACGTTGTATCGTTTGATTGATAGACGTTCCGCTAGCCCTCCAGAGGCCACTGCCGTGGAGGCAGTCTCTCTGGAAAAGATTCTCTTTTGCTTTCCTCCAGTTCCAGTTCTAACACGCTTTACTTCAACTCGCAGTATTCGCACAAAAACTCGAAAACGATCTCAATTCCTTGGATACAAGTCTCAGTCGGAATGTATTCAACTTCACATTTACAACTATTGATGGAAATGGTACATTCAAAGAATTGGAGAATGTAATTGCTACATTTCCGACGAAGTTAAGCGCGAGTGCAAGGGATAAAGCACAGGAGTTGGATGAAAAGGCAACGGGAATTTGGAATGTTGCGACGAGGTTGAAGAGGAGTCTTCCTGGGGAGAATGATGATGAGGGTGGTGATGGAGGATCGAAGACTTGGGATAAGAGGAATGAACTCAGAGATGTGTTGGTCATGGTCAGAATATTCGCTTTCCTGGTATTGGATTGTGCGAATGAGTGTGGGAGTTCTGCTACTCATTTGCAAGCGGGTAATGGTAGAGGTGAAGAGAAAGAGAAAGGGCAAAAGTCCAGGGGAAACTTGTTGAGATTAATGAAAGTGGGGATCAAGACGGGGAGAGACTGTTTGAGTATGTGTGCCTGCCTTCTTTTGTCTTCGGGGAAGAGACCCGGACTCTGCGAAATATTGCTAATACTTAGATGTGGGATAGATGGACAGAAGATCGATTATGCTGTCAAAGTTCTGGAGAAACTTGCAGGATATACAGTATATAGTGAAGAACTTCTTCATACATACGAATCGGCTGGTAAATGGGAAGAAAAAGTAACATTCGCGAGATTTACTGCTGAGTATTTCATTCTTAGAACTTTATTGGTAAGGTGACGATACATCTGCATGATGTCTGCTAACGTATTTGACAGGCGTGGCGGCAGGATGATATGCAACTCGCTGAACATATGTTTAATAAGTCTGTATCCTCAAAGAAACTCTTTGATCATACTACCACTGAAAGTCTCTCGGATACCTTATATGAGATGGGGAAAGCACTACTCGAGAAGCAACAGCATGCTTTGTCTGTCAAATGGCTGGAACGTGCCTATGAAGTTTTAAGTGGCGATGAGTTAGACAAGTTTAGCGCTGATGCTACAGAATTGCGAATATCTATTATTCAATCACTCATCAAGGCACTCTTGGAAACCAAAACACCGGAGTCAATACAACGGGCACGGGACTTGATTGACCTTCTCGAGTCTGAACTTGGAGATAAATTGGTAGTTCTGCTTCTAAAACTAGAACTTCTGACGGGGGTTCCGAAGGAAACTTTCGATGGTTTGACGTACAGTGCTATTCTCAACAAGATGATTCGAAGTCTTGTTTTTAATCCGACGAATTTGCGATTGTTGATGTTTCATGTTAGGAAACTTCATGAAAAGGCGCCGAGTTTGGCATGTAGAGTCCTGGATGAGATGATTAGATTACGCGCCAAAGAGTTGGCAAGTATGACAGAATGGCTAGAGAAGGCTCTTCTTACGAGAATCTGGATGAGTGTTAGTGGGAGAGAAACTGAAGATTTATTTGTTGCTATTGACGGATTCCTTACGATGATTGTGGAGAACATTGAGAAGTCAATTGGTGTCGAGGCTACTATGGCTGCTCATACGGTTTGTGGCCTTGTGAACATCGAACAGACCAAAGACTAATTTGATATAGTTAATCTGGAAGAAAATAGAAGCAAACTATGGCCTAAAGCAGTATGAAGTAACTGAGAAATGGTGTCATCTTGCAATTCATAGATTGTTTAAGATACCAGGAGAGGCTAATATGGCTAAGATATCTCGGTTAGTTTCTGCTGTCTGATGAGCAGCCATATCTAATATGCGAACAGGAAACTGCTTCTCTGTGCTCTCAATCGAGGAGACATCAATTGCGCCCGCGATATCTTCGCATCTATGTCCGATTCGGCAAAAGAAGAGCCTTTAACACGGTTCCTTATGTACAAAATAGCAATCAGGAGTGAGGAGGTTGAATTGGCAGCGGAATGTCTTGAAAAGGTTGCTTCGTGTTCCGAAGATACCTCCCTGCTTTTCGCTTGTGTTCTTGATGCACAACAAGCTGGTAACAGAAAGTATGTTTTAGATGCTCTTTGGTTGGTACTAGACAAGTGTGGATTTGGTGCGCAGGAGAATCTTCGTCTTCCGTCGATAATAAGGATGGTTGTTGTTCTACTCATTGGTATGATTGATGCCGAGAAGACACCAACTAGCTACGCCAGGGAGAACATTGAGAAATTGTGTACAATGTTCGAAAAGGGTAAGCTACTCACGCAATATCATTCCGAGAAGAAATGCTAACCATTACATTACAGCACTCCACGCCGTACAAAAATCCCCCAATCGAGAGATATGGACAATTCTCGAACTCGAATGGTTTTCTCGAAACTCATACAACCTATCTCTAAAGCATCTTGCCGTTTGGGAACCCCAACAATCTATAAGAATGCTCGTCAGTTGTATCGGCTTCATTGATCGCTATCCTCAAGATATTGGTGAAGATGCCCACGAGGACGTTACACTTCGGAAAATGTTCTGCAATTTCTGCGCTGCGACTATTTTCGTTTCTATCGCAAGAGCAGAACAAAATATCGAATCACAATTACAGTTCTATCTTAATTTGCGGAAACATGTAGCGAGTTTCGACCACATATTACAAGCAAAGCTGGAGAATTTGGAAGTGGAAATCACCGAAGATTTGTTGAAGAAATTATCCGTTCTGCTTGCATTTGATTTTGAAGCCGCGTGTAGGTTGAAAGATTGGGATGGACTTGGAGAGATTATACTTAAAGCAGGGGTTTGTAAGAGTATGAGGGTTTATGAATTAATGGCTGATTGCATTTTGAGTTGTGAGGCTCCTACTCAAGGTTTGTTCTTTTCGCTTCTTGTTTTCCCCCCTTTTCCCTCCTCATTCTTCCTTTCTTTATTCTACGATTTGCAAGTACCATCGAGAAACATTTATTCTAACGAACCCATCTACTCAACCACAGTCCTAATCATGACTCTCAAGAAAATCACAAACAAGACTTGGGAAATGGAAGAATTCGATACCGTCAAATTATCAAAATACATGCGCTGCCTATTTCAAGCAGCTATGGGATCAGATGATAAGATTGCAGAGGAACTTATCGATCAAGTATGTATGCTTGCTGCTGATGCTTCCGAGGTATGTTTTTGAACCACTCTCGAATTGTCTCTTCTCCTTCATTCCCTGTTATTTTCTTCTTTCCGTTTCCCTATGGTCGCCGAACTCTTTCCTACGACTTAAACCCCCTACCTCAGGACAGGAAAAAAGAAACTAACCCCCACCCCAAACTCAGACACAAATCCCCTACCCAATTCAAGAACTTGACTGGCTAGCAACTAAATCCTTCAACCACGCCATCGATCTCTACAGCGCAGATCAAGACGAAGCGTGTAAACGATGGGCTGACAAATCAATACTGATTGCGGGATATTGTGATGATGCGGGAAGTTTGAAGCGGCTTTTGACGCAGAGATTTGGGGGGTTGAAATTTGATGGGTAGGATCTGATGGGATAGGGAGAGGGGTAGTGAGAGATTGGGGAAGATTGGAGGGAGTGTTGGGTTGGTTCTGCGTGAGTTTCTAAGATGCCAAAACCGAATGTCGCATGGATGAAGGGTACCTGTTGTGTTTTGCTGGTGCCTTCGCTATATACATATAGAGAGGGGGGGAGGAGATACGTGAATAACAAATTCGAGCTAGCATTCATATAAATTTTCTTATTGTGTTAATTTAGCTTCCAACAGGTACATACATACATACATACATACATACATACATACATACATACATACATACATACATACATACATACATACATACATACATAACTCAAAGTAACTTTGTATAAATATTTCTCTTCCTTTCAAAAACTTATGACTCAACCGGTTTTATTATTCATAAATCCGAAGCGTGGTTAATCGATACATGCATGCACATGTTTATCAGTATCTCAAGATCTCAAGCTGGCCAGAAAAGTCTAGCCATTATATCAGCACAGCAATATCAAAGTCTTCTTTGAGACTTGTCTTTCAGACGGAATTATGATGGTTCGTATATAACATATCTCGTCTACGAGTCACGCAAATATGTAACGTTGAGAAAGGTAACGACTTGATCACGAGATGGGGAGGAAGAGAAGTAGAACTCGAAGAGAAGAGAAGACAAGAGACCAGAAGAGACCAGCACACATAACAATTTCAGTCAATTTTTTTTTTTCATATCTTATTAACCAAAAGAAGATTAAAAAAAGGAGCGTAATACCCTATCGACTAATCCAGCAGCCAATTCAAAATCCAATCCAGACCAGCTTTTAAGTTGCACGATAAGCTCTACTCATCACTATCCAAAGTATTCACAACGCCTCTTTACAACCCGCGGAAACCCTTGATAGGGAATCTAAAGTTCACGTGGTGACTCTCGGCACCACTGAGCACCACGACCTTGCTTTCCTTCGCCTTCTCGCTCGCCTCGAGACTTTCCCATCCCACGGCCGCTATGAAGACTTTCCCCTTCCCATCTACGTCGTCTTTGGAAAGACCCGAGGCGACGCCGGTGCAACCTTCTAGATCCTTGAACTTGGTTACTTGAGCCCGGAGATCGTCTTCGGAGGAGGCGCCTTGCTCGATGGTGAGCATTTGGACGAAGTGCGCGTCGATGACTTCTTTGGGGGCGTAGGGTTTGAATTCGATAATGACGATGTTTGGGGGGGCAGTGAGGTTTGATTTCACTTGGGTTAACATTTCTTGGAAAGCGGGGGTTTCTGTTGTGAAGAGTTAGATAGATGTTCTTGGTTGAAATGAGCACAAGGGTGGAACAATGGGGTGGAAATTTACCTTTGAATGTAGCTAAAGCCTCAGTAGATTCCCAACCAATGAGAAGCTCGAGTTTTTGTTGATCTTCGCTGTGGGGTCCCCAGCTTTTGTCCTAGTTAGAGATGCGGTATGAATGAATGATGGCGAAAGAAGCATACCGAGTGCGAAGATAACCATCCTGAGCCTTCAATGTTTGGAGCATGACTTTGAGATCATCCTTCCATTCTTCAACTCCTCCGCTGACAGATAAGATAACTCTTTCAGTGATAGCCATTTTGAGATTTGCGGTTATATGTGCTGATGATTACAGATGGAAAAGTCTTTTGAAATTGTAACTTTTTGAGATTGTACCGGACAATTGTTATGAGAGATGAGCTGAATGTGATGATGTGATGTTCTAAACCGGGTGGTTCTTCGTCGTCCTTATATACATTGTCTGCTATCAACATACACGGATATGAAAATTGAGCAAGCTCCATGAACCCATTGCAAACATCCAATTAAAGGAGGCGTTCGCAACTCATTGTTACGGCTAGTAGATTTACAACAGTTGGAGCATTAACGTGCATTCTCTATCCGAAAGTGCTTACCATAGGTCTGGTACGTGATTGTTTCCTTGTGAACTTGTGTGTAGAAACTTTGATTCTTCTCATTGGTTACCCCATATGATAGGAATTTGTATAATACACTCTAGATCAGCTATTGTAGGGAGTGTTGAGTTTGGGGAGGCTGTTTCATGAGATGCACGCTCGGAGTTCGGATACCTTCGCTACTCGAAACAAAGATGTTTGCACTGATCGCGAGTGGGGTATTGCGATGCGATGTGACAGGTGGCAAATGTCAAACCTTTCAAGGAGCTACTTCAGACGACCCTATTGCTCTGAGTTCAATGGCTTGAAGCAAAACGGATTTGTGCGCACGGTATACGAGTTTGTGATGCGGTTCGCATCGCGCATGGATTACGCATTGAAAGTGGCTGATTTTGAGTCCGGAAGCTGAACGGGCTGAAGACTTTGAAATCATATTCCGGACATCCAGAACACGATCAAAGTATCACACACTCGGCTAGGAAAGCACTTGCATGCTTCTAGATTCACCCAAAAAATCATACACCTCAGTCATGACAACTTGACAAGGATGATAGCAATGTGAACATGAAAGGCCAGCAGGCAACCAATTGACCAGGAAAAGGTGTTCATGTAAGAAAGCAAAAGTAGTTGTGGTAGTCCGTAAGCTTATTAAGATGGGAAAATAACGTTTAGACCATATAAGAAGGATCTCAGATTGAATCTTTTCTGAACATACAATCAATCACAACACGAAAGAACTACCCAGTATTGCAATGATAGATAATGACATGTCTCAAAGTCAAAGGCAATACAATGTTCCAAGCATCTCACAGTAGCCGTCAGCAGAAACTTGACTGCTGAAAGTATGGCTGGTTGTCGCTGCTTGTTGAATGGGAAAGGTCCATTTTAAGGCCGATCTTCCCTAGCATCTGGATTCAAACGAGATAGATATATCTATAGCTGGGATCGTAGTTGGATATGATCTCGTACGACGATGCTGTAGTGGACAAGAAAGCGGTATCATGGATATATAAGAGTTCAACAAGTATAGATGTTGAATGATAGTTGATTATCTGTGTTGTGTTGTTGTCGTCGATAAAGTAGAAGTCCTAGGTGAGAAAAAGGCATGACCCAATTGCATAAGAGATTATGTAACAAGTCATGACTAAGCACCTATCTCCATCTCCAGGCGATATCCGAAGTTTGAAGTTTGGCTAAGCTTCAACCTCCGACCCTCCAACCCCACTATCCACCAAAAAGCTACTAAAGCATCCTCGCATATCAAGTTTGAGTTACCCAACGAATGAAGGTAATGAGATGGTAAGCACCTGGTGCACCATTTGGAGTGTTCATCTACCTGCCAATATTGGGGGTAAAAGTTCTAACCCTGACATATTGATTGAAAATACATTACGAAGTGACGGCAGACAACAAATACATACTTGTGCCTAGGTGTATCTGCTTGAAAGATACGATATTGCCACTTCATATCACTTCAACCCCGCCTTTACTCACTCTCTGAATCTTCCAAAGGATTGGTCTAGAGTGCTAGTCTGAGATGCCATCGGAGACCTCCATCGGCCTAAGTTACATGATAAGGAGCAGGCCCAACATATTATTATTTCCTTCTTAAAGAAAGACACATTTGCTCTTTAAAACATTCTGTTCTTTTCCTTCTTGTTTTCTGCTGCTAACTATTTCAACCATTCAAAAGAACTAATTTCCCAGAGGCATTGAAAGATCTTGGTGGCAGGAAACACATCTTGAAAGGGGCGTTGGCGACCTAGATTTCTCAATAATTAACTCTTGAGAGCTATCGCTCTCGCAACTCAGAATGGCACCCATTGCTGTTTCTCCGAACTCATCGCCGGAGCCTGCAGTTTCTCTTGCCTCCAGAAACTCCCTCTCTTCCGTAACAACCTCTTACGATGATACCCTTCATTTCTATTTAAATGGCACACGAGTTGTCCTCGATAATATGGATCCAGAGATCACTCTTCTTGAGTATCTCCGTGGCATCGGCCTTACAGGCACAAAGCTAGGATGTGCAGAAGGAGGGTGTGGAGCTTGCACAGTTGTTGTTTCTCAATACAATCCAACCACCAAGAAAATATATCATGCAAGCGTGAACGCATGCTTAGCGCCACTGGTCAGTGTCGACGGGAAGCATGTTATAACAATAGAAGGAATTGGAAATACAAAGAGGCCGCATGCTACGCAAGAGAGAATTGCGAAAGGAAATGGTAGTCAGTGTGGATTCTGCACGCCAGGTATAGTCATGAGCTTGTATGCACTTTTACGGAATGATTCGAACCCTTCGGAACACGACGTAGAAGAAGCGTTCGATGGAAATCTGTGTAGGTGTACAGGATATCGTCCGATTCTAGATGCAGCTCAAACTTTCAGTTCCGGGGCTGCATGTGGGAAATCTAAAACAAACGGTGGAGGTGGATGTTGCATGGACAATGGCGGAAATAGTGGCGGTTGCTGCAAGACTGAACTAAAGGATGATCAACCTATCAAACGTTTTACACCACCAGGATTTATCGAATACAACCCGGATACTGAACTCATATTTCCCCCACCACTTATGAGGCACGAGTTCAAACCTCTAGCTTTTGGAAATAAGAAGAAGAAGTGGTATCGACCTGTGACTATGGAACAACTATTAGAGATTAAGAGTGTTTATCCATCAGCAAAAATCATTGGTGGAAGTACAGAAACGCAAATCGAGATTAAATTCAAGGCTATGCAATACACAGCTTCAGTTTTCGTTGGGGACATTCCTGAATTAAGACAATTTTCATTCAAGGATGACCACTTAGAGATCGGTGGCAATGTTATCTTGACGGATCTGGAGTCGATTGTCCAACAAGCAGAGAAACATTACGGGCCCGAAAAGGGCCAAGTTTTCAAGTCAGTAGATTTATTTGTCCCAGAATTCTTCACATTCTTGCCATTGATGCTTTTTTGTCTATCATTAAATCTTGTCATATCTTTCCTTCGGGTGACGTGATGACATATGAGCCTCATCAAACAACAAAACCAAGATTGCATTCAAGAAGTCTTCCATGCTAACAACGTCTACAGAGCCATCCATAAACAGTTGAAATATTTCGCAGGTCGACAGATTAGAAATGTCGGTACTCCAGCAGGAAACTTGGCTACTGCTTCTCCTATCTCTGATCTTAATCCTGTATTCGTTGCATCGAATGCTATTCTAGTCGCAAGATCCTTAGATAAGGAGACAGAAATCCCCATGTCTGAATTCTTCAAAGGATACAGATTGACCGCACTCGCCCCTGATGCAATCATTGCTAGCATTCGTATACCTGTGACTCAAAAGGGAGAATACTTGAGAGCATACAAACAGTCAAAACGTAAGGATGATGATATTGCCATCGTCAATGCAGCTCTTAGGGTTTCCATCGACGATTCGCATATTGTGACTAGCGCAAGTTTAGTATATGGGGGAATGGCTCCAACCACAATCGCGGCTAGAAAGGCCGGTGCTTATTTGTTGGGCAAAAAAATTTCAGATCCTGCAACTTTGGAAGGAACCATGAATGCTTTGGAAGAGGACTTCAATCTTAGTTTTAGCGTTCCAGGAGGAATGGCGACTTATCGCAAGTCACTTGCATTCGGCTTCTTCTATCGCTTCTACCATGAAATCTTATCCAGCTTCGAGATCAAGGATTTGGAAGTAGATGCGCAAGTTGTTCCGGAGATCGAACGTATAATATCTTTTGGTAAAGAAGACAGAGAAGCCACTGTTGCCTATCAACAGAATGTTCTCGGGAAAGCAAGTCCCCACGTGGCTGCCCTAAAGCAAACATGCGGAGAAGCTCAGTATACCGATGACATACCAGTCCAAAAGAACGAGCTATATGGGTGCTTAGTTTTGTCAACGAAGGCACATGCTAAGATCATAAGCGTCAATTATGATCCTGCAATGGATCTACCAGGTGTAGTTGAATATGTTGATCATACAGATATGCCAAGTCCAGAAGCCAACTTTTGGGGAGCACCAGTTTGTGACGAACCATTCTTTGCCGTTGATGAAGTATTTACAACAGGCCAACCGATTGGTATAGTCCTTGCTGATAGTGCAGCACATGCAAGTGCAGGAGCACGAGCTGTCAAAGTCGAGTATGAAGAGTTACCAGCAATTTTCACAATGGAAGAAGCCATCGAAAAGGAAAGTTTCTTTGATCATTACAGGTATATAAAGAAAGGAGAACCAGAAAAGGCATTCGAAGAGGCGGATCATGTTTTTACTGGTGTTTCTAGAATGGGTGGACAAGAGCACTTCTACCTGGAAACCAACGCTTGTGTGGCAATACCTAAAATCGAGGATGGGGAAATGGAAATTTGGTCTGGAACTCAAAATCCAACAGAAACGTAAGTGAAATCTGATGCAATAGTATTCTTCAGCTAACAGTTTATCAGCCAAACTTATGTAGCGCAGGTTTGCGATGTTGCTGCAAACAAAGTCGTGAGTAAGGTCAAGAGACTAGGAGGTGGTTTCGGTGGAAAAGAGACTCGTTCCATACAATTATGTGGCATTGTAGCTCTTGCAGCCAAAAAGACTGGTAAACCAGTTCGTTGCATGCTTAATCGTGATGAAGATATGATCACATCTGGTCAGAGGCATCCCTTCTTGTCTAGGTGGAAAGTTGCCATCAATAAAGACGGCAAAATTCAAGCACTCGATTTGGATATGTTCTGCAATGGAGGGTGGACGCAAGATCTTTCTGGTGCTGTATTGGATCGGTCATTATCACATTCTGATAACTGCTATATGATCCCCAATATTCACGTCCGAGGTCGTGTTTGCAAGACGAATACCATGTCAAATACTGCGTTCCGAGGATTTGGTGGACCTCAAGGTTTATATATGGCGGAATCATATATCGAAGAAGTCGCAGACCGTCTCGGTATGCCAGCAGAGAAGCTCAGGGAGATCAATTTCTACAAGGCAAACGAGCAAACTCACTTCAACCAAGCTCTTAAGGATTGGCATGTACCATTGATGTACAAGCAGGTACAGGAAGAGTCGAATTATGCCGCGAGACGAGAGGCAATCACCAAATTTAACGCAGAGCATAAGTGGAAAAAGAGGGGACTCGCGATTATACCTACAAAATTTGGTATCTCTTTCACGGCACTTTTCCTCAATCAAGCTGGAGCATTGGTTCATATCTATCACGATGGATCCGTTCTTGTAGCCCATGGTGGTACTGAAATGGGTCAAGGTCTTCATACGAAAATGATGATGGTTGCAGCTGAAGCACTTGGTGTTCCCTTGGATAATGTATTCATCTCAGAAACTGCCACTAACACGGTAGCTAATACCTCTTCTACCGCTGCATCAGCTTCTTCCGATCTGAATGGATATGCTATCTTCAATGCATGCGCTCAAATTAATGAACGACTTGCTCCATATAGAGAGAAATTTGGCCCTGATGCCACAATGAAACAGCTAGCTCATGCCGCCTACTTCGATCGTGTCAATCTTTCCGCAAATGGATTCTACAAGACTCCAGATATTGGTTATACATGGGGACCTAACACCGGACAAATGTTCTTCTACTTCACCCAAGGAGTCACAGCCTCCGAGGTCGAGATCGATACTCTAACTGGTGATTGGACATGTCTACGTTCCGATGTCAAAATGGATGTTGGTCGTTCTATTAATCCATCGATTGATTATGGACAGATTGAAGGTGCTTTTGTACAAGGAATGGGATTATTTACTACGGAGGAATCCCTCTGGTTCCGTGCAGGACCAATGGCTGGGCAACTTGCTACTCGTGGACCGGGTGCATATAAAATACCCGGATTTAGAGATATTCCTCAAGAGTTCAATGTTTCTTTACTTAAGGGTGTAGAATGGGAAGATCTCAAAACTATTCAGAGGAGTAGAGGAGTAGGCGAGCCACCACTTTTCATGGGAAGTGCAGTATTCTTTGCCATTAGAGATGCGTTGAAGGCAGCTAGAAAGGAATACGGTGTCGAGGCTGAGATTGGGGAGGATGTTAAGGGTGGCGGATTACTGGTATTGGAGAGTCCTGCGACACCAGAAAGAATTAGGGTTAGCTGTGCGGATCCAATTTTGAAGAGAGCGGAGGTGAAACCGAGAGAGGGAGAGAAGAGTTTCTTCATGAGTATTTAGTATGATATGATGATAGTCAGATAATGAGGGATGCAGCAAAATTGGCTTTTGGTGGGAGTTTTGGGGATTGTGCGATGATCCCTTGGAGATGTGCGGAGTCCGTCTTTATTTAGCATGGTTGGGAAATCCGAAACACAAAGTCTGACTGACTTGTTTTTGGGAATGCTATGTTTTTACAATGTGATATGAGAGTATGAATGAAGTTCTAAACAACACAATAATTATTCTCATGACACCCGCGAACGATGATTTTTGCTTGGTTCCTGTTTGACATAGGATATATTTCTGTTAACAATAACAATTCAATTGTACCCCATCAGGAGTCAAACTCTAGAACTGGTATTTAATAGGATTCAACCGGATGATGAATATGCCTTGATTCCTGACAGCGATAGAATTGAAGACATTTATAGATCAACTTAGAGATAGCAAGCAGAAAGGAATAAACAAGGTAGGACGCCTTCTGATCATGATGAGACTACCCAAGTACTCCAAGTAGGTAGGTATATTTAGATATGCATGCATGATTTGGTATCCAATCAATTTACACTCTTATAACTATCAGCTAGATAGATGTGCTAACTGCTAGTTTGAGATTTGAGATTTGAGATTTGAGATTTGAGATTTGAGATTTGGTATTTGCTAAGGAAGGAATACGATCTCGTGATTAGATGTGTCTAGCATGGGAGATCTGTTCGTGGAGATTTTGCATGTATATTTATTTGGTTGTTTATATGTGTGTGTGTGTGTGTGTGTGTGTGTGTGTGTGTGTGTGTGTGTTTAGATGTGTATCTGAATTGACAGAGTAGAGGAGTTGAGTAGAGTAGAACAGAGCGGAACAGGGGTTGAGAGTTGGAAAGAATAGAAAGAATAGAAAGATATCGTGTCGTGTCGTGTCGTGTCTTACCTTGTCCTATCTCACTATGCGAATTCTCTCTCTCTCTCTCTCCCCCCTTCCCTCCTTCCTTCTCTTCTTCTTCTTCTTTCTTTCTTTCTTTCTTTCTTTCTTTCTTCCTGTGTTCTTGTTCTTGTTCTTGTTCTTGTTCTTGTTCTCCTGCCCTGCTCGAGTGTCCACATATTCAATTCAATCCAATCCAACTCCATTCCCTCCGACTCCACAATCGAAGGAATACAATCCCCGTCGCCCACTCATGCAAAAACGATGACTTGTCAAGTTTGGCATCCACAAGTTCCCCGGGTGATCATGATCTTCCGCTCCTCATCCATAAAGACCTATTTCGAAGCTGGTTCCATGAGAAGGAAATTGTTCGTCTGTGCGAGGTGAGACAGGACAGGCAGCACTAGGTATAAATAAGTGTATATACTAGACATGTACGTGGATATTTATAGGGTGCAATATGCGGGTACCTACCTAGTAGGTGCTTCCGGGGAATCAGTTTGGATGGTTATTTATTGTAGTGCGCTAGCTGCTATGGGGTGTGTATCTTGTTCTAACTTCTAAGTTGTGTCATTCCACTCTCCCAGGTAACATTTCTCAGAGTCTGTTATCTCTTGCTTCTTCCCTGCTCATGCCCACTCCCGTTCCTACATAGTCATGATAGCGATGACAAGTCATCAATTCATTTCAGATGGCCCCACATCAGGATTGATATTTTTTATTCCCCCTCCCAGTTGTGAAAGCGTTCATGAGCTGGCATTGCAAACGCGGGCATCATTGCACCACATACATGACAGATTTCCCGATGCTCCATTTCCTCATCCTCATCCTCATCCTCTACATTCCAAAAATCTAGTTCGTCCACCGTATCGTGTGGCCGTACCATGTCTTCTGAGCCCATGGTGTACTCTGTCTCAGCGTGATCACTGGAAGGATGCTTCATTACAGGAAGCTCATTCCTGTCTGCCACGAAATCGGGTGGTGTATCTTTATCCTGCACCTTCCACTCTTTAAGCCTTGCTTCTTGTCCCTTGAACATGGTGCCTATATTTCTACCGACGCCACCCGAAGATCCATCCTCGCTCGCTGCTTCAATCATGTTTGTGACTCCGATATTGACCAGACTCAGATTCCAATCCGATTTCTGGGGATGTAATTTTCGAAACATGGGGATCAAAGACTCTTGGATGAGTCGTTCGACAATGCTGTCTTTACCATCTTTTAGATTGAAAACAAAATTGGGTAGGGGTCCGGATCTGGAGATTCGATTGAAGCTTCGGGTTCTGGTACCATCTGCGTTCAAGGGTGGGCGGGGTCGGGTGGACAAGCGCAGTACTTTGGGATAAGCTATCCATCGTTTTGATGGTATGTCAGATTTTTCTTCATCTTCAAGTAAATCTTGATGCATCCTATTCAAGAGACTTGTTGCAAGCATTCGAAGCTCTTTTATCAGTTGTGGCAAAGTATCAAGCTTGACATATGAATCCTCGATTGAGATTTGGGATGGCACCTTTCGGATATCCTTCACATCTGAATCATCGCGACCATTGATCAATGCCCAAGCCTTACTTCCAATACCTCTCTCTGCTCCCGGTCCCCCAAGTAGCCTTTCGAGTATCTCAGGGCCAATGCCGGGGAAGAGACGGACATCACGAACTGTAACAGATTCCTTGGTACCGCCATAGATTAACCCACTTTCAAAATCGGCTGGACGTGATAGAACATGGTTCCTAATACGTTGAGACATCTTGAACCCAATGCCAGGTATTTTACCGATATCATGGCTATCGATGAATGCAGTGACATTACTTTGTAGTCCATGATCACTGGGCAATACTTCGTAAGGTGGAAGAAGGGTTGTTTGACCCTTTGGTTTGTGAAGATTGCCTACCAACTTACTCAAAAGTTTGTTCGTGGATATGCCAACAGTCGAAGTGTAGCCTTTCTCTTCTTCTAGACTTAATCTCAAATGCTGGGCAAGATGTGAACCCACAATCAACCGGGTGAGTAGTCCGACATCATTATTCGGCGACCCCGAATTCGGTGTCTGTTGAGGGGATGCCTCGCCGCACGGCTGCAAGTCGGGATAGACATGGCCGGCAATCTTCGTCGCGTCAAAGTTAAACCCCGCGGTAGGATCATTACGGTCCGTTTGAAGGAAGGAGTGTGTCAAATCATTTGGATTGAGAAGTTTCTCATTATAGCCAACAATATCTGTGACGTCCATGAATACTTCGTCGAATCCTAGCCGTTCGACTTTCCCCGACCAACTGAACTTTTCCAGATGTTTATACAGCATTTTGGAGGCATCACGGAATCGACCCAGCTCTTCTCCCAGCACAATAACAACATCGGGACAGATTTTCTTGGCTTCATGGATCAATTGTAACTTACTCAGACCACGACGTCGAGCTTCATAATTGCATGTGACGATGATGTGTTTCTAAAGTGGTCGCTTAGAATTTGGATATACACGTGTAGATTTGGTACTATTTTGAGTTGACTTTGACAGTGGGAGAAAGGCTTACCTGCTGTACAGCCTACTTACTACATCAGCTTTGTTTCTTGGATTAGAGGAAGAGGAAGAGGAAGAGAGGAATCCAGATGCAGCAGATATTTACCAAAGGTACCGATTTGAGAGCGGGATTCTCATTTTCAAAGACCGACGCGTAGAAACAGTCATAATCCTTCCAAACACCGATTATCAGAATAGATACTTTTTGGACGTGACGTGTTTGTTTACGAAATAGTTATGAATAACGTTCACTGTGGAATCCTAACGGGGCTGACTAACAAAGTGTATGATTATCCTATGATCCTTTCTTGCCATTATGAGTTATTATTAGTTCAGTGGTATTTTTGGGTTTGCTGGCGGTGATGAGACAGGTGGATGTGAAGATTTTGGTCCCATTTTTTTCTTTTGAAGTTAATTTATCGTATCGTGATGTTGAACCGCAGTCTTTGTCTTAGTCCAAGTGAACAAGGTCTCATCCGAAAGAAGGTTTTGGAGAGAAGAGGAGATGCCACGTTTGATGGTAAAGAGGAGGATTAGGATTGTTGTCAGTCATACTCTACCAAGGCAGATCCATCCGTTTGGATATCAGGATGTATGTACGGTGTATGTATGGTGTAAGTCGACGTCAAACACATCAAGTCATCATCGGATACACCTTTGCGTTGATCTAAAAATGTAAGACGGCGTGGAGCTTATCGATAAGCAAGAGTATGTCTGTATGTATGTATGCATGTATGTATGTATGTACGTATGTATGTATGTGTGCATATCTGTGTGTGTGTATGTATACCGACCGTAGTTCATCAGGTTGACCCAGACTGTCAGAACCAAATGATTCCATTCTTAGAAATCGGTCCAGAAACATGTTTCCAAGACACGTTTACATGTCTAATGGTGGACTCAAAGTGGAGTTTGGAGATCTTTCTTTTCTGGAATTCTATTTTGAGATACAACTTATATAAGTCACGCGTTTGATGTGGAGAGTTACCAAGAAAATACTCTACACTGTAGACGTATTCGGTGGAGACGGTACGAGTACGAAGTGAACTTTGTAGCATTGTCGCCATCTCCATCTCCATCTCCATCGCCATCGCCATCGCCCCTTTAGCTTTCGCCTTCGTGACCCCTTCATCGCCTTCGCCACCCGAAAGTGGTTCTTTGAGTTCCAAACTCAATCTTCTCAATACGATCAACCAGACAAATTAAAGCATAGCCAATATTATGTAACAAACGAATCGTTTTCAAGTCAATAATATGCTGAAGCCAAGATTCTATCCCATAGATCTCATCCGTTATTTGTTTCCAATCGTGTCGTTTCCTTGTCAATATCGCCATTCAATAAGCGATGCTAACGCCAAAGAGCGTCTCAGCTATTGGCCCCTCGAGGACGGATAAAGTTATTTCACAGGGCTACAAGGCCATTGTGAGGGGATGTTCTAGATATAACTAGGCATTCTATTGATCGATTATGAATTATTGATTGAAACGGCAGTTACTGAAGGAGGACTAAAGGGGCAAAATCAAGGATTAAAAGTAGCAGTTGATATTGCAAGAATTCCTATAATAAGATCAAGCCACCACACTTACTCGTCCCATTCCCCTTGAAACAGCCAATCGTCTTGAACAGTCTCGACTTTCCAGGTCAAAAATCTATTCGCTCAAGCGGTGTGATATTCAAAAAGAACCCTTGCATAGGCGCCACTCACTCACCCATGGACCCATCCACTCCGATAGTCCGAGATCCTAGATTCAGCCCAAATCTGTTACTCCATCTCCGTTCACTGCTCCAATTTGCTAATCCAACCACTACTACTACCTTGACTATCGTAGAAACGTCCTACTCGAGTATTGCTGACCCTTACTCCGTAAACGAAGCTAAGGTAGCCAACTCCTCATTTTTGTATTATTCAACCTCTCGGGAAATCCTTCCACAGCGGTTCAAGGAGCCACAACAACCATTGAATCCTTATATGGGTCTATGAGATGAGCCTAGTCTGGTGGTTCGATGACCATCCCGAATGCTTGTCAGCCTGTAGTGCGTGGAGATCAATGGAATCTTTCTATTTGCTTGGTTCGATTTTTCGAACCTGCACTGCAAGCCCCTCGTCACATCATTTCTATAAACATCGCGCCTATTCCCATACCTTATAAGCATTTCAAACTTAATTAGCAAATGCATGACAGGTGATAAGACTGTGCTTAAACTCTAAACTCTCCCATCAAAACTTCTCCCCAGTTTTATTTTATTCATCTATTTTCTTGGCCTAGGCAAAGGTCGCTGGTGATATACATATAGCTGCGGCACGGTCACTGTTGGTTTCACCCGAGGGGTAGTTATCTATATCTTTTTTCTCTCTCTACTCATTTGTCTTACGCCTTACGAAATTACGAAATCATTTGACGAATTTTACGACTACGCCTTGTTCTCGGTAGATCTAGATACATTATATCTAAGATCCCTAGGCCACCTGCGACTTTTTTGTGACCCAATTTCAAAGTCTCGATTCATAAACGAACACTCAACATTCAAATATATACCCTCGTACCACGGACCAGAATACAGTCAAGGAAGACTTTATTAAGAATCCTACCAAATCTCCGATTATGATGCTGGCACCTGTTCAAGAGTGCTCCCCTATAGTCATGTCTTTCCCTCCTCGGCATTCGTCACCACCAAAGAGACCGAAGTTGTCTTTACAGATCAAGACCCCATCTGCTCCACAAACCATCGGAAAGTCTTCCACAGCATTAAAATCCGACCTTAATCCATCGTCACCAACTGCATTTAACACACTTTCAAATGCATACGCAACAGCAATCGAAAATGCCTCACCACAAATACCAAAGCCGGCAGGCCTTGAAGCTAGGCCTTCCTTGAGAATTCAACCTATGCCTTCACGACTTCAGACGACACGACTTCAAACGAACATAAAAGCAGAGGATGGATATATACATCCATCAGAGCGAACTGCCACTCCTGGACCATTTGCGATATCATATCCTGATACCCCAAATTCAGCTCACCCAGATTCAGCTCACCCCAAAGATTCCCTAAACTTCACATTTACCCCTCCACATTCAGCTGGCTCATCCGATAAGAAGATGTTTACCTTTGCATCTCAAGCTTCGAATAGTGCATCGCCGCGAAGCATGAGACGGCTTACTCCATATACACATCCCAAATCACTCCACAGTATCCTTCGAAACTCACCACTTCCACCTCCAAGCGCCGTCGCACCTGCAACACCAAATACTGCAAGCCGACTCGCGATGCGATTAGCAAACAAAGGCACGAAGAAAGTAGAATACGACGACCCTTTGACCCAAACCATCACCACTAATAAATATGTAAAATCGCACATCGATCTTCTTTCCGAAGACTCTCCTCATTCCGCTACAGATCCCGAATTTGCCATCTTAGACACTCTCGACACAACCATGCAATACACTGGTGACGAAACACGCGATGGAGGACAAACCCCAGGGCCATTTGAAGAAATGCGAAGAAGAATGGCCGAGAGTGGGTTAGAAACTCCCGGGCTGCGAAAACGTAAGCGCAAGGACAAGAAGAGAAAGTGGAGATGGACAATAGGAGATGGGGAGGATAGTGATGCGCAAACAACTCCTACGACTGCGTTGGAGAGAACACCGATCACATCGATTTGGATGGGCGGAGAAATAACAAATGGGGATTCCACAATGCTTGGGAATGGGAATGGGAATGTTGAACAGGAAACTATTTCGAAGGATGGAAATAATAATGCTCCGTCGGATGAAACGCTTAGGATGAGTAGGAAGAGGATCTCTTTGGGAAATTTCGTAGGAGGCAGGATAGATGAGGGTAATGATGATCGTGATAGGCGAACACAGTCCGTGGAACTATTTACCGATTCGGAGATGTCAGAAGAGGGTAGCGAAAGACCTGGTTCATCACATTCTCTCTAGTTTATAGTTTTACGATGAATGATATTATCACCTACAAAGGTTATTTTGTAAACATCAGTGTAAGCACACCTGTCTTGATGCATCAGACTGGTGCTATGCATGAGGGAGGAGTTGTATTCTTTGGTATGACTTTGTATATGACTCAATTCTTCGATTCTATATACCCATGGCTGATAGGATAGAATAGGATATGAGGTTTGATTTCCACTTATATAATTTGATACATAGTATTCTGTCATAAAACATATAGGTACGAAACATAAGCAAAAGAAACGTAGAATACGAGTAGATCATTAAATAGTTGATTTTCAGAAGATCTTGTCCGAACTACTTGGGGTTATCAACACATTCTATCCGTCCGTCCCACTGCCAGTGCTGAGGGAAGTTACCACATCTCCCTTCCAGATAGATGGAATGAAAATATAGAACAGAAAAAGACCCCTATTTACGTCTCTCTATCCACCGATCTCAATTCAATAGGTAGTATGCCGACTTCGTTTTTCCAATTTTGCTAGGTGATTGGAATCGATACATACCTAGTTGGGTATCTATCACAGTACACCCAGTCCTATCTACCTACCTGTTCAAATGCTTCTTATTCGTATTTCAAAGAGTATTAATTTGCAAAGCATGACTTTGACCAACAATCTCTTTTTGTTCCTCTCTCTTAACTTTCTCCCAACTTAGGATTGTGATGTTGCAATGCCGTCGGTGTAGATCATAGGACAAGTGCTCACGAGATCAAAAAGTCATCTTGATCACTTCCGACCAATGAGGACGAGCGACGATCATAAAAGACCAGAGGAAAGTTTTTTTTTGTAAACTTTGAAAGTTGCTGTCGTTTGTCGTGAATTTTTATGGGAAAGATAGAGAGAGTTTCCAGAGAGTTGTTCCGTGATGTTGGTGGGTGAGAGAGAGTATGAAAGGAAAGGGGTCATTTGGTGCTACGTCTCCGGCTTGGAGGAGGAGGTAAGAACATAAAAGGGGAGACATGAGACGTTTCGTTTTGAAGAATCATTATCGCAGAGTCCTTAGGCGTCTTCAGACTTTGTGATTCTCATAGGTTCTCATCCCATTCGCATTTTCGTTTTCAGTTCTCTCTTTCTTCGTTCTTCGTTCTTCGTTCATCCGATTTCTAAATCCTTTTTGTACGTGCAAAATCTTTAGAGTATCATTTGTGCTTCGCATTTGAGATCTACTAATCGTCTTTCCGTACTCCTATCATCATGTCCTACGACATAGAAGATGGGGCTCCTACCACCCTCCGCCTTTCCTCGATAAGCTGCACTAGCACCTCTCCCTCTCAATCCCTCATCCTCAGTGAAGATTCCCGTTTTTCAACGAGCACCCACAATACCCACCTCTCTCGCCAAAGTCCATTCTTAATCCACGATACACCCTCTCTCGGGCCCGTCCCCGCAGTCATCAAATCCTCCAACGGGAATCTCTTCTGGGCCGACGAATCCTGTGCTCGTCGCGTCGGACTTAGCTGCAACGAAGCTCGCCTATTCCTGCAGCTGCAATCCGGTAATTACAATTACTCCGAATATTCTCCCATGTTTCATGCTTTTGGAGAGGAGAAAAAGAATCTTCAGCACAAACTCAGGGAATTGAAATGGTGGCAGGTGGAACGGAGGAAGGAGTGGGAAAAGAGAGTTGAGTGGCTGAGGAAGATGGAGGAACCGAGACTTTGGTTGCTTTATTTGATGGCGAGAAAGAGGAGAATCTTACTGGTGGCTTGTAGAAGGGTCTTGGATAGGTTGAGGTATAAGAGAGAGGAGAGGGAGGAGAGGAAGAGGAATTCCCAAGTGGGGATTGAAACTTCGGAAGAATCTACCACGGGGGGAAATTCAAGTCAATTGGAATCCGAGGGCACGCAAACAGACAATGACGCGCAATCGGTAACTGGACTCACTACAGATACACTCACCCACTTGGTTCGCGTCTCTCAATCTACTCCTCGCCCAGCAAGCACACATTCTCATGAATCCACCGCTCACTCTCATTCTCATTCCTGCTTACACAAACTCACCAGCAGAATGAAGCAATCCGAGAAATCCCACTCTGACCCATCCTCCAATCCCTGCCCAATCTTTGATCGTCCCTTATCCGCTACTACCTCCTCTCTCCAAGCTCTCGCCACTCTCATCCTCCCCCCTCAAGACCCCTACCTAGTCCTCGGTTACTTCCCCACCTCTTCCCTCGATCCCCATGAAACCTACATCTCCCTCTCCAATCCCCGTACCCTTTTCTCCTCTCTCCATCATGCAGAGCGCTCTCTCCGCGGAGCTCGACGCTTTTTCTCCCTCAAATCGCTCGCGGGGTTTGGTCTGTATAAATGCGATATTGGGCGCGGTGCGCATACCAAGATTGGGCTAAACGAAGAGGAGAAAATGGTGTTGAGGAAGTTTTATGCGGCGTATAAATTGAAGAGGAGAAGCATTCCGTGGTTTGGGAAGGGAGAGTGGGATCAAGATGTAGGGAAGGCGTGGTTGGGGTGGGTGGAGAAGAGTTTGAACGAGGGGAAGGATGGAAAAGAAGGGAGTGCAGAGGGGGCTAAAGGGCCGTTGGAGGGGAGGTGGAGTTTGGAGTTGGTATATGACTGGTTAGTTGTTTTTTTCCTTCTTGAATCTCTGGTTTTGACAAAAATTAAGATGGGATACTAACATGTGAAAAAATAAACAGGAGTCCGTATCGACTCAGCGCCGTAGTCATCACCCCTCTACTTCTCAGTCTAATAATAGGAACCTGGTATATGGCAGTCACCGGTGATGTGATCACAGCTTGGACATTGGCTTTGTATATTGTGACCGCGGCTGCGGCTATCGTTGCACTATTGGGTATCATTGGGAGTTTGAAGGATGTTTGAGTATTGATTTATACTGCGGAGATATCAACTTGGTGTATAATTGATCTGTAATTTACTTTTGAGCTTTTGGTTTGTTGCAATGGGAAACTTACATGGCTGGGGAATATCTGATCTGGGAAACTTGTGAAATAATTACGATTAAGCTAGCTCGCTCATCAATATAGAAGATATATAATATACTCATCTTCGATTCTAAACCCGCACGTATAAAAAGTCTATATGATTTCGCAAGGAAGGGAACATTTCATCTCTTTCCGCTCCTCGTCTCGAAAGCTCAAGACGACAATCAAACACTTCCAAATCCTCACACACAATAAACCGAAGTCCTACCCAAATCCAACTGCAAATTAAATCTTGACAGACAGTTTCCATTTCACTCACTCATTCTCTAGATGAATTCATCACCCTTTCAGGACCATTCGAAATTACAACTATTATAAGATAGATACATATCATTCTCTTCTTCCATCAAGATATGATATTCAACGACATCTCCTCGACTTCCCCTATCAACATCACCATCGCAATTCGCGCTATGCTCTAAGATCAGCGAACTCTCCGTATAACATTTATCAGTATCATCGACAGACCCCAAAAGAATCCACAAGATTGCTCACGGATATGCAAAGTCGTGAATGTGAATTGTCCTCGGTTAAGATTGTATACGATTCCCCGTTCCCCTGAGGGTTATCATCTGAAAAAGGAAAAAAAAATACTGGGAGACGATATTAATGGAATAATTAATTCCTCCCCTGATACGCAATAAGTTTTCACTCATTTCACTTCACTTCACCTCACTGCACTCTCTCCCTTTTTCTTTTCTTCTTCCTTCTTCCTTCTATGCCCCCCCCCCCCCCCCCCCCCCCCCCCCCCCCCCCCAAAAAGCATAAAAAAGTAAAAAAGAATTACGGAACATCGCCCCCCCTCAGCTCTCCAACCCTTCCCTCCAAAAAAAATACATCCTGTTCGCCCTTCCGCCACAACTTCCCTCACAACAAAAAAGTTGTGAAAAGAATGTTTCATTGCACACTTAGCAAGTCCCAGTTTCGATCTGGGGACCTCCGGGTTATGAGCCCGGCGCGCTTCCACTGCGCCAACTTGCTTGTTTGTTGTTTGATTTGATGGAGGGACGCTCGTTATTTATGTATATATTAGGTGTGGGTGGAAAAGAGGATTGGAGTGGGGTGGATGTTAGTCATAAATGCAAATGGGCGGGACCGACAGGAGGGGCATTTTTTTTCTCGGACGACTTTGGAATTGCACTCATGAAGTTTTAAAAATGAGGGAGACTTTCAGAGTGAATTTGAAGAGTATTGAAATAAGGTAAGGTATTATAACACATAATATGGATTGTTGTTTAGACTTCATTTCTTTTATACCTATGAATTTTCAACAACTGAGATATATCTCAATATCACCGCGCAAGTCTCCCATCAACATAACCTCATAATTTATTCCTCGTTCCCATCCTCTTCTAATCATACTTCCCACTCAACTTCACCAATCCCTCTTTCTCATTCTCCTGCTTGCTTCTTCTCGACCAAGCCGGAGCTTCATCTCTTCCTTCATCTTCCTCTTTGTCCCCTTGTTCCTTCGTCTTATGCACCGTAGTGGGCGCGTGTTCTGCCGGCGAATAAATCGTATACAGAATCAATGGTTCTTTCCCTGTGTTTACAAATTGATGTTGAGTACCCGCTGGTACAACCATCAAGTCTCCCTTTCTAACCTCTTGATTCTTGCCGTTGATGGTAGCGAGACCAGTGCCGGAAGTAAAGGTGAGAGCCTGATCAACTGTGTGGACTTCGTCACCTATGTCGCCGCCGACGGGGATGGTCATGAGGACGACTTGGGAGTAGAGGCCTGTGAACTGAGAGGGGTGTTAGCCTAGGGTTGGATTAGGTGATGGCAGGGAGAGCATGGGCGAGGAGCACTGTGTTGCGTTGGGGTGGACGGCACATAGTCGGAAGAGGCACTGTTATGAGAAAGAAAGAAAGTTCGATCCACATACAAGTACTCTACGAAATTCATGGGAGGAAGCTGGAAGATCCGAGGTCATTTGAGGAAAATAGACCATATCGTGGGAAGGGGGTGAAGAATTGGGTTTCTTCGACGCCATATTGCGACTTTGGATACTCAATGGAATGGGAATCTTGAATGAAGTTGTCTTTCTATATGTAGAGAGGAGACGGGGAGTATGTTTGGTGGTTTGGCTTCCTTTGACAAGTACGTTCCGGATGGTTGGTGAGAGCATGGTGAGTTGGAATAAGGGACTGAGATGAGGAGTTTTATATTGATCTCTGGAGGAAATTGGATGATTTCTTTATTACGAAATTTATAATGCTTGGAAGCGTCTGGATCCATTCCAGTGCTCTCTCTCTGTCTTGATGTCATTGAATAATATGCATTAGTTTAACTGGCAGGTGGTTCACGCCTCTTTCCTTTGTAATCAAGCTGCAGAGGAAGGAGGAAAATCATCACTTGACAGTAAGGTCAAGGCTCTTGGATAGAATGTTGTGATATATCTAACGTGCAATCATCGGTCATAAGTCGGATATCTTCAGAAATGCAAAGCTTCATGCCGTTTGTCAACCTCTCAACATCTCTGGATACATCATATTGCTGTTGTACCTCGTAGACACATCCCGAGTGATACCGAATAATTTCCCCGGATTTCGGGCCCGGATTATCTCAATCATTCAAATCCCGATCATGATCCGATCCCAGTCAATAATCTTTCTCAATCATTCGTTTGATTTTATATCAACAGACAACTTTCCAATCGCATAATGAACTCTATACCACGAATATCGAGAGCTCTGAGCAGCAAAAATGCCAATTGGATATGTACCTCATGTGCCAAAGCAAAACGAACAAATACACCATTTTTTAAACCTTCAATAAACAGAAGTATTTCCAATAATTCAACCCCTCGAGGAAATGTAGCTCCAACGATGGAACAACTGAGAGCGCCATTCTCACAGAAGAACAGCTCGACCATGTACTATACACTCAGTATCATTCTAGGAACCGTAGCCTTCTCATATGGTTCTGTGCCAATGTATAAAATGGTACATTTCATTCCACGCCACTTTACCACTCCCCAGCTAATATATCCCTCTCCAGATCTGCCAAACTACAGGATGGGGAGGACAGCCGATCAAAGCACCCGGACATGGCGGCAGTGGTGTAGAAGGAGAAGATCCATCCGAACGACTCAGACCCGTCACTTCTGCCAAACGTATACGAGTAACCTTCAATGGTTCAGTCTCGGATGTTCTACCATGGAAATTCACACCACAACAGAGAGAAGTTCGGGTTCTACCAGGAGAAACGGCATTGGCATTCTACACTGCTACGAACAAATCTGACGAGGATATAATTGGGGTGGCAACTTACAGTGTGACGCCTGGACAAGTGGCTCCATATTTTAGCAAGATTCAATGTTTTTGTTTCGAGGAGCAAAGGTTGAATGCTGGGGAAACGGTTGATATGCCAGTATTTTTCTACATTGATCCGGATTTTGTTAATGATCCAAACATGAGAGGGATTGAGCAGGTCACTCTAAGTTATACGTTTTTCAGTAAGTTATGGTCTGATGCGAATGTGAGGGTTAGAAAGATATTAATCGATCCGACAGAGGCTAGATACGATAAAAATGGGCATTTGAAAGCTATGCCTGTTGGTATGTAAGAGCAGTAAGAGATGTATTATATTCATTTGCATTGGGAGGAGTTGGAATCCTTAGATTATACACATCCTGACTATTTATATTACTGCGGTATAAGTATTTGCTGTAGTTTTGACTACTTGGATATGTATTCAGCTGTTCTACGAACTGTAGCTGGGTATCTGCACATGTACTTGAAGAGTGAAGAGTGAAGAGTGAAGAGTGAAGAGTGAAGAGGTGCATCCATTCATCCATTCGCCCATTCGTCCATTCGTCCATTGGTGTTCATAATTCACTGATTTGGTAAGCAGAGTGAACCAGTTAAACACTTTTAAACAACAAACCACCTCCACTACTCCCATTTACTTCATTAGCTTGGTCTTTCCTCAATCATATTTATTATCCACTACAGTAACTCAACCTCCCTTACTACAATTCTACTAACAAACTGTTCATTACTTTGGGGCTCGAGAAAGTACATGCCCAGTATTCTTTTCCTCCATATTAATATTGACAACGATTTCGTCTTGGAAGCTGGAACTCATTCTTCGTTCTCGAGTAGGTCAGTAATTCCTATCTATGCCGGGCTCACCGGTGATTAAAGGCCTACGCTCACTCTCTACACAGCCAAGTAATCTTACCTTGCCATTTCCAATACGGTCACCTGATAATTGTCACTCAAAATTGTCATCCAAACGATGGCCACGAAAGAGATTGGTGAGGCTGGTGCAAACATCCGTCTTGACGATGGTGATCCGAAAACACATTTACCTCACGTAGCTCCTTTGCTATCTCGCCGTTCTTCTTCCTCTTCCTCTTCTACTACATCTTATAACATGGCTCACACTCCGATTAGTGTGATTCAAGAAGCGGGTTCAGATCTGTTCGAAGAGCGAAGTCATGTAGAATATTTGAAGCCCTTTGAGGAGGAGATTCTCAAAATGGTCTTTCCATCAGCACTAACCCCGGCAGTATCGCCTATATCTCCTCCTTATAGCGATGGCGACTCATCAATTATAAAGGAGAAACTAGAGTTGGTGGAGAAGAAGCATCAACCGTTCATTACTACACCTCCGGAGATTATCATGGGAATCTTCAAGTATCTTAATCCTATTGACGCAGTCTGTTTCAGTCTCATGAAGTTTGTACTACTCAAAATCCGTCGCATGATCATTCATTAACTTTGCTAGTAAATACACTCGCAACGTCTATCTCTCACATGGCCGTCATCAAATTCTTGATTTCAACCCACCTCTTTCTATGGGTAGACCCGAGAGTACATTTCCCGTCATACCTGGACCCCAACGTTCATGTCGTCATTGTTGCCCCGTCGCTTTCTTCCCAGCACATTGCGAATTACATTTTCATCTAACGAGTTTCATGCCATCACATCTTACCTTTTGCGCTGGACAATGTCAAATGTTCACGGAGCGCGAGGATTCGGATTCGAATTATTGTGGAAGCTGTGGGAGAAACTACAGAAAACAGTTTGAGAGAGGCAGAAGAATGATCGATGTGAGGAGAGAAGATGGTCATACCTTTAAATGGTATGAACAGCCAAGGTTCGATAGGGAAAGTCGGGCGAGACAGGACCGTCGCGCAGCAAGAAGATCGCAACAAGTACCTGCCTCTACCTCTTCGTAGAGTTAAAGCGACGCTCGCCCTATAAACATAAAGACAAGCACAACCTAGAGAAATGTAACGCACGACAGATAATCATCTTACTCATATCACCATTTCGTTTCATTGTCTCGAATTGATGCGGCGATTTGAACGATTCGACTCGAATACTACGCCGTTTGAATGTTAAGACTGGATAGATTGTTTTGGCCACGATTCGGGTTTACGAACACACGCATAATTGTTATCTGAACGGCGTTTTGAGATGGTAAAATAGGACACAGTACTATGCCAATTGATTTCATCACACGCATATGTATTTTTAACGAATTGGAATACTGGGGAAATGGGATAGGATAAGATATGGTTTTAATACGCGTTTAAGGGTGCACAGGATTAAATTGCTTCATGGATGGAGTTCTGGGATGAGATGCAAACTGGGTATTATGTTAGCAGGAAGTGAATATTTTGAGGATTTTCATTTGTAATAGGATAGCATTGCTTACGGATGGATTATGGGTGTGGGTTTCTCTTTTTTTATGGTTATTATGGGATGGGATGGGATGGCGTTGAAGTGAAATGAAGTAGAATGGAGTGGGATGAAATGCTCGGAAGGTGGTGGAAAAAAAGAATCGTTGATGAAGTTTTGAATATTGGCTTGGGCTATCAAGATTACTCGAATAGATATTTAGGGAGAGTGAGAGTTCGGGGGTAAAGAGTTCTTGACTTGGTACCTAGTAGAATAGGTAGATGAATGTTAATCAAATATTTAAATGGTACTTGGATTGAAAAGATTTTGTGCGGATGTGTTTATGTCTGGGTTTGGGTTTGGGTTTGTGTAGAGGGAAAGGAGGTACTTGTGAGTTAATAGGGGTTGGTTGGGCGGGCTCAAAGGTTTAGGGAAGAGTGTAGGATTCGATGTCTAATGAGGGGTGTATTGTGCATGATGTATGGTGTAAATAGAAATATAAATGGTTAAAACCCCCCCTAAACTTCGAGCGTAGCGAGCATCGGGGGTTTGGGGGCTTGCCCCCATTTTATATCTTATTCTTCTCATTCTTGTTCTGGTGGATGTATTTAGGGTAGGTAGGTATATACTATATATATATATATATTGGGGGGATGAGACCGTGAGGGGAAAGGAGAGATGATCGTAGATTGATTCTTTTCTTTTCTTCTCTTCTTTTCTGGGTATTTTTGAAATTGAATATACATACAAACATACATACATACATACATACATACATACCAACAGCCTTTTTTTTTAATAAAAAAATTATAATAATTATAAATATCAAAAAGCAAGAATGCGAAAAGAGTCACTAACATGTAGTAGTATCATATCAAGTTTTCTTTAGAAAGACCTAATCATTTTTGTTGTGTGGAGATTGTACTATTCTATGCTAGTATATTGCATGTTACTGCTTTGATATAAGCAATATTTCAACCCCGATTCTGGCTATGTGAACAATATAGTATTAATGTAATGTAATGTAATGTAGATGTATACCTTGAGCGTAGCTATGAACCTAAAAATGGTACTTTTCCCAATACTCCATACTCCTCATAAACATCAAGCATATACAATCTTCCTTTTACTCTCTCAGGTCGTCAAATCCTTTTCGATTTTTGATGGCCTACCTATCCATAGCGATTCAAACAAACTTCTTCCTTTTGACCTCCTCTGGAGATTTAATTCTCTCAATAAAAAGGATTCTCTCCAATATGTTAACCACAAACCATTGAATAGCCAGAATCAAAATTCTCAAGACCAAATCACTCAATCCAAGTACAGGACGTTTACCTCGACTAAAGGTACTATCTTTAAACTCGAACGGAAGAGTAGCACCTAGATGATCCATTGCTACCTTGATTCCACTACTGAAGCCATCTTCATGAAACCCATATTTAGTCCATGCTCCACAGTAAGATATGTTTCTTGTGTTTTGAATCTCTGGAAGTTGGGATTGAGAGGTTATGGCACGAGTATTGTAGAGTGGATGACGATATGTATATGTGCTGTGAGTGAGCTCTGGTTTTGGTGGAAATAAAGGATTAAGTGTGACGAGAACATCGCCAAATTTGGAGGTCGGGATATGCTGGAGAATATTCATATTGTATGTTAGACAAACTTGGTCAACATTTCTGGATTTCGAGGTCGAAGAAGTAGAAGAAGCAGTAATATAGTTCCAAGCGGACCAAGCTTCTTTATTTTGAGGCATGAGAGAAAGATCGGAGTGAAGGACAGCTGTATTTTTCGAGGTTTGAAATCCTGTAAGAATGCGACGTTCGGTGGATGTGGAAGAGGATCGGACTAAATTATATGCTACATCCCCATGAGTAGCTATTATGACGTGATCAAATATCTCTTCCTTGCCATTCTCGAGACATAAGCGTATACGATTATCATCATCATTGCGTATTGACTCGACGGGTGTAGAAAGGAAGATGTGATTTGGTGGAAAGCCTTTCATAACGGCATCCACGTAGGTTTTCGCTCCATTCTTTACCGTTAACCAGTCAGGACGAGCAGCAACAGTACTTAATAGATGATGATTCCACCTAAGCTTGTTAGTAATGTTCAAATAAACTATGCCCTCGGGATTCGACCTACATAAATCGGACCAGAGTGACGGCTGGAAACTCTAGAGAACACTTATCCGGACTTGTACTCCACACAGCTGCAGTCATTGGTATCAGATAATCATCTCTGAATGCATCTGAGTATCCTTCCCTATCCAGATATTGACCTATAGTTTCTTGTTCCTCTGCATGGTGAATGTTCTTTGAATTTCCATTTCCATTCACATATCCATTCACATATTCCTCACTCTTCTCTTCCTCTTTCAACAAATCCAAAGCAAATTGGTTGAAACGTATAATATCAAATATCATTCTCCACATCCTCAATGAAAAGAGATTCTTTCGTTGCGCAAAGACTGATGAGAGTGAGGTTCCTGACCATTCGAATAATCCCTTATCTCGAGAGACTCCAAAAGTCATTTCAGTACGTACGGTAGGAACATTGAGGGCATTCAGGAAAGCTATGAAATTCGCTATTACATGTTTGTCAGCCTATATGTTCTTAGATATTGTACGACCATGGTTGTTGGATAGTTCGGACTACAGTCCGGCGACCAGATGCTCCCACATTCTCAATTCAATCAAAAGATCCAATTGATATGAAATGGCGAGTTTCTTTCGGGTGTCGAATTGCTTTCCAACATTGAAAAGTTGCATCTAATCTGCCAGTCGAGACCATTCGTAAATCCTGTGTGTGGCGCGGGATTGGGCAAGTAAATAACTTACGATAAGTAGCAGTGTTCAAGACTATGAATCCTGTATCGACTGGAGTTGTTTTGCCATTGTGAGGATACTTGACAGTATTTGTATGACCTCCCAATCGATCCGCAGCTTCGTAAATGTAAACATCGTGATGGGTTCGATTTAAAGCCCAAAGAGCACCGATTCCAGCGCAACCACTTCCGATGATAGCGACTTTCTTTCTGGGAAATTGATCAGTTAGGCCGGCGGACATGATGAGCAAAGAGAGGGAGAGGGAGAGGGAGAGGGAGAGAGAGATGAGATATATAAGGAGAAGAAAGGAACGAAGAGATAAAAAATAGTCAACAAGTCAATAATTAAGAGGAAGATGTAAAAGAATGGAATATTCACATGTCAGTACTAAGCGGCTTCTCTTGAGTGGTGGCGGGGGTAGCTGCAGCTGAAGCAGTAGTGGTATTGGTATTGGAAATAGTGTGCTCATAGCTCGGAGAACTAGTTGATGATGGCATTGTTTGAATGCTTTCTTTTTCCGTTTGTGTGAGTTTGTTCAATTGACTTTTTTGATGGAAGGCTACTACACGAGTACGGAGTGCTATTTTGGCAGTCTGCAACAGAGTTCAATATATATATATATATAGATAGATAGATAGATAGATAGATAGATAGATCTCTGTGTAGGTGTAGATGCAGGCGTAGACGTAGACGTAGATGGAGGTATAGATGTAGATATAGATGCAAATGAAGATGGAATAGATTCAGATAGAGTCTCAGAACGGGAGAAGTAGAGGAATGATGTGTATAGAACTTTGATGAAAAGACAAGTTATTGTTAGTAGATATTGGATGGTCTAGTTCTCCTTCTTTCCGGCTCTTCCTCTTCCTCTCCAAAGACTCTTTCTCTTCTCTTCCTCTCTCTGTTCTCTCTTCTCGGAGTCCGTTCCCCTTCCTTCATCTGTGCTCAAGCTTCACTTCATACGATTACGATGCTGAAACCTGGTGGGATGGATGTGAAGATCAGAAAAATATAGCGGGGGCTAAAGTCAAGCCAGGTACGAGGACGAGGCACGAGGGTACAAGTGGTATAGCTTGATGCTAGACAGGTCGAGATAGGTTTAGTTCCATGTCCGCATCTCGTTGCGCTTGCACAGTAGCTTAGTAACACCGTCGCTTAGTAACATAGCTCTGACGGGCGAACCTCGGATGGTCGGACTCTATCAACGCCGATGAAGGAATGCCTCACAGGAACAAGCACAGACAGAGGTGAACAGACAGAGGTGAACAGAGGGAAAACCATCACATCACATCACATCACATGATTCATCAGCCACATTCGTTATCTGAGCCACAATCACACACCCCCCAAGGCTGACATGACAATTCACCGGTGGAGGCACCTGGTAATAAATGTGGTTTGGGACGTCGCAACTCTAGTTTCCCCTTCCTTTCCCCTTCCTTGAATTGTCAATGCATTCACATCCATTATCAAAACACAACTAATAACTGTACATTTGACATTATCCAAAAGACAAGCTGTTGACCTATCATCTATCATATTCCCGCTCTCTCCATCCCATGGCTTTGTGATCCATACACGCTTTCATACTCTCATACTCTCATACTCTTTGACACGGATCCGAGGAAGGAAGGAAGGAAGTATCGCGTTGCTTGCTCAGTTGTTACATTACTGCATTACGACGCCGTCAGAAAGCGCCAATCATCAATAATTATTCTTTGAAATAATCCAAGTTCTCCATTTCAATACCCATCACATTCATCCCCATTGATTCCATCACCTGCCATTTTCATCCAACCATGTCAAACCCTCTCGATACCGATGCAGGCTCGGAGCTCTTCAGCAGTTATGAAGCAGAGCTCAAGCTCGTCCAGGCCGATTTAAATCAAAAGTTGGATCAAATCCCCGACCTTACTGGAGAACCTCGTAAAGCTGCCATAAGTCAAGCCGAGAGAGCATTAGAAGAGGCAGATGAATTGGTAGGCTCAAGAATCAAAGGCTTCTTATCTAGTACTTACTCTTATCTAGCTTGATCAAATGCGACTCGAGAAATCAAATATCCCTTCTGCAAATCGCACCAAAGTCAACCAACGTTTCCGAAATCATGAGTCGGATGTGGATGTGTCAAAGAGGAAATTAAAGTCTTTGCAAAACGACCGATCGGCTCTATTTGGTTCACGCTATTCCGATAATCCAAACGATGTCCAACTCGAACAAAGACAGCAACTTCTATCAGGGACAGACAGATTAGACCGAAGCTCCCAGAGATTAAAGGCCAGTCAAGCACTAGCAAATGAGACGGAGGCTATTGGTGCTAGCACGCTCGCAGACTTACATAGACAGAGAGAGACCATTCAGCATACACATGACACATTGATACAGAGCGAGGGGTTCGTTGATAGAAGTGTAAAGACGTTGAGGGGGATGTCCCGTAGGTAAATCGACCCTTGCTGCACTCACAACTGCCGGGGATGTCACGCTGACCACCCTCTTTTAGGATGGCTACCAACCGGATAATCACCGTGGCCATTATTACCGTCTTAGTTCTTCTCATCATTGCTGTTATTGTTAGCAAGTTCAGATAAGACTTCTTGCATTTCGACGGGGGCGTTCTTTGGTGCTTGGTTCTCTGTTACACTTTGCCATAGGCTGATTTCTAATATAACTTTGTACAATTGGTATACATCAAAAAAGGTTCCAAATAGCAATTCGTGTAAAGGTAGGGCGATTGGTTTTAGTCAAGTTTCCGATGGGAAATCCCGAGTGCAGTTCGGTAGCGGTCCGAGATACAAAATCAATCGCATGGTTCGGGCAAGTGCATTGGCATGTAGTGAACCTCCCACTAGCGCTTTATGATGTTTTCTTTGATCACTTCCCAATCCCTTCCTGCCAACTCATTTGCATATTTTGCTGCAGTCAGCGAGTTTGCCACTTTGTGCATATGCTTTCTACATGTTATGTTGAGTCTCTATCTGTCGTTGTCGGATGAGGTGAATACTGATGCAAATCTCCTCTGCATATCACGAGTCACAAACATATGATTTAACGAATACCGTGCAGTTGAACATGTGCGGGCATCCATCCCAACTGTTCTGGGTGGGTACCAAATATTCGAGGATGAGAAATCATGGCGCCACAGCTACATATGTATCCTTGTTTCATATAGTCTATCTTACCAATTGGCATTGACAAAATGTCTTTACCCGTCATATTCTCTTGTTGCCGGTGGTGTGTTGCACAGACAGGTCCCAAAGAAGCACCGATAAGACTCCTGGCAACCATATATGCATTTATGAGTACTACACACTTCCCAGCCAAGTACTTAGCCTACGCAAGACAGTTTAACTTCTTCTGATGCTAGATTGACGTCGGAATACAACACGCCATGTAAGCTACAATATTTACGCAAATTACAATTGGGCTGCTCGTGTGTAAAACGTGGAGATCTGCATATCATTTCAAAGCCCCGCTCTCAAAAAAGAGGCTGCTTGCTTTTTGACAAGGGCAAGTGTTGATGCTTCAATTTGTTGAGGCTGCTGTCCTCCATGTGATGGTGACGATGCTTGAATATAGTATGCAGTTTGGTGTCTAGTCATGTCTTTATATCCCCTCCATTATCATCACTCTGTTTCCCCAATTCTTCTGCATCGCCAAACTCCGATTTTAATCATTTATCATTGAATCAATCCTTCTTAGAACATGTTGTCCTCTGACATTAGTCGTTTTGACGTGGTAGCTATTCTTGGAACTTCAATTCTTATTTACTGCATCTTGGGCGTTGTATATCGTCTTTACTTCCACCCACTATCCAGATTTCCGGGTCCTCTATTGCCTGCAGTCACCCTCTGGTCGGAATTTTATTATGAATGCATCCAATCAGGCCAGTACTTCCTCAAGATTGCACAGTGGCACGAAAAATATGGTATGTCAATTGGCCAATCGATACTTCAGAAGACTACGTACCATCATACTGAATACTCTAATTAGGTCCAATCATCCGGATTGGGCCAAATGAAATTCACGTCAGTGATCCCGAATACTATAACACCCTATTCTCTTATAATGCCGTGAGAAACAAAGATCCGTTCTACACAGCACAGTTCAATACGCCAGATACAGAATTCGGAGCCGAGGATCACTATGTTCATCGAATGAGAAGGTCTGCACTCAATCCATTCTTCTCGAAAGCTTCGATAGATCGCCTTTCCCCTATGTTAACATCTATGGTGAGTCATCTATCCACTACATTGTCAGATCTAAAGCATTCGTCTGCTCTCAGTGGCTGTTTAGGGGTTCTCCTTTCACACCAATCTGAAGTGCTATTGGTCAGTCTTAATCTCTCTATCTCTTCATAGGTCGAGAAACTCTCATCACGTCTCGAGGAGTTTCGTAACACGAATCAACCGCTTAACATTCGCCTTCCATTTCAATGTTATACGGCCGACATTGTTACACTGTACGCAACCAATCGTTGTTGGAACCATCTCGATGTACATCTCACCCTTCTCGTTTGAGAACACTTCTAATAGACTCCTACAGACTCCAGATTTTAATCCCTCATGGGCACAAACCTTTGTTGCTATATCTGTCATATCAAAATGGGCCAAGTTTTTCCCAAGTTTCTATACCTTGCTGGAACATGCTCCGCACTGGATACTAAATAGATATGCTCCGGGTGCCATTCTTACGCTTGACCATAATAATGTACTCCCCTCTTTTCTCTATGCCTTTGTTCTAATTCTTTCTCCTCGCCAATTCCCAGCTAACAAGTACCCGCTCAGAAAATTCGCACCCAAATCCGCGAAATCCTTTCTGGCAACATCCTCCCAGTCGACATCCCAATCGATGGCTTCCCACGCACCATATTTCATAATTTCCTCTCCTCTTCTTTGCCGGATAGCGAAAAGAAGTTTTCTAACATGAGTCAGGAGGCTATTAATATCATCGGGGCGGGTACGGATACGACGGCTCATGCCTTGATGATTTTGATGTACTATTTAGCTATTGATGCGGTGAGGTATGAGAAGTTGAGGGAAGAATTAAGGGGTGTGGGATTCGAAATGAGAGAGGATGGGGGAGAGGATGGGGGGTTCAAGAAATTGGAGCTGGGGATGGTGGAGAGATTGGTTTATTTGGTGAGTATATTAGAGATCATAGATGAGGGATGTATAGGACTGACTCGAGCTCTAGAATGCTTGTGCCCTTGAAGGATTACGGTTAGTTTGATACCATATACAACCTAAATGTGGCTCGATGATAATGAACAAAAGTCTTTCCTACGGCGTCTCAAGTCGACTAGCTCGCATCGCACCCAAAGAGAACTTGCGATATGGTAAATGGGAAATCCCCGCCGGCGTACGTTATTCTCCCACGCACCTTACTCGTCTCTCCAAAGTCTATTCTAATACATTCCTTCCAATAGACACCCGTCGGAATGAGCACCATGCTTCAACATCACAATGAACAAATCTTCCCTTCCTCCCATCAATTTATTCCCGAAAGATGGATTTTGGAGAATGGGACTATTAACCATGCTCTTGAGAAGTATCTTGTTACTTTTTCGCGAGGGGCAAGGAGTTGTATTGGCCAGGTGTACGTATATCTTCTCTTCTTTTTCAATTCCCTAATTAGCCTGAACTTCCCTATCCACATCCCTCTCTATCCCATACTTATATCCACCGTTGGCTAACACACTCCACCCCACACACAGTCTCGCAAAAGCGGAAATCCACCTCGCCCTCGCAGTCGTGGTATCGCGTTTCCGAATCCAGCTCTACGAGACGGATTTCGAGAGAGATGTCATGGTAAAGCGGGATTATTTTTTGCCGCAGCCGGGAAGTGATAGTAGAGGGGTGAGGGTTTTGTTGCGTTAGTTTCTTGGGAGCGTGGGAAGGGAGACTCTTTGCTGGGATTTTGAGGAGTGTGTGGAAATTGGGTGGTGTTAGGTGGTGAGGTGAGGTGGGACGAAATGAGATGGGATATATTATGATTACGTGGAAGTTGGAAGTTGGAAGTTGGTAGCAGGATTGATGATTATTCTCCGATTGTGAATTTTTGTTCTTTTTTTTTTTTTTTTTTTAAAAAAAAAAAAAAAAAAAAACATTATTCTGGGTTTTGCGGTACCAAATTGGCAAATATATCAATGTTGTTTTATGACTTAAGAAATAGTGAAGACACACCATTGAATGGGATTCCCATAGATATCCTACTCTAGCCGAACTACTTCATATTATAAGATTGAATTAGCTATATTTATATCCATATCCTTGTGCTAATCAATATCTCCTATCATTGAATTTTCATTCCATTTCCCTCCACTACATTAAGTTGACCATAACTGAAAATGAAACTCTTAAATCCCTACCACCATCTATTTCCCACGTTAATTTATCTCCTCATCTCCCGACACTTTTTCCTCATCAATATCATGGAACCGTATGCCATCCAATTCCAGCTCCATTTATATCATCTCCTCATTTTCCTTTCCTCCAACGAAGTCATTTCACACTTTTTCCCTTCCCCGGTGCAATTCCTAGCGCGCCCCCCTCCCCCACAACCTCCAAAACCTTACTCTTCCCCTTTCCCTGCGCCATCACATTATCCGCCGCTTCTTTAACCGCTGCTGCAATATCGCTCTCGTCTCTCCTCTCCTGTTCCGTTGCCTTCCCGCTTACTTTCTCTTCTCCTACATTCGCACTTTCCACCTCCTTATCCTTATTCTTACCCCTCCCTGCATACCTTGTCTCGTTACCAGAAATTAAATCAGCACCAGTAGAAAGCACAGGTGCTCCTAATGCAGGCGAGATAGTTTCCTCTCCGCTACTGATGGGTTTGCGTCCGTATACTATGTACATGTTACACCAATTGTGGACGCGGGGATCTTTGAATTCGTTGCGGACGCCGGCGGCGAGAACTTGGTATCTGTTTTGGGCATTATGGTGGTTAGCTTGGGATGATCATCTTAGAAGTCTGAGATACGTGAAGGGTGGATTGTCAGTGCGAGAGGATGAGAATTGAAAGTGAGGAATGAAGCGTGTGGGTGAGTGTAAAGAAGAAGACTAACTCTTCAGGACTCCATCCTAATATCCTTGTGAAGTGCGCCATTCCGTACGCGACAGTTGCGTCTAACATGTTTTGTTGCAAATAGAGGCCAATTTCCTTATTGCGACGGTCCCGAGCCCAGGGGGCCATGGGGAGCTAGATGATGGTTAGTCAGATTCCACGAACATAAAAGAGATAATAATCGAATGAATTCAGACATGGAATAAAAGAAAGAAGAATGTGTCCGGTTTTTTTTAAACAAGGAGATCTAGAAGTGCAAGTCACTCTTGGGACTTATTCAATACCCGAGATAGATATCCATTTGCATCCATTTCGTTTATCCAAGGTAGAGAGTGTAACGTACTCTCCAATGTCTCTCCACCACTGCTTCGAATCCAGCTTCTTCCAACCAATCTTTAAATTTCATGGCGACATTTAAATCTCGACCGAATAATTTGGATGCTTCATCAAGGCCCGCTTGCCACTTTTGGAACGATGGAGCTAGCTGTTGAGTGGTTAGTGGACGTTAAAGTTGCAAAGTAGTCGGGCTTCGAATAATACGTACCTCTCCTGTCCCATCGTCTGAGTATCCATGACTGTGGTAAAGGTTTAGATTGGAATCGTTCAAGTGATGGGTAAGGCCTCATAGAATGAAGATTCAAAGAAGAGGGAGGATGGAATGAAGTTGAGACACACTATTCGAAATCCACAAGCTCGATATAACCTCCTTCATTCAAATTATCACGAGCTTGATCTAGAAGATGAGGCCTGGAATAAATAGTCAATACAATGTATTGTAATCATTTATCATCCCGTCACGAACGTATTCATGATACATACCAAGAAGCAATAGAACCACCCAATGAGCGAATGTGTATAAAATCAAATTTCTGACTATAACGCCATGTATCTTCGACATCATCGATCTAATCTTGATCAGTGCTTTGATTCTGATTCAATCACTCAAAAATACTGGCCTACCTCGAATTCAAGGTTCGGTGGGATCCTACAAAAAGCTTAGCAAACATTCGTCCAAGAATAGGATGATACCGTACCAGCCAGGCTGAATTGGGGATAAGTCACAGCCCACAACATGCGACGAAGGATATTGACTAGAAACGAAGTTAGAAAGGCCTCATTCTTCAAGCTGACAAGAACATACTCGGCGAAATCAATTGCCCAAATTCCAGTACCGGTTCCAACATCAAGTACCCGTTGAGGGTTCTCGATTGGAGCCAAGTATAGCTTCCCATCTAGAACGAGATTGAAAACGTGATGAAGCTTTGGTTATCCATCAGACCGGTCTCACCAGAATTGAAATGTTCATATACATACTAGATCCATACGATCTTGCTCATCATCATCGTTGGGCTTGGATTTTCAGTACTTTTGTGTGGATAGTACTAGCAATAGATCTTACCATCAGATATTTGCCATCTCTATAAGCATGGTATCTCCGACCATTCTAAAAGGTATAAGTATATTTAATCGCTTCAAGTATACGAAACCATACCTCTTCTCTAGAATGCTGGATCAGCGTATATACTTCCGGCAAAAACTATGGGAGTACTCACCTATATCGAGTGATTCCAGACGTTAACGATGTCTTACTCGTATTGCTCCTATGCTGATATTAGTTTACGTTTGAAGACTTTGGTGATTACCTACGCTGCAGGTCCACCAAATGCGGAATCGTTCTCAAGTGTGTCGTTATCCTTTGCTAGTAAGCTTTGAATCTCAAACAACTCTTGTAGGGCCATTACATCAACTTCAATCGGATTGGAAATTGCATCATTTTGTGTATCTTGACCGCTCCCGCCAGCCGCACTAAAAGCATCAATTGCTTCTTGTGATGTTGCCATAGTATCGTTCGAGGTATAATCACATTAATAGAATCACTAAAGTATGAGAGGACTGCAAATATTCATACAGAAGAAAGAAACCGCGAATAAAATAAAAATGAGTAAAGGTAAAGTGTTTATATTATAAATGCAATATAATCTCGGTCGACTGGTCATCTCCCCACCGCAAAACGTTGTAATACCACAACTTTCGTGTCTTGCATACCAGTACATATTGCAGCTTGTTCCGATAGTCAAAGAAACCTCCAACAGTTTGGGTTTGACGACAGTGATGATTCCTGGCTATCTATGACTCGTCCCAAAGTGCCGGGCCCGTTTTGCTTGGACGGATGAACCAGATTCCGCCCAGGTGCTGCAAAACATGCAAGTAGCCGAAGGTAGGCGAAAGGTAACTAGCCATCATGTATGGTCGGCGATCAAATATTGGCGCTGTGGTGTTGCCATAATATACCTCGCATTGAATGCGGTGGGCTTGAATGATAATGCAAAGAAATGGAAGTGTTGAAGAGGAAAAGAGAAATTCAACGCTCGCTCAACGCATCCAATGCAAAAAGGTGATATTGTCTGCTTAGTACAGCGGGTAAAGAAACCGTGTTACTATACTCAGCTTGGATAAAAAGGACAGGCGGCTTACGCAAAGTCCCCGAGGAACTTTCTGTGCATTTGATTAAGTTGAATGGCTGGGAAAATTACCTAAATATTCGTAAATAATGACCAGACACATTCCCGCCTTAAGGGGGGGGCTGTTGTGACCACCCGTTTGGCGTCATTTGAATGCACTGATGATCTTAAATATGTACGTCAACTTGACAGTTCCTCGCCCGTTGAGCAAAAATAGTCCGAATTGGGGAAAATGACAAGCCAATAACCTCCAATGCTATGTTAGTAAGATTTAGAGGGCCGGGTATCGTGTAGAACTTCCGTCGCTGTCATCATTTCTCCTGAAACGCCCCAATCACTCCATCGGGAGCTCATTGATTCCCTTCTTCCTCCAGAGCAAGGAACATAATATGCAAGCACCTGCTTTTACAATCGAGGCGAAATAGCATCGCCATCTCTTTCAAAACGCCTCCACTACTCCATTAAACCTACACTCAGACCCTGGCGCTCCTGCATCAACAAATGTTAAGATACAATATGAAAGCTCCCCCGGCAATTTCAGAAACTAGCTCAATAATCTTAGTGTGTCATGAGAGAACTTTTAGAAACCCAAATGTAATACTCAAGAGGAAGCCCGTGAAAACAGCAATTTGTCTTCTTGAAGACAGTATCCCGGGCTCTCTTAATATCCATACAACACACCCAAGGGGCCATATAAATCCCATAATGTTGCCCCATAACAAGTCATCAAATCCACTACCCATGCCATCGTCTCCAAAATCAAAGCCCCCCTCAACTGCACCTGCGCCATTTCCTGCATTATTATCTATCCAAGAATCTTCCATCCGCAACAGGGTATCAGGAGACGGCATGGTATCTGGTGTATGTATGCTTGCTTGAATTGATTGGAATTGAAGTCGCAGTTGGTTCACTTCAGCTGGGGAAAAGCCAGCGGAGAGGAATCGGTTGAAGCCACGCGGTGCAACCGTTGTGCTTGAAGTTGCTATGCCGAGACTCGCAGAAGCTCCATCTGGTAATTTTTCCTTCCTTGCCTTGTTGAGTGCGGAAGTAGCTGCTAACATTTCTGCTTCGAGCTCGGAAGGACTTAGATCATCATCACTGATTGAGCAGTTGATGTATACCCTGGGAGGTGGCAGTTCTACATCTTTTCCTTTTCCTTTCACATCGATAGCCCGGGGTGGAGGTGTTGGAACTTTGAGTATAGCTGTCAGAAAATCATCATCTCGTATAAACTTTCCCGCGTGTATAAATCGAAATCGACGTTGTGATGCTGGAGGTTCAAGCTTTGAACGGACCAAATGTTTTAATCCTACGCCGGTAATATTGGTCTGAGTGGGGATGTCCAAAAGCAGATCCGGGATTGAATCTGCGAATCGAATGGTAACATGCAATGGCTTTGATAGTGGTGAAGCCGCAGAGCTTAGTTTTGAAGACATTGTTGAGTGAAGGGTTGAGAACGGCGAGGGTGGGCGGGGTTTCAGTGAAGTTCTATCTCAAGCTCGAGGCCAAGCAGTCTTGTTGTCAATCTAGAATCATTGTATGGATGCAAGGGCAGGCGATGGGCGGTGTTGCAGGATTCCTGGGTTGGTAGGTTGGTAGGTTGGTAGGTTTGATGATGTTTGTGATTTCAGATGGAGGACTTCAATACTCTGCTCCTTCTCCTTCTCCTTGTCCTTGTCCTTGTCCTTCGCCCCGACTCGCATCCCGCCCATATGTTGATAAGACGGCCGCTAGTGTTGGAAGCTTTACCCTCGTTCTTATCGTAATCCGTCTGCCGAATTATTGCGACATTGCGACACCGGCACTCCCACCACTTACCTCGTAGCAATCAGTAAGTAAAGTAAGTAACCAGCATTCGGCGGAGACCACGAGAAATCGTGAATAACATATAAATCTTCAAGGGATTATTCATCGTCGCTATCTTATCCCACCTTTCTCCCTTTTCCCCTCTCTTCCTTTTTCCTCTTTCTCTTTCTCTTTCTCTCGCAGCGCCTAGATATCAATGATAGCTCGTAAATCTTCTTTTCGCTGGGCACCATCGTTGACAGGACAATTTATCAAAACATCTTCCATTGCATCTCCCCGCTTCTATCACCCCACCATGAGTAACAAATCTAAGCTCCAACCTGCTGCTCGGGTGGCTGCAAGAAAGCAAGATGTTTGGTATGTATCGCTCTGCCCTGGATCTCATGGGAATTGAGTGCTCAACATTGGTTACTGCCATGGTTATCACATCTCTAACATAATGCATCTGCAGGACCATTGTCAATGAGGCCGCTGCGGCCTCTCCCAAGCAACCTATTGTAAACATGGGCCAAGGTTTCTTCGGCTACAATCCCCCTAAATTCATCCTCGATGCCGCCAAAGCAGCGCTCGATAAGGTTGAATGCAATCAATACTCGCCAACCAAGGGTCGTCCACGTCTCAAGCAAGCAATTGCGGATTCATACTCGCCATTATGGGGGAGAAAGCTGGACCCCGACACGGAGATCACTATCACAACCGGTGCAAATGAAGGTTAGGGGAAACCACGAAGTAATGGAATATACGCTTACCAATTGCAGGCATGCTAAGTGCCTTCATGGGATTCATCGAAGAGGGGGACGAGGTCATAATATTCGAGCCATTCTTTGACCAGTAAGGGGACATGACAAATATGATTTTACATATGCGATGCTGAATCTTCACAGATACATCAGCAACATAGAAATGCCAGGTGGAAAGATCCGCTACGTACCTCTACATCCACCTGAGAAGGGCGCAGCTCAGAATACTTCTGCAGGAGAATGGACAATAAATTTCGCCGAGCTCGAGGCAGCAATCACGCCCAAGACAAAGATGATCGTTCTTAACACGCCTCACAACCCGGTCGGCAAGGTCTTTTCAAAGGAAGAATTGCTCAAGATTGGAGAACTTTGCGTTAAGAACGAAATTATCATCCTTTCCGACGAAGTGTATGACCGATTATATTATACTCCATTTACAAGAATGGCAACCTTATCTCCAGAGATTGAGAGACTTACACTTACAGTTGGGTCTGCTGGAAAGAACTTCTACGCGACTGGGTGGCGTGTTGGATGGTTGATCGGACCACCACACTTAATTCAATATGTTGCAGCAGCACATACCAGAATCTGCTATTCTTCTGTGTCACCCTTACAAGAAGCTGCAGCTGTTGGATTTGAAGAAGCCGATGCTAATAATTTCTGGAACTCAGCGGTAACTGAGATGAAGGGTAAAATGAATCTCTTCAACGAAATCTGGAAAGAACTAGACCTTCCGTTCTCCGACCCTGAAGGTGGTTATTTTGTTTTGGTAAACATGAAGAAAGTCAAGATTCCGGTAAACTATCCATTTCCAGACCACGTTAAGGACCGCCCAAGAGACTTCAAGTTGAGTTGGTTCTTGATACAAGAGGTTGGCGTAGCTGCTATTCCTCCAACCGAGTTTTATACCGATGAAAATGCTCATATCGGCGAGGACTGGTTACGATTTGCTGTATGCAAGGAAGATGAGGTACTCGTATCGGCGAAAGAGAGATTACGAGGCCTGAAGAAGTACATTGAGGCATAAATGTAAGATGATAAACGGTGATTTCAACATGCATAGCCAATATGCAACTAGGTAGTTCTAGCTAACAAACAATTACCAATTGCGAAACCATGATTCGGAGGGGCTGTCTGACGATCGAAGCTATCAACCAGAAATTTCGTGTCTCATTAGATATGTGATACGGCTCCAATAAGAATCATGGAGCTCAGCAAGATGATACCTGGACTACTTACTATACAATTGTCGTGATGGTTTCCTTTACTAAACAGTCCGTGGTATAGTTAGCAACATGTGTATGTATGTGAGACACAAAGTGATGGCGTGGGGTGACGACTCTTATTTACCCGCGATTTAATGTTTGCCTCAACACTAGGACATAGTGACATCATGACTATTGACCTTACCTACATATAGAAGTTTTATACCACTTTCAAACAAACAAAGTTCTCTAATAAACACCTACTAGTACCTTCTATATCGAATCAAATATTTACCATTAAGGTTCCTTTCTACACATACAGATTCTCCTATCTTCAGTTTCAAAATCATGCAAACAGTTAAGAACACAATTGCCGAAAACTTCGGTAGTGCGTATGTATCCATCATTCTCTCCAGATATACGTTTTGTTAATCCTTTGTAGACACTCTCTTGCAAAACCAGAGCACCAATTCTCCCTCGAGGATTGCCCTGATCAGAGTGGAAAGGTAGCAGTGATTACTGGCGGTAGCGAAGGTATCGGCTATGGTTGCGCTCATACTCTTCTCAAAAACAACCTCGCGAAGCTATTCATCATTGCTCTATCTCAAGAAGTCTATGATGGTGCCGTAGAAGACATCTCAAAGACTATCTCGCCCGAGGCAGCTCAAAAATGCACATTTCTTAAGTGTGATATGTCCGATTGGCCATCTGTGTGCAAGATTGCCCACACAATATCTGAAAGCACGGATAGAATTGATGTCTTATGCAATCTTGCTGCACGGGGGATCATGACCTATCAACTTACCGATTATGGTCTTGACAGACACATGGCTGTCAATCATTTCGGCCATGTCATTCTCACCAGTCACTTAATGCCAATCCTCAAGAAAACAGCAGAGGCAGGAAATACCGTCAGGATCGTTAATATGGCGTCGAATGCTCATCAAGCCACACCAAGCGATTGCAAATTTGCAAATCAAGATGAGTTGAACACGGATTTGGGACCAAATGGTCAATATGGACGATCAAAGTTAGCTGCTATGCTTTATTCTCGTTACTTGGCTCGTCATCTTACTTCCAAATATCCCAAAATCTTGGTCAATTCTGTACATCCAGGATTTGTCGACACAAAAATGTCACAAGTTGATATTCATGAACCATATCCAATACTCGGGTATGGCATGTCTGTCTTGATGAAGCCGCTGAAGAAGGATCAATGGGATGGCTGTGTCAGTACCCTATACGCGAGTACTGCAGTAGAAGACAGCGGGTTATATATCTGCCCACCGGCAATTCCAGAGCCGGGAAGTTCTCTTTCACAGGATGAGAAGTTGGGCGAGCAACTGATGAAGTTGACAAAGGAAATAATTGTTGAAAAAATGCCCAAAAAGAGCGTCGACCAGGGATGCCCACTTGAGCTTTTCTAATGCGCAGCGCCAAATACTTTATTGAATATGGTAATCTGTTAATAAACAATTTATTCTACTATTCTAACTCTGATATCTATGGTGTCATTTCGAATCTGCCTTTCCCCTCTTTCATTTGATTTCTTCTGCTTCGCGGAAACGCCTTTAACGCCTTTCATACCCTCACTTCCCCAAAGCCCAAATTCTCTTTGCCGTTCACAATCACATACATTTCTTCTCCCCTTTTCATCTTTATCTCCACAACTACTACAGCACTTCACACTCTCACAGGCTTCGCAAACCACTAAAACCAACTCACATCCTTCCATGCCACATTTTCCCATTCTGTCTTCCTCCCTCTCGCAGCCATGACACTTCGCTACTTTCTTCCTTTGGTTCACATTACCCAAACCCAATGATCCTCTTCCATCAAAAACATATTCCCTTCCCTTCCATAAACACTCATCTTCTCTCTTCTTCCCAGCGATCATCTCTTCCTCAAACCATGCCATATAAGCCGATATGCCTCCCTGTAAGGTGTAGATTCTGTCTTGCGGGGCTTGATCTACATTCTCGGCGATCCATCTTGTAGCCTTTTCACAGCGAATACCACCTGTACAATACGAGAAAATTGTTCTACCGGCACTGACTTGCTCCTTTTCGCTCTCGGATAAAGAACGAGAAGTGGAATCAATATGTTTCTTCACAAACGCCGGAAACTGCGAAAATCTCCTAACCTGTGGCTTCACAGTCTGGATACCTGATTCCTCGGGTGCCTCAAAATAGCCAATACGTGATTCGTAATGGTTTCTGATATCTAGTAATATTCTTTCTCCTTCCGCATCTGCCGTAGCCGTGACCATTTCATGAAACTCCTCAGGACTAAGGTAAGAAACCGCGTTCCAATTCTTTGGCTCATAATTTGTGATTCCTAATGGTGTTATTTCATCCGCAATGCGGGTATTCAGATCCATGAAAACACATTCACAGCCTTTTGTAGGTTTGAAGAACTCCTTGATTCCCTTCTCATTGTCTAAAGATAGATCTAGCCCGGTGAACGACCAATGAGATATACAAGATTTGATATACGAATACACATCCGACGTCGTACCGGCGACAGTGATATTAAATCCTTCCTTCGCAACCCGAATTTTCCCAGTAAGACTGAGAGCTTCACATGTTGACTTCTGGAAGGCATGCAAGTCATTGAGGGTAGAAGTTGTGAGTGGGTAGTGTGGTGAGGGTAATTGAGGTGGAGAGGTAAAATAGCGGTAGAAGAGAAGCACAAGACCTGGCTGATGGCAGGTACAAGTGTAGGTAAGTGGATCAGAAGGCATCACTGTTCAGATACACGGTGATACGTGAAGAAACGAAAAGGCCTCAAGAAATGTGACCGATACGTCACGTGCAACCTGGTTTCAATTTTCCTTCAAGGCAGTAATTCCTTCCAAAGTATGAACGACTTTTTGGCGGCGACCTCCCCCTGACTGAAAGATTAGGAGGTCTGAAGAGTTCGAGAGACTGCGTGGATGCCAAGTTTGTAATTGTTCAATTGTGCTGCACCTGAAAAAATCATGATGGAAGAGAATTTGCTCATACTTTGCTTAGTCATGCAGATTTCTCAATGTTCTATTGCGCTCATCTCAGTACCCTTGTACATCAACACAACACTTCATAGTCACATACTCCATACAGCATCGATGAGGTATTGTTTAAGCTGCATTCAACTAATGAGTTTTGATTATTCAGATCTCATTGTCTTGGAAATTGTCGAGGCAATACACCGATGTGAGACGGCATTACCGATCGATCTCTGTACAATGTATGGGATTGCAAATTCAAGGGTCGAGGGGAAAGGTTTGCCGCTGTCATCGGTAACTCAATGTTTCAAGTGATATGTTGTTATTCGTTCTTGAAAGTCGCCTTTCTTCTTATAGGGATACTTTTATTCACTGTTGGCTCGATGTATTATCCTCGAACAGACATTCTGCAAACTGCACGTCACCAATTGAGATTCTGTACTGTCCACAAGAAGACAGATGCGCAAAGTTAGCATAGCGACTCAACGTTTCGTTCTTGGTGGCTGATAGACATGAGTTGTAGGTCTAGTCTCCCTCGATCCAATTCTGAAGCATTTGTCATTTCGTGGAACATGAGTTAAATCGCATTTCTTGGAAGCTGTGCTGGGATGGATTTCCCATTTCAAGCGAAAAGTTTCAAAGATCCACGGTCGATATAATACTTTACGAGGCCCAATCTTCGGGACCACTCAAAGCTTGACATAGATATAAACGTGGACCCTGCATTTTTCTTTCTGTCTTGCAATTACCGGAACGAAGCTCTGCACCATTTCAAGTGGTGACAATGCTGGATCACAGAATTGCGTTATCTTGGACTTCACGTTTATTGTAATGTTCATATTTGGGCATACAAATCGCCAATTCATTTCAGGCATCGTCATACCATTCAACTGGTTAGGGTCGTCGAATTTCGGTCCGCTCGATTTGTCTTTTGCCTAGGATAATGACCGACAAAATTACTGGCATGCTATATAAAATGAACCAATTAACATGACAAATGAAATAACACCTAGTTTTTAATGATACATCTTGCCTTTACTACGATTCCCAAAAGATAATCAGAACGAAAGAACTTAGAAATTGGCTGTCCTGCTTCCTATCATGGAAAAGGATTCCAGTTTTTTTTTTCGATTGTAAATAACATTTAGTTTACCTGTGAAAAAATGAGAACAGACTCTGAATATTATAGATCTGTGTTAGAAAAGATAATATATATAAACTTATATACAATAGCGGAGTCAAATCATAAACAATTATAGAGTTAGAATATCACTTATGACTTTTAGACGACGTCAAGAACCTTCCGGGAAGACACTATTAGATTTTTAAGTTTCGAGTAAAAGAGAATATAGTTAATTATTAAAGAAGAGACTGATCTACTATTGTAATGAAGAAAAGTTCCAAGGGATTTATGAGCGGGGTTTTAAGCGAATGACTTATCCTGATGTAAATCTCTCACTTGAGAGATTGTATTCATGATAGTATTGTTTAAAGTCGGAACTTCAATCTAATGTTGGAATACTTGGATGAAAGGCGAATTTTCTCGCTTGAGTCCGCGACAGAACATTTAACCTAACTCGGCGCCAACGCTTTGTCATCTCATGCTCCGAAGCTCATTTTTCATCATTCTCAAACTTCATCATTAAGGTCTGCACCCGCTGACCAAGTTTTCTACGGCGAGGATGAGCACGGATTCGGTCTACGATTTCTTGAGCTTCGATCACATCACCAACGTCGGCATCCTCTCCTCGGTCTTCCCCACGATCTTGTTCTAGTCTCAAATCATCGAGTCGTTTGGTAAGCTCATCTACGTCTATTGGTTGCGGTCCCTGCATTGTTGGCTCTTGTACATTGTACCCAGGAATAGTGGACTTGCTATGAATTGGCGGAAGGGTGGGCTCACTTGAGCTGTTAGAGACTTCAGACTTATTGCGGGCCTCGCCGCTATCATTTCCGAGGGTGAGGGCTTCCAATTTCTCGGTCACCTCGTCAACCTGTTGCGGTTGCGGTTCTTGCATAATTGCTTCTGTAGTGCTAGACGTTTTGATGAATGTTTTATGAAGACTATTCTACTGATATTTGTTCGTTGGGTGATAAAAACTGAGGTCTGTGGCTTGACGGAAAGACGGGAATCAGATCGTGGTCTTATAGCTAAGAATTTTGCATCGTTCATGAAAACCTAAACTGTACTGGAACAATGCCTTGATGCTGGACAAAGACATCAAAGCCCCGTTTTTAGTGATAAGTTTGTTTATTAATCTACTTGTTCTCTGTTTCTTTTGTTATATTTCTCATGTGAAGACTGATCAGAGTTGAGGAACAAAAGCGCATAATCCGATTTGGTGCAACACCTTTTTGAATTACGGTTCTTGATGTTCCGAGAACCATTAGAAGCTGAAGTGCTCAGAGGCAGGGATCGCGCTCGAAACTTGAGTTGGAATGTGAAAGTTGAAGATTAGAATTGAGTTATATGAATTAGATTAACGAAATGAATTAATACTTAATACTTGAGTGTTCTATTTTATTGAAGAGTGCTAGGGAAAGAAGGAAAGAACGTAGTAATATAACATGTAATAATAACCTCTTATAGATTCGTAAAAGCAAATCAAATGGAAATGTATTTTATATATTATATAATCATATATCTTTATAGCAGGTTAGTTTTATATTTGTAGATTTATAAAATCCCTTTTGATTGATAAAAAAGTTAAATTGTAATAGAATAATTTCAATCCAGTATATAATCTTTTGAAAATATATAAACTAATTGTTAAAGGTATATTCTATTAGAATTTGTTGTATACTTCTCAAATATGTTATTTTTATTATTTTTTGAGTTTTAATTGTAAAGTTATATATCAATATAGTGTGTGCGGAAAAGCATGTGACTTATAAGTTATGTGATAAGGAAATTTAATATTTAAAGTTTCTTTTTTTATAGATTAAAAATCTATCATTTTTTTCCCTTCCTTATTTTGACTTCTATATTATATTGTACTTCAAATGTGTTTTTATATTTTGCTATTATTATATAGTGATTTACTTTTAATTATTAAGTATAGCTATTTAGATTGACTACTAGCTGTTGGGGAAAAAGAATTTTTCGGACTGTGGATTCATAGTAGCTTTTTTTTAAAATAAAAATTGAGATATATAAAATTTTAATTTTAATTCTTTAATCTTTATGAGGCCCAGCTCCCAAACCCCCGATCCTTGCTATGCTTGATATTTAATTATAATAATAATAATAATAATAATAATAATAATAATAATAATAATAGTTTATAAACTTTACTCATCTCTTACTTCTAGTTTATATAAAGATATTAGAGATGCAATTGAACTTTAAAACTTTAAAACCTTAAAACCTTAAAACCTTAAAACCTTAAAACCTTAAAACCTTAAACTCTTATAATTCTCTTTCTAATTCCCTTCCTAATTCTCTTTCTAATTATCGCTTACATAACCTAGCAGCTTACTAATCAAGAATGCTGAGATTTTGATCTAATAGCTTCATCAACCAGAACAATCCTATCCTAGCATCGGTATATTATTTATAATCAATTAGAAGGGGTTTTATGAGTCTGTAAATATGAAAATGGCGTACTATAGAGATATATGATTACATAATACATGAGTACATTTCCACTTCGTTTGCTTCTACGAATCCATTATATTCAAAATATTATACATCTTTATAGCTTTTTGAATACTCATTTTTTTGGTTTTTTTTAAAATAACTTCAATAATAAAAAGTATACAGGCTTTTTGATTATTCGAATTCATTATAGATTATTAATAAAATATATATTAAAAGAGGAAAGAATGAATTGAAAATAAAAGTGATTTATTCACTAATAAACCACATTATATGTATTAAATTTTCAATAATAAATTTTCAAGTATTCAGTTGATTTTCTTTTTCAATTATAGAATTAATATGAGACACACTTTGATTATTTATTATTAAAATAGTTTAAATAATACCCAAGTACTTTTTTAATTTTTATAATTTATAAATTTAAAAGACTATCTTTTAAATTTAGGAATTTTTTGTTTCTCTTCATTTTGAATACTATTTTGATGAAATGTGTTTTATATATTCTATATACAATTCATTAATGTTATATTAAACTTTTTTAAAATTTAACAATTAATTGATTAATCCATTTTTTAAAAGAAATAGATTTCATTATACATCACTCATAATATTAGTTTGTTTAATCGACATAAATATCAAGTGATGATATCAAGATTTGGAATTCTTAAAGTATTTATTTTAAAATTTATTACTTTTTAATGCATTTTCTACAACAATTTAAAATGTTATTGAATTATTGGTTTTATTTAAAATGAAAATCAGTTTCTTTTTGAAACAAAAGTTTGTTTGTTATTCTAAGTATTGTGTATATTATTAGTTTTAAAACAATATTTATAGAGGCAATTGAAATAACATAATATTCAACTTTAAACTAAGCATTCTAATTAAATCTCAAATAGAATATTTAAGAGATTTAATTGAGGTTTTTGATAATAATCTTATATAATAAAGTGAACATCAATATAACATCGCAAGTTTAAAATATGTTTATACTTACTTATTTCGATTGAATTAAAAATGGGTTTCTGATATTTTACTTATCTTTTCTATTTAATTTGGAAATTGTTTTCGTCATAATATTGTTAAACGATAGATTTGAAATTCAAAACTATTTCTTCTAATTGTAAAGCTTTGCGTTAAGATATCTAATAAGTAGAAACATATAAAAAAAACTATAACAATAATTTAAACAATTACATATTTCAAAATATTAATCTCAATTTTTGTAATCAAAATAATAATTTAGATACCTACATTCAACATCATCAAAAATCAATTTGATGTCTTTAAACATAATATTGAAGAAAGAAATATACCGAGTATTGATCTCATAATTCTGTTTGATTTTTAATAATATTTTATATAGATTTCTTGAGCATAAGGTTTATGAAGAATGTTATATGTAAGAGTTTAAGCCCTAGCTTACTTTACACTACTCCATTTCGTAATAAAATCCCTACAGAAAAGTTGTTTTCTTATATAATGTACCTATTTAATAGTCACAAAACTGATTTGAAAGTTTAGTATGTAAAAAATAATTATATTTAAAAAATTTAAAATACTTAGATAAGAGAATATATTTGGTACATTTTTTGTAAAGAATTGAAGGTCTTCAAATTTAGAACTTTAAAAATTTGTTATATATAATACTTTTCCCACACCAAAAAAATTGATTCTTTTGAATTTTTTTGAAATTTTAACTTTGAAACCCTTCAATTCTTTTCCAAAAAAAAAAATGCCAACAATAATCTGTTCATTTTTTTTCAATTATTTCAATAAACATCCACCATCTTTATCAATTTCTATCTTTATTGGAATTTTATACAATTAAAAAGTTGAATAAATAAAAGTTTTTATTATATTTTTACTAAGTATACAATACGCCAAAGCCTAAACTGCTTCTACTAATTATTTTATATCTCTTGATATTTACATTCAAATTTCTGTTGAAAGTATTTAAATTATGAATATTTACATTTTCAATAGAAATAACTTAAATTGATAGTATTTCTAATGTTGAAAAATGTATGTTTTTGAATAAATATAGAAGTCTGTCTTTTGAAAAACTTTTTTTTATGAATAAGAATATTGGAGATTTATATGTTTATATGATTATCTAATAAATATAAATGAAACGAAAATCTAACATGACATAGTTTATCAGTGGATTGGCTATATCAATAGATCGACCACTTTTACCTCAAATTATCACTTCAAAACTATATTATCCAATAACAACTGAATCAATTAATTAAAACTATAAAGATTTTAAAAATTTAGAATCTATTATATTATTTTAATAAGTTTTTATATTATACCTTATCTTTTCACATTTATTATAATATTGATCAAAAGATAATTCCCTATTATAATTCCCCTCTTTTTTATATTCATTGTATTGAATCTAAATATCAACCTTTTATTAAAATAATATATCAGAAGCCTCTTATTCAATAAACAATTTTCTTTAATATAATTCAGTTTTTTTTTGTATAATGATATTTATTTAATATTTTATTTGCTATTCGAAATGAACAGATCTCTATATTTAATAATATATTTTTATAAATTAATTTCTTTATATTTTTAATTAGAATTGATACAATTTCGAATATAAATATCAAGGAATTTAATTGATGATAAGTTATTTAAGATTTTATTAAAGTTGATTATAAAAGAGCTTTTATTGAATTATAAAAAATTTGAAAGATCTATTGATCTAAGTCGAAAAAGGGAAAGTAAATATATAAATTCGAATATCTAATTTTGAGAATATAGCTTTAGAATTAAATAGGATTAACCCATTTCTTGAAATCTTATTTTTATATCCTGAAAAATGATTGATTCTTTATATAAAGTTTTAAAAGTTATAAAGAATTCAATCTTCGAAATATAATTGATATATATTTTGATAAATTTATGAATTTGATTATTATATAAACATTTCAGATTATTGAAATAATCAATATTAAATAATTGAATTAAATAATTTAAATACAATAGTAAATGTAAATATATAATCTTTTTTTTAATAATATATTTGAAAAACTATTGATTTATACTCTTGATATCTATTCAAAATTAATATTCAATATTTGCTTTTTCTTTGATTCTTAATATACTTTCCAAAGTGTTTCAATTATTTTAAATCTGTTTTGTTAATTATTCATCTATTAAATATAAATTTAATAATTCATTTTATAAAAAGATCGATTTCGATATACCAATTAAAAAGATAGATTTGTTTCTGAATTATTAAAAATAAAAGAATAATTTCATCATTTCCATTTCTATATATTATTATTATAATCTATTTTTAATTATCTAATTATACAAATTTACTTCTATTATATTTCTTAATACTATATATAATTCCTATTATGAAATCTATTTTATTGAAATTATAAAAATCTCTGTTCAACCCATATTTCATTTATATATTCATAAATAATCAAAACCACTTTTCAATAAAATTGGGATTCTTATAAAAAGCTTTTTGAAAATCATAAATACAATTAAAACAAATTTTTTGTTCGATTCAATACTTTATAAATCAATATGTTTAGAATTTTTTAATACATTTCGCATTCTTCAATTCATAAATATGACTCACTATATCTTTTACATTTTTAAATTCAAATAAAAAACCTTTCAAATCTATATTTAAAATATATTGAATGAATACCTTCTTTTCTAATTCAATCAAATTATAACTTTTTAATTGATTCTCAACTATATTAGATTTACTTCGAATTCTATTACCCAATATAATTCGAAATATATAATAAAACCAAACTATCTTTCGAATTAATAATTTTTTATTTAATTCAATAATTTAAATAATTAAGAATATATATACTTTTTTTAAATGAATTTCTATAATTAGTTATAAAGAAAACGCATATTGAATATAAAATAATAATTCGAAGTAAAAGTAGCTGATCTATTAATATGGCCGATCTACTGATAAACTACGTTATTCATATTATTGTGGAACTTTCTTTTTCCTTTATAAATCTGTATAATGATTTAATCATAATCAATCAGACTCTTATTAGGTATTGATAAAATACGTATAAAATGAAATACAAATATTTATTTTATATTGAAATCCTGTATTAAAGGATCAATAAATCAATAAAATTCCATAACGCATTCTAATTATCAAAACAATTACATACTATACTGTATGTCTCATAGTATTGATAATTTCTGTAAAATCATAAATATCAAATATGTTATAATTTGGTAACCGATATCCCGACATCTTGCACTACCCTACATTTTATACAAAATTTGGAATCCTATAAAATATCAATTGTGAAATTTATATTGAATTTCAAATTAGTTATGGAAGTTTATATAAAGCTAGCAATAGTTTAAATTAAAATTGAAGAGAAATTTAATATAATTATTAATATAATATGAAATAGTATCGATTATTTCATATTATATTAATAATATAAAAAGCAATTAGTTTTTTATACTTTTATTTATAAAAATATTTATCAATATTTCAATAAAAAATTTAAAGAGATTTTAATTAATTAAATTAATAAGCTAATATAAAGATCTATATCTTCTATAAATTATATAATTAAAAATCTAATGAAAAAGATTATAAATTGATTTATAAAAAAGAATTGAATAGCTCAATTCATTAAGAAATATAAAATATATTTTAAAAATCGATATCTTTAATATATTGATAATCTATATATTAAAATTAATAGTATTAAATATTTTGAATACTTTTATAATTTAATTAATATTATTTTTATTTTATTATTGATTTATATTATATAAAAAGTTTTAATTAATTCCTTTTTTTTTAATTAATAAAAGTAATTATAAAATATAATATATTATTAAAAAATCTTTACAATTAAAATAAAAAAGATTTCTTTATTGATTTGATTTATATAATGAAATAGATTATAAATATTAATATATATAAAAGGAATAGAATTATAAAAGTTAAATAAAATAGATTTCAAGAGTTTATTAATCTTTTAATATATATTTGTATTAATAATATAGTTATATTATTTATTTTATTTTATAAAAAAGATTTGAAGGATTTTTAAGATATATAAATTAATAATATAAAGAAAGAAAATAAAGTTTATTTTAAAGTTTTAAATAATAAATAATCATTTAATGTTTTTAATTTAATATAATTTTAAAAGGTTCTTCAATATTATATATAATTAAAAGTAGGTAAAAAATATTGTTTATTTATTATAAATGATTATTTTAGTTATATTAATATAGAGTTCATATTAAAATGTAATGAATTAAAGATTATATTGTTGATTTTGCTATTACATTTTATATATCGATTTTAATTTCTTGATTATAACTTTTTCCTTTTATTTTCAATAAATTATAATATAATATTGAACAATATATTATATAAAAATAAGAGATTATTTGAAATCACAAAATAAAACTTTTGAATTATATTTAAAAAAGTTTGAATTTAAATTTATATAATATATAATATGCTTTTTTCTTTTAAAAAAATAAACATTTATTTTATATATAAGGGAATTATTATTATTAATATTATATTTGAATTTCTTTTTATATTATTTATATTAATGTAGTTAGTTGGAAATAAATTTAAGATTTTATATATAATAAAAGCTTTTTATAAATTCAAATTAGAATTTCGATATTAAAATGATTTTGAAATTATTTTGAAGTTTTTTAAAACCGCTTTTATTAATATAATTTGAATTAATATTTAATTATATAAAATAAAGAGATTAGAAGAGATTGTGAAAATGAAAAAGAAGAAAAGGAATCGATTTAAGAGATTATATTTAATAAAAGAGAAAGGAAATGGAACATTTTTATTTAATTTTTTTAAAGCTATTTTAAAAATTAAGATTTATTAATATATCAAAACACTTGCTATTCAATAAAAGAAGGAAGCTAAGAAATTAAAGAAAATTAAAAAGAAAGTTGAAAAGGAAAAGAAGTATTTAAAAGTACAAAAAAGAATTTATTAAAAGGAAATCGATTATTAGATTTTATAAAGTTTCAAAAAGTATAATAAAAAAGCTTCAAAAGCTTCAAAATCATTTATTAAAAAAATCAAAAGTATTTTAAAATCTTTTATTATAGTAAATTTAATATATTAAAAAGTTATAAAACCTTTAGATATTAAAAAGATTAATATTTTGAAAAATAATAAGAAAGAAATGAAAATCAGAATTAGAAGGGGATAAGTAATTATAATATTAATAAGATTTAAAAATTAATTATTTAAAGGTTTTATATAAAAATTATATATTATATTATTAATATTTAAAAACTTCAATTTGATATCTTATAAATTGTAATTATTATTAAATATTGAAATTCTAATAATAATAAATTTGAGATTGTGCAAGATGTGGGGTAGTGTAAGATGTCGGGATATCGGTTATAATTTTGATCAACAAATCTAATGACTATTGGACATGTTAGATTCATTTTTTTGTTTATTATAATGATATTAAAAGTACTAATCACATTGTTTAACATCCAATCAGAAACTTTTAGTTTTTTATAATAAGAAATAAAAATAGTAACAAAAATACTTATAGATGTAAAAGAAAACGTAAAACTCAAGAATTATCATGATTATTACAATTATTACAGCTATTACACTGAACATGTTTATAATTATTATATTATCTCGGAAAAAAAGTAAGCAATATAATAGATACAAATCGTAAAAGCCTAAACTCTATACTTAGGTAATATAATATTGAAAATCATTCAATCCGCGATTTAATCTAGATTCAAACTTTGAAAACTGTGATTTAGTCATTTATTCATTTTATAAGTTAAATGCCTGAGATGTTCAAAAACAGTGATCAAAATTGATATTTTGTGATTCATTCACTAGGAGATCTTTTTTCAATCAATCTATAAATCTGTTGAAGTTATATGAATAATCGTTCTTTTTATTTCTCAACAAGCTAATGTTGTATATATGCAAGAATTGAAATCGTTATTGATATATTATCATTAAGTTATCAAAATTTCAATTAGTGGATTTTATCAAAAATCTAGAAAAAATTTAATAAATTGTTTTTGGACATTACACTAAATCCAAGTATAGGAAATGATTACTGTTTATGTTCAAAATCATGTTTAATTTATAATGAAATTCTTTCTATGTTACTATAAAGAATAATGTTATGTTTGATTTATACTATCAGTTTGATATAAATAGAAAGTAAAAGCATTTATTATATTATGTTTCTGTTTCATTTTGACTTTTATTACTTAACACTTTTCTTTTGCAACTTAATAGAAGAAGAATGAATTTAAGATATAATTAAATGTAAATTAGTTTGTTCTACCTATGAGTCTAACACTAACATGAAACAATAATTTTTATTCATCAAATCAAATTTATCATCGATCAAATTTTCTTTAGAGATCCGTATTCTTATATTTTATAATAAATACCTAAAACATCACTTCTCTATGTACTAGGTATTGATACTTAAGTTATCTAAGTTGACATTTCTTTTCGAAAAAATATTTAAAAATGATATCTCAGTCTAAAAGTAAAAAGTGATATTAGAATCTAGTCTTGAATATTTTTTAGAAAAATAAATCTTCGCAAAACATTATAACGAAAAACACATGCTCAGATGACATCTTATTTTAGCAAGTAATTTTAAATTAATTTATATAATTTTTTAAAATTTTGATTATTAGTTATATCAATAGTGATTAAAAGCCCACATGGTAATGGTAGTAATAGTAGCAGTATCTTTTATTTTAAAAGTATTTCGAGTTTAGTACATAAAATCATAATAAAGTAATAATTCTCCTATTTTATTTAAGACAAATATACATCAATTTGAATAGTTTGAGTTTTTTTTAAATACCTAGATTTTGAGTCTTTATTTTGAGATTCCTAAAAATCACAAACCTTGAAAATTCGAAAAATTCCCCTCTATGTTTAATGTTTTTTTGGTGTTTTTTTTTTCTGGTGTTCCTTCTTTTTTTCTCTCTTTCATTAATCTCTTTGAAATTTCCATATAATATAAAATTGATCTTGTTAATGAAAGAGTAGATAGTTTTCGAAAAATCAATAATTCAGAATAAATGGATGAATATAATTTATAGATTGTTAGAAATATTGAGATTAATGATTCAATCTTAATTTTAGATATTCTGATAAAAAACATAAATTTGTGAGGGATATTATATATAGTTGTTGAATCTTTGTACTTCAAATGTCTGTATAGAAAGTTGAAGTTCTCTAAAAAAAATAAAAAAAATAAAAACGCTTTAGATCAAAAATATCAAAAGTGCTAGTTTTAGAAGAAAAATTAATTATACCTAACATTTTGATATCAATACATAATAAGCTGCTATTTCTAGTGTTTATTGTACAATTTAAATTGTAATTCTAGTAATTATGAGTCTAATATAAAATAAAATTCATTTAAATAATATTATTTCAAGGTACTGAAGATAGTGATAAAAAGATTCAAAAAATGAATATAACATATTATTATAATCTACTTGTTTAAACCTATTTTAAAAAGTATGAGAAGAGAATGTATGGTTAGTTTTATGTTAATCATAAATCTCAAGCACTATTTAACATCGTTTATCATCATCTAGCTTAGATCATTATATAACTCACCTTCACCTCAACTTGTACCCTTTTATTTTAACACATATTGTGTCAATAATCTATTAACATGATTTAACATCGAATACAAAATATCAACAAGTGAATCACTTTTACTCAAATTTTCATTCTGTGATTTCAATATGCGATTTAGTAATCATTTATTATACAATTAATTTAAAAAGAAACTCACATACTATTAACTATCAAAATCATTCAAAAAAATAAAAAGCTCAATATTCAAAAGACTACCAAACTATATAATATGATATATGTAACACTTTTCCACAAAATAAAAAGCTTACTTTCTTATTTACAAATCCAAACAAATAAAAAAAAAATTTTTTTTTAAAAAAAAAACGATTGTTTAATATATATTCGATATAAATAAACATAAAGACTGCAAATCAATAGATTGTTTCAAATAAATTATAAAGAGAACATTGTTACATATTATATTTATTATTATATTCGAATTAAATATTTAAGTCTATATATTTATTTATTTCTTTTTAATTTGAATCAATAAATTTTTTAAAAAACTTATAGTTCAATTAAAACTCTCATTTGATCAATATTAATCGAATTTTAATTACTTTATTATCAATTAAAAATTCTTTACGTTCATGTTCTAAATTATATTAATTTTGATTAAAAATACAAAAAGATTAACTTATAAAAACCTTCGAATGCATCTTTAAATATAAAAGTTTATATACTTTGAAAAACAAATGAAATATTAAATAAACATTATTATTCAATAAAACTCGATTATATTAAAAAGAAACCTTTATTAAATAAGAAACTGTTGATATATTATTTCAATAAAAAATCAATATTCAATATTAAACCAATGCATATATTTGAATTATTGAAGAGCTTATATTGTTCTAATTGTCGATACAACTTGTAAAAATGAAAGGCTACCTAAGTAAGTATTAAAATGATTACCTACTATGTATAATATATTACATTCTACGCTACAATATAAAGTGAATAGTTCTACATTTTATATAAAAATTGAGCATGGATATCTAAATTTATAAAACCAGAAAGAAATATCATCATTTAATATATATTTGACATAGAATTCAGGGATCTTTGATCTAAAATTAAAAAGTTGAGAAAATCATAAGACGATTAGAAAACTGCAAATAGTTATATAGAGTTTTAAAATGCTATGTGTTTTTTTTTTTAAATCAAAGCGCTTTTGAAATTGTTTTTGCAAATAAATTCATGTTTTTCATTTAATCTTATGATTTTGAATGATTTTTAAAATTAAAAGAAAACTAGTATTATTTAGTAATTAGTAATACTTAGGTAATGTGAAAGTTTTTCAATGTCTTTAGAAGCTAGATCATTAAATTGTTTTTAAATAAATTTAATTACAATTGTTTTGTTAATTAATTTAAGAGAATGTAAAAGCCTTATCCTTTTGATTCTCTGTGTAGTTTATGAGAACAACATTATAAATTTCTTTTTGAAAACGTTAGTATAATGACTTGGGAGTATTACAGAGTAATTTTTCAAAATATTAATAGCGGTTAGTTTTATAATCATTCATTTATGTTTTGTATGAAAAACAATATGTAAAGAATAATATATAATTAAAATATGTTCTTTGAATGTTTTGAAAAAATTAATACATAATTAAAAAAATCTCAAATATTTTTGGTAGTAGCTCAATGTTATAATACGTTTTCAATATAAATCTTTATTTTAGTTTTTTAACTCCAAAATACTTTTTGATAAATCTTATTGTCGATTAGGTATACATTATAAACATGTCGATGTGAAAATGATTTACATTGAAATCATTAATATTATAACCACTAAGTATATATTATAAACTTACAAATTCTCACTATGTCATTCGAAATTTCAATATTATAATTATTTTGTTTCTTAATTCTCAAAGACTATAAATATGATTCAATTTTAGATTTATCTTCAATAGTTTTTTTGTAGTTGTAGGAGATCAAAAGTGTGTATCTAAGTAGTATCAATGTGCATGTATCAGAAATATTGATTCTATATTTATTATTTTATTTGAATCATCTAATAGAATCATTTGATATTGAATATTTATGATTATTCACAAAAGTTTGTATCAATTGTATTTCAAAAATTGAATCTTTTGATAATCTTCAAGATTTTGTATTAATAATAAATCACTATTTTAAAAATAAAACTAATATCAAAATCAGATACTCAATTATTCAGATTTAGTATAATAGGTATTGAAGTAATTGAAATTGTGATAAGTTCTCTTATATAGACAACATACCTAATTAACTCTAAATCACAACATTCTTGATAATTATAATTGATTAATTCGATCGTTGTTTAGTGATATAAGTTTCAAAACATAGATTGAGATAAATATAAATTATAGGATGATAAGTAACGTGAATTAACAGATTCAATAAGCAAAACAGAATTTCTTTTATCAAAATAGACCAATAAGTATAGAAACCTTTTATTGGGATTGGATCTATAAATATGAAATGTTAGAGTGTATAGTTTCAATTTGACATTCGTGAAAGCTACTTCTATTATCACATACCTATGGAAATATATATTATAAAGAAAGCCAGAGTAAATAAAGAATCACTAAGAGTTACTGATTCATTCTATTCAGAATGAAATTAATTATAAGAACTAAGACGTATTGAAATCTTGATATTTTGATCAAAATAAAGTCTATTATAGTTAATGTTTTCAAATCTTACAGAAAACAGTAAAGTATTTTCTCTGGACTTCTTATTATTCTTGTCCTTGTTATGAAAGCTTCATTTAATTGGTATTTTGTAAATTTAAATATTTAAATACAGTTATTAATTATCATTTAATATAACATGATTCATCATCGAGCGAACTATATAATTGAGCGGATCATTGTAAATACATACAAAATTCGTCTGTGTATAACCGCGCACTTTCTTTATTTATTAATATAATTTGAATTTGTTTAAAAAGTATTATAATTATTCATATAGATAATAAGAATTCTGATTTTATATAATAATTATTATAAAAATGATTTTTTGTCACGAAAATTATAGCAGCTTTACTTCATTTTCTGATATAAAAAAATATAGTAACAAAAACTATATTTTTACTTTTGAATATTTAAATTTTTATTTCCAAATAATATTGATTAGTTATTAAAATATGAATACCTAGGTATTGAGAAAAGGGGAATTTTGATATGATTCTGAAGTGGATTATATAGTAACATAGCCTATATATTGATAAACTAACTTAATAAAAAGCCAATGTTTTATTACTTTTAATATTATTTTTATTTTAATAAATAATGATTGATTATTAAAATATAAATATTAGAAAAGGTTAATTTTTACTGTAGTTTGATAGTGGTTTATTCGATGATATAATCTGCTTGATGACAAATCACATTACAATATATTAATTGAAAATGATGTTACCGTGCATTATAAAAATAATGATGCAATTTTTTTCTTGAAAATATTTTTTTTGAAAAATTAAAATCATTACAAAAGTATATGATAAAGATTAGATAATATTAGTTACTAGGACAAAGAGGCGAAGATTCAATACCTGTATATAGTAAAAATAATCATAACATGGTTTATCAGTATGCGGGCTATATCATTGTATAGGCTATTTTCACTTCAATTTTTTTTTCTTCTATTATGTATTCTAAAGTAGTTTATCAGCGAGCGGATCATTTGAAAATACACCAAAATTAGCTATTTTTAAATACTCTAATTTTAATAATTAGTCATTCTTTTTGAAAAATAAAGGATCAAAAAAATAATAATGAAAATTCAGTTTTTTAGCAATATAGTTTCTATATAAATATTTCTATTATATTGATTAAAAATTTGAAAATGTCACAAGTTTCGTTACAAAAAACTATTTCTATAATAATTTCTATATTAGTTAGAATTCCGATAAAAAATTAGATTTTTATAATACCTTTATAATTCAATTTTAAAAAATCAATTTTGAATTTTTTTTATCAATAAATAAAGAAAGTGTACAATTACATATAAACGAATTTTGTATATAAACTGAGTAATCCGCTCAATGATATAATACGGTCGCTAATAAGCTATGTTAGGTATTAATAATTTATAATGAATCCAAACAATTGAGCAGCCTATGCATTCGTTGATATTGAGTTTATTCAAAAACATTAAACAAGAAGTATTCAAAATATTATTGAGACATATAATATTTTATATACAATATTATAATGAAAGATACATAAATTTTATATTTATAATATATCAATATTAAATCCATAATTCTTTAGAATTAAAAAGGAATATTATTATTGAATGTGTATTTAGAATTTATTTGACTAAAAAATTATTTAAATTTAAGAATATAAAAATAATAAGAATATTAGAAGATTTCGAATATATAGATCTATAAGATATTGAATCAAATTAAAAGCATGTTTTAATGATACTTATAATTGTCAGGATGTTTTTAACAAAGAATAATTTCGATTAATTATAAATACCTTCCTAGGTATAAAAACGAATTTTAATACTTTGAATAGCAATTTTTAAAATTATAGTAAGATAGGTTTTTATAATATGAATCATTAACACAATAATACTCATTATTAATACTAATGAAGCTAATAGAAATAAATCAATACTCACCTAGGTATAATGAGATAATCGAGAACAAATTATAATAACAATGTATGGAAATAAAAACAATAAAATTATTTTCATATTTGTAATAATATAAATATTAATTAATTTCGTTAATGAATACAACCAAATTAATTGTTTTGTAGATTAAATTTGTAATAACTAAAAAATTTTCACGAAAATATTCAAAATCGAAGAAAAATATTTAATATCAATACTAAATAAATATAAAAGCTATGAGTTATTAGGTTTTCAAAAATGTCACGAAAAGATCAATATTGCATGTTTTTATTGAAATAATCATCAAAGTAATGAATTCATCAAGCTATTTACTGACTATGTTTTGAAAATCGAATTCATTACAGATTGTTAAATTGTCTATTTAGAATATAACATCAGAGTCACGCAGAACAGCTTTAATATTTAACTTTGAAGCTACTTTTTCGAAATTAGATATTCGAATCTGTGTATTTTTTTTCAATTTAGATTAATCGACTTCTTAAAACTGTTACAATTCAATCAGTATTAATTCGATATTGAATATTTTGTTACCTACAAATCAAACTGTTTGGTATCCATACTCAAAATTATATTACCTAAGTAGCTTCAATTCAAATTTTGAAGAAATTAATTAACAAAGATGTATTGTTGATTATAAAGATTTAAATATTTTGGAGAACAAACAAAATGTTAAGTAAATGTTGACATACAAAATTTTGTTCATTATGTTAAAAAGGAATATTTATTAAACAAAAAAAGTATGGATACCTAAATTATCTCAACAAAAAATTGGTATTTAGATTCAATACAATAAGTATTAAAAAGAAGAGAATCTTAACAGGAAAACATGTTTTTGGTTTGAATTCATATTGATCTTTCTAAATGCTAAAATCAAAGGTGCTTATTGAATACGCAATCTTTATTCTATTATATTACTTTTTTATCATTATTTTTGATAAAGATTATGAAATGCATGAAAGATTTTACATGACAGAATGTTTTGAATTTATTTTCTACAGTCAAATTAATATTTTATTCTTATGTATCGTTTCAAAAAGTTGTTTTCAAATAATTCAAATCCGAATTCAAAGATATATAATTCACATGGAATTCATTTCTAAATTTGAAATGTGTATTAATTGATCAATTCACGAGGATTACTTGATTATTTTTATCATCTAAAAATAATAATATCTTCCAAGTTTTCGAGAATAAAATATACAATGTGGAAAGTTGTTGATTGTCAAGAAAATTGTTTCTTTACCACCTAGATATATCTACTTGATTTGATAGATATTCATTATAATATCAAAATTAGTTTATTTCAACCTTTCGTTAGTATTGCATAGATATATTATTTAAATAGAAATCTACAAGTATCATAGCCATTTGAAATCAAATATATAATACTTTATTATTTATAGTTGAATGATAATGTAATTATATGATTTATTGAAATCACATTGAAAGTTACTTATAGGTAAGAACAAAAAGATCGAGTACAAAACAATCAATTAAATTATCAAAATCAAAAATCAAAAATTCTTCTGATCCTTTTCTTTTTTAAAAAGCTCAAATATAATTACAAACATATTATTGAGGTAATAGTAGTAGTAGTAGTAGCATTGATTATGGTTTAATAGATATAGATTTAAAATCTATATTAATATCTATATTTTGTAATCTTTCAAAAGATATAAAGAAGTATTGAACTAAAAGTACTTAAAATTAGAAGAATTAGATAATCATAGAAAATGTATTTAATTTCTGATAAACTTTATAAAGCTATTGAAAAAGATTTCTCTTAGTTCCTTTAAAAATGAATATATATGAATTTTAAATAACATTTACATTTATTGTAAAAAAAAAAACACTTTAAAAGTTTATCTTAATATTGATGAAAATTTGAAGAATGTAAAAAAATAAAGTTTTTCTAATCGAAAATACAAATTTTATAAAAGATAAACTAGAATAGAAAATATTAATTGTATTCCTTTAATAGTATATCATTGAGTAAAACACTCTAAATACACACAAAATTTGTTTATACCTACATAACCATACACTTTATTTAGTTATTGATATAGTTTAAGTTTTATTAATTTTTATTATAATTACTTTTATAAATTTTAATATTTAGTAATTTATGAGAAATTTGATTTAATATAATAGTTATTACCTAGGTATGAAAATAGTTTTCTCTAACAGAAATCGTAGCAATTCACACTTCTCTTTAATATACAGTACTAAGGCACAGCTGTTCGTCGAAAACCAAAATCAAAAATATTTATATAAAACCAGATTAACAAAAGGCTTATATTTTATTATCATCTAACATTCTTTTTACTTTGAAAAATAATAATTGATTACAAATTGAATTCAAAAATGAATTGAAAATTCAAATATTTTATAATGTGTTTGTATGTTTATATTAATGAGTAGATTGAGAGCTTTATTGCTTTCAATTTTTATATTAAGAAAAATCTAATGTTTTACTCCAAAAACATTCAATCACTGAAAGTCTGTCTATAGAAACAATTATATTTTAAACTAATATTTATTAATATTCTAATTTTATATTGAAATCTTACTACCTTCTAAATTAATAACTTCATTTTTAAGAACAGAAAAATCGAATCGATAAATTGCAAATTATATATTTTTTATCGCCTATTTCAATAAAAAATGAAATTATACTTAACACATTTGTTTCTATTGATATACTGTTTCAATTCGTTTTTAAATAAAAAAATTGGTTATTCAAGAGCGTTGTTCATCTTTTCTTAGTTGAGTTCTTCTATAATAGAATCTTTATTGAATTTTAAAATAAAATATAATGTTTAAAATTCAAGTTTAAAAATCTTAGAAATAACCTTCATTATAAAATCTTAATTTTAAGAATTCTTTGATTTTCTGTTTTATAATTCTTAGTAATTATTAAGAAGGGTTATACTTAATCAAAGAATATACTATCTTGAATAATATTAATATAAAAGAAAAATTATAGTTTAGTTTTTTCAAATTGTTTTTCCGAATACCAAATTTGTATTTCTAAAATGAATAATAATTAGAGCAGTTCTCCAGACTAGATGATAGTATCTTTATATTATAGTAATTAAAATTAGATTAATAAATCTAATATATAAGTTCTTTGATTCTAATATTAAGTATTGTAATATAGCTTACATAATGCAATCTAAAAGCCTTAATTCTCCTAACATGCTATTATTCAAAGTTATAAAACAAACAAAAAAAGGTTGTACCTAGGTATGAATCATTACAATACTGTACAATGAAATATTAATAAATAATTGATAATTCTGATGAAACTGTAAATATGAAACATAACGTATTGAATCTTTATAACTCTTTGTACGACATAGTTTTAAAATATTGTAAAAATAGCTATACACTAGTCTTGCTTATTATAATAATAAAACTAATAATGCAGTTATTACATTTCTTAAATAAATCACTATTTTCGGTTTCTTTGATATAAGATAGATTTTATTTTTTTCATTTTAATTCACAATACTTTCAACTTTTTTAATCAAAATCTTATTATTGTTTTCTGATAAATAAAAAGTTTTACATACCTAGGTACAAAAGTTATTACTATGATTATAGTATGATCAAAGTATAATTAAGGATCTAATATATAAAGAATCAATAAAACAAGAAATTTTTATAACATATTATACAATACTTTGTGAGTAAATAATTTATTGTTTCTGAAACTAAGTTCAATCAAATTCTTAATAAAAAAGAAATCTATGGGTTAGTAGCAAATATGAATTGATATATATTTAGTTATCTTGTTTAAAGAGTGACATTTGAATAGAATAGTAAAAAGTATTTCGTATATCTATTCATGTCATAATAGCATCTCATCCCCATGATATTATTATTTCAATATAATAAATAAAATTAGTAATTCAATTTAAACTTATTTTATATATTAGAATTCTATTATATCAAAGATTAACATTAATCCGAGTAAAGACAATTTATTTTATTTTGAATATGATAATATATTTCAATTCTTTAAACATATATAGAGATGAACACAATAAATGTTTAGAAACAAATAAAGAATCTATTTTTCTTATTTATTATATAGGTTGTATATAATGTCTTTAATTAATATTTAATATATTCTTAAATGTTACGTATATGATAGCTATATCTATTTTAGGGAACTTAACAGAGATATCAATAATATAATATAAAATAATCTTGGTAGATACTTTTTTTTTACATTTGTAAAGAGTTGAGAAAAAGCTTACATTTTTTACTTTTACAACTATTTCCAAAGTTATGTTACGTTGGTAATACTCAGTATTTAAATAGATGGTGATAAACATTATTATTATGAATATTAAAACACTAGATTTAATACACAGAACACAATTTAAAACTCAATGCATTATTATTACAACAAACATTACAAACCTAGGTACCTAGGTATATACTATGTTATTATCTTTAATCTAATTCAATATTAAGTTGTAGTAACTAATACATCAAATAAAAGAAATCTTTTAAAAAGAACAATTTCTCTTTAACTTTCTTAATCTAATTATTCAACCTTTATTGATTTCCAAGATTCCTTCTGCATGTAGTCGTGAAAATCATTATAAAAATGTTTGAATAATCATTTCTAACTGATATATTCCGAAATAAAATTCAAAATTGAAAGCTAATCAATAGGTAATAATAAAATACCAATGCTCTATGTATTCAAATCTTATAATACCTAGGTACCTAGGTATCTAAATATTTTCGAAAAGAATTTGAATTCTTTTTGTTAATTTTTAATTGTAAATGTTTTGAATAGTATGAAGTTTACAGCTTTACAGTTTTAGAATTGATGATTATTTATTTGATGAATGAAATGTCCCGAAAAGGCCTAGGCACTTGCGTATTGAAATATACCTAGGTAGGTTAAACTTTATAATTGCAGTAGTAAATAATATTAATTTTATTAATATAAAATACATAAGGTGTATACACATAATTCATGATAATAATAGAACAATATCGCATCAATACCACATTAATTTCAAAGTTATAATAATGATGATAAATTGTAAAATACATCGGTAACTCATAATTATTGCATGGCTTAAATTAATTTTTAACTTTTGAAATACAATGATAGTGTCTAAATATTCGTCGAATAACGAAATCATACCAAAAATAATCATTTTGCCATATTTGTACTTATAAATAATAAATGTTTAAAATCAATTGAAATTGACTGAAAGAGCTCGATATTATATTAAAAAAATCCATTATTTATAACACTCAATTAAGAGGAAAAAAGTTCCTTAATTCCTATTAATTTTATTAATAAACTTCAAGATTTTCAAAAATTTAAATTCATATCAACTTTATATACCTAGGTATTGATTTTAATTTCATAATTACAAAATTTATCAGAAACATTTAATATCTAGGTATAGAAAGACAAGTATTGAATTAGAATCAAAGTATTGATTTCCCTATTCCATAGTATAGTTAGAGGTAATTCTACTCAGGAATTCCTTAGTTTCATAATTTAATTTCATAATTTGATTAATCTTTTATAAGAGTACTGAGTTTTGAAAGAGATATATTAAAGTAACAATTTATAATCATTTATGAAGGTTGTCGAGCTTTTTCGAAGAATCAACTTTGTGTGAATTTTGTGGAGGTTATAGTATATATCAATCAAAAAGATTTTTAAATTTCAAAGCAACATATTGAAGAGTTAAATCAAGGAATAAAACTAAGGAATAAATTAGGGAATGAAATTAAGGGATAAAATAAAATGAGGGGATAGTGTTTATAAACTTCTGAGTAAAATCCAGCTGATGAATATCGTGTCATAGTATTATAAGAACTAATTATTGACTGAGTTTCTAAATTAATTTGGTATTAATAACACTTTTATTTCGAACACTTCATTTTTAATGATATAGTGATATCATTGATCCGTATATTTATTGTTACTGGGTAAAAGTCAAAACCTTGGAATGTGATTCGCATAACTGAGTCATGATAATGTCCAAAGTTGAGAGAATAATTCGAAATCAAACATTATTCAAAGAAAAAGTCTTTTAAATTTTATCAAGAATATTAGTCTAAAAATGTTGCACGTTGATATTTTTGTAGTCCTGAATAAGAATAGGAAATATCAAATATCCAATTTACCAAAATCAAAAAATCGTGAAAAAGTCACAATTCGAAAGATTAGTATTCAATTTTCTAAAACGAAAAAATAGGAGGAAATAATTAGTTACCTAGGTATTGGATTTACAGTAACCATGCACTTCTATTTGGTCGGTCTCAATAGCGCATCAAAATAAGTCGTTTTGTTATTTTTTGAAAAACAGCTTAATATTCTTTCGAATGATTTTACAATTTTGAATGTCAATAGTTCGATACTTTATTTATTCATAATATTCGATAAAAGATTTTCTTTCTTTTTAAACAATTAAAAAATATAAGGCATATCTTTAAAATTTCATTATTAAAAAGTTGATAAAAATTGCCTTATTTTGGCTATAATTTCTAATATTCAAAAATTGTAAAACGTTAAATGAATACTCTACCTATAGTATGTAGAATCTCCAAAAAGAAAATAAATAACTTTATGAAATAAAATATGAGAATCAATAAATTGTTATATATATCTTTATCATAGATGAATTGTTTTCTGTAACACTAAATATATTCAAATGATGAGTTTTGATGCCCTGATACTGTAGTAATGGTATCAAAACTTAGTTTGTATGTAAATTAGATTTTAGTAAGATTAGATCCTAAAGAGAATAGAATATAATCAATTTTGCTAAGATTATCAATACAAATCTTGAAATGATAGAACGTACTTTATAATAAGATAAGTGTTGTAATATCATTTCAAAAACATTGACTTATTTAATGTATTCATCAAATCAAAATTGAATACCACAAAAATAAAAGAAACGAAAAAAAATAGGAGTTAGAATAATGTAAGTACCTAGGTAGGTAAGCTTGAAATCAAATATCGTACTTTCTTTCCACCCCTTTTTGTGGTCACCATTTTACACCAAACATCACTTTTCAGCCTATTAATGTCTTCACATAAACACAATATAGTTTAATAAGATTCTATGCATACATAATTTACATTTTTTTAGTCTCGACTGAAAGAAATTAGACTTTGACGGTTTCTCTGGATCGAAATCTTAAGCCTCAAAATATCGGGTCTAAAATTTATACATAAATCACAATAAAATTTAGAATTTCATTTAAAGCTTTATTAAAACCGCAGCAATAGTTGTTGGAACAATAATCTATTCATTTATTTAGTGATTTCAAACTTGAATCTATATAATAGTTTAAAAGAAATTGAAAGTAATTAACAATCATAAATACAAATCTTTTGCAAGGATTATTAATCTCTGCAATTTCAAAAGTACTCTTCTACATAGGTACTTTTTACATTGAGAAGTTCAATAATCTTTTGAATCTATTTTTTTAAAATGTAATACAATACCTAACATAATAAGAACTTCTATTTTATTTTGAATAATTTGTTGATATTTGTTCAAGAATCATTAGAAATTCAATGAAATTTTAAGTTTGTACTTATGTAATTTATGTACAAATTTAAAAATCTATATTTGGAGATTTTAAATCTCAATTAAGAGAAATTTTAAAAATCTGAAGATTTCTATATAGCTTCAAAATAACCTGAACTACATATATACATTATAAATAAGAACATAAAAATTGTCAATTCCTGTGATTTTTGGCATAAAAGAGTGGTCTAAAAGAGGGGTGGCCAGAAAGTATGATAGTTCAGTTAGGTAATATCAAGGTGGTTTTGAATATTCTATAAGATTAATGAGTAAAAAAGTTTATTTCATATTATCAAATATCGTAAAGATAACTCTCTTAAATTAAATACCAATAAAGGGTTAAAACATATAATCATATGAACATTGTTGAAATAAAAACACCTTTTTAATGTATGATTTTTATTAGATTCTAGTATCAGTCAAAACTACTTAGGTATAAGAATAATATTATATTTTCAATGAATTGAATTCATTCTCATTTACTCATAAATAGTCATTTTAAGAAGAAATTCTTAGATAACCTTCATTATTTTTAGAAGCAAAGTAGGATTTCTCCTTGTTTCTCAAACTTTCAATACAAGCTAATCTATTCATCGTAATTTAAGTGACTTCCATTAATTGATCGCTCAAAAATATAATGATCTTTCTAAAATATATGATTATTTTGAAAAGAATGTTTAGTTATTATTGAGAAGATGATTTTTTTAATCTTTTTGATCTCGCTTTGACATTAACTCTATCTATGATTACAATAGTATTTGATTTAAAAATTGAGAGTGGCAGCCTTCCAAATGAATTTGATGTTTACCTGCAATGCATTTATTCAAAAGTCATTTTTTAAAAGTACTAACTATTATGTCATTTTTGATTGAAATCATACTTTTGAATTAATATTCTACAATTTGATTAATGTGATTTATCATCGAACAGACCATATCATCGAGCAAACCGCTTTCATTTCAATTTACATTTTCAATTCTATATTATTCAATAGGTAACAATTAAATCAATTGATTAAAGTTAGGTGTAAAAATTTTAATAATTCAAAATCTATTATATTATCTTGATAAACTTTTATATTAAACTTTTTTTATTTTTATTATAATATCAATCAGAAATACTTCTTTATTAGAATTTTTTTTGATATTTATTTTATTAAATTTGAATACCTAGGTATTAATCTTTTATTGAAACAATATATTAAAAGATTTTGTTTAATTAATATTTTTTCTTGATATAAATGAGTTTTTTTGTATATTGATATTTACTTAATATAATGAAAATAAGTAATTCGAGATTTTAATAAAGTTGATTGAAAAATAACTTTGATTAGATTATAAAAGGATTGAAAGATTTATTGATTTTGATTAAAAAAAGGGCGAGTAAATATACAAATATAAATACCTATCTAATATCGAGAATATACTTTTAAAATTAAATAAAATCATACCTATTTTTCGAAACTCTAATTTCATATTTAAAAAATAATAATGGTTTTCTATATATAACTTTAAGAACTATAAATAATTCAATTCTTGAAATATAATTGATATATATTTTGATAAATCTATTAATTTGATTCTCATTTAAAAATTTCAGATTATTAAAATAATCAGTATCAAATAATTGAATTTAATAATGTAAATATAATAATAAATGTAAATATATGATATTATTTTTTTATAATATATTTAAAAAAACTAATAATTTAAAGCTTTTATATTTATTTAATATTAATATTTGATGTTTATTTTTTTTGGATTTATAATATATTTATTAAGATATTTCAATTATTTTAAATTCATTTTATTATTGATTTATTTATTAGATATAGATTTAATAATTGATTTTATAAAAAGATTGATTTAATATATTAATTGAAAAAATAAATCTATTTTTAAATTATCAAAAATAAAGAAATAGTTTCATTATTTTTATTTTTATATATTATTATTATAATTTATTTTCAATTATTTAATTACATTATATTATTTTTATTAATTCGTTTAATATTAATTGTTATTATTTTAAAATATACTGTATTTATTATAAAATTCATTTCAATGAGATTATAAAAATCATTATTCAAAATACTATATTTCACTGATATATTTACAATTAATTGAAATTACTTTTCAATAAACTTAAAATCTTTACAAAAAACTCTTTGAAAATCATAAATACAATTAAAACATATCTTTAATTCAATTCAATACTTTACAAATCAATACATTCAAAACTTCCTAATATATTTCATATCTTTCAATTCAAAAATATAATTCGTTATATCTTCCATCTCCTTATATTTAAATAAAAACCCATTTAAATTCATATCAAAAATATATTCCATAACAAATTTTTCTTTTAATTCTATAAATTTATATTAGTTCATTCAAATTTCAAAATAAAAAATTGAATTATTTATTTTATAAATGAAAATTATATAAAAAGTATTATATAATTAACAAATCGTTCGAAAACTTAATTTTTTGTTGTTTTTGATAACTTTAATAATTAAAAACAAGTATATTTTCTTATTTATAAATTATTTAATGAATAATTGATAAATTGTATATTGAAGTTCAAGATATAATTTAAAATACAAGTAGTCTATTTGATGATATAGTCCGCTCGACAATAAATTACGTTATATTAAAATATAAGTTTATTAATTCTTTTTCAATTTATTTCTATATTTTAAAATTTCTTGCGGAATAATAGTATACAGAAATATAGTTTGGGTACACACTATGAGACCTTTGTACAAACAGATATTCTTTGAAAGGAAAAATAGAATCGAATTGTTATCTTTTAATCTTTATATTTTCCTAAAGCATTCGTTTAGTTTATAATATAATTGAAATCTAAAAGTTTTAACATTTATTTTATTATTGTCATAAGTTTATTATTTCGATATATTGTTCAACTATAAGATTTTTCTTTTTTATTGTTAAAAATAGTATTGAATTATTAATACTTTCAAATTTAGTTTTAATATGTTTTAGAATCTGTATTTTATTTGTATTACATGATTTTTATATATTAAAATTCTTAAAAGATTTTAATTATTATCTTATTTGAGTTCGAACTTTGAAGCTATCTACAGATCTTTCGAAATTTGAAAAGAGTAATTTCTATATTTGTTCAAACAAATAAGATTTTACTATAAATGGAATTTTTTTTTTGCATCTATATCTAAATGTGTATTAAAATTCAAATCATATTGTTCGCTTTTTTTTTAGACCCAGATGAGTATACTAAAACTGTTATTATTAGACAGACTTCGTAAAGTGTATACAGAAAGAGTATACATAGGTATGGATTAAAAAGTGTTGTTCTGTCTAACTTTCTTCAAAGAGAGAACGCTATTCTATACCAGAAGTAGTATCGTCTTATTTTTATGTTACGCATAAGATAGAGTGATATCTAATATCAGCGTGATTTATAGTCAAATAAGATTGACATATTCCATTAGTTAAGAAATCTAAAATTATTCTTTTTATTTACCTAATATAAAAGCTATTCAATTTTTTTTTGGAACTAAAACTTGACTCAAGCTTTAAATAGATTAAAAGATTTTTTTAAAACTCATAGATTCTTCATTATAAAGATATTGAGAAATATCAAGTTTTTCACCTTCAATTTATTTGAAGATCTTTAAAGTTATATTTGAATTCAAATACAAATCTTTTAGGTATTCAACTCATCGAGATATCTCTTTTTCTTCTTTTCTAATTTGAATCTTGTTATTAAATTCAAAACCATCAAAATACTTAAAAGTATATTTATTATTTACCTTTAAAGTGTTTTACTATTTTTAAAAGAATTTATAATACAAAATATTCCTAATTATTAATCATTAGATTAAATATTTACTTCTTCTATTTTAATATTCTACGGGTTTGATACATACTTAGGTAAGTCATTTCCATTTTCTTTACTTAATTGGGTTTCAATCATAAAAAGCCTATTAATATCAATATGTTAGTGATGTTGAAGCTTTAGATAATAACTTTTATTTTTGTTTATAAAAGATGAAATAAAATACTACCTAGCTACCTAGATAATTTTACTTGGGTACATAAATTGCTACACAAATAAGCGAATTTCAAAATATCAATTCATTTCTTAAATTCAAAGAACTCAAAATCTAGTTCGTATTTTAAATGTATATTTGTATAATAACTATTAAGAAATATGGAAATTCAGGAATTACTAATGTATTATCGATTTTAACAATACCTAGGTACCTAATGACCATAGTTGTTTCATAAGAAAAGATAGAATTGAAATTGTAGAAGGGATTGAAAAGAAGGAAACGATGATCTAAACTAATTTTTCTATACAGTTAATTTTACAATTGAATATAGTAAAATTTATATTAAACGCAAGTTGAAACTCCAATTTCTGTTTTATAATTGATCTTTCAATATGAAAGAAGAAGTCAATAAAATTCGTAGCTTTTTTTATTAACATTAAGGCACTGAAAACTTTGGATTCTTTTTATAACTCTATTAGAATTCGATAAAGCTGTATGGTTTGTTGCTTTCACTAAATCTTTTTGTTTCTTATTTTTAATAGATTGTTAATAACGTTTTTCGAATACCTAGGTAGATGACTTTTCAGATTCTAAACTAAGAATATAATCTTTGATTCATTGCTTCTTTTGATTGATAATTTTTGATTCAAAATTTAATTCACTTTTATTGAGCTTAAATGCAGTTCAAGTTCTAGAAAAATATATTAGCTTTATAGATTTTTGAGTCCTTTATTTATTTAATCGAAGATTTCGAATGAAACTAAAGTGTGAATTTTGACCTTTTGATTGGGTATTATATGGACATATAAAAACTGATTCTTCGAAATAGTTATGAAATATCTTCTCAAACAGGTATTGATGAGATAAATATTTTATCAATAAAGATTAATAGTGTACTCGAACGTTTCCATTTTACTTTCATTCTAAAAAATTGTAGCTTCATTTTTTAGATTTTAAATTGATCTCTTTCATTTTCCTTTTTTCTAACTAAACAAAAAGACTTTATATTCTTAATTAGTATTTCACAGATTGTTTCATTTCAATTTGTTAATCATGTTGAATGTTCACTTCTTTTTTGAAGTAAAACAAAAGGTGTAGATACATATATCATATAATAATTATATGTTTAATTCTATTATTATCATTACAGTCATCAACGTCAGAAGAATTAAATATATAAACCCTTATGTAATCTTTTGATTTTTGAGTATCAATCTCTAAGATTTACAAGCTTTAAATTTGATAATTGAAATGAATAATTCAGAATCTTGAAGCTATTATCTACCTAACCAATATGTCTACATCTTGCACAACTCTGTATCTTGTATACTTTTATTTATTAGATTGAAAATTAATAATCAATTCAGGAAACAATATAATACTTTTAACACTAAAATATAGAAATTTTAAGAATATTCAGAAATGACTTTATATTTTTTTTAGAAGATTTGAAATACAAATCCAAATATTAATCAATACATAATAACGTTGTTTTTAGCATACTAAAAAATTATACAAATTATAATACAATCTATTTATAGAATCAAAATTAGCCTTTTATAACTTCTAATATTAACTTTGTCGAAAAAAGACTGGAAAACTAAAATGATTCTAAGATTGAAGATATTCATAAGATTTTAAATTGTTAATAATCTTTTAAATATTGAAAAGTCTTTTAATGATTTTTTTAAGAATAAAATGTTTCTAATCTCTTGAGAGAATTGATAACATTAAATATTTACAAATTCCAGAAAAATAAAATGTGTTTAAAAAGATTATTTAAAAAGAATACACTAAATAAAAGTTAAAATAATTTTTTTTTAATAAATCCAAGATCAAAAACGTAAAGTTACTTTCAATCTAAACTCTTATATTGATACAAATATGTAATTACACTACAATGACAATAAGACAAGTGAATAAAAAGAGACCATGTAATATATATATATATATATATTAGAATATCAACTATTAGATCGAAGATAAGAATGTGAATTGCTTTTCGTTAAGTGAAATAAAGAAAATTTATAAATACTAACCACAATACAATCACATAACCAGTATATGCTCAATCAATACACATAATTTTGGGAGTTTTTCTTTAAAACTCGAATTTTTCGTACAATTTTACCTTATTAGGTAGCAAGTTATTAGTATCTTATAAGAGCAATTTTCAATCGAAATCTAATTTATATTAATTGAATCTCCTATATACCTTTGTATCATATTAATTCCATTTTTAATAGCTTTTTAATAATAACATTTTGCTACAGTTCCTGTATTTATATAAATGATTCCAATATATAGTCTCATTTCAAAACTTTATTAGGTATCACACATGCTTTATTTGATTTTTTTGATAATGAAAAGAAACAAAGAAGACAAATTTTGTTTACTTAGATATTTATATGAACAATATCTCAAAACTACGAACAATCCAAAATATGATATTTGTATTACTAAACTTAGTTTGAATTTATTTTTATACTACCTAGGTACTTAGATTCTAGCATTACTACATAATCTACGGCTTCAGATTAAACCCTTTAATGTTTGAAATTAAGACTTGAAATGTATATTTATGGTTGAAGGTTAAAATCCGAATTTAAAAATTGAAGTCTAGACATTATAAGTTTTACAAAATTAGTATTCAAACTTTTTTAAAGAAGCTATTACATGAATTTTCTAAAAAGTGCTTTTAGATTTTTGAAGAATAAAATTGATTATAGAACTAGCTAAAATCCATAATTTTGACCCAGAATCTACATCACAAAGCTAAAATCTAACATAGAATCTTACCAGTTGAAATCAAACATTGAATGATATTAAAATCAACATATATCAGTATTGGTAGCATAGAAATAAGCAAGTTTGGTTTTAACAGTACGAAATTGATTTACCATTACAGTAATTCTACCTCGTTATTGAATTTTGGTTTCCAAATTTTGAAATAAGATCATTTAAATATACTTAGATACCTAAGTATGTTCTATTTTGAAATAAAACTATTCATAATTTGTGATTCATGGTATTATATATGTTCACGCTTAAAGTAATACCAATAAAAAAATTATCTATTTCTTAAATCTATCACATTTTTTTTGGAAATAAAAAGTCACCTATATTCAATTTACATTTCGAACTCAGAAAATTTATGTCAAATATTAAAATCATTTTCAATTTGGTGATGATGAACAGAAATAATACCTAGGTATATAATATATATTTATTCTTTTTGTTTATGTTTAACTAATAATGTATATCGAATGTACTATTCCTGTCTATATTAATCCAACAATCTTTTACTACAAGTGAAATATTGTTATAATGTGTACAAATTACAATGTATATTGAAAAAGATCTAATTTATTATTAGGTTCAGGGTATTTAAATAATTCTGCCATTGTAAGTTTATAATCAACAGTTTTCCATTTGTTTATTAATTTGTTTATTGAGTTTTGAAAAGCTTTAACATTAAATAACTAACATATTTTTGGTTGGTTCGAAGATTTTAGATTTAAACATAGATTTCAATTTAAAAGTTTAACATCTCTAAATGGATTTAATGGAAAGGATATATTTAGATTTAGATTCAGATTTGGGTTTAGAATCTAATTCAGATTCTGAAAAGTCATAAAGCTTGTTTTTCAAAATTTTAAAAACTATGATTATTTGTTATAGTGTAATAGCCACAATTAGACTGACGTTGCACTTATATTTTGCTGAGATTTATAATTTTAAATCTCTTTTATTTTGATTTATGAAGGATTCGAAACATTATTTATAAAAATGTTTTCAATTACATCAATTAGATAAATGTGAAAATTATATCATTAGAATAATCAAAAATGCATTTTGTAAAAGGGTTTTCAGATATATCAAATATTGAGTTCATTGAAGAAAGTATCATATGTGGTATTATATAAGAAAAGAAGAGGGTGTTATAAGGGCGATAACTATATAGGATATAAGCATTTTAAATTTGTATGTGATTATGTTATTGAACTTGTAGTAGATACCTAGGTATAAAAGTATGAAGAAAGATGAGTTTTGTAAAATAAAAAAACTGATTGTGAATTCAAATTGAAATTTGAATGGTATTCAATATTGAAATCAAAATATTGGTTTCTCAATATGCTTTGATAATTATATTGTATTTCTATTTTTCAATAAATAAATAAAATTTAAAGAATTTTAATATCTTTATTTTTATTATCTCAATAGTTTTATTAATTATTGAATACTAAAATTCCCAAATTTCAGAAACATTCTTCAATTCATTATTATTTGAGAATATAATAATACTTTATTTTATTAGGAAATCAATAGAAATGTTGTTCATATTTATTTTCAAGTAGTTGATTATAATTGTTATATCCTACCCAGATAATGAACTATAATAAAAATGTTTTTTATATAAACTAACTTTGAATTTCAAATAAGAGTAAACAGCAAACTAGATATCTATGATAAAAAAGTAATTCCCTTACTAATCAGAAAAATAATCCATTATTATAAATATTTTCATGACTTTATAAATATTGTTAACATTTAGAAAAATCAAGTTTTTTGAAAATTTATTCTACAAGAAAAGAATTAACATAAATTAAACACTCTTTCATATATATACAATAAGTTTTACTAGAAATAAGAGTTTCAAGAATTATGATTATACCTATTGTAATATTAATTCGTGATGAATATAAACACTGTTATAATTATGTATACAATAAAATTGCACTTAAGATTTTTCTTAAAATTATAAAACTAGCCGTCGGGGAAGAAGAATTCTTCAGACTGTGGATTCATAGAAGGTTTTTTCTTATTTTTGAGATACATAAAATTTTAATCTTATTTCTTTAATCTTTATAGGGGCCAGCCCCCAAACCCCCGATCCTCGTCATACTCGAGATTTAATTATAAATAATAATGATCTGCTTATATAAGAAATTATAGTTTTCCTCTAATAATATAAATAATCATCTGCTTATATGATTTACCGGTTTATTAATCAAGGAAGGATATTGAGGTTTTGATCTAATAGTTTATTAGCTAGATTTATAATGAGATATTTATATTGATATATAACTTTACAATTAGAACTCAAAAAGTGATAAAAATAATATATTTGAAAAATATATAGCAAGTTTTAATAGAAGACATCTTTAGTAATTAATTATATATCTTTAAAAGATAATATATTAAATTGAAATTATTCTATGATGATTTAATCTTTTTATTAATTAAAATAATTCTATTCTAATATTAATATATTATTTATAGTCAATCAAAAGGTGTTTCATGAATCTACAAATATGAAAATGATCTGTTATGGAAATATAATATATGAAGTAAATTTCCATTGAGTACTATATATATATTATCTTCAACAATTATAATAAATATGATTTATTAATAATTAGTGAATTCGTAGAAGCAAACCAAGTAATATACTAATAATAAATATCTTTTTCTATTTCAATAGACTATAAGCCCAAATGATGTAATAGTAAAGTATATGATTTAAGATTGTAACATATAAACAGACTTACATCTACAATTTGCGATTAAGTAGAAATTAGAAAGAATTCACACGGCGATATATAATCGAAACTAATATCAATTAGCTCTATATAAGATATATAGAAGCTAACTCTATAAAGAATACTATAAAGCATACTACTTAAGAGAGCGTATTAAAATCATATATATAATATTAAACAATATACTAATAAGAAATATATTTTTCTACTCTAATGGATTTGTAGAAGCAAACGAAGTGGAAATGTATTTATGTATTATATAATCATATATCTATATAGTAAGTCATTTTCATATTTGTAGATTTATAAAACCCCTTTTGATTGGTTATAAGTAATATGCCGATGTTAGAGCAGGGTTGTTTTAGTTGATAAGGAGGCTAAATTATTATAGAATAATTTCAATTTAGTATATAATCTTTTAAAGATATATAAATTAATTATTAAAGATATATTCTATTAGATTTTGCTATACACTTTTCAAATATATTATTTTTATTATTTTCTAAGCTCTAATTGTAAAGTTATATATCAATATAGATATCTCACTATAAATCTAATCAATTATCAGGTCGAAATCTCAACATCCTTGATTAGTAAGCCGTCAGGTTATGTAAGCGAGAATAAGAGAGAGAATGAGAGAAGAGAATAAGAGAAGAGAATAAGAGAAGAGAATTAGGAAGAGAATTATAAGATTTTGAGGTTTTGAGGTTTTGAAGTTTTAAAGTTTAATTACATTTCTAATATCTTTATATAAGCTAGAAGTAAGAGATTAGTAAAGTTTATAAACTATTATTATTATTATTATTTATAATTAAGTCTCGAGCGTAGCGAGAATTGAGGGTTTGAGGGCTCGCCCCCATAAAGATTAGAGAATTAAAATTAAAATTTTATATATCTCAAAAATAAGAAAAAAAGAAAAAAAAACTTCTATGAATTCACAGTCTCAAAAATTCTTTTTCCCCGACGGCTAGTATCCCTGTGGTAGCAAAGTTAATACTTTCGACGAAAAGAAATTCAATATAAATCCCCATACAAATTTTTTATATATATATTACATTTATAATATATTCAATTCATTAATAACGATATAATCAATTCATTAATGATAAATGAAATCAATATAGAATGAGATTCGTTTAGTATTAACTTTTGATAAAAAAAAAGAAAATAGTAACCCTGAAAAACCTTAGAGATTTTAGGATTGATGAATATTAAAGTTCTAGAAAAGGTAGATGGAAGGGGAGCGAACATAAGAGTTAAAAGGAGAAAGGAAACGAATATAAAAATTAAAAGAAGGAGAAGAGCTAGGAGAAGAGAGGGAGGCATTAGCTGAAAGCTTAAAGGGGATTATTCATTTCATTTTCAATTTATTCTTCAATTAGAAGCTTTATTATTATATTATATTATATAGAATATATTATTTATATATATTATTTATTTAGTTCTAATTTATATATTTATATTCAATTTAATTATTAATCGAATTCAATATGAATAAAGTATTAATTATTTTAAGCTAGAATTTAAGAATTTCATTAAATCTCTTTGAAGTAAAAATTTCTAATTATTTATGAAAGAAAAAGCTCCCTAATAAATACTTTAAAAACGCTTTTTTCAATACATTATAAAAATATTGAATACTTTCTGGGGCTGATAAAGCGGCCACTTCGTCAATCGCGGATTCTGCCACCACAGGGGTAACAGTAATAGAATTTATAATGAGATTATCATTAATAATACATTTGAAGCTAAAGTTATTATTATAGTTCTTAAATGAATAAATTATCTTTAGCTTTTCTAATATTAAATAGATTTTATTTTTCTTATCTTATTATATAATATTTTTAAATAAAGCGAAACCTTTTTCTAAATAAAGGTTATGAATATAATTGAAATATAATTAAGACTTTTATATAAAAAGTTTAGTTAAACATAATATATAGGGATTAAAAAAGGATCAATTTCTTTAATATATTATATGTTACTTCATAATTAATATTATAGAGTTTTTGAGATAGATCTTAATTAATTTATTGATAAAAAAGAAATTTACAAGTTTAAGTAAGAATAGAGATTGTTTTTATTTAATTGTTTTATTCAGAGAATACTATTTAAATAAAATGTTAAAGGCTTTTTATATATTTATTATTATTATAATGACAGTTCAATCCTGTAATGTTGCTGTCTTAGTATTATAAGTAAAACTAGTAATTAGATTTATAGCTATTATATATAATAGGGCTTTACTATATTAAAACCTAAGAATAATCTAAATGAAAACTGTTTATTTTATTTCCTATATAATAATATATTTTAATCCTTTGGGTATACAAAAAATAAATACAATAAATCTTTGAAATTAAAGAAAGAATTTGTTTTTCTCATTTGTTTTAAGAAATATAATTATTTTTATTTGTTTTTAGATTTATAAGAGAAAGAAAATAGAAAGACGTTTGTTATACAAATTATGTATAATATATTTGATCAGCTTTTAGTATATTTTAAAAAGTTATATGATAATTCTATTCATTTTTTAAAAATATATTAAAAGTATTAATAATAATTCTTTGTACCTCTTTTAATAATACAACATGAAATCACTCTAATATTATTATATTCTATTAATATATTAATGAATTATTAACTAAATTATTTTTTTACAAAAAAAGTGATTTAGAATCATAAAACTAACAAAACCAAAATTCAATATAATTAATAAAATCACTTGAATCGGGTATTAATAAATAAGAGTTTATATTTTTCGTATATATATAGTACTACAGACCTTGTGGATAGTAAGATTGTTAAGGAGGTAAACCTCTAATAATTCAATCTTATTGAATTCTACGAATGTAAATGCTAGTTTTCTTCGCATTCGTTTGGTCTTACAGCGGTTATCGAATTAAAGTCATTTACCTACGTTTGCGTATTTACATATATTATCATATCATCGAAGAAAATACTCACACCTCAGAGCAACCGCACCACATGATCGACCAATCAATCACCGTATTGATACTTAAACAGAGCCCATTAGAAAAGACTTAGTCCGAAGGCCCTACAGTCCATGGAATTCACCGGTACAGCTATTATTTTTGTTCCTCGCTGTGGCATTAAACTTATCAGATTGAAAGGACTTATTACCATTCAATACCACCGCCAACGCTCAAATATTAAGTAATGATTCGCATTTCCACTCAAGTAACTTATTGGTCTCATTAAACGAGGACCTTGAAGATAATCCCGGCCTACAGTTGTTATGCTAATGGTAAATCGGAATCACCTGCATCTGAGGGGCATTGAAATTCGCAGATGAAGGATCTCATTTACCCACGCATCGGTGCGATCCTACAGTGATCTAAAGCGTGCATATGAAGGATTGTTTGAGAAGATAGGGGTCGAATAGTTCTAATGTTTGATTTGCAGTGATTAGTAAAGTACAATTTGTGATATTGAAGGATTGTGGCACAGTATAAAGTGAACGCTCGTGATCACCAATCCGCGGTCAATATCTCGACACAAGCTTCCAATCACTCATGCACAGCGAATGCTTGAAGGCGGAGCGTGCTCTTGGGCGTTCTTGGTACATTAAGTGAATTATTGTTATTTCCCATTCAAAATTGCAATACAACAAGCCTTGCTGGTAAGCGAGGTATCTTGCATATATATAGCTTACCTCTTTGTTCTCCTAGACCTAATATATTCTTCACATGTTCCTTCTTACTTTCAACTTGAATGTCTTTTGCAAAGTATAATTCTCATCGAAAAGAAACAATGGCATCCTTCTCCAAGTTACAAAATGACATGCCTGATGAAACATCCATAGAAGTAAGTTACTGCCCGCACCCTTCATCTCTCATTCCGCTCTAAATTTCAGTCGAAAAACCTCCCTTTGCCAGCATGATTGATTAACCTTGGTCTTGAGTTCCAAGTTACCATCTCAATCTTTCTCATCAAAACTCACATAGCATAAGCTAACTGTATGCTAGGAGAATATCAATGGCCTAGCTATTGATAAGTTGGCTGTGCCTGATTCAGAACTAGCCTCTGCTGTTTGGGAGAGCACATCCAAGTGGCTTCCTCGACGAAATGATGATTGCGACTTTTGGTGGCAGTCAACCGGTCCTCAACTTGGTGCCCTACTTTTTCATGCTGGATACAGTGTCGCTCAGCAGTACGAGGGCTTGCTATTCCACTATCATGTTCTGTAAGTTCAATCTTTCGTTCGGATGTTTGTTCTCACTACTCACCTCTGATCCCCAATGTTAATTGAAAATGATTGTGTTACATCCCATGTACTCTCTAATCCTCCCCAAACAGCACCAATGCCTCCCTTCACCCATTTGTCTTCAAACCCTAGTTCTTGATAGGTGAATCTAACTCCTTGGCCCTGCAGTGTACCGCGCCTTGGTCCTCGCCCAACATCGTCTTCCCTCGCTGGCGGGTCACCATATAAATGGAAGTCCTTCATGCAAGACGACTTTAAGCCAATCGAATACAGTTGGAAATGGGACACTGGAAAATTGTTGTCGAACGGAAACATGTCGAAGCCTGATCTCAGACTGGTTATTGAGGCAATTGGTCCGCTCACCGGAACAACACAGGATCCTCTCAACCAGGTCGCCACCGGAGAAATTCTTCGCGAGCTAGACTCCGTAAACCCCAAAGTAGACTTGACTTGGTTTCATCAAGTGTCTCGTGCTATATTTGGAGACGTAGATGTCACTGGAGCTAAGGATCATATCCAAGCAGCAGATCTGGCCGATGTGGGCAGTTCGTCAATGTTTCTTGCCTTTCAATTTCTCAAAGGCGACCCCAAGAGCGATTCTCCCATCAAGGCTTACTTCATGCCACCAGGATGGGCAAAGTCGAGAGGAACTGACAATCGAGCCCACGAAAAAATCATAGCAGCCATTCGAAGCCTCGGACATAAAGATAAGCATGAATGGACCACGCTAGATCAATTGTTGTCGTTTTTCAATGATAACGAGAATGGAAGACAATTGTCTACTCCTTTCATAGTCTCAACCGATTGCATGATATCTTCAGAATGTCGATTGAAGATATATGTTCGTACACCTAGAGCTAGCTTCGATTCTGTTGTAGATATTCTTAGCATGGGGGGGAAACGAGCAGGATTCGAGAAGAACTTTCAGGAACTCAAGGATCTTTGGCGCTTAACCTTTGACCTTCCAATTGGATTTTCAACATCGGAGGATCTACCCCTACGAGAGCATGGCACCAGTGGCATGTGCTACCATTTCGAAATTCACCAAGCAAACGCGCTTCCAGACGTCAAGCTATACATACCAACCAAGCACTATGGACAGTCAGACATGAAAGTTGCTAAAGGACTCACCAAATACCTTGAGCTTTATGGGCGAGGAACTTATGCGGCCGACTACATGAAAGCATTAAAGCAATTGGCACCTCTCCATCAGCTTGAGACCTCTTCTGGTGTCCAATCGTACATATCTTGTGCATTGGAGAAGGAAAGTTTAAGCCTCACGACCTACTTTAATCCTTGCATCCCTTTGGAGATTAGAGATCTTTTGTTAGTAAATTGATAATTGGTGGGGTGGAGGGTTGATCGATATTGACAGGATTTCATGACGACCGGATTCTTGATATAAGGACATGCGACATGTGATTGGTGATCGCATGCGCTAGATTATTACTTACTTTACCTGGAGTAGAGAAATTAGATAGATCCTTCAAATTAGAGAATCCTCTAAAGAGCTTACGTTTATCTATTCCAGATTACTGATCGATGTCTGCTTCTTCTCCAACTGCTATGTGTTCGTGATTGTATCATACCGTGATCGACTCCTTCGCCGCACGTTGTATACCAAATAGTGAGCACAATTTCTGAAGTACTAATTCAGGTAACATGATATTTTGTTTACTATATAGGAAGAAAAGTTAAATCACAAAGGGTATTAGAAGGTGCTCATGCTCTGTACTCGATTTTAGAAACAAAAACCAGATATCTTTTGAAGAACGAGGCTAATAAAGTAGGCAGGTACGATTGATCACATGTACTTGTTCGAGGTGGATGGGGTATCAATGGTGCTGTTGTGTTCGCCTGTCAAGACCCATAGGGTGGTAGTGATAAATATCGTTGTTCCGCAACACCTGTTGGTCATTTCCATGTACCGCTAGATCGACCATCGTGGCGGCCAGCTCAGTAATTCCAACCGACAATGAGCTACCAAAAACGCACTGGAGTATAGTCGCATTTTTAGGTAGCACCGCTCCTGGCTTGACAAGATAAACCTTGAATGCACTCTGAATGCTACCCTCTGAAGTTTCCAAGACCCTTGCCTCTGCTGCACCTCTGATTCGCCGTCCATTGGCAAAGTACCACAGGGACCGTTCTTTCTGACCTTCTTCTGAAGGTGGTTCGGTGAAGGCCCCGCCGAGCTGAACATATCGAAATTGCGACGACCCAAGAGGCCGTGCCTTTATGCAATCGATAAACGTGAGGGGAAATTCAATATCGACTCTCTTGTCGCCATTATATGTGCCCAAACACCAGATTGCGGCATCAGCAGTTTTCAATTCGTTGGCAGTAGATTCGTCATACGAGGTGAAATCGTTGAGAATGATTACTTTGACTTTGGGATTTTCGGCCAAGGCTTCGGAATTCCGACGAGTGAGAAGAACAACAGAAGTTATGGACGGATGATTCAGACATTGGGAAAGAACTTCACCCCCAATGTACCCTGTACTGCCCGATAGAACAACCTTCATTTTGAAGATTGGAGTTTATAGACGATAATAGCGCGGGATGGTCTATTAATACCACGTGATGTAATTTACCAAAAGAACTCGTTATACTAGCTTTGGTTGGAGTTTGGTAAAATGAATGATAAAGAGGAAGTTGATCAATTCGACTTGAAGATGTGATAATCAAGGGAATATATATATTCAAGATTCGATTGCCAAGATTCAATCCTTAGTGATACTCGGTGGAGAATGGCGGTCGAAAGGTATAGCCGAGAAATGAGACGAAACCTACGTTGCTTGGATGCCTATGTATTCTTATCTCCCACTTTTGATGTAATCAAGACCTGTTTGAATTTTCTAGGTTTCTCTTTCTCTAGTTTTCATGATCCAACATGAAATCTCCGTGACTGAGAGAAAGATACTTTTTCATTTATGTCACGTGAGAGAACCGAAGCATTTTCCTGAAATTTTACCTTGTAAATGGCGTAGAGTAAGCAGCAATGCTCACCTTCTCGCTTGAATTGACCAACCGAGAGGCTGATTCAGTGAGTAAATTAAAATTAGTACTAAATCTACCGGCTTCAAAATATAGAAAGGCTGCGCACATGGGGATTGTAAATGTCGAATCATGTCCCATGATTTCAGGTGCTTCTACATTTCATGGTCAATTATTTCCTGTGTGATATACATATATTCATGGAATCTGTGCCTAGAATGTAGCCAGATCAACTGGCTTTCGATATGTTATGATTGCTTCTAATTTTCGCTATATATCAAAGATTCAGATTTCTATCCTAGTGTGCTCTGTTCACCTATTAACTGCTTACTAGGCAGGCGAAAGTTAAGATCGTGCATCTGCCTTGTCTCAGAAGACTAAACGTAATTATTCTAATTGCGTTCTTTCCAGAAATGTTTACTTCGAAAGTGTGTGAACGAAGTGATGACTTCAATTCAATTACCACTGTAATACAGCTAATGTAGTAAAGCCCTAAGCGAATGCGAAAGAGACTAGCTCTTTTAGTAAGTCTATATAAGACTTACTACTTTCAATACGTAGCTAGCTCTTTATATAGAATACAATTAGACATACAGGACCTACGCAATTCGTGGGTGCTACGTCTTCCGTATCCTTCTCGCACCAACAGAAAGGAAGGATGTTATAAACTCGATGACTTTTTGTTCCAGAGTTGTAAAGTCATCACTTGACTGTGTCATAACCTTAGAAATAGCAGGGTTAATACTTGTGAATATTGTATCTATAAATTACATTTGTTGTAAAAACGTATCAAGAGTGACAGTCGAATTTATTCCCCCTTTGAACTGAACAGTGCAACTTTAACCCCGTTGCGGCTCTCCGTGGTCATTCTTACCATCTCGACATACTCCAAAACAGTATCTCTATTCTCAATACTAGCAAAACTTCTTGTCATTCTGACGAGCAGATATACAGATTGCGTAAGTACCTGTTGTTGGGCAGGACAGATGCGAGGACCACCCAGAAAGGGAGTGAACTCCCAAACCATTCTTTTATCGTTCAATCGCTGTGGCTTGAATTCATCAACGTCATTTCCCCCTGTGCGTATTGAAATGCCAGTAGCTGTCTCCATCATAGGTGATAATAAGAAGTAAATGAATCTCTGACTGATTAGAAAAAGATGACACACGCAGTGAATAAATTAAGGACCAAGCAATACTCACAAATGTCTTTATCGTGATTCGGACCCCATATATTTAAAGCAACCACATCTCCCTGCTCTACAAGTATAAGGGACTGGCCGTCCGGGCCACCGCCTACTGGAAGAATCGTGTTTCTGAGCGCTAGAAGTTGAGAACGACCTGCAGGACCTTGAAGACGAAGTGTTTTCTTGAAGAACATTTCTAAAAGAATGTAGTGATTTTAAAGACTCAAAAGTGAGAGGTTGGCTACCGAACCCAATACTTTCAGCTCGAAGTTGGGCCCATATCTCGGGATTTCTTGCAAGATGGAACAAACAATTCGCTATGAGTACAAAAGTTGTGTCTCGTCCAGGCATGAATACATTCATAATCTGATAGCAGAGTTGAAGAGGATCCTTGATTTGCTGGACCAATTCATTTAGGAGAATATGTCGACGTACTGCATTTCCACTACTGGTAACTTTTTCCTCGGCAGGCTCCTTGTCAAGCACTCGTTTGACATGTGCATCAACATACGAGTAAACCCTCCCAGTACCCCTCTTCCAGCTTCTGTCGAAGGAGTAGATAAATTGAAGCTTTCCAGCTGACCGCCTTTTCCCAACGCCTGCAAGGGCGCCATTGAAGGCTTTCAGTAATCCTTTCGAATTATTTGGGTCATCGGGAAGTTGTGCATCAATGGATTGCCCAAAGAGAAACTCAGTTGAGAGATCAAGAAAATGAACCGTGGCATGTTAATACTCTATTGGTCAACTCAAAGGTTGTCCTTACCAAATTATGTAGTGGCTCTTGGAGATCGATTGCGCTCCCATCACTTGGGATAAGATCAAGAAATCTATCGACGTGGAAACTGAGGGTGTCCATATCGGAGACTTCAGCTCTCGAAAAGATATGTTTTACAATGTCCCTGGAATGTTTCCACTAGTTAATTCAATTAGCGTCTGTTCGCAATGAACATGTTAAGTACAGGCGAACGTACCGCTTTACTATCTAGAGAGAGGACTCCGTCACCTAGAAATTCCTTGAAGAAGTTTTGCGCTGGCTTTCCATAATCCCCAGAAGAAAGAGCGCAAACTTGCTGTATGCTGCGAACTTCTATGGTATTGATAACTCTGGTGCCAAAGAAATTTTCCTCGAAGGCTTTTCCGATCTTGTTGAAGTGTTCCATGAACAAGGTCATTTGGCGACCTTCACCAACAGCCTTCACTCTCTTCTTCATCAAGTCGGTGCCCCATATTAAATCCTGATGAGGGTATTTCTGAACCTTTTTACAGCCATACTGCTTAGCAGCTACCCTAAAAGCACGACAAGAATTCCATCTTCGACGAAAATATACAATAAGACTGATACAAACAGTATACAGTAGAGCGCTCGTTATGGGGTGGATGATCATGAGATTTAAGAAGGAATCGAATGTGAACGCAGATATGCTTAAGAGAAGCAAGGAGGGGAAACTACCGTTCAGAACGAAGAAATGGAGGATGATATAAAGCAAAATATATACTATTCCAGCAGCTTGACCTGATGTAGCACACTGCATGATCTGGATAGGCCACCAACCCGGATTTAGAACGTGTGTAAGGTTAGCTTTTGTTGATATTCGTGCCTAGGCCAGTTTTCACTTGGACAATCGATAATATCATCTAAATTCGCTGCGAACAAGTCAAATCGTCATAGAGACCTAGACGGCTACAAAATTCAGATGTAGTTGAGGAGGATGAGAGTGATTCATGACCAGCCGACGCAATTGTGGTGCTTAAGTTGGAAATGCATAATATTCGAGAATAATGTAGAAATAGATGTACATTTTGACGTGCCGAAGTTGCTAGGAAATTCCAACAGAGGTCCAACAACAATTATGAATACGTGCCCCACAGATAACATATTGTGTGTGTAAGTGTTGGTTTCCGTGCAAAACCTTACAATTAGCATTAAATGTTTTAGGTGACTGAGTTGTTTTGTGCATGCCGTGCAAATGCGATGTATAGATATGAAAACGGTGGGAGAGGAATTCGGCTGGAGTACGCATTTCTAAATCAACAAAAACCCAGAGAACATCACTATCTGTTTGTATTGATAATCTTGAATAACGGACCATGTTCCATTGCTGTATGAAATGATCTTGTTAATAGTCTTGAGATGCAGAAAAAGAAGTGTGGCACTGGGCGGTGTTGACCAAGCATAAACTGCCAGATTATTCATGTAAGTCTTACTCTTCAGTGTCTTGCATATTTGAATATTTCGATGTAAACTAATTCAACACAACAGAGGCAGCAGGTGTGTAAGTCAGTCGGGTTGAGCAAGCAGGAATACGTTAATGATACTTAAAATACGAAAGCTGGCAGAAGAGATCTCTGTTTGGCGTAGACCTGTAATATAGGAACTATCCATTTACCTTCCTTTAGATGTAATACGGGACGAGGTCCGAATGGGTCATCATCCACGACGAAGTTCATTCATGCTACACTATGAGCGGGACGAGAAGTGAGAAGGGGTGTGGATGGGGATGGAACCACTCAGAAAGTTGGGATGAGAGTATGATGTAAGAAAACAACTAGAACTGTCTATGAATTGTATTTGACGCTAGAAAGGTGCAAGCAAACCGACCCTATTTATGCTTTGAGGGAGGCAACTATACCGGCACTTAATCTCATGACCTCTCATTGAACGAATAGAATGAAATAAGCCCATGTTTAAGTAGGAAATAATGAAGGGAATATACCACATATAAAGCAGAACGTAGTGCACTTTTTCCTGCTCAGAGGGGATATTATATTTTCCTAATTCCTAGTAGTACACAGAAGACCCATTTCCGCTTTTTGGTTTCATTCCATTCCATTTTGATCCCAATTGTCATAATCATCTCAAGCCAAGCAAAAACTTTCCACCACCTTCTTTGCCACCCTCACCACCGCCGGGTAAGTAAGTGACATTAGGATTGCTTGCCAAGGTCTGTGCAATCTCCCTGCTAGCCTCAATTCTTCTAATCATAATCAGACCATCTCCTGCCTTCGCAACAGCCTTGCTAATAGTATCTGCACTCTCTGCTTCACCCTCTGCACGGATGACGTTGGCCTGTCTTTCTTGCTCTGCCTTCTCAACAATGAATCTCGCCCTTTCGGCATCTTGTTGAGCAATCTGCTTTTGTTCGACAGCGCGAGTGAATTCTTTACCAAATGTCATATGGGTGATTGAGACATCTTCGAGCGCAATATTGAATTCTTGGGCACGCTTGAGGAGATCTGATCGAATGCGGTTGCTGACGGCTTCACGCTGGGTAATAAGTTCAGCAGCATCAAACTGAGCGACGATGGATTTAAGGACTTCGTTTCCGATAGAGGGCAGAACTCTCTCATCATAATCTTGTCCCAGGTTCTACTGCGGGTTAGTATACCAGCGACTTAACACGGAAAGAGGCGACAAACCTGGTAGATCTTGGGCAGCTGTTGGACCTCAGGTCTATGTAGAACTCTCAGTGTCAAGCTGACCATTTGCAAATCCTTACTTCCAGTGGTCGTTGAAATGTTTCTGGGTTTCGTGCGTACATCGTAGATGATGCTTCTTTGTAACCAAGGAATCAAAAAATGTGTACCCTCATTGACGACTGTCTCCTTGACTCCGGATAAACGATCGAAAATAACTGCTCGAGAGCCACCCTTCACATCATATATAGAGGACTGAACAGCCGCAGTTGCAATTCCCAAAGGAACGATGAACTTGTAGAGGTTATTTAGAGACTGTGCCATCTTGAAAGTGATCTATGGGTGGTGGAAATGGAGATGTGCGGGAGATACTTTTCGAAGGCGGGATATCTAGAAGCTCAGTGCGGAGGGGAGGCTCACTGCAGCTTGACATTTTTGGAGGAATCTCGCGCTAGTGATGATTGGTGAACATGGCAGGGGTGTCGGATGAATGCTTGGCGATTATAATCCGATTGCCCGACTTCTATTCGGATTAATAGAACTTCTGCTTTTACGAATAATACCTGACAATTGAAACTGTTGACACTTCGCACATCATTCAAAATGAGACCTACTTCAATCCTTAGATCTGGTGGTGACGGAGAGGTTGGAAAGTACGGAAAGTGAGTATTTCCCACAAGATTCCTCTTGCGAAGGAGGAAGAATCTTCACGGGTCTTCACGGGTGGCCAGACAATTATATGAGTGTGGGAAGGCTATGGTTTACAAGATGTTTGGCATGCTAATGTGTGTGTTACTCTACAGATACCTTGGTGGCTGGGGTAACTTGGGTGAGTTTGAAGAGCATTTCCTACCAGTACTCGGCATTCTGAAATCCCCGCAAAAATCACTCGACGCACACGAACCTCGCGAGATGCTAGATGGAGGATTTAATGAGTAGAAGAGGATGGGGAGGGGATTGTGCAAGCGCCGACAATACGAGATTAATCAGGCGGTATCGAGCAACGAGGAGGAACAGTGGACTGATGTGGGATATACAGGCTCCCAACCCCAGAAGGGTGTCGCATCATATGCACTCAGTGCCAACCGACAACGTCCTCTCGCCGGCGCCTTGAACGCAGCTATCTTCAACACCTGGAGACGATTCCGTGGCCAAGTCCTTTATGTTGCACCACCATTCATTATCGCATACACTGCCATGGAATGGGCTATTGAGAGGTTTGTCTTATTGTCTGCGATCTCGCCAAAGTGCATTGCGTTCTAACTAGCTTTGGTAGAAACGAATACTTGAACTCCAAGCCGGGAAGATTGGAGTTTGGTGGCGAGGAATAGAGCTTGGAAAGTACATGACCAGCATGCTAAGCGGTATTTGGTGTTGAACCTTTCCTGATCCTCCAAACCGAAGAAGTTTGGTGGCTATGCGAGATTCGAGGAAGAAATTGGGGTGTAAAGTATTAGACTGGGATTTTGCAATGCATCATGGTTTCTAAAAGAGTGTTTCTACGCAAGTTATTAGGGTGTGACTTTTGCTATTTGTGAAAGCATTATGATATGGTGATTTGGACATGAATGAGGCCGATAATACAGGAAGACATGATATTACTCAAAACCCACACATCCGTGAAGTCTTTCATGCTGGCCAAACCTTTGATACTATTATAACATCTTTTAAGCAATTCCATTTCACCAGACGTGCCCAAGTTACAGCTTTTTGCGAGTTTTTGAGAGTTTTTATAGCAGCTCCCGATCTAGTTTAGTGCGAATTGACCCGCCGAACATTTTGTAAAAAAGTTCTGAACCCTCAAGCTCTGATTTCATCGCAAAACAACAAATTTGTCCAATTAACACCACCAACAATTTTGTCTTGTACATTAAATATTCTTTCCAAAGTAAAAGTTTAGGATATCCAAAATGGGCAAAGATAAATCCGAGAAGCGCGACAAGAAGGAGAAGAAGGAGAAGAGAAGTGAAACCGATGGTGTTAAGAAATCTTCCAAGAAGGACAAGAAGGTCAAGCTCAGTGAAGACAATGTAGCTGCTGCCATTGCCGAAGTTACCAAGGAGCCAGAGGATGTTGAGGTCATGGACATTGTGATTGAGGAGGATAAGGAAGGTGCAGCTGCCGAAATCAAACCAGTAGGAGCTTTGGTTCCGTTCGCAAACCCATTGGCCGATGAAAAGGTCGCAAAGAAGGTGCTCAAGAGTGTCAAGAAAGGTAAATCAAGTCGCCCTTCTCTTTTTTCAATTGTTGTGCAGTCCTCATTGTGGACGCATTTTTGCGATGAAAAATGCTGACTGTCGTTCGTAGCTGCCAAAAACAAGACTCTCAAGCGTGGTGTTAAGGAAGTCGTCAAAGCTCTACGCAAATCTCCTCAAGGTGCCAGCAATACCGTTTTCCCAGGTGTCGTCATCCTTGCTGCTGACATTTCGCCAATGGATGTCATTTCCCACATTCCAATCTTGTGCGAAGACCACAACGTGCCATACATCTTCGTTACCAGCAGAGCCGAATTGGGAGCAGCAGGTAACACAAAGAGACCTACAAGTGTGGTAATGGTTACCGAGGCGAGATCGGGCGCAAAGAAGGCCGAGAAGATCGAGGGCGAGGAAGAGTTCAAGGAAGTCTACAAGGATTTGGTCAAGGTTGTGGAGAAGGAGGGCAGGAATGTTAGAGTCTAAAAAGAATGGTGTTGGAGAAAAACAAAAAACTTTCTACTTATGGGTTGGCTACAGATACACTTTTCGGCTGTATCATATTAAGAGCATGTCTTACCGTGCTTGGACATTACAATGGCGTTTGTGAGTATGGATAGGGCTAGGAATAAAGAAAACGTTCAATTTTAATTCAACCTTTGTGTAGAATATATGCATGAAGAAATTTGGGTGCTATCATCTGTTTATTTTGCTAAAGTCCCGCAGCTTCATATTATCTACAGTACGTACTAATGTGCGATACTCAGCGCGCTCGAAACCGTCCAATTTAGTTCTCTATCTCCGTCCTTGCTCTCGATCAGTTACCCGTGAGTGGCGAGAGAACGTCGTGTTCTTCTGCTGTATAGTCTGCCTTGGTAGTTTTATCCTCGACTGACGAACTTGGATCGATACCATCATAGACACGGGTGTCTGAGCCAGCCACGCTGCCATCATTCCAATCTCCCAATGATAATCGTCCGACAGCTTGAGCTACCGCGGGTTCCATCACTTCGCCTGCATCTGTCTTCTCTGCCTCCTCATGCACATTTGCCTCAGCCTCTTGCTTTTCGTTCTCAATACTCTCTCCCTTTGCAAGCAATCTTGTTGAGGATCCTTCGATCATCTGTGTATGGTTCTCTCCTTGTGATGATGATGGGTATTCTGCACTTTTTCTCAACATTGCTTCCTTGTTTTTATGCGCTTCCTCGCTTTGCAATTCCTCCTCCCAATCTCCATCATAACCACGATCAATTTCCGCCTCGGCTTGTCTCAGGTCCTCTGTCCATCCTTGTACCTTCTCAGTCTCTACTTCTACCGCGTCAAGGAATATTCCTACCGCATCCATTTTCGAAGCTATTGGTGTATCACTGTCTAGCTTTTCCAGCAGGTTCTCCTTTATCTTTACAGAATGCTGAAGTTCTTTCAAAAGTTGTGTGTCTCTTCTTGGTAGATCCAACAGTGTCTGTTCTGCTAAGCTTCGATTTTCTTGCTGTTTTCTTTCATGCATTGCTCCCAGTTCTGCAGCGTCCAAAATTGCCAATCTCTCTCCTAGGTCAGCCAAATCAATATGAATATATGGTCGATTATTACTAGTGATATGACCAGAATTGGTGCCTCCTGTGTCTTCTTTCTTAGTGACATCAGCCTTGGTGCCTGGAAGTGTGTTTACATCGCAGCCAAGCCCTCCAAACCAAGAAGCCGACTCATTTTTCTCGGTCTTAGTTCCCGGAAGAGACGAAAGAGGTGTTGTTACGCCAGGCTCAATTGCATTAGGTGTATCGGACGACTTTCTTGCAGAATACCAGAATCTAGAATCTCCTAATTCATAGGGAACGTTGTCATGACCAATTGGACGTGGTTCTCGGCCCCAATACCATGTTGTAGATTTGCCTGGTACTACTGGAGTGGTATCTTCCCAGTCAGTAGCAAACATGTTTGTCTTGACTCGAGGTGCGATATTCTCACTAGTCCGGTCATTAGAAGGCAGACCTGGAAGTACTTGTGCCGTATCTTGTCCCACAGGAGGAATTCCAACTCTTGTTTGAGAAGCAGCTTCTGAGCCTGTAGTAGCATAGCAATCAGGGAGTCCTTGAGAAGAAACATCCTGATGATCGGAAATTCCGTTTATAAGTATTCGAGGACCAGGATGCTGATCAAGCGTATCTTGTTCAATTGGAAGGCTTTTCGGCTCTAAGTGAGGAGCAGTTTCTTGGACAGCAGCGACCTGACATCGTCGCGAAATGCCATCTAAAAAAAGACCTGCACTCAGTTGAATTTTCTCTCCTGCCACCTTCGAAATTGTTGGCTCTTGCGTTGGACAAACCCATTCTAGTCTGCCGGTCTGAGGCCAGAATACCAATCTCTCTGGTTCTCCGCCATCTGCGACGCCTGCATCTCGCAACAAATTGACATATTGTAGACTATAGTCGGGATTTTGTCCAGCCTCCATCAACTTCATCGCAATCTTCGACTTTGCCTCCTGGAGATTTGTCGCCAATCTCTCCATAACCCCTGTTGCCCAAATATTTTCCAAGTGTCCCCAACCGTCTCCATGCAAAACCCACTTCTTGGATGTGCCCCAGCGCTGATCGAATTTAAGTTGCTCTTCAGCGATTCGCAACCAATAGTTCAACACTCCCGCATATTTCTTTACTTTTTCGATCCATTCCTTTGCCGTGATCTGTTGAGCATGGAGTTGGTCATCTCGCACGTAGACACTTCGTCCCGGTTCTGTTTTCATTAGTCCATCAACCTCCTTCGCGACATCCATACACATATTCACGAAGAATTTCCGTGTTGAAGACGATCCATACGAAATCAACAACCATCTCAAAGCCGTTGAAGAAGTTACCGTCTGGTATTCTAGCACTTTACCAAGTTGATATTCTTCCTGCTGACCAAAAATGGCAGTGATATGGCTAGCAACGCTTAGTGAAGAAATAAGACCACGCTCCAGTGCTTTATCAACATTGTATTTGAACTCTGGATAATCTGTATTGAGAAATAGCCTTTCGATAAATATATGATTGAGCCATGACATGTTGAGGGACTCTCCTTCGACTGGACCTGTCAAAAGTGTCACGAAAAGGGCTTAGAGACAGGGTTAAGTGCTTACCGAGAGTCGAAAAGGAGTTCTGATCTGTAGTAGAATTGTTTTCCTCCATACTTACCAAGTTTCTGGAAGGAAAAAAGTTGTATGGTTTGTATGGATAAGCTAAAAAAAAAACAAGAGCTTGAAAGGGATTTGAAATGTGTTTTGTAAAGTGATTTGCGTGAGTATTTGTAAAGTGTAGGAATGGGTGTTGGCACAAAGAGAGAGCGGTTTAAATACTGGATCAGATTGATGAATTGTTCCGGCACACGTAACTGTGATTGTTTAAGTTCAAGCTCTTACAACATAATCACAATCATAGACTGTGTTAATAAAGATGTGTATAATAATTAATTGTTTCGCTTGATGCAAACTTTTTCTTGAGTGAATGTTCGCTATCTTCAAACAATTGTTTAATGTCTGACAAAATGTTTTTGGTGCTTCAATTTCTTTGAAGGAATTAAACCCCTTTCTTCCAACAACTATCTTGTACCCAATCACCTTTGATTTTCATAACCCCCCTTAAACAAGCCTCACAGTTTGCTTTCCTCTTCTTAGCCTCATCCAAGAGTTTCCATGAGAGTGGGCAACCATCCACAGGGGAGTTACAACCTTTGGGATATTTTTTTTTCTGGTTTATGACTCCTGGATACTTTACGAGAAAGTGGAGGGCACGATGTGATATCTACAAATACCGACTAGCGACTACGCCTCTAAAGCCAATTGAACAACGAAACAAGTACTGACTCCCAACTCTACAAGTATGATGAACACCAAGATCATATGCCGCAATGTCTTCCACTAAGCCTGGGGGGCTTTCGGATCCAGCAGCAGGAAGCTGAGGAGAATTATGCGAAGGAACGCTCTCGCTATCAGAGGTAGCATTGTCAGGATCATCGTTGGCGAGCGCCATGGTCGCAGTCGATCAGGAGTCTTGTTTGGCGAGATTTTTCTAGGCGCCTGGATGCGTCTGAATGTATCTGAACACTCTGCAACAGGAGAGGAGGGACCCAAGAACAAGAAGTACAGAGGTAGTCAAGCAGACCGACAGATACCAATCGAAAGATTTGTACGAAGCAAGGCACGGATATTGAAACGACGTGGTGCTGGTGAGCGAGTGAGTGAGGAATCGCTGAGATGTAGATCCAAAAAGATTATTATATGTATCTAAGTTATGCGCTGTTCATATATGGTATGTTTGTATGATGTAGAGAAGAAAGAAAAAGAAGAGGACGAGAGGAAGAGATGGGTATTTAAACAAACGGATATTTATAGTTCTTTCCTTTTTTCTATGCCGATGAATGATAGGATTCTCTGGACGAAGCAGGTGCGGGTATCAAAATCTGCATGAAAAGAGGAAAGAGACGTAAGATAAGAATGCACCTGGATGACATGTTCTTTCCTCATATACTTCTCATATAATTTAATTGAGAATGGGTGTTCAGGAGAGTGGATTGAGGTCCATGAAAATGTATTTCTCTGCTTGTATCTATTTAAGGTATTCAAATTCGTCGAAATGACGAGTCCTCTTATAGAACACTAAATCCGTTCACGATACATAATTGACCTCAAACATGAGAACCACATCATGTTTTCTGGTTCAGACTATTAAGCACCCCAATCGAGAAAGCACGTACAGTGGTTATTTTCCATTGACTATATTGTGAGCGGTATTTTAACATTGACGCCTGTTATGCTCATCCTATATTCCTCAAGCTCCTGCTGCCCTCGCTCTAGTTTTTCTCGATTTTTCAAACCCTTTCATGCTACGTCTCGGTCTAGCTTTAGTTTTCGTCTGCGGCTTAGCATTGAGCATCCATGCATTCATAGGTCTTCTAGCAGCGATGAATTTTCCCTCAGGAGTAAATACTTCTACTGATGGCCATGCTTTTTCGTCCGCTGCTTTCTCCTCATCTCCCCATTCCCAGGTTGTGTCGTTTACAATATTATTTTTGGCTGCATCTGTCTTCATGAGACGTCTTTTGCTAACCTGGGCGACTAGCTCAACCCATCCACACCCCTCGATCAAAATATCTGTAGAAAGAATCTGAAACGGGAGTTCGTCCACTTTACCTTTATCAGTCAATACGGTGGTACTTGACTTCAAACGCGCCTTCGTGACATCCCATTTCAAAGGGAAAATACCAGCCGAAGCGATCTTCTCTTCACTCCCAGCAACTGTAATGTTATCAATAAATGGCTCTCTACCTTTACTTTGCATAAGAATGGCCTTATCAGTAGACGTTAGATGTGCATCAGGTTTTATTGACGTGAAAGCATAAGCCATCATAATGACATCTGGATCTGTGGGTGTGATCCGAATGAGACCACCGCCTAGCACTAATGACTGGCCAGGCTTCATCACTTTCTGTTCTGGTTTTATCCGAGATTTCATTACTAAAGAATTTCGATATTCTGGCTGAACATGAAGCTCAAGTTCACCTCGTGATATTCCGGGAAGATCGATCAGTTCTCCTTTTCCGTTGCCAAACGGCACTCGAATTGGTGATGCGGTAGTGCCAGGAAGGGATGACACGAGTGGCATTGACGGATAAGCTGTTTCCTGTTGTGCCGGGGGAAGAAGTGACATTCTGTCATTCGATTCGTCATTGGGCAGTTCATTCTCTGGCAATTCCTTGCCCGCCTTTTCCGAGTCTACCCCCATCGCTCTGAAGGTCCCCATAGGCAAGGTAGCCTCACGCGTAATGTTGTCATCAATATTTGCATCTATCGACGGAGGTTCTTCGATAGTGGTCTGCTTCGTCTCTCTTATATCCTCTAGGGCGCCCACTGGAAGAGGTTGTCCAACAATCACCTCATTCCCTCCCCTCCCCTTCGGAAAGATCTCATGGAAAAGCCGACTCTTTCCCACATTAACCTTTCCGACCATCCAATTGCCCCCTCCCCTTTCAAAAACGTCCTCCTTCAACTTCTTTGTCCACCATCCTCTTTCCGCACTAACACATCTAACATTTCCCAAGCGAACCCCTTTCCCTGCCCTCCCTAAAGCATCCCTCAATACACTCGTTAGATACGGCATCATCCCATCAACCAGCGTTTTCGTTGGAGCTAAAAGATCGGACCGGGTAATAACAAAATCGACTTCCGTCTTCCTATCACCGTAGAATTTTCCTGTTCTCGAACGACGATTGTGGGATCGCTGAGGCGTCAGATTTAATGTTTTAGTCAGAGCGGGTATGAAAGACATAGGAAAATCAGCGGCATCTATGACATGGTATATATGATTGTATTTGTAAGGGGATTCGTCGATCGTTTGTTGAAGTGCTCGTACAGAAGGATGATAAATCGAAACACCCGTTTGGTGATTTTTGAGATTGTGACAACGATCGCATACTGGCTGTTCTATGGATGTAGTTATGGACGAAGGTTTTTCCATTCCCAAAGTCTCGAGAATCGTACTATCGACATTTTCCAGGGCCTTTTGAACTATCTCATCTTCTGCCGTGGCTTTCGTATTTTTCGCCGAGTGTGAAGTTCCCAGAAAGTCCTTGACTGATCTCCTTGTCAACGAATAATAACCCGCTTCATCTTCGACAGTCGTCTGTGATAATGCACCGCATCCGGCGCATTGCGAAGGTAGTCTTGCTACAGCCTGTCCTGAAGCAATAGAAGAAGACTTCGGAGTATCTTGGTCCTGGGATTGAGCTTGCGACTGGACATATCTTCGCTGTATCCTAACACTCTTTCGCGGTTGATTATGTACCAGCTTCGGGGACTGCAGATTTCGCGCAAGTAAAGGACAAAGAAAAGTAGGTATCTCAGCAACTGCGCATTCCGCCTGCTTTGAGAATCTCAGGGCAAGTCTTCCATAATTAGAAAGTGGCATTTCAATTATTGAACGGCGCATTGCAATAAAATCAATCGTGGATTCGCTGGATGTTCATCCATCCCACCAAAAAATAAATTTGGTCGGAGGTCGGAACTTTTTATCGACAGGGGATCAAAATCCTAGTCTCAAAACCTCAGAAATATATTCACAAGTCAAGCTTCCTCCGAACCTCACCCCACGATCTCATACAGTATATTTCATTTATTGTATCGACCTTCACATATTCAAGATGGTTAACTTACTGAAACGGATGGCCAAGCTTAACTCTGTAAGTAACCGCACACTTCTCTCGCAATGGTCGCAGATGCTAACAGAATTCGCCATATAGAAGGTAAAGATTTCCCCAGAAATGGTATTCATTATTTGAAGATTCGAAATTGACTTTCCTACTTCTGCGCAGTTACTCGGCATAAGATTAGGACCTGGCGCAGCGATTCTCCCACCAGAAGTTACCAGGATACACATGGACTTTGCTGCTGGACTGAATGGACATCTCGGGCCAAAGTACATATTCTCTTCCCCTCCATCTACTTCCTATCTACGTGCCTTCTTTATCCCCACTCCTTCACCCCCCTCTCCCTAGATATCAACCCCAGAAGCTAACCCTCATTCTTCCCAGGAAATTCTGGCGCAACTGCCTCCCCCGCCTCAAATACCACAACCCCGCTGTTCCCATGACCGTCAACCGCAGCAATGACACTTCCCTTCCCGCAACCCTAACCATCCACTTCACCGACGCCTCCCACGCCTCCTCCCCACCCCCCATAAACAGCACCGCCTCCAACCCCGCTGCACCTTCTACCCCAGCCGCTCCCACAGCCTACACTAAAACCATCGAATGCAAGCACCGCGACGACAACGCCATCCTCTTTGATCTGATGGAACTGACAAAGGCCAAGAAAGTTTTACCCACCGCAGAAGAGAAACAAAAGTTGAAGGATTTGGCGGCGATGAAATTGAAGAGTCAACAGGATTCGTTATTGAGTGCGGCTGTTAACGAAAAGATTCGGGCTGAGAAGGCGATTTTGGATCAGGCGAGAGGTGAGGTGGCTGCTGCTTCTGCCGATAATTAGAGAAGGGGGCGAGATAACGACGAGAGAGGATCACGAGATGTAGAGAAAATGGGGGGAATTACGAGAAGGAATGGACATGGGTGTAGAATATGTTGTATATATACCAGGCGTTGAGGAGGAATACTCACATGATGGGAAAAATGAAAATCAAAATGGCTAGAAACAAGTACATCAAGGTATTTGATACATGACTGTTTACGGGAAAGTATGGTCATAGCAATAGTCACGCAAATAAGGGACGAGAGAAGTGATATATGAATGATCATAAACGAAGAGATATTATCTCGTCTCATCTAATTCTGATGAATGACTCTCCTTCTCGTGTAAAAGGCATGCAATCTTTGCCGGGGTCCAAGTTCAGTCCAATTCCAAGACTCATGCAAATACCTACTCAATTGTCCAGTTCCTAAACGGCAATCGAGTTACCAACGCCATTGCCGACACCAAAATCGTTAGGGCTCCATTGAATACAAAATAAAGACGCCCCGCCAAACATTACCACCACTGGTACTTTATCTAAAATGCCTCCCTTCTCTTTCTACTCTGATCATTTCCCCACCAACACAAACCACTCACTCCAAAATCCATCCCTCACTACTTCAATCCAAATCCTTCACTCTCATGGACCGCTCTCCAAAGTCTCCCCTCCAATTTTTCCCTCGTCGCATACCTCCACAAACTCAACGCATTGAAGCACGTCCTTGCCACCGGATATCTCTCACTGTCATCTCCCAAACAATTCAATTTGATAATCAAACTAGCTGCACCCATTGCCGGAATACAAGAGCTGCCTGTGATGAAGCTTAAAAGTTTTCTCTGATCCTTTGGATCCGCTTTTTGAAAAGATTCCCAAAACCATTGAATGACTGGTTCGCGCTCTGCTGCATCTTTTGCCCCCCAATTTTCACACACTGAGACGGCGCGGAGGGAAGATATGTCTAGGGGCTCGTCGGAGCCTCTAATGAGGAGTTCAATTTCTTCGGGTCGGAAAAGTGATAATGCGTTTCCTCCACAGACGGTAAAGAATCCACGCTTGAAGGGCTCAAATTGTCGAGCTACGGCATTGTCTAAAAGATATCGCACGTAAAGATCCACAAATTCTCTTCGATTGGAGTTTGTCACTGGTTTTTTGTCGCCGTCAGGACAGAGAGGTATTTGAACTGTTTGTCCATAGCGATCAACGTCTGCTACGAAATCGCGACAAAACGTTTCCTCAACATCACCGTCAAACTCGAGGAGTTGTCTCAGTCCATGAGCCAGAGCCGGTCGAAATTCGGCTAAATCTTCGAGAGAATATGTCATAGAAGGTTTCGCATGTGATGTTGCACCGGGTGCTGCAGCTGGGGCAGCGGCGAGCAATTTTCGGAAAGCGAAAGGAGGCAGCGCCACATCGAGAATAGTCGAATTATAGATAGCCAAACCAAGTACAGCCCCAACAAGAAAATATTGGTCGGTCGTTTCAAAGCTATTAGGATTAAAGTAGCAGAAATGAGAGTCCTCATCATATGAGAACATGCCTGCTTATTGTTAGTTTACTCTCTGAATCGCATCGGAGAAGATACACACCATGATCAGGATTAAAAACTTCTCTCACAAGAAGAAGGAACCATTCTTTTCTCAAGCCACCAGCATCAATACCCTCTTCGCCCTTAAATTCTATCTTTAAACTCTTTTTGATCTCCTCACCACCAGTCCCCACAACCTCACTAACCCCTTTCAAGCTATCCTCCACCAAGCACTCTCGTCTGACTCGCAAAAGAAGATTTTGACTGACGACTTTACGTGTCATGATGCTATTAAAGAACGCCTCTCTCGCCTTTACTTCCATTTGACGACGAGCATCATGCTCCATGATTTGGATTTTTGCCCAAATGCTGAGAAAGAATGGATATTGACAAAAAGAAAACTTGCTACGCTTGTTTTCCCAAGCCTCAAAATCAGCAACAAGATCGGAATAATCGAGCAAGGTATTGTAAAAGTGACTTGTCGGTAACATCTGTCCATGTGCGGCCAGAGCTCTGATAGGAGTTCCAATACTAGGTTCCGTACTTTTTGGCAGATACTCGGCTGGCGATTGAACGCTACTGAGTAACTTGCCTTTTCTATGTAACCCACTATTATTGGCTGAGAAAAGAAGTGCCATCACCCTAGCAGCCGCCCTGATCTGCCAATCATCACTATATACAACGGCCTTCTGTTTCGTTTCCTTTTTCTTATTAGTACCCTGCCCAGCTTGAAGAGCCGCGTGGAAAGCTGCAGCATTATTATGAGATTCTCTAGAACTCATATGAGGGACTAAGCCAGAAGTAAGGTCAGGTCGATCGGCCTCGCGAGGTTTCCCATGCTGTCTGGTAAGCCTATAAGTGACAAAGCTGCCGACCAATTCTGTGGTACGTTGGAAGTGACCCTCTGGATATCTAGCAAACCACGAAACTATATGATGATGGCATTCATTTGGAGTATTGGAAAGCAGTCCCACAATACGTTTGATGATTCCTGAGTGTTGGCCCGACGCTCCTTTTGTAGCATTTGGCGGTTGTTTAGAAGATGGAGGCTGACCTCTAATTTTAGTCACATTGAGATCATTAGCTTCGGGTTTCTGGTCATTCGATGGCGCTCTCGGTCCTGAATTTCTTGGAGTGGTACCATGTCCAGGGTATAGAAGAGGGTTGGCTAGGATGATCAAGAGAAATCGGAGATTATCAGGCTCTTGCAGAGGACGTCCGGGGCGTTTCAATAGACTCTCTGTAGCCTTCAATAAAGTTCTCTGAAGATGCAACTGAGCCTCTGTAATTGTATCCTCAATTTCGGCAAGCTCACTATCAGTGGGCGCTTGCACGACCGGGCTGGATCGACGTGATATCAATTCTTCCAGTCTGCGATGCCAAATTCTTCCCGGGTTCAATACAATATGATACCATTCATTAAGATCAGGCCAGTCTATACGAGGCGATTTGACTGTAGTAAGATCGCAATGAGGATTCGTACGTATCGTGTCTCCAGGTCGTTGGGTGCGATTTTTTTCAGGGGTTTCTTTCTGATTTCCAGTCCACCAAGAACCATTCTCTGCAATGTCTCCCAACATTAACATTCGGGGATCAAGTTCTTCCAAGGGAGTCTCTGACTGCGGGTCATTTTCGTCTGGAATAGTGGCCATGAAATTCTTCAGACCACTCTGACTTCCTGCCCTAGGGTTGGGATGCTGTCGCGTAGTACTAAATGAGGTATTGATACACTCGAACTGGCTAAAAGATGCTATAATATATTCTTCCAAGGGCCTAAAGAGGTTTCTGGTGACATTGTCTTGTCTTCCGTGAACTGGCTCGTCGAATTTTCCCGGCGGGTTTGGAGGACTTCTACTTGGCGGTTGACTAGCCAGTTGTTTGGTGTAAGTACCAGAGCCCATTCGATCACGTTTTTCCATATGAGCGCCAAGGAAACTGCCAGGGGATGAAGTTGAGTAGGGCATCGAACGTGAGCCTGGCCGTCTGTGAGCGTCTATGCTTGGGCGATCTCCAGAACTGTTTCCGCGTCCAGGAGGAGGGGGTCTAATGGGAAGTGCTTGGGAGCCGGGTTGGTTGAAATGTCTGGGATACTGATATTCTTGCGGGGATTCCGTTGTTTCGCATGTAGGAGATTTTGGCGAACTTGACAGTGTATTAGAGGCATCGGCTTCTTCATGCTTTAGTCGATTGATTAGGTAGGTAGTTATGCATCGTTCCGCAATTCTTCGAGTTTTCTCGACAGATAATGGCGGCACTATAAAGGTCAGATATGAGATCTACAATGGATCATCCCGCTCGTAGCATACCTCTAGAAAATTGAGGTTTACTCAACCCCGAGTAAGTCGTAGACTTACCACCCCCTGCCGCTCTGAGCCCATCATTCTGAGCCGGAGTGTATGCCTGAAGATCGTTCACTGTCATACAAACTTTGCATCGAAACGTATGAAGCTCTTTCGGCCAACTCACGCTCGAATTGCAAGTCATACACTTTCCCGTCAAGAAATCCTTTTCTGGCACCCTCGAAGACCTAGACCCTGTATTCTTTTCCGGTGATATATCGTCGTCATCGAAAAACCCAATCCCAGGAGGTGTCGGCGCGTTCACCTTCTTCTTGCTATTGAACAGCGACGGAAAAGGATGGCTCATAGATCTCCCATGGCTCGAAGTCGGTTTTGAGGAATTCGAACCCGAGGGACCTGGCCGACCGGCCGTGGTCAATGTCGGAATGCCATAAGCATTATCCAAGATATCTTCCTCCGTAATCTTTGCTCTCCCTCTTACTTTCGTCGGCGAATCAGGTGCTGGTCCAACGGTAGCAATGCTCGAGCCAGAATCGATCCGTGCGCTCGAAGAAGTAAGTAGGCGACTAGACCAAGGTGCCATTTTATTATTTTCAAACACTGTCTGCGGAGTGCAGGCGTTCTAGTTTGACCATCAGGTCCTCCAAAAGTATTTTGCGAAATCAATTGTAAATGTTGTGCGAGGGCAGTAGTTCACTTCCTTTCTCGTGTAGCATAACCTTAAGCAAGCTATCTTTTGTTTTCGTAATCGAGAGTCCGTCCGTCTGTTCGTGCTTGAACTTTAGGGGCAAATGGTCTCGGGCTCTTTCCTAAAAGTCTCTTGATGAAATTAACATCTGAAATTACGAGTATGAATGTTGCATTAGATTTTGACCGTCGTCCCAAATCTCCAAAGGGGGATTCTCTCTCGACAAGCATGGATTGGTTATTTACCGTTATCGTATAAATTTATATTGTTAATCTTGCAGGTTTATCTCAGTACATATTGGGATGATGTGGGCTTAGGTGGTTTTCCCCACAAGAAATGCCTGGCTCCCTGGATTTTGATGTACGACCTAGTAGTAGTGGTGGCAGTAGTAGTCTAGTAGCGGTTTGTGCATAATAGGAATGGCTTGAAAGCGGAAGCGTGATTCCTTTGCCAAGAAGGGAGAAAATCTTCCCTGGTTGAGAAGAAGAGATGGAGGAAGAATGAATACGAGACATGTTGAAACGACCTCGGAGTTTATCGAAAAAGAAGTTAGGATTTGAAGGGTGCGGTGTTACATTACATGTTCGTGATGAGATTTTTAAATTTGTTATGAAATATATATGGGGAAGAGAAGAATGTATGTGTAGGGAAACAATAAAACCATTTCTTGGCGTCTCGAAAGAGCGAAATTGTATCGAAAATTCATCCCATGTATTCACGTTTTCATTGGTCACAGAACAAGATATCCAGAAATCCATGATACTTTCACATAGTAGAAGATTCGTAAATTCATAAAAGTTTTGGGTATGATGGGAAAGCTATGCATTTTTGCATTAACTACCAGTGCGCCATGAGGCCATAAAATAATCCATTCATCCCATTGCCCAAGCAAGCAACAACACGCAACAAACCTCTGATTACATTTATCTGTATCTTTGCAACTTGAGGGTGTTGTGCTTCTTCCAGGTCTTTCTGCGGCCAGCGGTGGTCTTGTTGAATCCGTGACCCTTTCCGAGACCACGGGACTTCTTTCCGGTGGCGGTCAATCCACGAGATTCTCTGTGCTTGTGGACTGGGTTGACGATCCAGTTGATGCGGGGATCGCGACGGATGGCCTTGTGTTGAGGGTCAACGAGGATGATCTCGAAGTATTTGTAGGTGGAGTCTTGGTTGATCCAGTAGGAGTTCAAGACTCTCAAGTTGGCGCAACGACGACCGACACGCTCCTCAGCGGTGGACTTGAGGGATCTTTGGTACTTGAGTTGGTTAACTCCCTGGTTGGTTGGCTTTCCTGTAGTGCGAAATTTAGGTTAGTAAATGCAAATTTCCCTCAGGAGAAGCGCCTCTCCCTTCTGTCGAATATGGGATCGAACATACCGTAGGTGGCACCCTTTGGAACTGGGCGCTTGCGGCCACCACGACGAACACGGACACGGTAGATAACGTATCCTTGCTTGGCCTTGTAACCGAGACGGCGGGCCTTGTCTGGGCGGGATGGACGAGAAGCACGGTGAACGACGTTCAATTGTCGGAGCTATATTATGCACTCTCAGCTAAGTTCAACGAGTGTATAGCAGAGACATCAAAGATGTCCACAATATTCCAATTTGCTTGTCCAAAGACCAAATTTTCGAATAATTGAAGTCGATCGAGATCGTCTCTTGGGGTCGTTTTTATCTTACCTCCCAGCATCGGACACGGAGAAGGAATCGAAGCACATCAGATTGCTTCTTCTTCTGAATTTCCTCGAGATATTTAAGAGCACCCATCTGTTTGGGGAAAATTGACGTTAGCAAAGTTCCATGCAAGAACCATCAAAATCGAACTTGTGGTAGAGCTGCGAAGAAAATTTGAAGAGACGCAATTCCGATTTGATCTGGAATCTGGATTCGAACGAACTCGATTTACTAACCTTGATTGATTTTGGGAGTTGTCGGCGGCGTCGATTGTCGTGTTGTCTAGAAGGAAAAAGTTCTTGAGAGTCAATTTTGTAAAAATCAATGTGCGATTTTTTAGCGCGTTCGGGTAAATTTTCTCTTGAGCCTGAGGCAGCATGGCAGGATATCAAAATCTTCTCCACTTCATTATCCACCAGCCACCCCCTCCAAAGTCCAGTAGGGCGAAAGAAGCGTGATACCAAAAATACACAACTACTCAACTGAAAACCCAATATCAAGTCAGACAATCATTATCTTGAACTGAAAATCTTACAGGTATATTTGGAAGCTTCTGACTTACAACACGTTAGACATTTCTGGCATTCAAATCCGTACTCATTTTATTGATAAAATTATTGAAATACTAAATGGCCATTTCCACAAACCATATCTACCTATCTGCTATCTACCCAGCACATCCAAAGAGATCCCAAAACAACACTACTAAACCCTCCCTCTTCACAGTCTCACGCACTCGGATAGATCACCCATACACCTCACAAGATTCCCTTCCATCTCTTCAACTCAATTGCATGCATTCTACTTCCAATCCAACATACCTACCTCATCCTATCCTCCCTTCACCTCAAAAGGCATACACTTCTTCATTGCCTTCCGGGATGACACCAGGCCCAAAATAGTATTCCTTACATCGGTCAAGTATTCCGCTCAATTCTCTTCTTTCACATTCATGCAATGCTCAGCAAAGTTCGCTAGGTCCACGAACAGGATTCATTTTACAGCTGCTACAGTAAAGCATCTCAAGAATGATAAAATACAAGAGACTATGCATACGATGATACGGCTACCTGTCCCAACAGCCAAGATAGCAAAGTCTGAAAAGACATTGAGCAATTTCTATAACTCTCCCATCTCATTCCGTTCCCCGATCCCTCTCTAACTACCACTCAACTCCTGCTCTCAAAAGCCTTGAGTAACTTCTTATGAGCCCTCTCATGTTTCTTCGCCTCCTTGCCCCACCCAGAACTTCCTCCCCCCTCAACAGCTGGGTAGAATTTCTTCGAAGCTTCAAGTGCATTTGTCTCCAAGATCTCCGGATCTGAAGCATTCACAATACACTCGAATTTATTCAGCCCAACGATTTTTCCCAGTTCAAGCATCTTAGCAATCTCTTCATCCTCTTTGCCCCATTCGTTACTAAACAGCCCTGCAAGCTCCTTTGCGATATCCTTCTTTGCCAGCTTATCGAAGTGGGAGTTTAACTCTAACGCTCGTGTAATCATGTTTTGACCTCTTCTGTGATTCAATGAGAAATCATAAGAGTCAGTTTTGAATGGCGCCGACAAAGAATAAGCAGCATGAAAGCCTTCCAGGAACTCCATACTTTCAACCGAACTAGAAAAGTCAGTACACAGTTTCATTCTCTTAGCCAGTAAATTTATACTGACTCCTCTCTCTCCAATTCTGCCGCCGATTCCTTGAAGTCCTTCACATCTCTCTCCACGGACCCAATAAATTTCTCCATAAACTGCGCTTTCGCTCTCTCCGCACTTTTCTTTTTCTTCCTCTCAAGATTATCAAGCTCCAGAAATTCACTTCGTCAAATCAAGTTAGTACACATTCTGCAGCCAAATAAACATCAAACACTCCACATACTTGCTAGCCTCTTGTCCCGAGTCCTCATCCTCATCTTTTTCCCTCTCTCCCAATTCCCTCTCACCAATCCTAGCAGGCTCCGACATTCTTTCTCCTTTCTTCTCCCTCTTTTTCTCTTTCCCATCTCTCTTCAAAACCTTCCTATCAAACTGATCCGGAACACCACTAGAGTCCTCCTCCTGATCTGAAACATTCATGTCAGTTCTGTACGAACCATTCTTGCGAGTTTTAGACCTCGAATTCGGCAAGTCGCCTGTAAACACAACAAAGTTTCAAGTTAGATGACTCTATATTTCCGACACGCGCAAATCAGGATGACAGAATAAAAGACAAAAAGCATGAAGGAATCAACTAATCCACTTACCTTCAGACTTGCGTTTTAATTTGCGCATCATCGTGGTAACATCTATGTGCGACGGAAGTTCGATCGCATGTAGACGAACCTGAGTTACAAGAGATTCAATCAAGATATTGAAACGAAAGACAAATTTGGAAAAGAGACGATCGATATCTAGGAAGTATTCAAGCATATACCAAGCCGCTCTGAATATAAATTCCGAGATGAATTTGAGGTCAAAGTCGAAGTCGAAGGTGAAGGTGAAAGAGAGAGAAAGTGGATCCATCATCTGCTTCCTCCCCGCTTGCGACACTTTCACATCACTTCCTTCCAAAAGTAACAGAAAAGTCCGCAGAAGGAAGGATCTCTTAAGAGAAAGTTCTTTCGTTTACTAAAACAAAAATTAACTTGCACATATCATAAAAAACTACAATCAGCATCTTAAAATCAGAGCAGCAAAACCTTGCCGCCCCTTATTAGGGGCAGGAGGAAAAACTCTACGAAGGGGCGGTTTTTTTTTAAGATGGCCCGGTGTGACACTCCTAAACTCTACACCATGGGGTGCCGGTATGCCCTAATCTTTTAATTTGGCCTGTTTGTCGACGAGAAGAGATGCACACTTGGGTTTATATAGGAGAGAGGCTGTAAGTTTGAGGAATGGACCACAGGGATCATTGCTGTCTGCTGATGTGTTTTGGTGCAACCTACCTATCTGTGTTGTCATCACAAGTATACGTATCATATCACATCACAAATTGACCATCACAATTCAAAATAAACAACCCAGTGTATGAATTCCATTCTTGCTACCGATTCCCTTATCCACATCCCTAATGCCTGTAAACATGCATCAAAACGTTTCCATTCCATCAACGATTTGATTCCCCGCCTCCTTGAATCGTAAAAGAACAAAAACGACACAGAAAGGTAACAAATCAGGCCAGAAAAAGAATCAAAAACCACAAAGCAATGAAAAAAAAAAAGCATGCATCCATCCATTATCCTTTGCAAATTTACCCAATTTCTTTTTTCCCCACTTGACACCGCCGTATTTTGAAAGATCTATCTATCAATGGAGTTCTTGAAAATTGTTTTTTACTCGTTAAGTCGTGGTAAGGCGTCAGGGTCCCGAAGACGCAAAGGTGAAGTCCTCCTGACTGACTGTGGAACAAAAATGGTATCGACGAATTGAAGAAGTAGGAAAGTATGTCCAGTGTGTTGTGTACGAATCCGATGCCTGTCTCCGATTATGTAGTGTAAATCCAGAAGAATCCCTATTCCGAATGAAACCTTCTCAATTAACCTCTATGATCAAATTGCAATAAAACTGTTGTATTCCAGAAGACGTTATTCCAGTGTGTCTTCATAGTATTTAGTATCTCCCAACCCATAAAAACAAAGTGCCGCCTGGGGCAACGCAATGTGAAAATGAAATAAACGAATGTGTAGATAGGTATGTTCATCTAGAACATGTAGAGAATTAGGAACAGGGCCGACGAGGAAGGGCATCTGTGGTATATTACAACAGAAAAATGTATCTAGTCTCCAGTTCTGGAGGAGTATGTCGATGATAACCCACCATCTGGAAATGAAAAAGGAATTCAAAACCAGAGGCAGGGGTAATGATTGTTATGGACTTGCTTATGATTTGGCAAAGAAAAAGATCGACAATGTGCGTATGTAATAATCAAAACATAGATTCAACGAGTTCCCATGGACAGGCCCTGGAAAGCTCCAATCCAACCATCAGACTGACCAACGAGCCCAGTTTGTCGACCGTATTCGCTACCATCGTGAGTTGGGGTAGTGCCATGAGGAGAGGGGAATCGTCCGGGTGCTTGATAGTCTGCCGCGTTTGCGAATCCAGAATATGGGTCAATCATTGAATTAGCATAAGCGCTCGTAGCACCGACATTTCTGGTAGAACCAAATGGAGAATATCCATAAGTATATCCTTGAGGCTGAAAGCCAGGAGCAGCTGCAGAACTTCTGTCCAAAGTTGGTTGGAACGGTTGTGCAAAGACGCCTTGATAACCTCGGCCTGCTTGCGTTGTGTTGTATGTTTGTGGCTGCTCGGCCTGTTGTGGCCGACGCTCACTTTGTGTAGTTCTGTTTACACCCACAGCTCCAGGTCCGATACCGCTTGGTGCTTGCAAGCCAAGTGCGGGACTTGCGAAAGAAGCAGGGTTAATCGCAGACATCCAAATTCTTGTCTTGTAGACTTTGAACAAGTCCGTAACAAGGGAATTGAAGTTGATATAGGCATCGGCGAAGTAGTAAAAGGTAAGCTTCTTCCAATCCCTAAATTTGAATGTAAGCTTATGTCATCGGAATAGCTGATATGATTGTTGGTTGACTTACATCTGAAATTCGGCATCTAGAATCTCCATATGTAGACCATGCTCTTTCACCTTCTGTGTACAAACACGCTTGGCCTTTGCTTCATTTCCTTCCTTGTCACGCAGAGCTTGAATCTCATGGTTTTGAGCAAGGCGCTTGATGATCTTGGGCTTGATCTCTCCTGGGTTAGGTTCCTGCATGCCGTGCTGACTTGGTGGACCCATACCGCCTACAGCACTTCCCTGCATACTATTCGCAGCAGCCATTAAACCAGCACCGGTTCCATCAGTATTACCGACAGCACCCTGAGAGTACATCATGAGCCACTTGTAGTGCTCTTCGGCATAGTGCTCTTTGAGTTCCTTGGCAGTAGCCCAGTCCACGTTATCCTTAGCTACGGTACCTAAATCGGTTCCTCGATCTGCTTCAACAATCACAAGATCACCAGGCTTGACAGAGAGACCAGTGCCCTCTTGAACATAAAACACATCTGCGCGCGAGCATTTGAACAGCACAATATAGAGTAGTTGATTGTGTCGAGGTTGTGGAACGCCATACATGCTTCGATGAGGTGATGCAGGGCGACCAGTTGAGTATTGATTGACATTTCCGTAAGGATATGCAGAAGGATTAAATGAGGAAGGGCCTGGTTGAGTAAGATTTCCGAAGTATGAAGCTGCTGCATTCAGTTAGTATAAGGGTTTCAATTCATGTCTGCCTACAGCTCAAAGACACGTGAGTATTTAATGAATATTGCTTACCATGGTCATTAGAAGAGTAGCTATTGTTCTCATTATACCGACCCGCATTTGAAGACAGGCTCTCGTGGATAGATGCATCGAGTTGTGACAATGACTCACCAATCGCCGAGCTAACAGAACCTTGTCGAGCAGGTATATCAGCGAACGAGTGGCGCCTGCTTTGCGGAATATCGGATAGTCCGCCGAATCCGAGCGAGCTTTGCCAATAAGCCTTCTTGACATTCTCCAACTTTCTGTTTTCGAGAGTGTACGGCGAGGCTCTCTGGGCGCCAGCAATACCATACTCGCTCATTCTTCGGCCTAGCATCGCTTTGGATGGATCTTGTAAATCGTTGAGCTCATCAAGTTCGTCAATTGCATAATCTGACTCTTCAGGTAGAGGTTCTTCCTGTAAGCCATAACCATTGCCAAGACCGAAAGGATTGGAGGTTGAAGATCGTGGCCGGAGACGCAGGTTCTGATATTGTTGCTGTTGTCGCAACATTGCATTTTCTTTAGCTAACAATTCTATAGTTTTGGCTTCTTGAGATTGAATTTGGACACCATGGGAAGAACTGTTAGTACTCTCATCATCGTCATCCTCGACTTCTTTAACCTTTCCAAGACCACCCTCGGTCATTTCGCTCAACATGCTTGGCCGGGATGGTCGATGTTGCAACCCGGAATGTCCGATTCTATGTCCCCGACTGGAAGCCGCCGGAACAGCTGCTGGCGATGGGCCAGCACTTGTGTCTGGATCGAGCTGACCAACAGAGTACGATTGTGATCGGTAAGTCTTAGGAGTAGGATGGAGAGGGATTGCGAATGGGATGGGTTGATTCGCTGAGAGGTCTCGTTGACTCATCATTTCATTAGGAAAGTACCCATTGCCAGCCGAGCCCGGTGGATTCATAGAAGTTGGAGATGGTAATACTTCAGTCAATCTAGAGGGTGGCTCTTTACGTGACTCGCTGTTCCAAATAGCACTGCCCCATGGGAATGTGCTCGTACTTGTATGTCCGCGACCTGCTGCTGCTTGGACATGAGAGCCCCAGACGTTGGACTCAGTTGAGGGTGTACTAGGATGTGAAGCCGTTGGAGACATGCTGCTACTTGCGAATGAGCCCTTTCTTGGTTGGGTTCCAGATTGAGTTGTGTCATTTAACCAAGAGGCACGGCGTGCAGGTGGCTTTTGAGGTGGATTGACTGGCTGTTGAATATCCTGTCTGTCAGGTTCATCATCGGAGCTTGCCAAAGCCTCCGAGTCCGGAGTTGAGCGCCGCTCATTGAATTTACCAAGTAGGAGAGAAGGATTACTTGATGTCATGGATGAAGGATTGGATTGGTTGGCCTTGCCACCAGCTCCGATCTTATTATTGTTTGAACTCATGGTGGCTTACTAGAGGCTATTAGTTCTCTGCAGAGGAAAAAGAAGAAAGCTGCTCTAAGTTGAGATCTAAAGTAAAGGAATGTATGCTATGTAAAACTTGTGCTACTGCAACTTGCAAAAGCTATCCTTAAATGTTCAAAGTTGGATACCGTATGCTCAAGTAAGCCGGAGAGTGAGCGAGTGAATCATGTTAAAAAAGAGGGGTTATCACCACACAAAGAAAGCCACTGGAAAGAATCCCAGCAGCTTCTCATGCAGTCAATCTAGAATTGAATATGCGCAATAGATCGTAACCAAAGCAAAAGACTAACAGATAGATTGAGGGATGAAAGCAAAATTTAATGATAAAACTTACCAAACCAATAAAGAGTCTCGTCTAGAATTATAGTTGGGTTTTTATTGAAGTAGTTTTTGAAAATGACCAAACTACTTGATAGAGTCGGCTTGGCAAAAGGGGGGGGGGGAGGAGGGGGTTAAGTCGACAGTAAGCGAATTTGTAGGATTGAACAAGAATAAGGAAACCGGTCTGCTAGAAAACAGGGCGTGGATGTCTAGGTGTAAGAGCTGAAAGAGGCTCAAGTTTAAATGCGAATGTGAGTGAATTCTAGTGTGCCTCGCAAGGAGGAGAAGCGGACCGACTTTCGATACTGGCGCACAAGAAACGAATAACTAGTACTCTGTGATACTCTTGTCAGTAAATAATAAGAAAAGCATGGAGAAATAAAAAAGAGAGTTGATTCTAGAAGCATTCAAGTTCGTGGCAATCGACAGAACCGAGAAACGTGGCAAGATCAGGTAGTATAATGTGACGAGGAGTCAAAAAACCACGAGGCATAATTTCATCTGTCCTGCACCGTATATTGACTTTTCAAGCTCGGTTGCGTCGATAGCCGGTGAGTGAATTAGATGATTCTGCCTAGGTAGGTTCCTTATTTGGCCGAGAGATATATATGAATATTGTCCTGAGATCCAACCTCAAGAGCGTTCTTCCGACGTCGCAATATGGTTGTGGTATATCAGGCAAGTGCCTCTTCAAATTCAGAATATCGAATGCCACAAGAAACAATATTCCTAGAATTTGAAATTTGATTGCGCCAATCCTGAACAATTGTTGTCGTCGAATCCACACGACGATCTGACCATTCGGAAGTCAGAAGCACCCGGTCGGATACTTCTGTTTCAATATATAAAAGTATAAACTCACCGGATGTGAGATGAACCCAAAGAACCCAAGCTTCAAAATACAATTATTATCTGTTTATCTAGTAGATTGACATGTCAGCTCCAGATGTCGAGAGTCGCATAAGAATACCTCTCCAAGAGAAATCCGCGTCAAGGCTGGGGATTTGCGATGGGACGGTTTGGGATGGCAGAAGCTTACCTACCTGTTTTAATCGCGTTCGCCGCATGAAATGATGAAACTCTTCTAATACCGCCTTCTCTTTCTCAATTTATGAAACCCAAACTCAAATACCGTCTATTTCTCAATAATCGCTTGAACTCGCCGTTGTTGCAACGAACCGAAGATCGAATGTCAAAGCTTCTGCGCATATGCGTTCGGAATTTCGAACTCGTAAAGGCTTTGTGTCGCCCGGACTATGCGTAGCCCATTGTCGTGGGAAGGATAAAGGCACGAAAGGCCAAAGCTCTCTTTCTCGCTCGACCGATGAATCTCTGGAGGGAAGAATGGAAAGAATATATATCGTGGCTGTGCGAAGGTATGAGTTGTGCAGATAAATTTATTATGGATGAGGTTGTAATTTTGGAAAAGATTTGGGGAGTGGTGGTTGTCTTGAAAAGAAGGTGGGAGGTTCTAAGAAAGTGTGGAAGTTCTTCTGCGGCGAAGTAGGCTTGTAAATAGTCTCGAGGGATCGAAGATGAGCGAGGCGCAACCTTGATGCGGGGAAAGCTACCTATGGTGGACACGCGAGAGACACTCTTCAAAGAACAAGAACAGTGGTATCGCCAAAATAGTTTAAAACAAAATGCTTGTACGTTTTCAATGTGCGACAAGAGAGAACAAAATGATTGGTCTCTTTTTCTCTTCTCGCTCCTCTTCTTTTGGGGCAAGATGACGAAATGCCAGAGAGATTGAAATGGATATCTCCGTTGAAGATATCGTCCCACGGATCCTTTTTACCTATGTATCGTGAAGCGGCCGACGGAGCTGCTGATGTGGACGACGCAACAGGACAATTAATATAATTAGATCTGGGGTAAAATATAAAGAAGTGTGTCTGTCTGTCTGTCTGTCTGTCTGTACTGTGTGTGTGAATTGATGGGTGGGTATACGGATATGGATCGGGATATCGATGGAACAGCAAGATATGAAGCTTCAAAGAAGGGGGTATTTGTAAATGTAATATAATTGTAAGGATCTCCTAAGGAAAGGCTGAATGACCGGCGAATGGATCAAGATGCGAACTGATGGCCTCCTTAGCGTCACAATTGGCACAAGGGTCCGACGTTCGATATCCGAGGGGGGGCGTGGAGAGCCAGGAAAGCAAGAAAGGGATCTAACTACTAAGCTTCTAAGTGCAATGGAGGGGACGATCTCATTGGCAGCACGGTGTAGAGAGAGCCACATATGAAGACAAGGGGAGGGGCAATTAGCTCTGCATGAAAAGTGGAGGGCCACCACAAAAGTTCACGGACATGCGTCGACGGGTATGGATGGATGAATAGGACTGTGTGAATAATGGGGTAGAGCTGGATGTGGATGTGCATGTGGAGGTGCTAGTTAATTGAGGTGGTAATGCTAAATTGAGATGCTGTTAACGGCAACGAGAGAGAAGGTGGTGGTGGTGGTGCTGGTGGTGGTGGGTGGGGAGAAGTAGAGGAAGAGATATCAAGAGATATCAAGAGAGAGAAAAAGACGGGTAGAAGATGTGTGGAGAGGTGTGGAGGTCGGAGAATGGTCAGAGGAATCGGGCGAGGTGAAGATGTGGGAGGGGAAGGGGAGGGGGGAAGGGGAAGGGGAAGGAACGAGGACCGTTGATTGGGCAGAGTGGCAATGAAGAATGATTCAGATCACGGAAAATGTAGAGAAGGGGAAAAAGCAAGCAATTCTGGACCATGAAAAGCTGAGCAGGAAGAAGGAGAGCGTGAGGGAGAAGGAGAAGGAGAAAGAGAGAAAAGGGTAAAAAGAACAGAACAACAGACCGAGAGAGGAGAGAGGAGAGAGGAGAGAGGGGAAAGCACTTGGGCCTAACTAACATATTAATAAACCATAGGGCAGCATTGGATTTTCTCTTGAATATGCAAGTCAGAACAAATGGAGCTTCTTTTCAGATGGGAACCACTTAGGTGTAAAGAGACCTGAGTGAGTGTGAAAGAAGCATCTATATCAAGAGCGTCCAATTGGGCATCCAAGCAACGGGTGGATGTGGATGTGGATGTGGATATGGATATGGATAGGGAGAGGAATAATACATCATCCCCATCGATGCAGACCAACATTATTTATTGCACGCACCCATGCAGAAGAGCAAAGGCAAAGGCAAAGGCAAAGGCAAAGCATATATCAAAACAAACTCCTTCGCGCACTGCGTATTCCCCCTCCGTACGTCTTGCGAGGTTAATGATCGACGATGGGCATGTACGATGTTGTAATGTTGGTCCGAATGGCCTTGCAGTGCCTTGGTAACGTAAACCATACGTGCGTCTGTCCGCCTGTCTGTGTTGCCGATAGATACGAACGGGCAGAGAGCGAGAGAAAGCGATACACACGATCGTCGGATGCAAGAAACAATATACCCAACACCCAACATACCCAGGCATCTTGTTTTTATTTTTATTTTTATTTTTATTTTTATTTTTTTAGATTTGATTTTACGATATGATATGTGTTGATCCTACAAACGACCAGGCTATATCCCCATGCCAGATCCAGACCGACCGAAATAGGACATGGCGAGGCCTCGAATCCCTTTTTTTAGTAATATATACATTAGTCAAGCGGCGATCTCCTGCCATTACCCCGTGAGCGGATGAGGGAGCTGGGCGAGCTGGGCTGGGAAAAGCTGTCGGGGTTTCCTTTTCAAACATCGGGTAGGACGAGCTAATTGAAAAGAAGAAATCGTCTGTTGCCGCTTCGTGTGCTCGAAAAAGGTACATGCATCCACTCCCTTCATCTTCATCCTCCTGATGATTTTGCCCGACCGATACTTTGCATTGACAATGACCACAAAGAGCGTTTGACACAGTGCCTGATGGCACGCTACGGATTCCTTATTACCAGGTCGCACGCTCCATCTCATCTCATTGGGAAGAATATCTCAAGTACCGGCATTGCAGATATAAATGACCATACCATACTCGTTGCGCTCCTCGTCACAAGTATTCATATGACCACAAGAAGAAGACGCAAGAGATGGAGGGAGGGAGGTACAAGAAGTTAACGTTTATGTTGTACCATGCATCCAATCACTGCAGCACAATACGATGCCCTCTTTTATTGATTCTATTGCCTCTACGCACTCACACACCTGTGCATCTTTTCAAACTCCCAAACACTTTTGCCATGGCATATAAATTAAACCATTCCAATCTTTGCCACAACGACGACGCCACCGTCATCTCATTCGATAAGTGGCTCCTTCATCCTCTTTTTGTTTCGACGGATGCTTTCCTATGGCCACTATTACAAAGATCTGGATGGCGCATGTCGTAACAATACTAATCCTTTCAGTCTGGGATCGGGATGGCGACATAATACAAGATGGTGAGATTCCGATGCACTTTTCCAGGCTTTCAAGCTACCCCGGATTCCTCTCCCGCATTTTCCCTCCCGCACTCTGCTGATCTAGTTTTGGACCCTCGAACCTTGAATTGGTCTGGTCCAACGCTGGGAAGGAAAGGGAAAGTAAAGGCAGGAGAAGAAAGTCTAAAGAAATATCCGGGAGGCTGTTGAAGAGTGGGATGTCCCGAGGAACAAAGAAGAACCCCATTGTCCTATCAGAGTCTAGTTGATGTAAAAGGAGATTCTTGCATGCAGTGATAGAAACAAGCTAGTTATTTCGGGATTGCTCCGTAGATTATACTGTGATGACCTACGGATAGATACAGATGTCAATTGATCTATCTTCAACCGTTCCAACATTCCTTTCCCCTCACCCCCTCCAAATTCCCCCGTCAATCAAAAGCGGCATCAATAACTCCCATTTCCCTGACAATTCAAATCGGCAAAAGTTCCCCTCTCCGTCTTCCATGAAAGAAAGCCCTTTGCAATCGCGGGGAAATTAGAACTGACCGTTCCATGCTGGTGCAACACCGACAAAGCCGAAAGCGACTCCACCTACAGGCGCTTCCGCATATACATCTCCAATCACCAAGAAGGCAACCCCTCATTGTCCCTCCATCGATACCATTATATCTTGTCCCCTGCGCATAATTTTCTCCAGCCTCGACATTCGAGTAGAAAAGCATACGATATCTATCAAGTTTTCTCTGCCAGCCAAGAAATCCTGCAGCGCTGAGTGGTGACATTGGAAAGCCAAAACGCCCATTTCAACAACGCGTGCTTGATTCGTCACGGAAATTTTTGCCCACACCCTGCTGTGGATGGAGGAGAGACCCGCTATTTTTATCCAATGAAATCATCACAGTTGATGCAGGGTGAGGGGACATATGTACTTCGTGATTGGAGTTGCATGAAGCAGTATCAGGGGGGTGCGGGATGTCCAAATTTCTATTCAATGGGGGCGAATTGATATCATAGGAGCATCAACCTGAAAAGCCTTTTGATTGTCGAATCTGTATTCAGACGTCCAAGTCAATTCGGTTGTCAAATTTTGAACATTTGTAGATGGTCATTGAAAAACGTTCCATCTTGAAAGATGAAATGAAGCACAGAGGGGTGTTGTGAGGTGAGGCTTATTAGGCACGTATGTTCGAATTTGATGTGCAATACATTTTGTCCATCGCGTAAATGGTAAAAGATGCACAAAACTTCATGTGGGTATTGCCGATGCTGTGAAACAAAATTCTCTCCAGTGAGAAACCTTAACAGATTCTTTGTACATCCGCGCTGCTGCCATGCGGGTAGATCCCAAAAGTCATACCTCTTTAACCAAGTACCGAGCTCAACCTGGAATAGAATCTAAGCTACTTGATGCAACTGCATCAGGACCTTTTTGTTGCTTCAACTTCTCCTCAAACTTTGCAAATTCCGCGAGAGCTATTTCTTCTTCCTCATCCAATACTTGCACAACTCCTTTCACTTCTTCAATCTGCACTTAGTGTTAGCCCATTGTTGCATGAATGGTCATCTGAGCATTGGATCCAAGAATGAAGGTTTTGGGACTTACATAATGCATAAGCATTCCCTCAATACCATTCTTCAACGTAACTGTACTTGAGTCGCAAGTTCGGCATGCACCTCGGAGCTTCAATTTGACCAAGCCGTCCTCGAACCCGCGATAGTCAATGTCTCCGCCATCTTCCTGAATTGCGGGCCGGATGCGAGTTTCAAGCAATTCCTTAATCATTCCGACAACCTCCGGATCATCCTCGTTGTATGCTAGACTGTCTTCTTCTTCTGGTTCGCCACTTGCGCCGGTCCTCTCCGTGATATTAACAATTTGTGCACCGGAAGTCACTGCTTCCGTAATGAGACTGAAAACTTCTGGTTTAATATGCGCCCAATTCGCATCCTCTACCTTGGTGACTGTAATGAAATTCGCGCCATAGAAAACGGACTTGACCCCGTCGATATTCATCAATGATGCGGCGAGCGGGGATGGGTATGGTGGCGCAAGCGTGGATCTGGGGTTGAGGTATTCTATGAAAGGCGAATTGACGTCTTGTGGTATGATTGGGTGATTTGGAAGGAACTTCAGTGCATCCGGATTTGGAGTGTCCTCTGTTTGGATAAAGATGCTGCGAACGCCGCCAATCGCAGTAGGCTTCAGCATGGTTGATGGTTGATGGAGCGGTTGCAGAGTCGGTCTCGTCCTTGAACTGGAAGCCGTCATAGCTGGTAGTCTTGCACTTTGGTGTACATATCTCTGCGAGCTTCTCGGACAGATGGCAAATGATGATTTCCCCGGTCGAGATTTGGATAGCAATGTCTTTGCATCCTGAACAATTCTTTTTGATGCCATCGTGTGTTCCACCTGAGATCTCGGTAATGAGACAAATATGATCTGTGTATTGTATTGTGGTATCCAACCTGAAGGTTCGAAAGGATTTTAGGATGTGGTGATGATGATGATGTTAGGTGTATTGGTAATATAAAGTGAAGATTGAAACTCATATTATTCTAAGGTTCTTTGTCAGCGTTTACATGACGCAGAATAGTATTACCTCGATTTTCATTGGCCATTCTTATCGTTATCAACAATTTCTATCTCTGATAAGGATCAAAACTTTTTTTGTCGGCCGTGCAAGGCTACGAGCTTGCAATAATGATGCATTTCTCAGTTTATTCTCATCCGAACTTACTTCTTCACTTTTCACATACAACCAAAACTGCTCGCTTCTTTTTTCAACTTTTGTCTGGAAAAGTACAATCTCATCCGCATGTGAGCATCAACATAATTCAAACGAACTGACGAGAACAGTTCACAGTAAACATTTGTTTCCTCTCACCCGTTAGTTTGTTGAAAAGCTCCAAGTACACGCAGGCCTCTATCGTTCTTCAGCATTATGGATACTATGGAAATCTCTTTCGAGGGTGGTCACTCATCCGAACCCATCAATCTCAAAAACCAATTCAGCGTTAGTGTAGCAGAGGCGCCAGTCGAAATTATCGATCTCACAAATCGTGTCGCTATGGAGAGGCCTTCTGTCGATGCGAAACTCTGCACCCTATGCAAGGAGAACAATTACAAATACAATTGCAGATATTGTGATGTGAAATAGTAAGTGCCTTCTTCTACCGTTGGAAAGAAGTTTGCGCTAATTTCAAGACAGCTGCTCTGTAAAATGTTCCAATATACATAAAGCCGAAACCAACGACCACGAAGAAGAGAAGGAGAAACTTGCCTCTGCGCAACCTCCTACTAAAGCCCCATCACCTATATCCAAAGCAAATACCGCGGCGCGAGCAGGAACTCTAGCAGCAGCCAACGCCAAAGGACCATTCGAGCCTCTGGACAACTCGAAGGAGCTTGAAGCACTGTTCAAGAAATACCCAAATCTACGTTCACATCTCGAAACGGTCGATGCTGCCACTCTCCGTCCTACAGGGTTCAATTCACATAAATGGAACCAAGATCAGGGGTGGGAAAATGGGAGGAAAGCTTTACAGAACGCAAAATGTTATTATGGAAAAGATGGCGAGGGCATTCGAGAGTACTGTGAACTTGTTTTACGGCTTCTAGGTGATGAAGATGAGCAGGACGAAGAGGCGGCAGCAGAGCTTTTACGAAAAGAAGCCTTGGCCGAAAGCACCAGGGTTGTTCGCGCATTACTGGAATCTGAGAAGAGAAGATGAAGAGATTACGAGATGCCAGTATCAGTTTACAAATTAATGAGACCTCGCATTGGAAAGGCGACAATGGTATGATGCACACGCCAAATATATACGTCTAGGCGAAAATGGTGAGCGCTCTGTTCATTGACTACATATTTTATGAGTCTAATATCGGTCATAGAGTATGTTCGACAATATTATCAAGAACTTCCTGGATCCATTTTGGGCAGACGGAAGATTGAATGAAGTTGTCATTTTGTCCCAATAGGATATCATGCACACCAGGCTTAGGAGGACGAGACACAGTTAAGAGTCAGAAGTTAACACGCTCTGGAAAACAAATTAATAGATACCCTTGAACATAAATAAAATTAATTTATTAACTACCATCCATGACTAGGAGAACTACGTTTAAACCTCCCAAAAAAGCTCACTCTAATCGGTGATCTCACCAGCGACTTTGTCCTTCCCCCCTCCCCCTCCTCGAGTCCTTTCCCCTTCTTAAGTTTCAATGACAGCAGCGGCCCCACCCTCTCCCTCATCGACCTTCTCGTCTCCTCACTCTCATCCCGCTGCGTCCAGTCATGTCTATCGTTCTTCTCCCTCTTCACTTCCTTCACCTCCCTCTCCTCCTTTTCCTCCCACGGCAAATAATCCCCCATGCTCATGGGCCGCATGCCCGCGCGGCTTTTATGCACAACCGGTACATCTGAATTGAACGTTCGCCGAGGACATCGATACACGTCCCTCTCGGCATCTAATTCCGCCGCACGCTCCAGCGCCGATGTCCACTGATACTGATTTCGATTTCTCACTTTTGCCTTGTCCGCCGTGACATGATCGTAGATTTGCGTTTTCTGTAAAAGCGTGCCGGGTTTCTGATATGCGTATCCGGAACCGCATCCTCCTAGTCCGCCGCCGCCTGCGTCAATGGTCATGTACCCTAGATTTTTCAGCGCGGGCTCGGAGAGTTTATGGACGTTGCGGAGTTTTTCAGCAGTGGCTGTGTGTTCGAAAGAGAGGGCGGCGACTTGGGGGGTGTGGTGGTACGGGTCTGTGGATGTGGAGGAGAGGGATGCGCGGCGGTGTTCGGCGAGGGCCTTTTGTTGGGCGAGGTGGGCTCTGAGACGGCGGGAGAGATCGTAGGGGTCGAGGGGGGCGCCTTTTTTGGAGCGGGTCCGGGGTGCGGGGATGGGGTGGTGGTGGTGGGATTGTGTGCGTGGGGGGTAAGTCATTGTTCTGTAAGGTTTGGATTTCTGGAATGTCGTTAGATTTTGTGTGCTTTGAGGTTTGAGCTTGTACTCAAAAGATGGAGATGACTTACCCAACACACTTCTTCATAAGTAGGAATAGATTCTTCGGCGACTGATGTGTCCATTTTGAATTCTGACTTTGCTCTCTCTATATACAAGATCACTTCTTGTGCTTCGTAGAACTGAGACACTTCTCGATTCGAACGGTCGCAAGTGTCTGTGTCAGTGATACCTCTCACAAGACCACAACCCGAAGGCTTCGAGCAGATCGGAACACAGCGCGTAGCCGGAAGAAGTATTCAAGCTGGAGATTACGGTGTACGGAAACTGTTGCCAAAGAGTCAGGCAGGTAGTAGCGCAAAATTTTGTAGCGTGGTGAGACCCTGGAAAGTGACGCGAGTGGGGTAGCGCGAGTCCAGATCGAGGATCAGGTGTGTGGGGTGGAGGTTTTGCGAAGATGGGGGTGGGAGGAGATATAAGATTAGATTGTTCGTGGGTGGGAAATGAGGGCTTGTGTAAACAATGTGAAGTCGTGGAGGCTCGAGACTTTGAGCTTGAAACCTGGTGGCTCAATTGAGGATGATTTGGATGGGAGGTTGTGAAATCCGAGGCGTTGAAATGACGCGAGGAGAGTCAGGAACTTTGCCTGGCAGGGTATTTCTAGACGGTGGATCTAACACAAGTGTAACGCTGCAGAATATATGGTAGAACGAAGAACGAGGAGGAAAGAAAGCGAAGCAGAAGAATGAGAATGAGAATGAAAAGGTCTCTATATCTATACTTAGATAACACTCCCCACTTACACGTACATGAAAATGAAAATGAAAATGAAAATGACAACATCCACCAAGATGTCCAAGTCATTTCTTTGAAATCATGCGATATATTGCTGTCTGTTTTAAGTTGAATTCAATAAAGCAAGGGACCGTCCACGGACGGTGATGATAATCGAAGAACCATCTATTGTTATTCACATGCTAGCTTTTCCCTGATACTCGAGCAGGAACAGGCATAGAGCTGGGAAAATCTATCAACTTTCAAGTAAGAAGGAAAATGGAAGGTTGTGGCAGCATTCGATGAAACTTTGGGATTGGGCAAGGCTTTTGTCTAACGGGTACACTTACGAGTAGATACCGTAGAGTTAATGCTTAATGGCGCTATGGTCTCATAGCGCGATAATTTCATAGACAGCAAGTAGTTTGAGCCCACTTGGGTCTAAGATGAAATGAAGAAAAAAAAACTTTCGCCGTGCTATGTTCTTGTCTCTTCGTCAATATCGTACGTAATTTTTGGTAACCCATTGAGGATCTAATACATCTAGGCCTCGCCATCGACATAGATAGGAGAAAAGGAGATATGTCAACTGGATTCGAAGCACCTTTAGCGACGGAATTGTATACCAGTTGATAGGTACAGTAGCATAATATTGCGGTGGTAGAAATACAGTTTTCATGCGGGGAAACCTTGTTCGAGATCTGCAGTTCTCGGACAGACCAAATCTTACGCAGCCCAGTAAGCCAATCTCCAATCTCCAATCTCCAGTAGAGTCTTCAGTCTGCCAACGTCTACTCGCATATGAAAAGCGGTCACAGGTCAATTTGCTTCCTCTTCCTCTTCCTCTTCCTCTTAGTATAAACAAGAGTCACTTGATAGTACGTGAAATGTTGCAAACTTTTGCTGCGTTTTCCTCCGTCAGCTTAGCGATTCTGACACACACACACACACACACACACACACACCCACCTTTGAGAACTTGAACGGGAGCCCTTTTCGGATGGATGCACATCAACCATCCTGGATTGAGCGAAATTGCATCCGTGCAATGAGGTTATACTGAATTCAACGGGATCATGTGGCTCTGTGGCTAGTTGTGGCGACAGAGCTATTGACACACACGCACACGGGCATACTACATGGTACCTAGGTCGCTGGTGTGAACTTTGTTATGTGCGTGTTAAGGTTAAGGTTCATAAAGTGACAAGACTGACATGTCAGGATGAAGAGTTTCAGAGATTGTGTTGTTGTTGTTTTCAAGTCACTTGAGGTTTGGAAGAGCAGCTGAATGCATTAAAAACGGCTGATGCGGCTGCCGCATAAATCATCTCGAACGTTGAGCTACACAGCAATGGGGAAAAAAAGTGATTCCAGCCCGTGTTCACGCCCCAACTTCCTCCCGAGATGGATCGAGCTACTGCTGCATGTCGTCGTGATAATGTGACATGGATTTGTAGTGTGCATTAGTACTATCTGTGAAAAGTGGCGATTAGGGGTATCCTTTCAGCCTTGTGATGTGACATGCTAAATGGTGGAATGAAGGGGGGAGAAGGCAAGAAGAGGCAGGGAAGATATCAATGTTGAGAAACAAAACTTATCATCACCTATTCGCATGGAGGATGGCTGTCTGTCTGTCTGTCTGTATGTGTGTATGTATGGCAGAGCTGTGGAAAAGGAGATTGTAGATTGGTGATTGTAAATTTGTGGCAAGAATGACTGATCAATAGCGAGTGATCAGCCAGTATCTCCCTCCTGCCTCTGTGCATGGGTGAGTAACGATTCATTGGATTTTTGGTGTTTGTGGTGATGTTGCTGTCTCTCATTGACGATAGTCTGTGACTGACGACGTGTTCAGATTCTTATCAACGCTTTAAACGGGAAAGTGTCAATTCAATGTGTTGCTCAACTACCTTTAGCTCTCAGCTCTCTGAAAGTAAAATGATGATTGAGTTGTGGTGTTCTTGCTTGAATATGGATATGTGTGCTGGCTTCATCAGATCCTCCCAGACCCCACGTGTGTCCATTATCCGTATGGCCAATCTAGTCAGAAGGGGCATTTATGATTGACGGAATCTAAGCAGTGAAGGATAACCGGAGGGGGGAGGGGGGAGGGGGGAGGGGGAGAAGGATGAAGGAGGCGAAGGAAAGAAAAGAAAAGAAAGGAAAGGAAAGGGAGGAAAACGGAAGAGGATAATAGACGGACGGATAAATCACATAGACAATAGATACTCTTCCTCTGTCAAAACATATCACCGTCGTCGAGCGGAAGTCAAATGGTTGTTTTTTGTTCCACGGAGTGCAGACCTGACCTGACCCGACCCGACCAGACCAGACCAGAGTAAAATAGAACAGAAGATATTCCGCCGATATATGGAAAAACTAGACAATTCATACACATAACATAACATCGCCGCACATACGAGCTTATATTGATTTCGTGTTTCGAAAACATTTCAGTTCTGACATGAACATTGATTCGCAATTAATCAAGAAAGGAGGGTGATATTATCCAAATGAAATCGATTAATCCAACCGTCTGCAATAGAGCCGTGGAAGTTCATCCCATGTATCTTGTCGTTTTTCAATTTACCAATTTACCAATTTACCCCGATCTTCTCGAGCTCTACGAGTGAAGAGATTCATTCATTCAGTCAGTCAGTCAGTCAGTCATTCATTCAGTCATTCATTCATTCGTCCATCCATCCACCCTTCCACCCATCCATCCATCCATCCATCCATACATGCCCATTACCTGGGTATCTATGGAAAACGCCCTCACACCCCAGATTTTGCCGCATCTTAGCACACCTGGCGATTACTTCTTATTACACCATTATTGCTCCGTACGGGATACGGATATTACGCGCAAGAGAAGGAGAAGGAGAAGGAGAGACAGATCCTAGACTTTGGAATATCATCTGAGACTTGAGCAAAAGCAGTTCGAGTTTGATATTCCCCCTTCAAACTCAAAACATATTCCCTCCTCGGGGCAAAACTTCACTCATAAAACAAACTGCTAAATAGTCCGACATCCAATTCTCGAAACGTCCGAACATTCAAAGATCCAAACATCCAAACATCCAAACATCCAAACATCCAAACATCCAAACATCCAAACATCCAAACATCCAAACACCACACCCAGACGCCAAAGTAACCATGTCCTGGCATCCGAGACCATAAATCCAATTAGAAAAATCCTTGATCCTCCCTTGATCCCCACAGCATGTAACAATCCGCAAAATCAACATTGCTGCCACTTACCGACAAACCTTGACAGGGAAAAGGTCTCAAACCCTCTCCGGTTTGTGCTGCGGATTTACCCAAGGAAGGGGATTAAGGGTTTGATTATTATTAAATTACTGCACAGTCTCTTGGGTCCGGAAAGATACGATTCGATTCGATTCGAATCATTCGATTCGATACACGGGTTCTTACTGCACCACACCAAACACACTAAGATACATTTCTAATACCCGCCATGGATCAAGTTGGTGCAGGCGGTTTCCCTGCGCGCACTACTTCAAAAAGATCCAAATCCTCGACGCCTTTGCGAACAGGTTCACAACGATTTCAACGCAGCGCTCGAACTTTATCGGTTTCCCCTCCATCTGCCGGCCCTTCTGAAACTTTTGGTCTGCGTTCACGTCCTGGATTGGGCTCGCGAACGTCCTCGGCGCCATTTGTCCCTCTTAGCAGCGGCGGTGGTGGTGGTAGTCTAGGTTCGCCCAGATTTTCGACTCCGATAGAGGACGATACGGAAGAAGCATTGGACCTTCACGCGCGAAGTTACCGGGATTCTGTTGCATCCATCAAAGACGATCCTTTCTTCAGAAATTATCAATCGCCTCATTCGGTCTCTTTAGCAAGAGAATTGAGGTCTGTAATATACTCTGATCGATCGCACGATGACGACGCACTCAAAAATCCACCACCGCGATCCAACAAGAGACCTTCCGTAGAAAGTTCAGCCAGTCTAATACCGGTATGTGACACTCAATCTACCTTGACTCCCTCCTGCGAAACCCTTTGAACCACTTGACTAACTGGGGTTTCTACCCTTCAGCCTCAATCTAGGAGCGGAATGTCAGACATTAATATTGCAGTGATTGGGAGTAATGGCGTGGGAAAGAGCACTTTGATACAGCGCGCATTGGGTTTACGATCATTGCCAAATTCCATCGCATCGAGTCTTCGCATGACGGTTGATGAGGTGGGATACATAGTCAGTCTGATTGAGCTGGATCTCGAATCGTTTGATATAGTACCTGATCGTCGCATACAATGGCCAAAACAAATAAACGGACATATCGTCCCACGCATGGACGGTGCACTATTACTATACGATGTCATGAATCGGGAGAGCATTACAGAATTACCCCAGACTTTAAGTGAGTTCAGCCCCCGCAGTGCAGCCGGCTTGGGGGAAAAAACTGATTGTTTCAAGATGCATTGGTGAATTTGGGTCTTCCTACTATCCTCGTCTCATGTAAATGCGACAACCCTGAGCACACTCGTCAACTTAATGTCGATAGTCTCGAAACAGCATGTATGTCATGTGTAGAATCTGTCAAAACTGCAGCAAATGTTCCTGAGAGTGCAAGACTTTGTCTTTCTTCCATGCTTCGAGCCGTAATGGCAAATCGAAGCAATAATCACAATAGTAAGTCAACGGCAATCTTATAGCAATCTATATTAGGTTCAATTATACTTTGCTGTTTGAGTCATCTCGTATTGTTTGAACAATCCTAGTCAAATTGTTTACATTAAAAGTCCTCTGCCACCCGGTACCAGTGTACCGGGTCGAACGTTGATGTTCACTGTTCGCTGTTCCTCTCCATGAGAATCCTTACTCATCAAATATTTAGAAGACGTTACTTCAATACAACCTCAAGGTACACGCCGTCGAGCAACCTCTTCTGCCAATATTGACAAGTTATCCGAACCCACCATTCCTCGACCTTTGAGTCAGCAATCTAAGCATAGTCGTGCTAGCTCAGAATTTTCCATTGGCCGAGCTCTTCCTTCCCCGCCATTGGCTGGTCGATCCAACGGCCGAACAAATTTGTCACACCAAATCATGCTTCCCGACCCACATGATGCCCCCCCTCTCTCTGCTCATCCAGCTTTCCGAAGTGAAAATCACCTGGACAATTCCGGCGTTATCCCCAGATTGCCCCCCGGACCAAAGGTACATCCAGCCCTCTCACCTAGCACAATTGGAATCATTGATACTAACATCTCATCCGACGTTGAGGAATTAGATGCAGACTCACCATACCGATACTCCGATGACATACCACTTCTCCAGCGTAGTGACGATACTTTCTTCGACAAACCTACTAAAGTGGCTGGCGTCACTTTTGATGATCTTGTCGATCGACTTCTTGGGCAGCAAATGTCAAAAGCCGACGTCAACTTCTCGGAAATCTTTCTCTGTCTTTATAGAAAATTTGCAGCTCCTGGTGAACTCTTCGATGCAGTGTTAAGCCGGTTAACTCGTTTAGGAGAGGACAAAAATATCCATTATCTGACACGGACAACAACTCAACTTCGGATAATTACCGTGGTTGCTAAATGGGTATCGGGATATCCGGGTGATTTTGCAAGTCTCTCAACAAGTCGCAAGCTAGATGGGTTCATAAATCAATTAGCTTCGGATCCAGTCTTTGCTGCCGCCGCGCAGGAAATGCGGGCCCAACTTCAATCTCGTGTAGTGGAGGATGACGATACAGGCTGGGCTAGGACAGATGCCGATGTTGATAATGAACAAGCTAACGAATCAGCACCCGTCTCTCCTACGACCACAAGAGCCGATTCCAAAGGAGGCTATGAAACGGATGTAACCACATTAGCACCAGAAGACGACTTGAGTGACATGGAGTTAAAAGGGTCTAGAGGAGAATCTTTATTCTCGGCTCGAACGTCTCAACCGGACTTCAGTGCACCTGCATTTCTTGCAGTCGAAGACTACGAGAAAGAGGCTGCAAAATTGACACCTAAAGGCATTCTACCATTATCTAAAGACAGATATCACATGTTCATGGAAATATCAAATGCCGACCTTGCTGATGAAATGACAAGGATAGACTGGGTTATGTTTTCTTCCATACGTCTTCGAGATTTGGTTCGACATGTTAGCCTGTCACTTAACCAGAAGGAAAAATGTAAAAGTCTTGCCAATGTGAATCGCATGATAAATCATTTCAACCATATTGCAAAATGGGTTGCTAATATGATTCTGATGCGAGACAAAGCCAAGCACAGAGCGCAAATATTAGAGAAATTCATGAACATAGCCCTGAGGCTGCGCCAGCTGAATAATTATAACGGTCTTGCAGCTGTTCTTGCAGGAATCAATGGAACCGCTATACACCGCCTTACTCAGACTCGAAACCTTGTTCCTGCAGATGTCCAAAAGCGTTTTGCTCGTCTAGTCCTGCTGATGGGTACACAAAAGAGTCATTTTGCATACCGTTTGGCTTGGGAGAACTCTCCACTGCCTCGTATTCCTTTTATTCCATTGACTCGACGTGATCTTGTTTCAGCTGAGGAGGGAAGTCGAACCTTCGTTGGGGCAAATGGAGAGAGGATCAACTGGAAGAAATTCGAGGTTTTGTCCGAGGTCATCTTACCCATTATGAAGAGTCAAACTGAGCCATATCCAAAACTTATCTATAATGATAAGGTAAGAGAACTCATTCTGGATTGTCTCATCCCTACAGATGATGAGGTTCGTATTCTATTCCTTTCGATCCACCTCCAAAACGTCCAATAAAAACATAGAAACTAACTCCCAAATAGGATATATACCAAAGAAGTCTCCAAGTAGAGTCGGCGTCAGGAGCTGCAGAACCTGTAAAGAAAAAGTTTCCGTGGTTCTCGAAGGATAAATAAAGAGTATATTATTGTTAAACATAAATATGGGATAAGGATAAGTGATTTGGGCATCTGCTACATATTATTGTATTGCGATTTTGGTTCTAGTTCTGCTGGCTGGAAAAGCAAAGAAAGCATTGAGCGTTCGGCGTCTTGTAATTTTGGTTATTTGTTGTTGTATTTAAGGACATACCCCTTCCTTCTTAAATGAAAGTCGAGCAATGAATATGATGTTTTGTAACATTATATAGAGATAAGTGGAGTTTATATGGTTGTGAATGTATTGAACGTGTGGTGAGATATGTGAAGATGTTGTGATGGATATAGATGGGCATCTGGTTCTGGTAAGGAAACCTGCAATGCTTGTAAGCTGTAGACAGAGTATCACGCAAGCGCGTGGGTCGAGACCGAGAGCCTCATCTACTTACATATGGATTCTGGGGCGGGTTTGTTTGTGATGAAAATGACGGGATTGAGATCCCGACGGTACAGGAAGACATAATACGCTCGCGATACAGACACGTTAGAACTCTGACAATGATACTTTTATTTTATTTTAATCACAAGGTTACGCTAAACACTAAAACCCGGACTAGCAACTACACTACATAACCCCATTCGAGCATCTTTCAAGAGCGGGTGCGAGGGATCAATAAAACCTTTTAGGGTTCGCTTGTTAGGCTGCGGATCTGGTGCGTTTCGCTGTGGGAAATTGTCATTGCTATGCGGATATTATGTTTCGTGGGATGGGTTATGGGTTATGGGTTGAAGTTATTTTTTATTTTTTTATTTTATCTTTCATGTAGATGTGGATGTGGATGTGGATGTGGATGTGGATGTGGATGTGGATGTCGCATGATTTGTTATGGTTATTGTTGGTTGGTTTGAGACGGATACGAAAGACATAGGTAGCACCCACGTATTGTAGGCCCTAATATAATTGTCTATATTGTCTTCTGTCTAAAGAGCTAGTCGCTTTCGCATTGGCTTAATTAGGGTTTTATTGCAGTAGGTAGTTATTGAATTGAAGTCATTCACTGCGTTCACACGGTTATTGTGTGTGGATGTGATGTATATATATAGCCCGTCCGTTCTTGAGCACATCAATGATCAATGCGTACCTATCCAACTCGGCGAGAATACAGCATCTAGACATGCATCCATCGTGAAGTTCTGTAAGTGTTCGCTTCGTACGTAGATGCACACGGGCGCGGTTTGATACTCGGGTGATTGGGTTGCTTGGGGTGTCGTTGTGGATGCTTCTTTTTATGGGCTTTTGCGTGTTGATGGGTAGCTGGATGGTACTGTTTCTGGTCGTGTTGATTTTTCTTTTGCTCTTGTTCTTGCTCTTGTTCTTGTTCTTGTCCTTGTTCTTGTCCTTGTTCTTGTTCTTGTCCTTGTTCTTGTCCTTGTTCTTGTCCTTGTTCTTGTCCTTGTTCTTGTCCTTGTTCTTGTCCTTGTTCTTGTCCTTGTTCTTGTCCTTGTTCTTGTCCTTGTTCTTGTTCTTGTCCTTGCTGCTGTGGAGTCTTGAAGTTGGGGGTTATTCGGGGGAGGGGGGGGGGGAGCTGTGAGTGAGGTTTTTTGGAAGTCATATCGATTGGCTGTGTGGAATGGAACATCGTGCAATATTTTTCGTCAATGGGATGGAAGTTTATTTAATGCAGATTGTTAGCAGCCTAAGAAGTTTGGGTTTGGAGATGGACTTGTCTGATGTTTTGGGTGAGATTTGTTGATGCTGTTATGTAGATCATCTCGGGGTTGTGTTGCTGAGCTCATGAGAGAACTTTCATAGAATTGGAATTGGAATACTTGGGATTTGGCTACTGGAAGAGATGCGAATTGAGGACCTGAGGTGTGATGTGTAGAAGAGGGAGAAGTTTGCGTGGGATTATTGACCGACCCATATACAAGTACATCAGACGAACCTTTTCGTATAGCGAAATCACCGGATCCATTATGGATACAAGTTTACTACAAAAAGACTCGCGTCGGAGACAAGTAGAGTATATATATCACTATCACTATCACTATCATCATCACTATCGTCATCATCATCATCACTATCAAGAAACCCAAAGAACAAAGTCAAAGACCAACTATACTGTAATTCTATCTACTTGCGTTACCCAAATTACCAATCCGTAGAGAAAATCCAAGAAGAAAAAAAGCCTCAAAAACTAATAGTTATATGCAAAATAATGGATATCAAAATAAAATAAAAGCGCGAAGGATGGAAAGAAAAAAAGAAAAAAAAAGCATCGGATAAATACGCAAAACTTCATACTCGTAATCGTAATCATGAACATTAACATGAGATCGGAAGACTCGTAATCATGATGAACCAAAGAGCAAGAAACGACAACGAAGATGAAAATAAGAAGACTCGTAAACGGAAACGGAAACATCAAATCAGAAAAATCATAAACCATCAAACCATCCCCCCGCCCCCTCAAAAGAACTCATAACACATAACCTCCCCTCCCCTCCCCTCCCCTCCCCTCCCCTCCCCTCCCCTCCCCTCCCCTCCCCTCCTCCACACCACACCACACCACCAATCAAATCACACGGCCTGAAAAAAACCCTCTCCTCGAAAACCTAACCTTCTTCTTCTTCTTCTTTTTCTTCTCCTCCTCCTCCTTCTTCCCCCTCTTCCCTCCAATCTTCTTCCCAATCCCCTCTCCCAGCTCACTCACTCTCCCCAAGAAATCCATAATCCCCACCCCCACCCAGCCCATCGCATCACTCGCCCGATCCCTCACTTTCGCCACAAACAACTGGCATCGCAAGCGCAGCGTCGCCAGCGTCCCCGGTCTGCGAAATCGCTTCTCGTTATAACTCATCTCTGCATGTTTTGGCGTCGTCGTAAAGCGTCCCATAATTCGTGCTCTCGTTGATTTTTTTTTCGCTCCTGTTTCGGTTTCTGTCGCTGTTCGTGTTCCCGTGTTCGCATTGGTCTTCTTTTCTTTTTTCTTCTCTTTTTTCTTCTCCTTTTTCTCCTCGCTCGAATCCTCGCTCTCGTCGGCGTAATGCGCAGCAAACCATGGGAAAGCAGGCGCGCGCGCATCACCCCCCCTCAATCGTCCTCGCACCATAACCGCCACTCTCGCTTTCAACCCCTCGCCGCCCCCATCGCCGCCTTCGCTTATTGTCCTGCCGGAGCTCCTCCCCCAACTACCCCAGAGTTCTGGGGTTCCCCCGGCCCCTGGATCCCGCTCGCCAGTGGCAGGGTCGCCGTCTCCCCGTCCTCGTGAATCGGCTCCATGGTTCCCTTCGTTGGGGATCCCGGGGGGCTCAACTGCGTCTTGGGAGGTAATTGCGGGGGGTTCGCCAACGATGTTGGGGTGTGCGTGGTTTGGATTGGAGTTAGTCCTTGAGGTTGCGCTGGAGCTGGGGTGGGAGCCACCACTGGCGTTTCTCCTGCCGCCGCTGTGACGTTTGCGGCGGAGGCTTCCGCTTCCTGCCGTGCGAGCGCTTTGGCTTCTTCTTGTTGGATTCTCTATTGTCTTCAATCAGTATGCTATTCTTCTTTGGCTAGAAATCGTACAGAATGTCTATCTCTCCATCTCGGAATCCAAGACCCGCAAAGCAAACTCGAATGTGTGAGAGGGTAGAGATAAGGAGAGGAGGAGTAAGTGAAAGGGTAGAAAATAGGTCATCCAACCTGCAATTCGAGGCGCGACGTTCACCTCTTCGTCATCATCGTCCGATGATGTGGAAAAGAAATTTGAGTGACGGTAGGAAAGGATTCGATCTCTCACCTGATCCAGAGTCATTCTCTTTTTTTCCTGTTTGGTCTGTGTTGGGCTTGGGACTGGGGTTGCTGCAACGGGAGCGACGGGAGCGACAGGTGTAGCTTCTGCTGCTGGTGTTGTTACTGCAGCTCCACTTGCAGTAGAAGTAGCAATGCCAGCTTTCTCATTAGCTTTTGCCTGCTTCTCCATCGCCCGCTTCTCTTTGATTGCTAGAAGTTTCTCTTTCAACCCCATCACCTTTGCTTTAACACCACCATTCCCACTCTTCTTATTAGCATTCTCCTTCTCCACCGCGATACTCTCTCCAGAAAGACCACTGTCTACAGACTTGACCCTTTGGCCCTTTCCCCCCTTAACTTTTTCCATCGCCAAAGCCGGTCCGGCCTTAACAACCCGCCCAACACATTTTCCTCCCTCTCTGAACCCCTGCACTCCAGCTGCAAAATGTACTTTACAATCATACCAATCCTTTCTCGCACTCATGCATTTCTTCTTCTGCGCATAAGCTTTCTCAGCCTTTTGCGCATTTTTGTATTCCTTGCCCGCATCTTCAGTCTGCGTATGCAAATCCAATGCCGTTCCCGAAGCGGCTGGTCCGACGGCGGCAGCCTCAGCAGGTGTAGCGGGGAGGGGATTGACCGTATTGGTCGGAGCCAGGATCGGTCCAGTGGTTGTAGGAGCAGAAGACATGTTTGAATTTGTTCGGGAGCGAGAACTGCGTGGCCGAATGGAGAGAAGACGACAGGTTATGTGCGGCCTTTGACGGGGGTGTGAGTGAAAGATTTTGAAAGATTTCCAAGGGCCCGGAGCGTAAGTGCTGCGGGTGTAGTGTGTGGGATTATGTGATTATGAGGATGGAGATGGGGAGTGTGCTTGTCTGTTTCTTGTCGAAGACGGTAAAAGTAATAGGGACTCGAGATGATGTCGTAGTCCGAAGAAGTGAATAGAATCTGGGTATCTGGGTATCTGGGTATCGAAAAGACAATCTTCTTAATGACAGCTACTAAAGACAACTCATCGAAGAGAAAAGAAATAGAAAAAGGTGCGAACAGCTGCCCCTTCATAAGAACTCCCAAGAGCCAATTTCGTCATCACTCCATCCACCACTCTCCATCGCATCCACGCCTCCCATCCCAACGTCCCTCATTTCATCTCCAAACTAACCGCGTCAAACTTCAAAAACCTTTCCCCAAAATCAATAGCGCTTCATATCCCTTCGAAATTACCTCCTCATGCTCTGTCTCTCCGCCCAACCTCCACCAGCAAACTTCCATCGAGGATCCATTCTCCTTCCCAAACCGTCCCAAGTGACACGCACATAACTAGGAACTTGCTCGCTCTCCCCCTCTCATCCATAATGCCAATCGTCCACCTCCCCCAATCTATTACTCAAACGGTGGTTGTGCATGAATGCCCAAGCGTGTGCATCCCTGTCCCCGCGCAGCCCGCGCATGATTTACAAATTTCATCTCAAGACTTGCGCTCGGTGGATTTGGTAAAACAGTCTAGAAGGAATCTAGAAAGCAACGAAGGAAAGAAAGAAGAAAAAAACGTTGAGAGTTTTTTTCTTTCTTTCTAATTTCCAAATGTTTTTCTTTTCTAAACGGATTGTGCATTGTGGATTGTGGTAGGCGTACGAAGAAAGAATGTCATTTGATAGACGGATACATATTTGATAGATAGACAAACAAAACATACACCCACCGCATCTCGTGATCCATCCGTAAGCGATTCAGAAAAATAGGAGAATCCCCTTCCCTCCCAAAATCAAACAGAATTCATGACGCGTTCGCGAAACAACCCTCATGAATAATTGACAATTAGCACGTGTTTCCAATCCATCCCATCTAGAGAGTCTTGTGTCAAGTCAAGCATAGGTATCCCACGAACTTTCCTTACCACCGGACTGTCCGAACGCAAGTAAAATATCTGCCATGCATTCATTCATTCTCCAATCGTAAACAACCGTTATTTTCAAAGAGAAGCCGTGGAATTCTTCTAGCGTACCGATAATCTTCCTTTTCCCCAACGCCTTACGCCCTATAGGGAACGGAGAATTAATCGTATCATTCCTTCATCCACTTTTGATATCTCGATAGAGAGAGACATCGATCGATCTACATACAGAGAGTACAGACAGACAGACAGACAGATACTTGGGCTAATTTCCTAAGAAAAAAATTACAGTATGCAAGAAGAACACTTGCGAGCTAATTCTCGTGTGCTCAAGTATGCCATAGCATACCTACTAATAATCCCCAATCAATCTCGATTCTCTACCCTCAAATACATACCAAGCTTTTGATCACATAGATTCAATCTTTCAAGTATAGAATGAGCATAATCATGAATTTCGGAAATCCGTAGATCCACCCACACATTCATCCGTCCATTGATTCACACCTATCAACCAACCTACCAAATCTATTCATCCTTTAATCATTTCCTTCGATTTCGGATATTGAGTTTGCTATACTCTCTATGCATTAAACGGAAAAGTTCACCCGATACACCTATTCCTATTTCGACTTCCGCTTAGTGATATTCTCTATCTATCCTCCACTCTTCTCCCCATCCTCAATTCAACATCTGCATTTAAGATCTTCCAAAAGTCCAAAGCCAAAACTTTAAAATTCATGCTGTGGGATGGAGAGATCCTTGCTCTCTAACGCGTCGTGATTCATATGGAGGATCGATCGTTAGTTTCTCTGAAAACGCTATACTCACACAAGTAAATCGTGAAAAGGGTCCAAACAATTCGGAGAGAAGAAGGAAAAAATTTGTTTCCTGTGGTTTAATCTGCTATAGATCTACCACGACTGACTGATAGAAATCGCCAGCTAGCCTTTCACAATATTCGGCCTTGAGTTTTTTTGTAACCACATCTCTGATCTCCTATCCCATCCCACCTCGAACTTATTCCCCACTACCTCCCTCATACCCCCCTTCCTTGTCCTAACCCTCTCTAATTATCCCCCTCCCCTCTCTCTCTCTCTCTCTCACCGACCTCATCCAAATATGGCCTCTCCCGAATTCTCCCCCTCAAACCCTAACTCTGCCAACTTCCTCAAACGATTCTTGTCCCTCTTCGCCTCCATTGCCCTCCTCTCCTTATCCAACCTATTCACCACCTCCGCATCCGCTTTCTCATATCCCGGTGGTGCCTCGTCATCTTTATCCAAATCTATTTCGCCCAGCAACAACACATTTTCGCCGCGCACGAGAAATAGTCCGCGGGGTATATCGGCGTAGAGTCCAGGCTGCGTTGCACCTTGAGGTGAGGAAGAAGGGGGAGGCGCAATGAATATCCGTTCGATGGTAGATTGGAGGACGATGTTTGCTGTAGTGAAATGTTTAGTGAGTGATTAATAGATGTGATGGAGATGGAGATGGAGAATAGGAAATGAGTGTATACCGAACTGGTCCCAACTTCGGAGTATTCCAATGAGTTTTCTGCCATCGCGGAGGGAGATCATAAGCTTTTCTGTAAAGTAAAAAGATTTTGATTAGTAGGTGTATGTATTCATCATGGCAGAGCTGTGTGTGCATATTCTCAAGCCATAGATCTACCCCTAGTAGACTCCGTGCAAGTAGCCATAACACAACCAGTATTTCCAACATAGCGTCGCAGATCGGGAAATCTTACTGTCAGTCAAGTCAAGGAGTTGCGCAGCAGTCGTAAACATTTGCGCCGGGAGTTGCTGATTCGGAGGAGGAGGTACTATACCAGCTCCTAGAGCTGGCATCTCAGCCCCTCCTTCTGGGCCTTGATATGTCGTTTGTTGATCCATCTCGTCGGTATCTTTGGAGGTAAAAAATCGATTATCGTAATAGTGAGAGTTTCAACCAATCCATTCCGCGAGTTGACGATAAAATCTCCAAAAGTTGAGGTTCGTTGGCAAGGTGAATAGTTTGGTTGGATGGAGTGGAAGTAGAAGATTGAATGGTCGTGGTGATAGAGAGTGACCAATCGGCTGATAGACGCACTGCACTGTTAAAGTTGGGGTAAGAAAAGACGTCTTGGGAAAATGGACTCGGTTTTTATTATGATGATTGGATTTGATATCAGAAAATTTGAATAATGGCCTTGTTTTGAATGTTGTGATGTCTCTCTATCTATTTCTATCTGAATTTGCAAAGTGAATCCCCCCCTCAAACCTACTGGAATGAAATATGATAGTATGCTCTTTCCCTACCACAGTTATTTTGGAGGGCAAAGAAGAAACGTTGTCCAGGACATGGCTCTTGAAGATGCCAGCCAGATATTGCTCTTTATTTCTCTCTCTATATATTGTTCAGTATCGAATCAATCTTTTCCTGCTTCCCTTTGTTTTCTTTTCCCCCAATGTTAATAGAGATGTCCATGGACTGTTAGTAGAAACACTGTCCACTTCATGAGATATAGCAAGAACAGTACAAGTTAGTACTCAAGTAGTTGAAGTCAATGAAGATCTCAAAATGTGACATGTCATGGCGCTTTTTGGGAGATATGTAATAATGAAGATGTCGAAGAAAAACCTCAAGTAGGTAAATATATGATGTTCAATAGAAAAAATGACCATAGAACAACATGTGAGTGATGAGAACACACTGCATTAGATCCGACTGTATTTGGCCATCTAGTGCAGACGAAAAAAAGAAGAGTAAAGCAGCAATTTTCTTGAAGAAAACCAACCAACCAACCCAAAAAATAAAATCCTCAAAATCTCTTTTTTACTTATTTTTCAAAGGAACCCGGTATCCATAACTCGTTGAATTAACACTGCAACTGATGTGTATACAGTACGACCGATCTCAAAAACTTATTATTACTCAATCCCGACTCGATCGGATGGAAAGGAATATCTTTGTGCATCGTGTAGTGTGTGTGTGTGTGTGTGTATGTGTGTGTGTACTGTGTATCGTTGTCTCTTCGACCGTCCTACTACAGCGAATTGTTGGAGAATAAACACCGGGCCCCCAAGGCTACCGTTGAATGGTACAACGTTCAAGAGCCTGTAATAATTCTGGACGCTCTTGAAGATCCTGTTTTGCCTCTGAATATGTCGCCCACTTTCGATTCCTCTTATGCCTCTCGGGCCAATCTGTCTCTTCACTTGTAACGGTGACTTGGAAGAATTGGTAAAGTGCTTTGGGTGCATTTTTCGAGATTTGTTTGGCAGTTCTGGTTTCGGTGATTTGACCCAGATCATAATCAACGGTACAAACGATTCCTGCCTCCTCCCATGCTTCACGCTGTGCTGCTTGAGTGCATTCTTCATCAGTCTCCCATCCACCTTTAGGTAAAACCCATGCGTTGCGACGTGTAGATTGTATGAGGAGGACGTGAGTTTTTGCTTCGTTCAAAGGGACAACTCCTGCAACGAGTCTTTCTCCTTCTGGGCCATAACCTATATTCCAAAGGGAGGATGTAAGCCTATGAGCATTCCGGATTTGGAAGTGGGAGAATGTCAAAGGTAAGAGGTAAAAGGTACGAATGCGCCAAACGGCATAGAGGAATTGCAAAACGTACGCTGGTTATTTCTCCCCGTACGAGATTCCATAGGAAGGCCTGTTGCCATTGTGAAGGTGATGCTTCACCTGTAGGGTGCTGGTGCACAGTGCAGGAAGCACAATTCGTTGTTGTAAATCGAATAATTAAAAGTTCGTTGAGATAAAGTTCGGCTGCGGAAGGGAGCTGAGTAGGTTACTGTAACTTTTTTTTTTCTTCCAAAAGGATCACGAAGCGCAATCGTGCATGTATGTTATCTCTTGCGGGAGACTGGGAGGCGGCTTTCAATATTGAATCGGAAATTGGCTTGGATATGGCCGGAAGTTCCAGACAAGATGGGATAGATTGAAATTTAATTGATTGCCGTCATGTGTTGGAAATGCATCAGACAATCCGAGTTTGGGGGAAGAAGAAGGAGAGGATGGAGAAGAGGGAGAAAGGGGCTATGAGTTTATGAGTTTATGAGTGTGTGTGGTATATGGATGGGATGTCTGTGTATGGGCAGAATAGAGTCGGTCTCCTTTGAAGGTTTTTAAATAACGAATGAATGACTGACTGGCTGGCGGGATTCCAATTGGAAAGTACGGACTGGTTTTGAAAGTGCAGGCGAGGTGAGGTGAGGTAGGAAAGGGAAGGGGAGGGAAGGGAAGGGAAGGGAAGGGGCTGCTACTGCTACTGCTACTGCTCAATCACAGTCCAGTAAAGGAGCAAGAAAGTAAGAAGGAATAAGTACAGGACGATTTACGGCAAGGCTTGCTACAATAATAAAACATCCACTCGTTTTCCTCACTAACCTAGTTAATTTTAAAATACTTCCAACTTGGTATGAAAGAAAAGGTTCGGAGTAAACGGAGAAGGCGAGGTCAAACCGTCAAACCGTCAAACCGTCAAACCGTCAAAGAGGGCGAGAGATGAAGGGCTTGCCTCTAGCTTGCTTGGGATACATCTTTTTGATGTGATATTGCAATACCGATACCTAGATAGTTCCGTGTCTCGTGCCCTTTTTCCTAATATCGGCGCCGGAGTGTATTTGTAGATTTTCCCTCATATGTCTACATGTGAGAGAGAGAGAGAGAGAGAGTGTGTGTATATCTGGTATATCTATCTGACTCTCGATGTACATGTATACATGGCTCAAGATCAACACCTCAAAGGAGAATTGTCCATCTCTACCTAGGACGTTGGTTGATCGCTGTTCAGAACAAAGCAAGAATCACAGCACGAAATACGACTAGATACATACATACATACACACACATATATACAAACCTTACAATAAATCATCCTGGACATATTTCAAGTGTACCTTTTACCTATATGAATAAAACCTTGTAGCTGCTTTTACCAACTGCCTGTCGTGATACCAACTGTCGTAATACCCGACCTCCTCGAGTGAACCCTAATGATTGGTTCTATCGAAATGGCCCCGAGCATGGAAATGAATTTAATCGAGCTTGGTAACCGTCAGTTCCAGCCAGGCGTGAATGTGAATGGGGAGCACGATCTAGAAGCCGGAAATGATGAGTGGCGTTTCAATATAAACCTTGAGGTCAATAACTGCCAACCCAGTACTACCCAACTATTGCTACGTTGAATTATATCCTCTCCTGTTCGGTCCTGCCCTGGCTCATTTGCATCAAAAGGCTTCAATCTCGATAACCGGCAATATATCTAACCGGCGATATATCTTTCTACGACATGTCGTATCATTCGGGAATCTCAAACAACGATTCCTAATTTGCTTCTTCTTTCATTCCAAGACTGAGTGGGGGGGGGGGCTTTTTTTTTTACCGAGCCGTTGTAATGTTAATACATGTATCATCACATCCATCACGCAGGTGAATATCTTAACTGGGGACGTAGGCACTCTCGAGGCACTTTTCCTTGTCCGTATGATGATCGATAACGATCGTATGTCTCGTCTCCTGATCTTCTCTCCAGCTGGCGACCAGAAACTAGAAAGTACAAACTATTGATCCCCATCAAAAGCATCACTGCAACAGCAATTAGGGGTAAAAGGGATTGTCGCTAGGAGGTACACGCCTTGTTGGTTCTACGCTAGATACTCCTCCGTACATCGTAGATACTCGTACCTAGACGGGTAATTGGCACCGTTTTGGTCCATTTGGTGATTCTGGTACCGTACATCATGCTCACTCACTCATGTTCATCTCCAACCATTCGACCGGCCCATCACTTCCTTTCTGTACTAGCATCGGATTTCCTGCAAACCGTAGAATAAGCAACACCGAAATAGATATAGATCGAGCCGCAAAAGCCGCAACCAGTCCAGCACAGCGCAGTACATGCATACCGGCATCAGTATCGGCATCGGACCTGTTTTTCCGTCCAAAACACAGTCAGCACGTGATTCGCTCGACGGAGAGTGCAGAACAGAGCACAGTACAGAACCACACCACACGCTCTTACAACATCTGAGTATCGAACAATGTATGTCATCCCCCCGCCAACTCACAATCTGTCTTTTCATGCTCTGTTTATTCGATTGTCATATGTCTCTAAAATATTGATATGAAGCGAAACTTGTTGGAATAGTTAACTTACCAAATCAAACTCCATGCTAGTCTCGAGCTCTCATGATCCTTCCTTGAGCGCGGGGTTGACAACACAAACACAAACCCACACCCACACCCACTCTCTACTCTCTACTCTCTACTCTCTACTCTCTACTCTCTCCTCTCTCCTCTACTCCTGATACCACTACCTACGCCCACTCTGTCTCCCACTATTACTATTACTCCCACTCTCATCTGCACTCACTCTCACTTCAATCCGGCGAATAATCCACCCATTCGTACCCATACAACAAGAACAAGAACAAGAACAAGAACACCACCAACATCATCATCATCTCACAGCCAATATCGGCCTTGTCACCTTGGGCTGTTTCCACGTCATGCAAACCCCAGTCTCGCTTCTGTCGCCCCTTGGTAAGTTTTAACGTTCGTTATTGGAGAACCAGAAAAACGAAAAGAAATCCCATTCTGGATTCTGCTATTCATCATTGGCCAATAGATTGACCTCGTGGGTAAATGGCTCGATGTTAATTCATTTGAGATTCGCATCATCTTCTTTCCTTCCTTGACCAGATTTTCTTCCAATGCCATCTTCTTCTCTGCTTTTTGTCACACTGCATGCTGTATATCTGTATATTGTACAAATATACGAAGGAATCATATCTACCTAGATGCTGCGTAGTAGTACTACATTGTATACATTCCAAAAATATCACGGGGAATTTGAAGGGATATCTTGGTACGAAGTAGTTATTGGTCACAATCACCATCTCCTTTCATATGGTTTAACAACAACAAAACCCCACTTCATCCGGCTCATCGCGTTCGTTCAGTCCCAGAAACACGGCTGAACCAGAAATACAAAAAGTATCGTCATACAAGTGTTACCGCTCAGCAACCATCACGATCGTTGCAAAGGAATCATACAATTCCTCTTCCCCGGTCTCACATTGAAATTCTCAATTGTCATCACCGGATTTGTATTGTAGCACGAAACGCAGATGGCACTGCAGATTTCAGTATCTTTAGAAAAAATCAATATGATAGAATTGTTATCAATTTACTGACTTGACTCATGCGATTTCTAGGCTACAGTAACAATAGTTGTGGATATTGTCATAATGATTCAGGCAGTTAGTTACATATTCTCGTTATTTACCTACAAATCTGTATTCTTGGCAATATCATGCCATATGTCTCTATCGCATGTGCTTCTTTTGACGGGGAAATTACTTCCTTTCATATAATCAGTATTGTTGAATGTCTAAATCCGTAGCTCAAGGGCTTCGTTCAAGCTTCCACAACGTGCTGGGAGTCATTTATTTATTTGTTTCTATCACTAGGTTATTCGTACTACGCTAGAACTCAAACGCTCCAACCAGAATTTTATCAAGGACTTCTCGATCGAGGATGGAGACGTTCAGGTAGCCTTCTCTACAAACCCGATCTTCGAAAATCATGTTGTCCACAATATACCATCCGTCTAGATTCCCACCAATTTCGCCCGACAAAAGATCAACGGCAAGTAGTAAATCGTTTCAACAAATATGTTCTCGGAGATACATATACGAAAGAAGCCGCAAGATTATATCCCAAATCACGCGAGCAAGCTAAGAAACGTAACACGGACTTTGATCTCGAGGAAAGAATTCATGAAGGGGAAAAGGGAAGAGTTAAGACACCACCGGAACCAGCACATGCTTTTACTGTTACGTTGGAAACAGATGAGTTCACAGAGGAAAAATACACTCTCTTTGAAAATTATCAACGGATTGTCCATCATGAACCTCCTGATAGAATAAGTAAAGGCGGTTTCAAGAATTTTCTCTGCTCTTCCCCTTTACCACGAAGTACCACAACCATCGACGGCAAAACCAAACATCTAGGTTCCTATCACCAATGTTACCGTCTAGATGGAAAGTTGATCGCAATAGGCGTCCTGGATCTCCTCCCTAAATGCGTCAGCGCGGTCTATTTCATGTATCACGAATCGGTACATTCTCACGGATTTGGAAAATTAGGCGCAGTGCGAGAGATTGCACTAGCAAAAGAAGAGGGCTACCAATATTGGTATGCAGGGTTTTATATCCACACCTGTGTGAAAATGAGATACAAGGGAGATTATAGTCCTCAATATATTCTAGATCCGGAAACATACAATTGGGCACTCTTTGATGAAGATCTGAGGGGCAAATTTGACGAGAGGAAATATGTCAGCGAGACTCAAACCCCAGAGTCAAATAACACACAAGATGAAGATCCTTCGGCTCCCTACGACACAGGCAGTAAACCCATCTTCGAAACATCCATGCCGGGACTCCTTTCTAAATCAGACATTCTAACGAAATCCCCGCTCGATCATGTTAAAATTCGCATCAGACAAAGTGTGCACAAAACTCATGAGCTGGTGAGTTGGGAAAATGATAGTGTAGGGGATGTGAATAGTCTGAAGGGGATTATTGCAGAGTTGGTTAGTGCGGTGGGGGTGAGATTGGCGGGGGAAATGGTGGTTTATTTTCGTTAAGGGGCGTGGATTTGAGGGCTGATGGTTGACAGAGAGTTTGTATTATAAGTTATAGGGAAGGGTGAGGAGAAGGGGAGGGTTGAATGAGCCGAATGCTTTAGATTCTATAGATCAATGAGTTATGGGAAAATTCAATACAATGATTACGATTAACATTATAATCATTCTTACGATATAATATTGAATCGAATGAAGGTTTGAAAACTCTCTCATTGTTTACTTTATATATATATAGTCCGATGGAGAAATTGGTAAAGAAGAAGCTGTGTAGTGATTTCGATATTCTTTCCCACACACTTATCGAGGACATTGACTACAACTAGCAAGAGGCTTTTATCTTCCGCTCGATCTGTAAATCACCGATCAGCATTCTTCATAGATATAAAAAAGCTCATCAATATTCCGATTCTTCGCCATCTTGTTGCAAATGCTCTGCTTCCTTTTCAGATCGATATCGATATCGATACGAATATTAATACTAATACTGGCGAGCTCGAGCCGAATGCAATCGCTCTGGAACCAACCATCAGTATCTCCACTACCCTCTTGGGTTTGGCGAAGACAAACTTGCCCTAGAGTAATTCGACTGTCAGTTCATCGAGCTATAGTATGTATATATAGCGTGTCTAATAATTAATTCCCAGTTTCAGTGTCAGTTGTGTTTTTTTTTTTTTTTTTTTTTTTTTTTTTATAGATGAGAAGACTAGCGAGGCTTTGACACTGTTATTTATATAAGCTATTTCTTGATCTCCTCGAGGATACACGACAAGAACTAATCTCATTTCTCAGGAACTATCGTTCTCGTCTGCGCGGGAATCAGCTCTTACTTCCTGGAACGAATCCTTCGCGAGGAAGAGTTTCATTTTTAGTTTATTTTTTTTTTGGTCTGGTTTGACCTTGCGGAATGCAAACATCTGCGTGCATGTGTATGTAGCCAGCCTGTTTGGATTATGCGAGGCGCTGAAGTATTATTTCGTTTTCATCTTCGAACTACTCCCTGTTTGACGTATGATGGGTATGTGTTCAGTGATTCTTAGCCAATGATGGGGGATGGGAAAGTTCATCTGTCTTCTAGCGGACTGTCTAACGTCGTGTCAAGCTCACACAGGAGACCAAATCCGAATGCTTTTATAGATAGATGCATCAGAATTCGCTTGGTGTTTTCCGACAGATTGAAGTATACTATCTACAGACCAGCTGGATGCGATTGCAGAGTCCTCACTACTAGCAGATCAAAGTGCGTCTGGTATATATTATACTGCGAAGAGCTTTGTTTTTGATGGTTATCGTGAAGTGAAATACCAAGATCGACATATCAATCAACAGATCCGCAGCCGTGCAAACTCCATCCTGCTCGCATGTGCAAATCCAAGTATGGTGTTGGATCCCAAGAGGAAAGGGGCAAATCTCCACACGCCGATAGAGTCTCGCAACAAACAATACAGTACAGTATCCTCCCACACCGCCAACACAGTATGACAACAAGAGTCAAAAAGCTCCAGATCATAAACTTCCTAAACAGACAATCTCTTCACTTCTCTCCCCCAACATCCGCATCAAAGATCGATATCTCCCGCCGGCCTCGCAATATTCGCTCGCCAGTGATGATCATTCACGGGATCTCTCTGATACAAATTCACCTCGAAGAATTTATTATGCGGCGTGCATTTGAAGTTTTTATAGCTATTTACTCATCAGTTTACCATTCATCATTTTTGTTTTTTTGTATTATACCATGCATGAAATTTCTCTGTTATCAACTCTGAAATCCGAAATGATAAAATGTATGGATGATTTGTTATTACTTACGAATTCAACTTCTGGTAATTGGCTAGGATCAGATGTTGTTCGGAGATCTCGATAAAGTCTCCTGGGGAGTTGGTATCGGGAATGAAGTAGCGTTTGGATTCGAGAGGACCGTAGTTTACTTGTCGGACAAATTGGATGGCGTATGGTGTGGTGGGTGTGATGGGGTTTGAGGCATCTCCTGGGTCATTGGGGGTTGTGATAGAGGAGGAGCGAGGGTATTCGGCCCAGGCTTTGAAGCTGGTGAACTTTTGTTGGTGGGTGAGTTTCTGGGGACGAAAGGACTCTGGGGAATCACAACAGAAGAGGGTGGTCATGATGTAGGTTGGAAGATTGGAAGATTGGAAGATTGGAAGGTTAGAAGATTGGAAGGTTGGAAGGTTGGAAGGGTGAAGGGTAGTTTGGGTTGAAGGGAGGATGGATTTTCTGGCTCGTAATTTGATGGAAGTCCAATGAAGTAATATGAGACAATTGCAGAGCAACTGGAAAGAAAATTGAGAGGGTATAGATGGTGATATTTATGCAATAAGGACTGGAAAGACTCGAGACTTTCAGACTCAAAATCAAGAAAAATGCAGGCGATTCCTCAAAGGATCGAAGCATCAGATGTTCAACAAATTGAGCATATTGGACTTGAGCAAGCCAAGCCTTGAACATCTGAGTCTGATCTACCCAACTAGAAAGCTACCCCCCTTCCTCGCCAGCAGCTTTACGAAGACCCCGCCTTCACGACATGCAACATCGTCGAGTAATCAAGTTTTTGGGTTTCACTGCATGTTTTCATGATAGACGGTGAGCCTTTTTAGATCTCAGACCCTCTATCGTCCTGGGTAGGAAGATGATCAATTGGTAGACTCATGAAAATGAGGCCTACAACCAAGGCAACTTGCGTTTGGAGTACTGACTTAGCATAGAAAATATATGCACCCTCTCAACACCACTTCTATGACGCCATGACAACTAAAACGACTGGCAGTGCCAATTTGAGACCACGTATCAAATTCCCCAAGAGCTGTTCTCATCGCCGATAGTATGCGGAGTGATGTTCAAAATTCGTGTTCGTAATATCGAAAGTTCGATGTTATTTGAATTCTCACTGCTGATTGGAGCATTACAATTTTGAGGCCTACAACCAGGGTAGTAAAATGCTGAATGGATATTGGTTGCGCGATCTCGCTTCCCACACGTGCAGGAATTCAATGAAAATGACTGATTGGCTATAGCGACATCTCGACCATCATAAGAACTCTCGAGTTTCCCACCTTCTTTCTTCCCTTCTTCTTTTCTCTTCACGGCGCGAGAGGCGGCGCTGTCATCCCTCACTCTTTTTCCTACACAGTCACTCCTTAGGGTCTTCTTTTTTTTTCATTCATCTTCAGCATCTTCCTGCTCTTTGCACTCACTACCTTTAACCCTGGTTCTGGGGCCTCCGCTACGATCAAGGAGGCCCAAAGCGAATAGAACCTATCTTCTCGGAATACACCACTGGGAAAGAAAACGAACATCATCTACTAAATCGTGACTTTATCGATCCCAGTCTTTTAGACCTCAGGAGATATCCTGTTCCTTCTCCATTTGAATCAAGGGTTACTGTCGATGCTCAGGAAGCATACAGTCCATATGATGAGAATGAATACCCTTTCGCTGAATATGACAACCATGGAAATTTCGATCCTCTGCCTCACACTCCTTATACCGCTTTACTAGATCTACCTGCGCTAGACGCAGAGTTTCAGCAAGCTCTCGAATATGTCGAAAGACCTGGCGAAGGCCAGGTCCAATCCAGTCTTTACCTAGATCAGCCAGTCTCCAATCCTCATGTGGAGCAATTCCAACATCATCATTCTACTGCTCAGATTTTACCTGAACAGCCACAACCACGACCAATTGTTCAATACCACACTTGCCCAGAATGTCAAAAACAGTTCAAATTACCATATCAGCTGAAGTAAGTGCTAATTCTCTTGTAAACCCACGTTGCATGGTTTGTTGATGCTGATGTTCAACCTCAGTGTTCATAGAAACGTCCATAGTCCCAATCACGAATGCCCGGTATTTTCATGCGAATCACCTAGATTCCGGTATAAGAAAGATCGAGACCGTCACTTTAGAAGTGTACATCCCGAGCTCATCCCGAATGCGGAAAGATATTTTTGTGATATGGAAATCTGCAAGCAGTCAAGAGCCAAAGGAGGGGGGTTCAAGAGGAAGGATAACTGTGAGAGACACAAGAGGAAATGTAAACATCGGCGTCGACAGATGTGACAAGAAAGGTTGCTGCGTACATAGTCAACGGAAGTACTTAAGGCTGTGATAGGAGTAGAAATATGATGCGTTGATGTCAATTGCCAGCGTATTGCCAGCTGATTATTGTGATTGAAGAATTATGATAGAATCCCTAGAACCCCTAATCCGTAGCCGCCCTGATTCTATAACCAAATCACAAGATGGCATGTAAGATTTCCGGTATGGATTTATAGATTAGCACTGGCCATTTGTGTGATCTCAAGAACATCATGAATCATAACTCGTGCACATTCGAAGATTAATACGAAGAGAAACGTAGCACAAGGCTGATTTTAAAAGCATACCAGCATCATTTCTATACAGTAGCCTTCAGCCATCACTCAACGACAAAGCCATGCACTGCACATCATTTTATCGACAAGATTAACTCTTTCAAGAAGTCTCTCCTCTCCCATATATATAAATAGACTATTTTAGAAAGCTGACATTTGCACTTGCAGAAGAAAAAGGCGTAGAATTGTCACAATTTTGAGGACTAGATTTAATTTCGGACTCCTATGACGATACTGGAAAGGAAATCTTGGTCGGTATATCACCCGGCAAATGGCTAGAACGGGAGATGTGTAGTTCCTCATCTCGTCGTGATCGTTCCAATCAGATGGATTTTATTTTTGTCGATTGTGTCAAACAACAAGCGGAAATGAGAACCGGGAAACCTTGGACACATGATATCCAGAATTCATATCGATAGGGAATCATCATCATCATCATCATCATTAGCAACCTTCAGTATCTATGCCTAGCCGTTTAGTTACCCCCCCTCAACCAAGCACAAACTCCCAACACAAAAACACAGACCATGGCATCTCCACTGACCGTCCCCCAAATGCGTCCATATCTCATGACCATGCCCAAATAACTCTTCCAAGGCTCCGGCAAGAAACCCATCACTGTCCCCATCATACCCGCCGGCATAGAATTTCCCTTCTCCAAATAAAACCGGCTGCTCAACAAGACCACCTCGGTCGTTGCAAAGATCCAAAAGAAATGCACACTATCCGCGCTCAATCCATCATCCATCAAGGCCGACGCCTCGCGTGCATATTTCGTGCCCGTAAATGACGTTGTGAGTGCTATGTACAAGCCGAGCGATAGTGCGAAAACAGCATGGACTATGCGCCAAATATATGCATAGGGATCAACAGCAGCGGCTTGAGCTTGTCCTTCCATGCCCATACCGGGCATACCAGGCATACCCGGAAAGGAAGGCATGCCAGCTTGTCCTTCACCCGGTGGCCCGCCCATTCCTCCCATCATCTGTTGTAACATTTGCATCATGGGATCATTTGCGGCGTCTTCGCCGGGTGCGCCTCCCATTCCTGGGAAACCCGCAAAGGGATTTTGGCCAGGAGCCCCTCCAAATGGATTCTGTCCCGGAGCACCACCCAAAGAACCTGGATCCATACCCAGCATCATTTGCCTTAATTGATCATCATTTAATTGCTGTTGTTGCTGTCCGCTCTGAGTCCTCTGGATCGGCGTGCGAGTCTGCGGTTCATAATAATGATTCGAAATATCTACTTCAGCTGGATCCGCATCGTTTGGAGCCTTGGGAGCTGTTTGCGCTGGCGCTGGAACCTCCTCTATACGCCCATTAGCTTCATTCAGCATGTGCTTCAAAGAACCATCCAAGATAGCCTATGAATAGGAAAAGTACAAACCTCTAGGTAAACCACCACCCAACCCAATAATCTTATTCAACCTTGCATTTCCCCCATCTCTAATTTTTGCTTCTCTCTTTTCCTTCCTAATGCGTGCCTGTCTCTGAGATGGCGTTTCAGCCACTGGCTCAGAAGAATCGGCCATTTTAAATTTCTATTTCGTTGTTGGGAAAATGGTGAGATGATTGATGACTTGGACAGATTTGATGATGTCGTTTATTATTTACGTGGTTGTACGCTTCTGGAGCTGGGATTTTTTTTGGTGGGGGAAAGCTAGAGAAGGGGTCACCATACGTTTATCTACCAGTACTTCGTAAACACTTATTCTTATTATTACACTAGCTTTAACAATGATTTGACTTGCAGTTAATAGAACCAATATAATAAATATAATTGTACATTATTGATATAGTATCAACCAAATTCTACAATGTTTCATGATTATTACAACAGGACTTGTTGATCCATTCATAATTTACAAGAGAGGCTGACTGGTATCATATTCACCACTTCTAGAACAAGACAGAAGGCAGACATCATTTCTAGGGTATTTCTCGCCAATTTATATCAATACGCAATTGCAATCATAGGTGTTGCTCTTAATGCAAAGATTAGAAAGCAGTATTATAAAGAACAAGTTCTTACTCTAGCAATATTTCTATACACACGTGCGTCGCTCTCATCTTAATCCTTATTCCCTCGTTCCGGATTTTAGTTCTTAAAATAATATAAAATGTTCGCTTTTACTCTAAGGAGTAACCTTGCTCATGCTAACTAATCGTTTGACACCGACCTGTATTGATCATTAGTATATGTTATGCTCAAACCTTAAAAATATAGCTATAGAACTTACCATCCAATTGCCACACTCATCAGGCTTTTCACGATGAATGTCAACTTGCATCCTGCTTGCTGTTTCGTAGTCGCCAGATTGAAGTGCTTCCGCCAACTGGGTCAATTTCTCGACAGTGTCAGGTTTCACAAGTTCCTCATTATTCAAATGATCAAACAAAATGTTGAGGCGCTTCTGAGTGTCTTTCACTTGAGGAGCAAAATTTGTTGGAGCTTTCGAGGCTACTCTTTGCATGTCACTCGTGAAGATTTCGACCATTCTCTGAGCAGATTCAGGAATATGTGATCTATCACCAGCAGGGTGCCTAGGTTTTGCTGGAGCAGCTGCAACGGCGGGAGCTCTAGGAGGCCCAGTTGGTGGTCGAGAACCGCCCATTGGAGGACCTTGAGGAGGACCTTGCGGTGGCCCTTGTTGAGTCTGAGGAGGGCCCTGAGGTGGACCTTGGTTTTGAAACTGTGCAGGTGGAGGCTGGCTTTCATATGGTGATTGAGATGGCGCGTACTGGCTAGGTGGTGCAGCTGACGGTGGTGCATATGGATTAGATGGAGGTGGTCTCATACCTCCCTGAGGAGGTGGAGCGATATTTGATGGAGGTGGCTGGGAATATTGTTGTGCTGCTGGAGATGGAGCATATCTGCTTGTTGGTGCAGCCCCGGCAGGTGGGGGATTATATGGAGAGGCTCCACGAGGAATTGTGGGTGGTGGTATTGATGCATATGGTGATTGAGCAGGGGGTGCTTGAGGAGTATATGCGTTGGCCGTGGATGATGGTCTAGGAGGTGGTGCAGTCGTCAATGGCGAACTAACACGGGGTGGTGCTGATCCCTTAGGTGGAGGAGGTGGGGGAGTTGCTCTGGAAGCCCCATATGGGTTTGCAGGAGGTGGCATTGAAGCAACTTGTTGATTTGGGAATGGATTTGCAACAGGGGTACTTCTTCTAGCAGTAGGAACCTTTGTTACGAAAGGTATGTCATTCCAGTTTGTCATGTCTTTAGCTTTAGATGGAGGTGGAGCTGATGGAGTCGTGTTTCTCGGAGGGGGGGCTCCAAATGATTGTTGAGGTGCTCCATAACCTGCTGGAGCTGCTCCATATGCTCCGTACGAAGGTGCATAAGCAGGTTGAGATGGTTGTGGTGGCTGGTAACCTTGTGGTGTGTAAGCGCTTGCTGCAGGTGCATATGGATTAGAAGCGCCTGAAGTGGGTGGTGCATAAGGATTAGAAGCTGGAGCAGTAGCAGTAGCGGCAGGTGGAGCGTATGGATTTGGAGCAGATTGAGCTGGGGGCACCACAGCAGCAGGAATTGCCTGTTGATATGCGGCTGGCTGAGCACGTGCTGGGACTCTTGACGAGGCTGCTGGTTGTCTCGCAGTAGTGGTAGGGGCAACCGTTCTTGATGCACGCTTGACTCGGTCTCGCGCAACATCTGCAGCAGGATACTGAGCCGGAAGAAGATCAAGATATCTTTCAGCAATTGAGAGATGTCCGTGAGCCGCAACAATATCCGCATACTCTGTATATTTGTCATACAAAGCTGCCAATTTCCAATCCGATGTCAAACTTTGCTCGGGATCTTGGAATTTGGTGACATTGCGGAATACTGTGACCTTTTCGATAAAGTTTTGGAGTGACTTTGCATGTACAGAGAAGGTAGAATCGCCTTCTTGTTCTTCAATGCCATGCTTCTCGTTCTCTTGAAGTTCGGAAATCCAGATATTGATGACCTTCTCCAACTTTGAACCAACTAAGAAACAGAATGAAGCATCCTTTGCAGTGCCAGATTCCAAAAGCCTATCACCAAGTGCCTCGCAGAGGTCTGGGAATTGAGCTGGATCGGCATATGTGCATAAAGTTGCCATCGACTCTTTCCAGTTCTCCAGGTCAGCATTGTATACAACATCCCACAAGTTTTTGCCAATGACAGAGCTAAGTAGTCGTAGATAGTTGGGGCCTTCTGCCTTTTTGGCTAGGTAGGCAGTTTGGACTTTATCTAACAACTCCTTTCCACCACAATTGGCAATGATGAATGCATCAGCAATACGATCCTCCTTAAGACAGACAGTCATCGCTTTTTCGAACTGGCCAAGCATCAAAGCTTTGGTAATTTGTTTTTCCGAGGCCGAATCGGATTCAGCAAATAGATGGAAAGGATTATCCGTCTTGGCTCCCTTATTTGCCGAGATGTCTGTCAAAAAGTCATCACCTTCGGCACCATCAAAAAGTGTAGATAATCTGTTGTTCTTTCCTGCTTCTCCATTGGCATCAGCCGACACTTCCTCCGACTTTTCAGCATCCTCTACGTCAAGTCCTGATACACCGTTCGTAATCTCGTCTACATCAGAGAATCCAAGGTATTCGGTGACTTGCTTTCGAGGGTTGGCTGCAATCAATGTCTCAATAACTTTCCAGTCTGCCTTCTCTTCCTCAGTCTTGGCCTGATCAATATGAGTTTCACAAATGCTCTTAATATCCCCGGCTTTAAGGGCATTTTCGAAAGACTCAGTAGCAGATCCTACTTCTGAATCAACCGTGAACTGAGAAATTTGGATCTTGGAGGATCTAGGCTTTCCTGCTGCAGTTGGTAACAAATTAAAGCTCACTAATTTGCCACCAAATCCGAAAGAAGCTCCAACCGGTCGCTCGAGCCACTTTGGAGCTTTGTTCAATGAAAATGAAGCCCCTTGAGGCTCGGTTTGGGCCTTGGTAAAAAAGTCTTCGCCATCAATTGGACCTGCAACGGGGGCTTGGGATGCGGTAGGGTTTGTATTTTGTAAAGTCTGGATGGCTATTTTTCCATCAAAGGACGCAGTGGCAGATAATGCGGGGTTGTGTGGATTGAATCTAGTCTGGAAAGTCCAATTGGTGACTTCAGGAAATTCTCCATATTGTTCCCCAGTTTGAGGGTTCCAGATTAAAGTTCTGTTATCTTTGCCGCAAGATATTAGAAGATCGGCATCCTGTTGACACCAAGACAATGACAAAATCCCCTGGATATGCCCTTGCAAAGTACGCTCAGGCGCATTTGAGTTTCTGAGATCCCACAAAAGAATGACTGGCGTAGAATCGTCGGGTGTAGCAGTCAAAAGCTTTGTCGCATTATTTGGGTCCCATGCAATTGCTCCTACTGCCTTTCGGTTGTTGCTCAATTGTAGAGAAGCCTTCTTTGTCTTCAAATCCCAGACGGTAACGTATCCTCCACTTCCACCAGTTGCCAAAATATGGGGAACTTTTCTATTCCATGCAACACATTCGAGGTCATCCGATCGTGCGGCAGCTGTGCCTAATCTAAATGGATTCGAGATATCATTTACATCGTAGATGAACAGCTCGCCCTTGGAGCCAGCAGTAGCTAGGATTTGTGGCTTCAATGGGTTGAATTGAAGAGACTTGATAGCACCCGTATGTTTTGTCGTCCTAGACATGAAAGCATCCTCAGCTCCTTGTATAAGTTTCTCTGCATCCCATAAGTCCAACGATCCATTCTCGAGTGCGCCTGCGATTATGCCCCGCGGATGGTCTGCGTTTGCTGGTGCCCATGCAATGTCGTGAAATCTAATGGAACGGTCAGCCTTTTTAAGATTCCTAAGCTCAATACAAACAACCCGTCGGCGTACCTGGAGTCTGTGCTAATGCTAGCAATAGGTTGTAATTCTACACCTTGCTCGTCATTATCCAAGCTTAAATCCCAAAGCTCTAGCTTCGTCTCATCAGAGAAATCGGCATCAACAGCCCCAGCTCTGGTACCCGTGACAACCAAAGGAGTCTCTGGACCTGTGGACCAGGCAAAGGCCGCAGTTCTGGGAATTTCCCTTAGACGGACCATTGTCTCGTCTCTATTTGTAGAATTAACAAGCCAGATTACGCTGCGGAAAGTTTGCCGCGGTGTGCCTTTTCAGCCGATTTTGTTGCTACACCGGTAGAGACAAATGGAAAAGACTTGTAGATTTTGAATTGTATGAGACGTGTAAAGACAAGAAAAGTTGCGATCTGTTGATTTGTTTAGGGAGCAGTAGCACTGTGAACACCTTTCCCCATAATCGGATGGTCATAGCGAGGGATCCCGTCCGTAGGATTGTGAATCTTTAAAAACCCGCTGACACGTGATTAAAGGCTCCTTCTTTCGCGATTTGTTGGGTAGCATTTGGACAATTTGGAAGTGACAAATACATCAGAGACTCGTTTATATTAAATCCAATCTAATACTTCCTATAACCTACAAGATGACAGATCAAGCACGTTGGAAAGCTACTGTGTATGTGGGTGGTCTCTCCCACATGGTTACCACCGCAAATCTCGAAGCCGCATTTTTACCCTTTGGAGAAATAGCAGATGTCTCTATACCGTAAGCCCTCCGCGCTAGATTTTGATGTCCTCATGTTAAAAATCTTTTAGCAAAGCAGATGGGCCCAACTCAACAGAGCCACATCGAGGTTTTGGATATGTAGAGTTTGAAGATCCAGAAGATACCAAAGATGCCATCGACAATATGGATCAATCTGAACTATTTGGAAAGGTGATTAAAGTCAACGCGGCTAAACCTCCAAAGAATGCAAATGAGGGATTGGGAAGTAAGACGGCTTTATGGGAGCAGGTAAGACTTCATGGAATCATGCTGTGTGATGGTAGGGAGTGGTTTGGGTGGTCACTAATTTTTCGATATAGGAGGGCTGGCTAGCAGAGAATGCTGTGAGTGAGGAGGATAAACTGGCAGCTGAGCAAGCAAGAGCCGGAGTTCAGGACAGACCTGACGATCCTATGCAAGGTCTAGAAGGATTGGATGTAGCTGGGCCCAAGCCGGCTTGAAGAAGGGTTGTGTTATGTTTGTAGGCTACAGATCATGAAATGTGTTACTAAGGAGTTTTGGAGCAAAGCAAAAGGAGTTTAGGTGGCAGGAAGAAATTTATACATGCTCTTCAGTGTATAGGTTGGAGTTGGACAATGAAAAGCATGAGATATCAGGTATGGAGACTATGTATTCATGAGAAATAAGGGCCAATTCTGTACAACTCATTTGAGGTTTGGCCGATGCATCCGTTCTAATTTCTCCATTCCATTCTTGCCTCCAGCGTGTTCCACTCAGTATCGCTTTTGATGAATGAACTTTTCCCCGACAATCAGTCTGTCTCCATCCCTCCGAAACTTTGCAGATGCAAGGTTTATTCCTTTGCTCTGTTTTGTCTAGAAAGACGCATTTGCTTATCAACAACAAGTTTGCGACCCAAAGAGTAAAAAGCGAATCCGACAGCGACACCGACGACGATTCCTTCAAATTGATATCAGTGTAAGTTCTGGCCGTATTTTGGCGAAGATGTAAACGTACCCAAAGGAACCAACTCGGGAGGAATCTTCTTCCATTGGCGCAATCGTTGCGAGATAGTGTGGGCTGTCGACTTTGGTGTCAGTCTCGATTCTCATCTACTAAAAACGAATCTCCCAATCCATTCTCTATCCTCCCCCTCCAGCTCTCCGATTGTCTAATCGTGGGGTAAACGTACCGCTATGCTCCTCCTTCTGTAAAGCCACAAAACATTAGCCCTCCCACCCTCAAGACCGCAAAATCGCAAATCAGCAACAGACAAACTTACGGGCACAGGCGACCACATCTTCTTGGTCGGTTGGAACATTCTAGTCACGGTAGTAGGATGCATCTTGATCCGTTGTTCAATCTTCAAGTCTTTCTGATTAGAATCACACTCAACTTCCGTGGTCTGAGGTTTTGGAGGACCTGCATTTCCGCGCTAGCGAGCTCGGCCTTAGCCGACTTCATCCCGAAGAGAGAAAGTGCAGGCCCATTCCAATCAACCTCACATCATTCGTCTCAATTGAACCACCACCACCACCACCATCTCCCCTCTAAATTCTGTGATCGCCAGAAAATAAATACGCAAATATGTCTGAAGAACGCGAGACCAAGCCCTTCAAGTTCGTCACTGGTATGTGCCCCCCGGGGACCCGCCCACTGTTTGGATATTTAAAAATGGTCTGATTGATTGCTAACTGGATGTCTAAATAGCTGGTATGCAATTCCTCCCCCGCCGGGCTCTGCGAAATGACCGGAAGACTGATCGTAGGATATAGGATTCGACGCTCGATTCCCTAACCAGAACCAAACTAAGCATTGCTGGCAAAACTATGTCGATTATCACAAGTGCATCCTAGCCAAGGGCGAGGACTTCGCACCATGCCGTCAAGTACGTTTCTGCGATCGATTGAGAGGGGAAAATATACTGATGGAGGGGAACAGTTTTTCTTGGCTTACAAGTCATTGTGCCCAAGTGCCTGGGTTGAGAGATGGGATGACCAACGTGGTTAGTAGTGAAACTTGAAAGGGACCGGAAGGCAAGGTTTGGCTAACGTGGATTATTGTAGACAACGGAACATTCCCCACTCGATTGGATCAGTAAGGAATTTGAGGGTTCTAGAGGGTTGCATGGTGGGATAGAGCAGAAGACGTTTACAATGGATATGTATCATACAGAGCATTATGCGAATTGATGAGAAACGATTCGGCTTGAATAGACGTGCTTGATTGAAATTTGGTAGATATGTTGATATCCATGAGTTATGCATTTCCAAAGTGCATTCAGGCTTCCTTTAAAGCTCTCAGTCGGTCATATCTCAACATCGCTCCAAGCAAGACTTGTGCACCATTCCCACAGTCTTCTCGACTACAATACTCGGCTGGATTATGACTAACGCCATCTTTACAAGGCACAAAGATCCTAGTTATGGTCAGTTATGTTTTGGTATGACTGAAAGGAAGTGGATTACATTGAAGTTGGAGCATGTCTCGAAGTATAAACGCTAGGTTGTGTTCAGCGTGGTCCTTATCATGGGATTCTCATTCTTACCTATCATGTCCAGCGCCTGATACCATTCTCTTATAACTTGGGGAAACGGCTACTGTTTGATCTCCGGCACTGGAAGCTGTTTCAACCAAATCCCCAGCACTCTCTTCTACGCATCGAATACAATCTTCATTGAAGTGAGTAGCCGGAGAATCTGTATCCATTTTCCATTCCACCATACAACCTTTACCTTTCTTTCCACTAGCCCCAAGAGTTGGCATCAGCTCCCCGGCAGCAATCAACTCAAAATCTTTCTTAAGCTCTTTCTCAAAGTCTAGAAGTCTTTCATCCTCTGGAGACCTGATATCAAGTGAAAACTGTACAAATCCCGGAACAGTATTAGTAGAGCCAGGCTTGAGTGTGAGAATACCTAGCACAGGTAAGAAAAGTGTCATAGTTTGTCTTGGGAAAAGGTTCGTTACCTGTGGATGCTAGACAATCCATTTCAGCTGCCTTGTTGTGGCTATGGAGAATGATTTTTGCAGCTGTAAGCATAGCATCTGAACGATTATCGAAATCCGTCGTACCTATAGAGGATTCTCAATTCATCATCTGTTCCACGTTCACACCTTTTCAACCATAAGCACATCTTTATAACGCAACGTACCAGTATGACAATCTCTTCCCCTCACTGTAATAGTATACCACCTATAAGCCTGCACGCCCGTTACAGCTCCAATATTCGTTTTGCTCTTCTCGAGAATTGGTCCTTGTTCAATGTGTAGTTCGAAATGTGCACCTATTGGATTGTCTTGATATGAAGTGGGTGTTGCACCGAGATATCCTATTCTTTCTAGTTCCGATTTCATGGTCGCCGGCCCATTTACTTCGCACAAATCATGAGCCTCTGAGAGGGGAATGCCGTGAGCCCACACGCCGGATGATATCATGGATTTGGGGAAGCGCGCTCCTTCTTCTGTGGTGGGAGTTAGGGAGAAGGTTAGAGAGGGGCATTAGAGTGATGAAGAGGTGTACCGTTTGTCCACTGTATCCATCAAGTTAGTGTGTTATTGTATACAGCAGCAGAATTATAGTACAACAAACATTAATAACTCCAGTAGGATATTCTGTTTCAATCTCCAAATCATTCATTGTCCTCAACGCTTCGATACCTGCGTGGACGCCTAGTATTCCATCATATCTTCCCCCCGTTGGCTTTGAATCATTAAATCACTCATCACGCAATGTTTTCCTCGTGTACAGTGTAGCATTTTAGAAGTACATACCTGTGTATCTAAATGACTTCCCGCATAGGTAGCTGGACCATCCTTTCTGCCGGGTCGAATTGCAAAAATGTTACCTTTGTTGATCACTTGTCATTACAAGCACTTTTGAGAATTTCATACGAGGAGGTTGCACATCGGAGCTGTGGGGCAATGTATGCATATGGAAGACTGCAATAGGGAGGGAAAAGGGAAGCTCACCCATAGTATCAACCTTCACATCACAGCCGAGATTTTGAGTTGTTTTGACGAACCAATCTCGTGCTTGTTTGTCGGCGGAAGAGAGGGCAAGCCGGGACATTCCTCGATCGGTTTCTCCCCTGGATTGCTATTAGAATTCTGTGCATGTCATATAGCATACTAGAGGTTGAAAAGAGTGAAAGATACTCTCTGCAAATGATAAATGGAAATTGGTCTTGTAGTAGAACCACATGATTTGCCCGTATAAAAAATCGCTTGACTTATATCTAACTGCACTACACAGATTGGAATGCACATTTTTCCCGCCTGGAGTATGGTAAGGAGGTAGGTAGCATTGAGCAATATCTAACGACATCCAACATGCAAACCGCACCCTCTCCAAGCGCAAAGGCTTCAGAAACTTTCTAATGCCATGTCTCTCTGTCAAATTTCATATTCACTTCCCCTTCGTCCCCCATTCCCCGTTTCCTCTTCCCTTCCTGAATACCAAATTCCAAAGTTCAGATTCAATGAAAGTAACCAAACATACGTTCCCCATTGCTCCCCTCTCCCCCATTGACACGTATAATGTAACTCTTTCCACAATCTCTCTCTGTCAACCCTCCTCGTGATCTCCCCAATTTTCCTATCTGTTAAATCCCCTATTTTCAACGAGCCCTGGGAAAAGTTTCTAATCCAGTTGACCTTTCCAATCCTCGGGGTTAATCTCAAGGAATTGGTTTTGATAAGAGTTCTTGGATTCAATCTCGACATTTTTAGGAGTTACAGGAAATTCAGTTAAAATACATTGGCTGAAATGGAAGTCAAGATTGGATTTATTAATTTATAATGTATTGTTGTTTTAATATTGGTAGTGCTTATCTGAGGGGAAGTTCTCCTTGAGCAGGTAGTTATCAGTTACCCCGCTACCAAGCATCTGCTACTGCATATGTAGGTATTCGTATGCATTATCAGGATTATACTCACAGGACGGGCAGATAGCACAAAATTTATGCCAACCAACTGTTTAAAATACTAATTCTTTCTACTAATTGTAAGGATGAGAGATACCTGTATTCTCACGAAGAGACTATGTTTTCATTATCATTCAATTTATCATGCACATCGCCATCTAAGCGGATCATGAGTGTGTCGCATTTGCAGACGGTATATTTTCTTATATTTCAGAAAAGTAGTTGGTCCGCATAGAGTGAAATCTCAGTGAAAGTTCAAGAGGGAAAGGGAGAGTGGAAGAGGGGGAGTGGAAGAGGGTGAGAAGCGGAGTAGAGGTGAGTGTGTGAATAAGAGGAAGTAGTCTGTACATGTTCACCAGTATTCTCAGTATCGGTAGGTTGAAGATTAATTGTGGTTCAGTTTATAGTGATCGCTATATGTGCAGTCCGTGAATATCCCGCTAGAAACTATAATCCCAAACGCCGCGCTATAATATCAATGTATAGGAAAGCTTGTATCATTTGGCTTTCCCCCTGCCTTTTCCTTTTCCTTTTGCGGGAGATTTTGCAGGTGCCTTTGCTTGTGATTTGACGGGTATCCTTGATCGAGCTTTGCCTTTGGTTGGAGCAGGTGCAGGTGGTGGTGTTGGTTCTTTGGTAATTTCCTCAACCTCATCCTCTTCTGCTACTGCAACTGCTTCTGTTTCTGTTTCTGTTTCTGCTTCCTCTCCCTCTCCCTCAACTTCCACGGGTATCTCAGGCTTCTTGACTTCGACTATATCATCTTCGTCTTCCTCCTCTTCCTCTTCCTCCTCCTCCTCGTCGTCATCACTCATAAACTCGTCGTCCTCATCAAAGCCAAAGAAATTCATAGCCTTCGGTTTACCGGGTGTAGATTCGGATGGTGGAGATATGTCGTTTGAATCTGTACCACCCATTATCTCATCTTCTTCACTAGCAGAGCCATCGGTTCCTGAGCCACTACCCGAAGAAGTTGCCAACAAATTATCCTTATAATTCCCAGCTTTCATAGCCGCGAGAACAGCCTCACGCGTTCTCTCTCCGGCTTCCTCCTTATCCTCAACCCATTTACCATCTACCTTTCCTTTGGTACCATTCTTAATTTCCTGTTCTCTTCGCTCTGCCAATTCCACAACTTGTTCCCATCGCTTTCTTCTCTCTTCCTTGTCTTTCTTTGCCATTTCCGGCTTGATTGCTAGGTATTCAGCTAGTGCCTTTGCTTCATTAACTGTTCTTAATCTGCGGCCATCCAAATTTCGACTCGACCCGTTTTGATCACCTTGTCCCTTCTTACGTTTCGAGGACATACGGCCTCCAGCGGCACGAAGTTGAGATCCAAACCCTCCTTTGCCACCACATAATCGCGCTGAAAGTCGTAGAGATAGAAATTCATCATCCGGATTTGATAGTAAATCTGATATTGGAGAGGTTGATTCGGCGGACAGCAACTTATTCGAGATGGTTGTGAGAATAAGGCGACGATCTTGAGATGGAATGCGCTCATAAAGTTTGTTTTGAAGCTCTGATATGGTGGTGGTTGTAGGCAGAGGTAGGGATAGAGTCGAAGGTAGATTCAAGCCAGGAAATGAAGTCAACAGAACGTTGACGGTTTGGGGTTGAGATACCATATTGCCGGTTTTTTGTATTAGGATTGTTTCGATATAATTCGAATTATTATCGCGCTTTGCGATGGCTTTGGTGATTTTCGATAAGTTTGATATCAACATCATTCAAAGGATGGAAGTCCCTGAGCCGTAGAACACCCGAGTGGCTGAGTGGCTTGATTGACAGTCACGTGTATCCATCTGGGAATATGCAAAGCGACAAGCCACATCTTCGCTTGCTAGCGCTTGAACCACACAATTCAGAATATTCGAATTTTGAATTGCTTCGCTTTTTTTTACACCTCTCGACATCGACAAACTTTCAAGCAACTCGACAAACCGCCAAGATGTAAGATATCTACAATTATCTTGATGGTACTATCTCAAAATGCAAAAAAGACTAATAAATGAATTTACAGGCTTATCCCAAAGGCCGACCGCAAGTTGATTCACGAGTACTTGTTCCGTGAGGGCGTACTTGTCGCAAAGAAGGAGTATGAAAACAAGCACCCAGACATCGACACCCGTAACCTTTACGTTGTCAAGGCTTGTCAATCTTTGACCTCCCGTGGATATGTCAAGACTCAATTCTCTTGGCAATACTACTACTACACCCTCACCCCAGAGGGTCTCGACTACCTCCGCGAATGGCTCCATCTCCCCGCTGAGATTGTTCCATCTACCCACATCAAGGTCCAAAGATCCCACGCTCCTCCTCGTGGAATGATGGGAGGTGACGAGCGCGAGCGCAAGCCTTTCGGTGGCCGCGGTGGACGTGGTGGTGGAGAGCGTGGTGACCGTGGTGATTACCGCAGACGTGAGGGTGGTGAGACCAAGGAAGGTGCCGCCCCAGGAGAGTTCGCCCCTCAATTGTAAGTTTCACGCATCTCCCATATTCGATTGATCAACCCTAACATTTTCTCTCACAGCCGTGGTGCCGGACGTGGACGTGGAGGTGCCGGTGCTCCTGCCCCATCTTCGTAGATCTATTCTACAATTTCTTTACGCTTGCTCAATGCATCCGACAGGAATTCCTCATAAACACTTGTATGGTTGGACGACTGGACAGTAGCGCGTTAGGTCGAGTGAAAGTAATCGCCGGGGGAGCATAGGTCGAAGGTGGAAGTTGACACTTCAAAACTGTCAGGTAGCATAATGAGCTTCTTCCAATACCCTTCAATTTATTATGACGTGAAAACACGATACTCCCTCACATATCCTGCGGCTCATTCTCTGCTTTTCTTTTCATGACTGCTTGGTTTTATGACGTCTCGTATGAACTTGATAATTTGGTGAAGTCAAGATTGTGTTACTATGAATTGCTCCTGATATTAATATACACGTTAAATTTTTACCTAATGGTCCCGAACGAAACACAGCGACCCGGACACATTCTATGCCACCTATAACTCGGGTCTCTCGGCCATGGGAGATGGAAGAAAGGTCAAGGAAGATCACAGATTCAAGATCAAAGATGAAAGCTCGAAACTTATCAATTTGTGGTCAGACCCAGTCATGCTCGTACTCATGCTCGTTCATGTAATTATTTCAAAAAGTGTTTCGTTGTTCATACAGATGGAAAATCGGCCTATGAAGTACTAGAACCCGAAAAAAGCAACCCCACCAATATCCCCGCGACCTTTTCCGATTTTTGACCCACCTAGAGCAATAATCGGTAGTTGATATCGTCATCGTACTTCTGCTCGGTCTTACTCTTTATTGTGATGTCCATTTCTGACCATGATACATTCGAAATATGGATGTTGATATCGATCTTCTCGTGTTCCGCCGATGAGTGAAAGAGTTTTGTAGTGGAGATGGACTAGAATGCCAAACAGTCCAAATCCATAAAATATCGACGATGGATGTAAAATGTTGGTGACTCGTGAGAAACGTGGGGTTGTACGATTACCTTTTGATCCTCACATCCTATTGCCTTTCGTGGCGTTTAGATGGCTTGGGAACGCTTGAGAAATGGACGTCCGATTGGTGCTTGATACCTTGGTAACGCGCTTTTCCCTGTCGGCCTTTGTAGAGGAGGTGTGGGTGAGTAGAATCTGGAGGAAGTATATTGTTTTTCTTGTTGTGAGGTGTGTATTTTTATGTTTGACGCTTCTCGGTGCTTCTCTGGATCCTTATGAATCCTTAAGAACCGAGGAGAATTCAATGTATCTAGTATTCTGCCAGATTCCTTTTGGCGATTGACGGTAGTAGAGCTCATCGTAGCTATCCCAACCTCCCAAATCAGCAATAAGAACAAGTCAGTCGTAACGCCGTCTGGTCCGAACTCATCATGTCGTAGCTACCTAGCATTATTAGGCACATATGGCTTGCACAGTGCACTTCAACTCGCACCAACTCATACCTCAAAGTTTGCTATGGAGCCAATTGCAAGGAATCGTTCCCACGAACCGCTCAGCTAGTCATTCCATGATCCAAGTAAGATTGATGGAAACACTTCCAGATGATTCAATGGCGGGGCATCCAACAACAACAGGATCATAATCATCTCATGCTAGGTACCCCACCCCACCACGACCAGGGGTTGGTCGTCCCTCCTCTTTCCATCTTGCGTAGCTTCATTACTATAAGAAAGCCAATCTTCTTCTCTCTCGTCTTGCTTTTCCTCTTCATACCATTTGAAAAATAATACCCTCAATAACGAACCTTCAAAAGATACCCTATTTTAACTCTTTAATTGTTTAACTTTCTTCTTCAAAAGAATCAAAAGATCACACCAGCCAACATGTCTCTCCCAACTTCCATGAAAGCTTTGAGGTATGTATGCTGTTCTTGTTTTGGTGCGGGGTTTTGAGGTGGCACCGTGTTGGAAGTGGCAGTGTATCCAGCAGACCTCTGATGCATTCAATTTGTTTGTACGGTTGATATTGATTGAATGATTCAAACCATTCAATGATTGAAGCTGTTTGACACATTGAAATGCTTCGAGAGATCGAGAGCGTTTGATACACTAGAATCAAACACATTTCCATCCTTTCACCACTTGGAAAGGCACATCGATTAAGACATTGAAGCTAACTCGAACGATAACAGATACTCCAAGCCAGAAGAATACGGAATCGTTGAGGTTCCTCTCCCAAAGCTCCGTGACAACGATGTCTTGGTAAAGGTCAAGGCCTGTGGTGTTTGCGGAACCGATTTGCACATCCACGAGGGAGAATTTATTGCAAAGGTAAGAGAGAGAAACTTCCTTTTATATATGTGAATTGGAAAGGGGTGATGTGATCTCTTCCCCACCATGACGTTTTATCTATTAAGACGAGTATGCGGGTTGAGAATATACACCTGGATGGGTACCTACACCTAGGCACCTTGAGAGGTTTACGTGCTCTAAGCTAAACATGTTGGGACTTGGGATGAATTTATATATTTTACCGTATATTTTATAAGAACCAAAAGCTAATTTGTCGTTATTTATAGTTCCCTCTTATTCCTGGTATGCTATACCTTCCTTTCTTCGTCGACTCCTTGCTCTGAACGTTCGATTTTCTTTGGCTGGTGAAGACAGCTGCATATCTTAGCGAGTGCAATGATACATAACATGTTTGGATGGAGATGGGAACACAAACTTTGATCAAGCATCTAACATTGGGATCTGATAGGTCATGAAACTGTCGGTGTTATTGCTGCCACTGGACCTAAGGTCAAGGGCTTCAATGTTGGCGACAGAGTTGTAGCTGAGTGAGTACTGTCCAATCACACATGTGCTTTCAATACACTAATCTATTTACAGTAACTCCGAACTCTGCGAGGAGTGCTTCTACTGCCGTCGTGGTCAACTCTTGTTGTGCGAGAACTTCAACGCTCACGGTGTTACTATGGGTAAGCTAAACATAATTTCCACCTAGGTATCAAAGCTAATTCAATTTAGATGGTGGTTTCGCAGAGTACTGTGCATACCCAGCCGCAAAGGTTTTCAAGATCGAGAACCTCTCAGATGTTGATGCCACCCTCCTCGAGCCAGCCTCATGTGCTGCTCACGGTCTTGAGAAGATTGCACCAAAGATGGGCTCATCCGTTCTCATGTTCGGTGCTGGACCAACTGGTCTCGTTCTCGCTCAATTGCTCAGACAAAATGGTGGATGCAAGGTTGTCCTCGCTGCACCAGGTGGTCTTAAGATGGATCTCGCAAAGAAGCTTGATGCTGCTGATATCTACATCGAACTTTCCCGTGACAACCCAGAAGCTCAATTCCAACAAATTAAGGATGAGTACAAATATGGCTTCGACATTGTCGTTGAAGCTACCGGAAGTGCTAAGATTCTCGAGGATGCTATCAACTACGTTCGTCGTGGAGGCAAGCTCGTAGTCTATGGTGTCTACAGCAGCTCTGCTAGAGTTACCTGGCCACCATCCAAGATCTTTGGTGATGAGATCACCATTCTTGGTTCCTTCTCCGAGACTTACATGTTCCGTAAGTATTCCTTTATCTTGTGTGCACATATTCTGTTACTAACAATATATAGCTGCTGCTATCGATTACCTCGACTCAGGCAAGGTCAAGGTTGACGGTATCGTTAACAAGACCTTCAAGCTTGAACAATGGGGTGAAGCTTTGGAGTCTATCAAGAACAAGAGTGCTATTAAGGCAGCTATTGTTTTCGATTAGATTATGTTGGTGTGGAAAAATAGGAGTCCAAAAAGGATGACACGATGTGATGTTTTGCTCAGTAATTGAGAGATATTATACCTTTAAAGCGAGCTATTAGAGCTAGATTTACGATTCAATGAAAATAATTTACAGTATGGAAGTTTTTTATGGCTCGTGAATTTGTGTGTATGTTGAGGTCATCTATTTTGATTGATCATACTATACCGTCGAGGGTTTGCATGCGGGCGGCTCAATGAAATTATTATCCAAGTTCAACAATGGATTCATTTGTTTATTCTATCTATTGAGTTGCATACTCATGTACATAGTTTATTTATTTCCTTAATTCCCATTCTCATTCTCAATCATCCTCCTCCCCATCATCAACATCTTCTCACACCGACGCCAGGAACTTTTCAAATCTTAATCACATCGTTTTAGCAAAATAAACCAAAACCAAACTCTAGGTTCAATAACTTTACATTCTATACATTTCATATATCTAATTATTTACACATCTTCACATTAAACATTTCCTTGGAAGTTGGAATGTGACGGTGACGGTGACGGTGACGGTGACGGTGACGGTGATGTAATAAGTGTATTGGATTTTTTTCGTGGATTGCCTTAGATCAGATCAGATTAGATCTAGGTGAGTTAGTTAGTTACTTGAATGAACGTCGATCGGGATTTCTATTGGATATTTTGGATTTTTTGGGGGTTGTGAGGGGATGGGAGATGGCAGATGAAAGAATATCTGTGATGATGAGGAGGTATGGACGGGGAGGATTAAGGTAAATGAAATAAGGAGGGGATTCTGAGGCAATTTGCTAAAGGTTAGGGCATGACTTAAGTATAAGTGTTGTAGTGGATTTGTTGTATGAGCTACAAGTTTAATTAAAGAAGATTGACAAAGTGCTTTCAATCTTTCTAATGCTTCTCATATTCACGAATTTGTAACACATTTATTTTGTAATTAAATTTATTGACCTATCATTAAACGCTGCTTTATTACTACGCTACGCTATGTTCTATCATCAGAACAAATCATTAACCCTAAAACCTAAACCGCTGAATCACCACTCAAGCCCGTTTCTACCCTAGATTCCTTTTGGAGCATCGATCTAGTCGTCGGCGCCGAGCCCAAACTACCCATTCCCGCGATCTTCTCCTTGACAGAATATTGATCCATCGACGATCTACCCACCGAAGTCGTCGATTTCGCAAATGTGAAGAAACCCTGTCGCAACCCCAATTTTCGATCCCGCTCCGCCTCTTCCTCATCAAGCTGCTCGAATAATCCAAAATATCTCTTCGACGCCTTCCACGCTTCGATACCTAGGACAAATACAAAAACGGCTCCGACAGCTAGTGACCACTCCCATGTGATACCTACGTGTTTGAAGACCGAAGTGTTTAAGCCCGGAATGTAGACTGCGGGGAACACAGACAAGGCTCCAATGACAACAGCCCAGAACAAGAAACGATTCTCGTACACGTCTTTGAAGAACGGGAATGAGCTCTCCGAAGTGGCGTCCAGACGGAACATGCTGCGACGGATGGATTTGAATTCCCAAGCCGAAATGAGGATTAACCAGGTGAGTTCTGCGAAGACGGTTGCGCGAGCGCGGAACACGGGTCCGCAGTTTGGGCCGTAGCTGCGGTTGCAGTCGCTGCCTAGATTTCCTTCGTTGACTCCGTAGATGATGATGACGAATGTGAGGAGTGTGCAGGTTCCCATGAGGATGCCATAGACAACCATATCGACGAGAATTTGCGTGGTGAAAACACCTCGCTTATTGTCATGCGGGGGACGTCTCATCACGGTAGAACTTGCTTTTTCTTTTCCCAGCCCAAAGGCGGGGAAACTGGATGTGAGCATGTTGATCCAGAGAATCTGCAATGGACTCAGTGGGAAGACAGATTGTCTGTTGGCATCTTGGAAACCCAGACCGGCAATCAATAATATGACTTCTCCCACATTGGACGAAAGTAGATGGAGTACGAATCTCTGGATGTTGTCAAACATGCGACGGCCTTCACGGATGGCCGATACGATACTGTTGAATTTATCATCGAGAAGTACCATCTTAGCTGCGGATTTGGCAACGTCGGAGCCGGCGATACCCATTGCAATACCGACGTCTGCCTCGGAAAGACTAGGTGCATCGTTTACTCCATCACCTGTCATAGCCATGTACAATCCTCTCCTTCTCAATGCATGGATCATACGCGTTTTAGTATCTGGCGCGCAGCGAGCGAGTACTAGAGGGAGAGTTGGAAGTGCGTCGATTTGTGCATTCGTGAGGTGATCAAAATCCGTGGCTTTCATAACGACAGATGCAGAAACCCCCGCAGACAATTGTCCAAGGTTTCTTGGGATAATACCGATTTCCTGTGCGATAGCTTTCGCAGTAGAGGGGTGATCTCCAGTGAGCATGTGAACTTTGATGCCGGCTTGCGTACACTCCCTAATAGCGTCTTTTGTCTCATCGCGCGGTGGATCGTAGATTCCAACCAGACCGAGAAGTGTAAGATCCTGTTCCACTTCACCTCGCAAACTCTCGTCATTTGAATTTTTGTCTTGTGATGAAACGGTGGCGGTCCAAGGTTTGGCGGCTACTGCGAGAACTCGCTGACCTTGTTCGGCAAATCTATTCATTTGTCGAATTATCGATTCCTTCAGCTCGTCCGTCATTATCTCATTAGTATTTCCACTTCCGACAGAAGAACAGAGATCCAAAACTCTCTCGACAGCTCCTTTGGTGAAGACTATGTGCTCTCCATCTGGCCGTTGATAGATAACCGACATTCGCTTGATGCTACTATCGAATGGAAACTCGGCGGTTTGTTTCCATCCTTTGCTTTCAAAGGCTCTTTTTCCGGATTCAAATCGATGGGTGAATACCTGCAGAGCAATTTCTGTTGGCTCGCCAGTCGTCTGCCACTTTTTAGCAATCTCGCCTTCTACTACTTCATGTTTAACTGTCGCAAGGTTACAAAGTGCAGCAGATTGAAGGAAACTCTCAAGTTCTGGTATAATCTCGGCTGGTTCTTCGTCTTGTTCGGATGATGGGTTCTTTCTTTCATCTCTAACTGCTTTCTCGGCTGGAATATCAAATTTCAGAGCAGCAGCACTGCGTTGGTTGTCGAAATCTATTTTTTCAGTCTCGCTGGGAGAATCTGGTGTCTGCATGCCTTCCGACTTAAGCGGCGCTTTGGTAACAGTACCTTCGGTAGGATTATTGGGGTCCATAGAATGATTCACGGTATAGATTCCGATTTTAGGAATCCACACTTTCTTGACGATCATGGCTCCTTGGGTAAGTGTACCGGTTTTGTCGGAGCAAATGTTTGTAACTCCGCCAAGTGCTTCGAGTGCCGATAGATCTCGGACGACAACATTAGCTTTACGCATAACGGTCATGCCGACAACCATTGTGATTGTCAATACTCTAAATGATGTTAGTTGTTGTGTAACTCCAGCGTCGAATCTTGAGTGGACGATAGGGTGAGTGTACTTACGCGATCAAAGATTCGGGAATGATAGCAATACCAGTTGAGATAGCATAAATAGCCACCTCATCTGTGACGTTGAATCGATTTACACCAAACACCACGATGGCCAGTAGAATAGCGCATCCAAAAAGGATATACGCAACCTTACTCAGCTTTCTCTGCAAGGGAGTACCCTCAGTAAGTCCCAAAAACTTTCCTACAAAGTCATAAGTACGTCTCGCAGCCCCCTTAACCGGCTGCGCTTTTCCATATTTCTTATAGTTCATTGATCTCCCCTCCTTTCGTTGTTTCTTCGTCGTTGAAGCTGCGATCTTTCCAACCTCAGTTTGCATGCCTGTAAATACAACAATTCCTCTTCCGCGGCCTTTGATAACCGTCGTCGTAGAATATGCCATATTGTTACGATCAGCAATGCCAACTTGCTCTTCAGTTGTCGCTCTCTCTTCAGTTCCCGGCACACAAATCTCATTCGAAGTAATCTTCTCAACTGGTTCAGACTCTCCCGTCAAACTCTTCTCTTCACAGGTCAAATTCATAGCTTCGAAAATGCGCAGGTCGGCTGGTACCGTATCTCCCGTTTTCAAAAGTACGATATCACCAGGGACGACTTCCGCACTGGGAACCACAATGACAGATCCATCCCTCAGTACTGAAGCCGATGGCGAGGAAAGAGCTCTCAGAGAATCCATTTTCTTCTCTGCGCTGAACTCTTGGAAAAATCCAATCATAACATTTAGTACGATGACGGCAACCAAAACTCCTCCTTCAATGTAATCGCCTACGCCAAAACTAAGCGCCATAGCGAATACAAGAACGAGAATCATGGCGTTGGAAATTTGTTTGATGAGGATTCTATACCAAGAGATGGATCCACCGGTATCAAGCTCATTGGGTGGATGTGAAGCTTGTATCGATTGAACTTTACTGGCTGTAAGACCTGTCTCGAGGTTGGTAGAGAGCTGACTGGCGGCATCTTGTGGAGTGAGAAGGAAGGCGTGCGGACGGGTGGTATAGGATGTTTTTTCTTGAGATGCCATTGTTGATAATTGTATCAGGCAGTTTTTGGGATAAGTGGGTATCTTAAGGTATGTATGTATGTATGTGTTGTAAATATATGAGATTCGATTAAGTATTATATTAAACAAAAGGATATCGAGATCTATTCCTAATCAAGGGAATAGTAGGGAATCAAGTCGCGATAATCCAAAGATAATTCTTATGTAAATACATCCAGACCAATGCGGGGTAACACACCCTTATATATCCCTTCCAGAAAACCCAAAGATCATTTATCTTGCTCTTTCCCCTCGTATCAGCCTATGATAGACCTTCCTCCAAGTCAGAAGGAAGCTACATTGGCGGAATAGCCAAGAGCTTTGAGGCCAAATCTTTGGAAACTTGTACCTATCATGATAAGAAAGAACTAAGCGATGAGCTCATTAACTCATGGCGCTTTCTTAGTCCTACTCACACAATCTCTTTGTATGGATAGCATCATTGAGGTCCAAGAGCCAAGACTTCTTGGTTTGGGCTGTCTTAGCTGGGTTCGGCTTGGCCCTCCCCGCATCGAAGATTCCGCTCGGAAACGGAGTGGAAAATTGTCATAGGAAGAAAAGACAAAATGTCATTGGATATCGTTATATCACGTGACTACTTGGCGCACGTGCTAAGCCTTTGTTTGGTGGCGAAGTCGGTTGAGGACATATTTGATGGAATCTTGGCTCGTATTGGCGAATGAGAGAACGTACTTTGTTCTTGGTACGCTTGGTAGTGATAAGTGAGTGGTGCCGGTTTCCGCCATTAATAATGAGACTTCTCATGGCGGAAGAGCGCTTGATGCGTATTGAGGCGACAGATGACCATTAGGGAGTGATGCCATATAGCTCTTGCTTCACTCTTCTTTCCTGCTCTAGAAGTATGAATTGGTTGCGATCGAGAGGACTTCGCAATTGAGGAATATCAAAACTCTATCAAGAGGCAACAAGTGACTATCCCACGGCTGGGAGGATACGACAAGCTGACGTGAAAGAGAAGAACGGGTCAGAAGAGATCAGATCAGACTTCAAACAAAATCAACCATCTGGAAGGAAATCGATACACTATATATCTCTACCATCCAAGCACAGTAGACAATTATCCGAACATAACTTTGCGGAGGGGGGACACATGGATTTCATACTAGTAATATTCCATCCATTCGGGAAAAGTTTCTCCGTCCTCTCCCCCCCGCATTTTCCACCCCTTAATTCTGAACCCAATCGGAGCTTTCAGCGGTGTATGCATGCCGCAATATATACTTTTCGGAAGATATCTCCAGCGAGAATTAGCCATTGTACCTGTAGCTAGAGGAACAAGTGTTGACCAATTGGCGCATGTGCGGTGAGGAGGTGTGGTGTTGAGGGTTTTCCCCTTTGTATATATAAATACTTAAACCAGTCGCCAATTGCCTCAAAGTCGTTTTGACTGTATATCTAGTTTTTTTTTGCATTGTTCAATATGAAGCTACTCCATGCCATCTGTGTTATTTCTGGGTTAAGAACCATTTGGGCGCTTCCCACGAAAGATGTCAAATCTTCTTTCAGTTGGGAAGACACCAAATATTTGTAAGTGAACTGAATATACGAAGAGTACCCAAAGAATTCTATGCCTCCCATTTCCACCCGTCGCGCAAGTCCCAGTGAAACCCAACTCCAACAATTGCCAAAATTCTAATGTCACCATTGCAGTCTCGCATTCGGTGATTCGTACACATATGTACAAGGAACATACGGTCGACAAAACTACTCCTTCATTGGCGATCTTCAAAACTTCTCATACACTCCCGCCCAACTCTTGAGTAATGAAATCGTCCAAAACCAAGTATTTACATCCTACATCTCAATTCATACATATCACTAACACTACGCTCAGCTCGGAACATCCGCAGGTGGCCCAAACTGGGTCGAATACCTCACCTCATGCTTTTCTGGCCTCCCATCCAAATGCGGCAAAAAGCAACTGTGGGATTTTGCCTTTGCTGGCTCCGACGTCTCTACAACCTAGTTAGTCTTACTTTCAGCCTCCCCCAATAGATCTCCAAGTGCCACACACTATATAACTATATAACTATATAACTATATAACTATATAACTATATAACTATATAACTATATATATATATAAATCCACTAATTCAGAAACCACACATCCAGCACCTCCCTCCACCACAACTACACCGTATCGCTCGAAAACCAAATCCTCGAATGGTCGACCTACGCCCAGCCATTCATCCACATGGACCCCTCCAAAACCCTCGTCGCCATCTGGATCGGCATCAACGACATCGGCGACACGGACTCCTACACCTTCCCCTCACACAACTCCACCGGCTTCCCCTCCCTCTACACCAACATCATCACCACCGAATTCGCCGCCATCGAAACTATCTACCAAGCCGGCTTTCGCAATTTCCTCTTCATGAATCTCCCCCCCTTACAACGCACTGTAAGTCCCCCCTCCCCGTCATCCACCCCCTCCCACACCACACCCCCTAACTAACCCCCTCCCACACCACACCCCCTAACTAACCCCCTCCCCAACCAGCCTCCCAATCTCATCCGCGCCGCCGGCCCCCTCCCCAACACCACCATGCTCACCAGCTACAACCAAATCCTCAACAGCAGCGCGGTGCACTTCGCCGCCACGCACCCCGGAACCAAAGCCATGGTCTTCGACACCTTTTCCTTTCTGTCTTCCGTGTTGGATGACCCCGCGCCGTACGGGATAAAAAACATCACGAACTATTGCCCGAGATATGATGCGCCTGATATTGCTAGTAAGTTTTCTTTCGATTTCTATCCCCAATCCCATTTTTCATCGTCAAAATCTTCTCTTCGTGCAAACTCCGTACAAACACGACCCCGCTCTTTCCATCCCCTGCTCCAAATCAACTAACCCCCTCCCAGCAAACTACGCATCCTACGGCTGCAACCCCATCCCCGAATACTTCTGGTACAACACCGGCCACATAACCTACCACACGCACGAGATTCTTGCCAAGGAAGTTGGCAAGTTTTTGGAGGGTCAGAGTTAGTGATTCATTGATCACAGATAGATAGATCGGCAGATAGTTCGACTATTTCAAAAATTATCCTTGCTATTCCCGATTTCTGTTTCGATGTCAATATATTTATTAGTACAAGTATAAATGCACATTCATACCAATAAGCTTAAAACCGGTGATTGAATCATGTATCAATAAAAATCTTCGCTCACAACTCGCTATATCGCTATCATTTATTGATTCTCATTTCGTTCCATTCCTTTCATCTCCCATGTATATCCTGTAAGACATCGATCCATTGTATATTTTGATATGCCCTATCAATTGCTCCTCCCACCCAACCATATGATAATTCACGTCTGCACTCCCGACCCCCAAGTCCATCAATATCACGAAACGCCCGCCGTTCTCCTAATTCCCAACTCGACTGAGCACTTCAATGTCGAATTTAATCAATATTTTCTTTTCCTGTCCACTCCCGCCCACTCCCGTCTAACTCACTGCATCCTTTTCGCCAACCCAAAATTTATCCTGCCATACTAGCCTTTGGTGCCTTTCCCGTTAAATTACCCCCTTGATTTGAGATACTACCTTCAATTCTCCTCTTTGCCTCTGCTTTCTCGGATTCGGTGATGTCTTCTTCATTCTTTCGCATATCAGGTGTATGTTGACCTTCACTTGGATGGTGACCAATAGACATACCCACACGAATCTATTCATTTAACATTAATTCAAATTCTTGCAGTGTGAGATGTATCAAAAAAACTTACCAAAGTTTCCAAAGCCTGACTAGAGTTTCCTACCAAGTCATCATCATATCTCATAACACCATCTTCAAACAAAAGAAGAATAGTACTACCACCAAATTTGAAGTATCCTAGTTCTTCGGCACGTTTAACATTTTCACCCCCCTTTCGAGTAATGACTGTGCTTCCCACCATCATTGCTCCTACACAGATAACCATGACTCTTCCATGTTCTGGAGAATCAATTGGAATAACCACACGGACATTTTCTCCATACACATCAAGTGCGGATCGAATAGCCATAGGATTGACTGTATAATATTCTCCTTCAATGGTTTTTGGAGTTCCCATAACACCATCAACTGGGATATGGAAACGATGGTAATCTTGTGGAGCGAGACGGAAGATACCCAATGAACCATTTGTGTATCGTTTTGCGTCTTCTGGATATGCATTACCAAGAAGCCTTTCAACCGAGAATTCACGACCTTTAACCCAAATCTTGGTAGCTTCATCCATTCTGTTAAAGACGACTGATCTACAATCGGCAGGTGAAACAATGATGCGAGGATTATCTGGTGCTGAACATGGCCGTGCATCTGGTTTGAGTTGACGATAGAAAAACTCATTAAAGCTCTTGAATTGTTCCAATGGAAGTAGAACTTCACTCATATCCAACTGGTGGAAATTAATGAACTTCTGAATTTCTGCTGCCGACGCAGGATCGTCATATTTGACACCCTGTTTGAAACTCAAGCCTTTAAGAAGCTTGCGGACTGGATTCATGTTAGCAATTGTTCTACTAGGTTTCTCACTAAATATGTAATAAATTCCAAGCGTACTTCTCTTCTTTTCCATCTCCTTAGATTTTAATCCTTTATATAGCAGTCTAATACCCAAACGAACATAAACACTCATTCTCTCTTCATTGATTTGCCCAGTGATACGATCTTGCACAAGAATATTGGCAGAGTTTGCACCAAGTTTGTAACCGCCGTAGGAAATCTTAGTGATGACCTTGGAGTACCATTTGCGTTGTGCTTGACTAGATGTGACGAAACCAGCCATCACAAGATTGTCGACCTGACGCCAATCTTGACTAGCACAGGTAGCAATATGAGTGATGATATCAGCATCAGAACGTTTATTAAGACGAGGTTGATGACAGATTGGGCATTCTCGAATCTCAACCACATGTTCTTCAGTCTCATTATTGAGGTCATCTGAGTCTAAGAGTTCACCTTCTTCTCCAGGAGTACCTAACTGGTCAACAGATTGTGTTGATGGGTATGGAGAATCAGATTCCTCTGTCTGAAATCGATTTGATGAATTCTCCAATGGTGCCGATGTTTCGGTAATAGCTGCATCTGTAGATTGATCTCCTCTGGTTCCGTGTCTCAGTGCTGAAGTATCGGGCAATAAGCTTCTCATCTTGTCCCCGATATTAGTTTCCTTTGTCTTTTTCTGCAATTGGTCTTCCAAACAAATAACAGCTTGGTCAACAGTCAACTCTGAAAATTGCCCATCTTCATTTTGTGATTGGAAGCGTCTAAAGAATCCATCAATAGTTGACTCTTTCAAAGTTGAGCCAAGTGTATCCAGCATGGTCGTAAGTTCTACCTTACTGATACATCCACTCTCATCGCTATCATATTGCCTGAGCATTGCCCTCCAAAATTGCTGTCGTAAAGCCGGGTAAGGGGCGTATTTAGCCTTGATATATAAAACCGGACTATGTTTCTCTTCCCACTTTTCCGCATTTTTGAGTTTCAATGGAATTCCGAACGAATGTAAATCGGGATCACCAGATTGCTCGCTTGGTTCTTCCGGCTCAACGACTGGGGGTGGTAATAGAGCATCGTTTGGAGAAAGACCTGTTGGCGTAGTTGCTGAAACGTTGGTAGGAGCAAGCGTCGGCGTAGTTTTACTGGAGGTTCCTCCATTATTCGTGTTTGAGCTTGACAGCTCTTTCTTCAAAATTGGACGTCCCAATTTGTTCAAGCTTTGTGAGGATGTAGATCTTGACATTGGCAACTTAAATCGAGAGCCTTTTGCTTGAGGTTGCTGTACGACCAAATTATTGAGATCAGGGGGGTCTCTCATGGCATAAAGACCAGTTTCTGGATCAGCTTCTGGGGCAGTGTCGGTGATATCCTTAACGGGTAATACAGTCGAAGCAATAAAATCATTTCCAGATAACTTGTCTCTGTCGATAATTGTAAAGGCAAGAGAATAGGTTTGCTCATGCCTCAGAACCTGGAAAATCATCTTCTCGTTGAAGACTGGATTTAAATTGTGTCGAATGACTCTAGTTCTGTACGTTTTCTTTCCCAAAGATGCAACCACGAAAGGATCCATATCGAATGATGTTCTCGTCATGTTTCGCTCCGGCGGAAGATCTGTAACCTTTCCAATTTCTAGGAAAACAATTCCCACAACCTCACTGTCACCAGAAAATTCATATGCATTCAATTGCTTCTTTTTCCTCAAGCCCTTGAGTCGTAATCTCTTCTTTCGTTTTTCAGAATTCTCGGGTTTGGATGGATCGTCGGTTTCGTCACTTGGCTCCGTGCCCTCATCGAAATAATCATCTTCCGTCATTTCCGTACCAGGTGTGATCGAATCTACTTCTCGTGAAGGCGTAACTAAGCCAGGACTCTCAGCTCCCACCAGAGTCCTAAATTTCTCTAGAATCTGGGCAGACCCGGCAGAGGGATTGGTAACATCGCACAAAGTAAATTGAAGTTGGACATCGCCAGAGACATTGCTATCCTTCTTGCCACCAGGTCTTTTGCTCCGCAGAGGGTACCATGCCGGCTCTTGTTCGTGCGAATCGTTGGAGAATATATCTTCTAATGCAAGGTCGAATTCGCCCAGGTAATCCTTTCCAAATCTATCCTTATCCCAACAAACGCAATCGAGAAGTAGAGAATTTGTGCCGGTAATTGGCAATTGTAAAGTAACGTTCCATTCTGGATTCAATGTTTTCTGTATTGTATGGGTTGTGCTCTTTTCGTCTCCCAGTGTAAGTACCAGATACTAGAATCCGCACATCAGCTTGTGTGTTCCTGAGCTCCTCAACACGATAAAATGGCATGTACTTACAGGATCAGAAGTCCCGCTCTTGTCCTTTGCTGCCAAATTTCTAGCCTATTCGTAAAACATTGTCAATATAAGTATCCCGACAGGACGCGTCGTTAGAATCAGCATCCAGAGACACCATTCCCAGCCTGCATGAAGTGAGAGACAAAAGTGGATTCAAATCGCCCATACCTTGAGAACAACAACTTTCAGTACCAAACCATTGACTTTGATGCCGTTGCCATCAGGACTCGAATCCCTTCCACTAGTTTTGTTCTTCATATTGTTATTGTTGGTATTTGGAATAGGACTTGTACTTCGAGAACCGGTTTTGCTGTAAGTTTTGAGGCGACTTGGTAAAGAGATGCGAACCATGGTGAAAGAAGTTCCAAGGTTTTGGGGGTGGTGGTAAAACGAGGGGCCAAGATTGTAATTCACCCAACCGAAAAGGGGACACAGAACAGGATGTATGTAGGTAGGCAGGTAACAAACAGTAACGCCAAATGTAATGTATGCCGATCGGTTCTGTTTGTCTCCTGGGAATTAAGTTTCCGTGTTCTTCGTACTTCTCTGTATTGCTCGAAAAAAGAAGATGGGCTATTACAAGTGCAATTGGTGCTCCCAACCAAAAGTTTCGGGTTTCTCTTTGGGCAGTATGGCGATTTTGGAGATTCTGATGTGATGTTAGGAGGGATGTGGGTTCACGGTATGTAGATATGCCCAGACACTTCCGGATGGGAAATATCGATCAGATCAGACGCTTAAAATAGACAGTATTAAGATCAAAGCAGGTAGATAGAGGAAGTAGTGGTGTAGGGAGGTCGGTAGGTCGGCAAGAGTATCACTTATAACAAAATAACACAAGTTCCCAGGTCTCTCATCACACCTTCCAATTCTTCCACGGGTAGGAGAGTCGAAGGAGGAAATTCAAAGCTTCGGCCGATAATCTCTCATATGAACAGGCTGTCTGGTTGTTTACTGGGTATTTCAGCTAAAACATATCTTGGCATATCTCCGTAGTGGACTGCTGTGGTTTTATGGTCTGTGGAACTTCTGTAGATTTTGGATGATGGATGTTGGTACTTATTTTCGAAAGGATTAACTCAAGGATTATTTGGCGCTTTTTTTAATTCGTTGGCGGAAGCTTCCCCTGTCTGATCATATAATTCCAGGTTCTTCTGCCTCTGCTTCTTCGTCCTCTTCTTTCTTTTGCGACGGCTCTTTTAGACTGATCTCTTTCGATGAGTGGTTTGCACCGTCGATGGGAAAAGACTAACGAGTGCCTTTTTTCGACGGGTTCCCAACAGCGATCGTGATCGGTATACAGGCTCGAAGAGGAGAAAGCGTGAAGCAAATCAATTTGTGAGATTGAAAGACAGCGGGGTTGTTGTGAAGGGGTTTAAAAGCCTCATTAAAGGATAAATCTCCGCGCAGGGAGGGAGGAATGGAATGTAGATGGGAATTTGGATGAACTGAATCCAAGCCAGGGGTAAAGTTGGAATAGTGCACTCACTACTCACTAGTAGTTGTACTTGACTTTGAATCACGATACCTACGGGTAACGATTCGTATATGTAACCTTGTATGTACATGTACATGTACATGTATCTGACATACGCATACACACGCATACATATACATATACATGTAGAGCACACGCAGTTGAACTCAGCCGTTAACCATTCATTTACCTATCGTCCTTTGGACTAGCAAGGAATAATTGACATATACTTTTGATCATTTATATCAATCATTCCACTGCCTGCCAGAGAGTGCCGTCAGCGTCTACGGGTCGATCAGATCATCCATCTATCCATCTATCTAGCTATCTAGCTATCTAGCCATCTACCTATCTACCTATCTACCTATCCACCTATCCATCTGTCTATCCCATTCCATTCATTATCAAACCGTTGGACTGAATCATGATAAATATCTAAAAGGTCTCAACGACATTGACCCAATCCCAAAAGTGTAACCCAAGCCACAGGATAGGGCCTGTTCTAACAATAGCTATGGAAATCCCCAACATCTTATTGCTTTTTGGTGTACCCGTTTGAAACAGATTGTCCAACAAAAGCCAATCCTCATTCACCCTCATCTCCTCATCTCATTTGAAGACGGCATCAGCTATCTACCAGTTCCTCTCCATCAAATGCAAATAATTGCGAATTGAATCTTACCTATTTCATGTCTAGCTTCTCAAATTCGTATTCCCCGTGTTCTCCTTATCCGCTTCCCCTTAGTAATAGTTCGGCTCGCTAGGACTAGTATCTACCACAGTAGGACAAGTACCACGGAAAATCGGAAATCGGAAAGTAAATAAAATTCCCTCTGCCTTACCGCATATGGATCTTCTTCAAATAATCTCCTTCTATTTTACATCATACCTGAGTCTCAAATGCCTGGTTCCAGTTCATCAGCCACCCAATCTTGACATAAATATACCAGGGGCACGCAAATCTTTCCCAGAGAGATAGAGTCCCGTTCACATTAACAACCCTCACATATCCAACAGGCTCCAGTGACTGATCGATCGTAATGTTGGCAAAGAAGCCAAGCACTTTGCCATTTATCCAAGCTTTGCACGTTCGCTTCCACCCGGTCTTAGCAACTTACTCCAAGCTGGCTGCGGACGGGAAAACGCCGTCCGCATCACCGGGAGCTAACCACTTGACAGTAATTTATACGAGTAAACGAAAGTAAAGTATGAAAAAAAAAAACGAAATATCCGCAAATAGCAACGCTAATGCCTAAGTATCTAAGTACTGTAGGCAGGATGTCCACTTACTTGACTTTGAGAATCGTACGGTTATGGAATGGATGCACAATGCATTCACGGAGGCGCGCAATTGAAAACGCCGCGGCTGCTTGGATATCATCGGTTATGCATTGCTGATCTATGAGTGTGTCGCTATTGGCTACGATACCTCAACCACTCTCACCTGATACCTGTTTGAGAAGTCGATTCAACACCAACCATATGTTGAATAACAATTCAACGATGGTGATGAAAAAGATATCCGGGGGGTTGGATATTGCTCCAGAGACGCCGTCCCGCTCGTTGACGTTGTTGATGTTAACATGGTATCACATCGATATCTCCCATTCTGTTGGGCTTATCGATAAAGATTTCATCGGACCTCTATGATCGGAATAACAGCCGGGCCAGACGAGGTTGCGAGCTCCATATTCGACCATGTAGGTAAACATCGCACCATCTAAGTCTTGAATGCCATCGATTAAGAGCTAAGCGTTTCCAAGTCGCGCTGAAGCTTTGGAAATCAGAGAGGAAGTTGTGGGTCTCATCGACAACCTTTCTATTGGTCTCGCGGCACATACTTCCCGACAGGACAATTGGCACGAAGATTAAACTTCCTTTCCAAGAAATGTTAACTTTTTGGCGGAACACGGCATCTTTTGTTCGGATCAAACGGTAGCATGCTTTTGGACTCCAATTATCTGGGCGATCTGAATGGTGATAAGACATATTCCACCGCATGGCGGAAATCTTGGCCCTCCTCCACTTAATCAGCAGTCAATGGAGATTGTTGTACGGTGGGATAGACTTCTAACGCAGTCGTGGCATCGACTAAGCTTAGAGAGTCTGGGCAATTAATACACATGACCTCTTTGGCATTGAGCAGTGCTGGTAATATCTTATGCTCCGAAGTAGCAACATTGCTACCTAGCTGGTGTCCTTGATCTTAAGACCGATGCTTCGAACAATATTTACACCATCAAGTCTATGGTGGCGTTCAACATGTACAGGATAATTCATTCCGAGCGAAACATTTTTGAAGTCAACATCCACTCGTGTGTCTCTACTTCAAGCTGATGGTCCTGGAGGGGAGTGCGCTCGGGTTGGCGAATACAGTAGAGTACGTTAAACGTCCTGAAGAGCCGTATATCTATCTCTTTGCGTTCATCCCCAACTTCATGGATAATAACCATCCAGCAGCAAAATTGTACCGTCGCTACAAAGATTGAATATACTACTCTCGAAAGTACAGTCGAAGTCGGGACAGACATGGCCCTCGTTGTCGCAAGTGCGGAATTTTTGGACGTTTTGCCAACGAGCGAAAATATGGCATCGATGTCGCAAGTTGCAATGTCTTCCTGAGCTCGGATTGGATGACGCGACTAAGATCGATAAGCATGTGCATGCCTTATGCTCCAGAAATAAACGTAGTAGCACTTGGCGATTACGAAAACGATAGGGCTGTGCAGGCTGGCGATGAAGCTAAGAATCTTAGCTGAGTTCGTCAGCGATACAAATGATGACAAGTAAGCAGACATACATAGCCGTGAAAATACTGGCAACAAGGCTCTGATTCCCAAAATCAGAAAGAGGTCTCGCACAGTGGCCACTGCTTGCGGCCTGCTTCATAACGCTATGATTAGGCGACTATAACCGATTGTTGCACGATGGAATAAGGGGAATTCAGGTGTGTATCACAAATACAATTCCTCCGTCTTACCAAGCACCACCATATTTTCGGGCAATGTTTTGATTGATCGCTAGCATGTGAACAATATCAATGGCTTAGCAAGGGTCACATTGTATGTTAGAACTAGGGCATTTGTTATTGGTTTGCCTTGGAGGAATGCGAGTGCGTTATTGTGCATCCAATCGAATATGCGGATATATATTCCAAATTTGTGAACCAATTTAAGAGTTCCAAACTTAACAACCACGCCATATATGCCGTTTCAGAGCGTTTAGTAAAACCATAATTTCCAAGCAAGTGTTTTCTACTTGAATGTTGGTACACCATCTTCAGTAAAAATGATTTGCAGATAGATTCGTGCTGTGCCGAATGGTAAAGTAAGCGCTTACCGAATTTATATCTTGTCCCGGGACCGATATCCTCACCGAAATCTCCAAGGGCACATGACATCCTTGTTCAGTATTGAATGTTGGCTGACAGTTGGTGATATCATAATGTGATCTGCCTCGCTTCGTATCATACTTCATATTCATTGACCGGATAAAGATATGCAACATGTTGGCCTGTTGATGGCTGAAGTTTGTAGAGTCATGAAGGGATCTACAGGGCTACAGCGGTGTAGATGATCGATTTTCAGGGGCGCTAAGGCTGACACATATTCCATTTTCAGTCTGATCGGATACTATCACCATCTTTTTTGGAACATTCGTGTGCGTATCAATACCTTTGTCTCTTTGAGGCTGCAGTCGAGTCGACATGAGTACTACTAATCAGGCCCAGTAATCACAAAATTATGCCTAGCGTAATATGCCTTTCCATTATAACGTCACATGTGTTTTAGACTTTCCGAATTGTATATCTACAATTGATGTATCTTTCTTTTTTAATAAAAAAACATCGTTCAATTGATATCTATCACAATCCTCCAATGTCTCCCTCTAACCCTAATTTCAATCGATGGGCAGCCAGTCAAAAGCCCCGCTCTCATACTATGTATGATGCGCCAGCCTTTTATCGCAACTTGGAGGAAGCTCTCGATGTTCGAAGAGAGAACCATGATCTACATACTCTAGTCAAAAACACATGGGCCAAAGGAGAAACCGTAGATTTCTTCTCCAACGATTCACTTTCCTTCGGCGCTAGTGGAAGATTGCGCAAGGCTTTTGATGAAGAATTAGCTCGCAATCCGAATGTCCAACTAGGAGCTGGAGGTTCTCGCTTAGCGGATGGTAATTATGATTATATTGAAGCGGTAGAGCAGGAAATTGCCGACTACCATGGCGTCGAAGCGGCGCTTATTGTAGGCTCGGCGTGTAATGCTAATTGTGCGGTTTTTGAAGCGATTCCGCAACCAGGAGATGCTATTGTTTATGATGAGTTTGTTCATCCGAGTATCGTGGATGGAATGTCGCGTTCGCTTGCTACTACACAAGTTTCTTTCGCTCACAACGATATCGATTCATTTCGTCAAGCTTTAATATTCCTGTCGGACTCACAATCTCTCATCAAACAGGGAAAGAAATGCGTTCTTATTGTTGTGGAGAGTTTCTATAGTATAGAAGGCGATATGTCTCCCCTAACAGAACTGGTGCAGATAACAAAAGAGATATTCCCACACGGAAATGCACAATTCATTGTGGACGAAGCGCACAGTATGGGTGTGGTAGGCAAAAGAGGATTAGGATACGTGAATGTCTTGAATCTGGATTCGGAAATCGCAATCAAAACTCACACGTTCGGTAAAGCCTTCGGATCAATAGGAGGTGAGTGATCTTTCTCTTTTCGACCCGTGCACTGTTATTTTCGAGACTGATAATGTGGAAAAGGTGTGATACTTGGTAGTCACACGGTTAAGAATGCGTTGGTGAATTTTTCTCGCTCGACTGTTATTACTGCGGGACCCGCTTTTCATCAAGTTGCTGCGATTCGAGCGGGTTATTCTTTATTACCACAACCTGAGACTGAAGAAGTAGGTCTTTTTTCCTTCCTTTTTTTTTCTTTCCTTCGAAAGACTCCTCATCAGAAACTAACACACAAACCCAGGGACGAGCCAACATCCAACACCTCGTCACACTCTTCTTCCAAACCATAACTTCGCACCCCATCTGGCCCCTCGCCAACAAACTCGGAATCATCTCCATCCCCCTATGCGATTCCTGGGACAAGCGCCCGTTTCAGACACAGATGGTGCCGCTGTGGACGCGAGATGTGCATGGGAAAGAATTGGCGTTTTATCTGGAGGAGCATGGATACGCGGTGTTTCCGGTCAGGTATAAGGTTAAGGAGGGAATGGCGAAGTTGAGGATTATTGTGCATGCGGGACAGACGGGGGAGGAGGTGGTGGGGTTAGTGCGGGCGGTTTGTGGGTGGGCTGGGGGGGTGGTGAGGGGGTTGGGGAGGGAGAGGGAGATGGGGATGGGGAAGGTGAGGGAAGGGAGTGTGTTTTGTGGGATGAGAAAGGTGTGCGAGTCTGCTGAAGAGAAGGAGGATAGCGGTGTTGAGGTTGAGGTTGTGGATATGTATGAAGAAGAGGAAGAGGAAGAGGAATATTTCAACAGAGTTTGACGCCACCAGATATCGTTCAGCTTAGATGAGTAGATCATATTCTTTATTTTTGTATAGTATTCTCATCAGTATTAGATTCAGTATCCATATATTCTATTTTACAATACCCATTCATGTCATTCATATATCTAATTACTCATCCCTTCAGCAAACAAACAAACAAACAAACAAACAAACAAAAACTCTCTTCCCTTTATCTTCCTTTAACAAACCAAAACCCCCCAAAATAATATTAAAATCTCCGCTAAAATCACAATCGTACGAGGTCGCACGCATACACGCATAGAAAACACGGGGTAGCGAATCGCAATCCTGCTTCCACATTTCAACTATCGGTCTCGTTTTACATGTGGTCGACTTGTCATTCATCGACTATTACGTATCCACCAGATGAGAGATATGATGATATACGGAATCACACCGCTCCCGAACGAACACGGGGGGGGAAAAAAAAAAAAAACTAAAGGTGAATAGTCGTACTGCAATGCCAGGTCGTGCATCGTTTGTTTCCGCGGCTGGCGGGGCATAATTTGCGCAGGGCGCGGGAGCATGTGAGGGGGTTTTTGTGAGGAGGTGGGGGGGATTCCGTATGTGAGTTTGGGGTTTGTGAGGGGGAATCGGGAGACTCTGGGGGAGTTGAGTGAAGTTGTGAGACAGTTGAGGGTTTTGGAGGAGTGTGGGAAGGTTGCTGCGCGGGATTTGATTGAGGGCTATGTGGAAGTTACATCAAGAACGACGTAAAAATGTCCTTGCAGACCCTCATTGGTAAGATTGAGGTACCACCATCATCTCATACCGATAAATTCAAAACATCAAAAGATGAAAAACTTGTTCATATAAAAATATTCATTGCAAGTAATCTATATATCTATTCGCAATAATATCCCGAACCAATAGTTCTTTTGAACTACTTATTATCCCACCAAAAATGATACCCCGACCGGCTGACTATTTGATTCCTATACCTCAACGCCATGCAACTTATAAAATGAAATAAAAATGCAATGAATAAAGATATAGCAGATAGAAGCTGATAACGATTCTCCATCTTCAATCTTAAGCACCAACCTCCTCAGTGATTGAAGCTGGTATGTTCTCTTTAAGCTCAGAGAAAGATTCTGGCCATAAGAACATCTTCTCTTCTTTTGTTGGAGTAGCAGCAACATATGAAGGAACCTTGAATGTAATGTTAGTATTAAGAAGTATTGACCAGGAATTATAGTAACTTACAGCATTCTGACTGGAAACTCTTCTCCACAAGTTGGCTCTTGGGTTGAATCTAGCTGGCTTGCCTGCACCACCAGTCTTCAATTGATCCTCCTCAGCAATCTTCTCGACTTCCTTTTGAATATCGGCGAAAGTGTCAAATGGAATATAAGGAATCTTGTGTTCCACACAGTACTCCTCCAATCTCAATCCTCTTCTTGCAAATAAAACATCTGCTTGTCTCGCAGCAGGTAAATCAGAAACTCCATCACCAATGAATACAATCAATGGGATAGTTCCATCCTCACATTCCAATTTAGCAAGTTCTCTTGCTTCAGTGATGGACAATGCTTTATCGTGACCCAACTCAGTGTCATGTCTCCAAACTGGCTTCCACTGACTTCCATCCTCGCTAATCTCTGCCTCATTTGCAACGATTTGAATCCTGTTACTTTCTTCTTCTCCCAAGAACTTATCCAATACTTTTCTCAACACAGGCTTCAACCCCGCACTGATAACATTGAAAGGAATGTTGTTATCAATACAGAAGCGATGGAATTTTTGGAAATCAGGATCAATCTCGAGAGTTTTCTCCATTATTGCAAAACCATCTTCGAATGGAACGCGGAGAGATCCCCACATCTCTTCTGAAACATCACGGAAAGAACGTTCACCGGTTTTGATTTGTTCATCGAGGATCTGACGACGTTCTTCTCCGCATCCGTATGAATCAAAAAGGACGTGCCCGGTATCTTGCATGAAGATTGTGCCATCGAAATCTGGAGTGGAGATGTTAGTTTCTTATCTAAATATATCTTCATATAGACCAAAAAGCAGTGCACCCAAATAAATCAAAGCCTCTGAATATATTCATTTGATTTGGAATTCGAACTATTGGTTGTATGATTTGATATAAAATCAATTGAAAAGTATATTCTTTGGGTATACCACTTTCTCGTCTGGATAGAGTATATGAATAGAGAAAAAAGGAAATACATACCCGAAAAGCAAATAATCTTTCTCTTGCAGTTCAACATATCTGGATCTTGTGTGCGAGCGTAACTTGTTTTCTTAACTGCCAAATTGGTACTGAGAGTTGGTGGTGTAGTTGCAGAAGGCATTATGAAAAAAAAAAGGATGAAGAGGTCAATAAATAAATATGTAAGTATCAGGGGGGACAACGCTAGTGAGCCAAGTTTGAGCTAGGTGGAAACGAAAAGGGCGAGAACGTTTGGTTTGATTGATAAGATATGTATGGTATCTCGATGAACGGTACGAGTCGTAGTGATGCAAACAAGGAGGGATAATATAAATGGGTTCGAAGTTGGAGGAAAGGCGGAGAGCGGGATGAAAGTTGATATATATATGGGCCTTTATTGAGAGCTGGAGTTGGAATATTTAGACGCCGTTGAGAGGTTTTGGATTGTTTGATCTTGTTGGTGTTGGTGTTTGTGGATTGCCTGAATGTATGAATTAATGAATACTGTATACCAAAAGAGAAATTGAAGTCGAGGGCGGTTCCGGATTTTATATTCATTGATGTGAAACTATTCCTTTACTTTTCTTCCATATACTTCGTGGTCATCATCACTTCTCCATCTCCATAATCTCCATCTCCATCCTCATTCCCATCCATCCTAAACAATGACTCCATAATACATGATGCAAATGCAAATGCATCTCAACAAAGGTGTTAAACTCGTGTACCAAATTCTCACGATAATACTCTTGTCATGAGTTAGTTCTAGCTGTCTCTTGGAAAAGTTGCCTGCCAATCAAACATCGATACTCTCGACATTCAGGTCCACCAATGGTCCAAAAAACTAGATATCGATGTCTCGAGTACAAATTCGATCTTGGTATCTGGAAGCGTAGTGGGGCAATTGAAGAGAGGGGCAGTGCGTGGAAAAAGTGATTGGTGGGGATAAGCACTAAAAGAAGGAACGAACAGAATGTTCTTGAAGATACGAAGAATCTAGAGTCAAGTTGCCATGTGAGAGAAAAAAAAATATGTTTGTGATTCTCTCTTGTGATTGGACACCCATTGTGATTTGATGATTTTGATTCAGGTGAAAATTTCACAATGCCAATTAAATTTGATTCATCATTTCATCCGTGACTAGCATGGTGCAGTGAGGTGAGGAAAACGCAGAGTACATACACACACATACCTAATGACATCATACATCTAGATTCGCTACCCCTGTAACAGACCAATCAGCTAACCAACCAACCAACCGAATCAACGGTCCGGGACAGATATGTAAATTCACGATGTACATGCACTCGAATCTCACATATGTACAAGAATACAATACATATAAAATACATTACAAAAAAGGAAGTCCCAAACCGTGTTAGAAATGGTTTCATGAGATCGATTCCACACACTGACTTGAACTGACTTCCTGAGTCAGAAAAGAAAAAGATGAACATACATATACATCCTCTGTAAAATACACACACACATACATATGCAAGGATTGAAACATCTAATAACCAGGCTTATCAACTAGACACCTACATCGCACACACACGGAGAATATCAAGCCACGATCCAAGCGCTTGCATACTTCCCACGCTTCCTTCTCATCTGCTTCCTGCTGAGACAAGACAAAACAAAACAAAACAAGCAAACTGCCCAATACTCAGCGATGCTAACGCGGGGATTTAAGCCACATACTCCGTCCTCGAATACTGCATGCACGTTTTCCAATCATTGGTTAGCCGATTAGTTAATTAGTCAATCAGATCCAAACGGGACCCGAGATATATTCCACCACAGCACAAAAACATATGTATCTCCAGCGTCATGTTGCATATATATCTCACCACTCTACTCGAGGAACAGGAACAGTAACACGAATGATTCAATTGCATCTCTTAGTGATCAAAAGTGCATGTGCCTCTCCTCCTTTTTTCTGACTGCAGTCAGTCAGTCGACTCCAGGAACTAGGTACTAGGTAGGTACCAGGCAGGAATGTAATGGGAAAAGAAGACGGGGTAAACAATTCGACTGAATTCCAGCACGAAATGATGTCACAATGCATGCAGATAGATAGATAGATATCAAGTCTTCTTTCCGTACTGTGTACGACATCGCAAAAACATGATTGATTACGTAAATAAAACCTGAACAGAACTGATAAAAAAGACAAGAGAGAAATTGTTGATGAAAAATGAGGGTATCGTGAGATTTGTTTACCAAGTAAGTAGATCTTTTTACGTGATTTCCTTTTTTTTTCCTTTTTTCTTCTTCTCCTCTCAGATAACGTTGGAACAGAATAGAACAGAAGTATGTTAGTTTTCTTTCGAAGATCTAGATCATTTGATTAGTTGATTAGATTGCATCCATCTGTTTGATGAACAAGCTCGTGATAGATTCAACACGTGATAACCAAAATAGATTGTACATTAAAGTCACATACGCCTAGCGATCCGATCTACAGTGCAGTTCAATGCAATTAATTTTGATCATCTTGGGAGATTATTGATATTCTTCGCATTTCCCTCTTTTTGTCTGGTTGCAATGTTTCAATCATCTTTTCCAATGCTTCTGCCCACTACTAGCAGCCTAGGAAAGCTGCCATTTGGGTACTTGATCACAGATGGAGCTGTTATGCCCTCTCGCATAAACCATCTCAGCGTTCAATAAACAAGAGACCATTCTTCTATACCTCGCTAAACAACGACATAAATTTCCCTAACGCCCTAAAAGATTTTCGTGTCTACTACTAAACCAAGGTCTATTATGCGGCTGCGACCTTGGGAGAGTATTTTGTAGCAGCCTTGTCGAATAGGGAGCTCTTCTCCTCCAAGTCCTTCAAGAATGCGTGTTCTGGTGATGTACTTCCTAACGAACTAAACGACAAATGTTAGCAACAGTGACATTGCTATGTGGTTCAAACATGAGCTGAACCTTGAGTTGTTGTTTCAATGATTCTGAGGTACAGCCCTCAAGAAAAGTATGGCAAAATCCAATGTTCAACCTTTATGATTGTTTCGGAATGAAAGCAGCGCTTATAATGAGAATACACATACCTTAACAAATCGCTGGAATCCTTTCCTGAGATTGTGTTCAAAACGACTTTGTTTGCAAGGACTTCTGCATTCTCTGGGTCCTTGCTGGAAGCTTGTTCTAATGCTGCTTCTGCTTCCTCCAATCTTCCTAGATGTATTTCCGCGATTGCTTGTGCGACAAGACTTTGTGTTGAGGATGTTGATGGAGCTTGTGCGAGTTCTTCAAAAACATAGAATGCTTGTTGGTATTTCTCTCCGCCCTTGGGTGATGTTAGTCAAAGATAGCTTGTATATTGGACTCGAGAAAACCTACAACTCTAAGTCCCACCCAGGACTCTGCCAAGTTAACCAACAGACTATCTTGAGCCCATCTCCTAGCTTGTTGAACTTCTTTGATAGCTAAATCGGTACGGTTTTGTTCCAGATGAATTTGAACAATGAGAGCGACCGCCTCAACTGATTCCCATGATTAGCCCCGCTCCGCAACCATTAACTAACCCCCAAGTGTATGATACTTACGGTTACCCTGGTGCAGCGCCAACAATTGTAAAGCTTCCTCGCTCTTTCCCGCAGCTTGTAGAACTGTTCCACCCAATACCTGCACTGTCGCATTGTCGCTCGAATCCTCGGCCAATTTCGAGATCATCTGGACGCCCCTATCTTCATCTTCGCTCACGAAAACGGCTAGAGCTCCGACAGCCTTCAACTCAACGGCATCTTCTCCTTGCACGTCTGCGAGAACATCTTCAGCTTGCCCGAGTGCAATTTGAGCTCTTAGTGATATAACCCGCGCCGGGAGTGCATTCTCTGGAGAAAGGGCACTGGTGTCGAAATCAATGGCTTCTTGAAATTGGCCTTGGTGAAAATAATTGTGCAAGTTGAGAAGCTCGCCCTCTGCTGAGAATGGATCCATATTGTGTGATTGTGGTTTGAAGATTCAATGTTGAAGGATATATGCGGTGCGCTCGAACAATACGTGTTGAATTGGTCGAGGGTGTCGGAACTTGCCGAGACCCTTTGAAGCTAAAATTTCTGGGGTCGTGCCGCTAATTTATTCGAGCAAAGGCCATGAACACTTCCTGTTACTCCTTGCCATGTGCTAAATCTCGCATCATCGCGACGTCCATATATCTTCGTTACCAATTTCAAAGAACGAAGTCCTCTGGCTTTTGATTTCACATGATCCACCAATTCTTTGTTCATGGGATCTTCAGAAAGAGCCTTTGATTTGCTCTCATTAACATTGTCGTCCTCTTCATTAGTTTGAAGCTGCAGTCTAACGTTATCCCAAAATGCTCTGATTTGAAGTTCTTTGCGATAATCATCAAAAACCATTTGTATACCAGGTCGGGGACGTTTACTTGGTGGTCTTCTTAGCACTTCTTCCCGCAATCTCATAAGAAGTTCGTTTGCCTAGATCATGAACAGATGTCAGTCGGGTCAGTCCCACAGAGCTACTCTTCATGGTGAAATCGAGAATGATTGTTCTTACTAGTCTTTCGTCAATGTTCTTATCGTCATCTAAGCACCTCATTAGTGGCCCAGTTTGGAAGAAGCTTTGATGCTTCTGTAATAACTGTTCGTAGGTATATACTTGATGAGGTACGGCGTGTTGCTGAATATCCTCTTCACTTAGACGTTTCAAAGGACTTCCTCGAGTTTTTTGCCTTGTTTCTTTACTTTGTGCTGCGATATTCTTTTTAGCTGCCATGGCCTTCAACAGCTTGAAGTCAGTAACAATTGGATGCGGCCCATCCTTAATGCCTCTGCGTTTGCAAAGCTCAAAACTGTATTTGTTATCCTTGGTCGACATCTCTTGTTCACAAAGTATTAATGAAAAGATTAAGAGGGTTCTAGACTTTGTGATTTCACAATTAATTCTAGCTTCATATTGATGACTAGAGCCAAGTTCGATTCACATTTCAAGCCCTAGCATTTTGAATGGGTGATTCACACACACAAATCATCGCAAGATAATTTTGCAACCCATGCACAAGTCTTTAGTATATTAACTTCATTCCACTTCCGATCGGTTTCAAGTCCTAAAATTAATCGGGAAGTACACCAACTTTTGTGTTCACGAACACGACTATTCAGTGTCTCATCTTCTTTCTAGTCTAAAGCGACCCCGCAAAATGGTAAACCCACTTCTCCCAGAAATGACGGACCTGCCTACAGGTTGGGTTGGTCAATTTGATAATAATGATCGAGTTTTCTTCCGTGGTCCTAACGGTTATTTGACTTACGATCATCCTATGAAAGGTGCAATTCCGAAGCCTTGGCAACTCAAGGTTGATAGGTCCGTCCCAAATCCTCGTGAGTATTATTACAACACGCAGACTAGGGAAAAATCACACGAGAATCCGCGTTTCAAGGAAGAAGTCATGAACTCAAGCCTTCTCGGTGTCTCTAGGCTAGTTCGAGAATCTGCAACTTTGACGGTAAATACCACGGGAACTGTCCAAGTATCACGGCACCAAGCTATTGGGAACAAGAACATACGACATCTGTATACAATCGTCAAAACACTCGACCCCGGGAATGGTGCCATAGGTGGAATGAACGGTGGAGTTCATGTTGTTCGACTAAAGGGTACGAATAAACTTTTTGTCGAGAAGAGATTCAAGAAAGATGACTTACAACCCCTGAGAGACGGAAGGCCTGGCATGGGTGTAGTCGAGATTGGGATTACTCATAGGGTGATGCATGGCGGTCTCGCAGGATATATCAATGGTTTTATAGAACCAAATGACATACATCCAGCTAGCGCATCCTTGTTCCTTGAATTCTGCGACTTAGGATCCTTGGATGACCTTATTAAATGTCATGCTCAATGTCTGGGTACAAAAGATGCAGTTGATGTACCTGAACGCTTTGTTTGGCACGCTATTGTTGGACTTTGTGATGCTCTTTCCTATCTCTGGGGCGGAAAGTCATTCATAACCAATGAAAATCACACAGGAACTGGGCCTGAAAAGGGCTGGAAACCAATCTTACACCGCGATATGAAGCCTGATAATATTCTCATACGGTCGAGGGCGACGAATGGAGCTACAAAGTATCCCTTTCTGGCCATAAGTGACTTTGGTTTGGCCATAGATAATTATAAGCAGGGAACTGGAGCTTGCGGAACAAGACACTACTGGGCACCCGAACTCCTATGGGACCCTCCTGCAACAAACAATTGGCATTCTAGTAACTTTCCTCCCAACCAATATCATACCCACGAGAGCGATCTCTATTCACTCGGGGTTTGTATATACAATCTCTGCAAACCTACAAATGCGATTGTGCATGGGCAAACGTGGCTCGGAGCACTCTCACATTTCAAATACGAATCATATCCAAAAACTCGCGATGCAATTGATCTATGGTTATCGTCCCGAAGAAGCCGTAGATCCGACTTAGATGTCGGTACATCATACTCGCCTTACCTTAGAAACGTCGTTAGGAAAATGACTGCTTGGAGCGTCATTCAAAGAGGCGCTGCTCATCAGCTCGAAAACATACTTATTCCTACTGTGAAGAAATGTGGTTACTATGATGAGGACTTCAGCCCGAGTGAGGCGCTTCCGGCTTGGGCCATTAAAAAGCATGACTACCATTCTAGATAATGTATATCAGAATTTTCGAGAATAGCAGTGGAGTGGAGAGTTTCGGATGTCAGGTTTTTTGAGCGACTTTAAAGTTTGCCGCATGGGTTAGGCAAGAAGGCCGTGATATGTCAGTACATGAAGAGATGCATTCCTTTCTTCTCGATTTTGAGCGTTATGGTTCGCCATAGCAGAAGTGTCAGTACAGTACACTGAAGCTTCGGAGTCTTTATCCAACTAAACTCTAGATGCTTCTACTTGATCAGTGAACAAAACCATTCTACTATCCTGAACATTTACAATATTTAGTACAACAATGACATCTTGGTCTTGGAAATGGCGGAGAACAAATTACCAATGAATGTAAAAATACTACTCTTGAACAAACTGGCATTACGAAGAGGTTATTGGAATTTGATAGGCAGTTAGCAGAATAATAATACATCTTCGTTTCCTTTCTGACATCGATCGAAAATTCCCAGTAATCTTGACATAAATGATTGGTTGCCAGATGTTTTAATTGATAGGGTGAAAATGCATTCACAATCCAAGCTACCCAACCCCCTCAAAATCAACTGTAGAGGAACATGATCTCAAGTACTAGCAAAGAAAGATAGGTGATGCTCATAACTTCTAATTACCTACTTTCCAGTACTGTTCCAGACTGTCTGAAAATTGACAAGGAAAAACCACATTCAAACAAAATCTAATCCGAGTTATAAGTTAATTATATACTTGTGAGACAAAGATATTTATTTGCATATCACGTGCATCATCACACTGTGCTCTTACCTTGCCACTTCTCCAACTAAGGTTCCCTAGTGCTCGGCTAAATTAAAGACTTCAGCCTCGAAAAGAGCCTCGTCAGGCTACGAAGCCTTACACAATAACTTCCTCCATCAAACTTTACTCAACGTCTCTCAATCAATTATCCTGCCCTGGAGATAATCGAAAAGAGCTTTGCTTCTTATCCATCGTCATTTTCTAAATCTTCGACACCATTTAGTATCGCATTGTGCGACAAGGAGATGGAGCCTTCCAGCAAGAAACGACGTCTCGCACCCAAAGTCCCGGAGCAATCTACTCAAGAACAGGTAAACAATTCATCGCATTGAATATGGTGTATTCTGCTAACGTGCAATTCAGTCTCCTCAAGCTAGGTACGATTATAAGGCTATGCCGAACCTACAGGAGCCCGCACCTTCGAATGAGCGAAGCGATTTCGAGTCTTTCGCCCGTCATTTACAAGACGCAGCAATGCTTATCTATGCGCAAGCAAATCGATCTCCATATAAGGGTGTTACAGTACTTTTGTTGCGATGGGAAGAAGATTTGAGTGTTGAGCAAGATCTTTTGCTCTTGCAGAAGGTTTTCCAAGAACGCTTTAATTTTCATACCGAGTCCTGGAATATCCCTAGTGGCCCAAATCCTAACATTAAACTTGTGAAGCAACTTGCACATCATATTGAATCCACTGCGCCTAATAATCTTTTAATCGTATATTATGCAGGCTATGGGTTTGTGGGATCGGATCATCAATTATATTGGGCCTGGTAAGATTGGAAGCTTATCGAGCCTTGTGACTTATCGCTGATATGCAATAGCAATTCACACGAAGATGCTCCAAAATTCAAGTGGGAAGGTATTAAATATTTACTCGAAGATGCGCAGCCTGATGTTCTACTTTTACTTGATTCTTGCGCCACTACAGATTCATCTGTTGCGGGAAGCCAAGGCATCAAGCAAGGTATTGCTGCATATAGTCCAGAACAGGCTACGCGTGAACCAGGAACACGTTCATTTACTTATCACTTGTCGGAAGCTCTTAACAAACTTGGTACTGGCCGTCCTTTCAGTACGCAACGACTCCATGAGGAGATCATTTCACAAAAGCACAATGGATTTCTGGCACACACTGGACTTACAAATGGAGCAGGAAAGGCAGCTTCGGCCAACGAGCGAATGCCAGTATCTTTCTCCTTGACCCCTGGATCATTACAAAGCATTTCACTATCTCCTCTGAGCCATGTCCCAAGGCCAAGTACTTCGATAGCATCGCCAACAGATTCACCAGAGAACAATGCCTCAGGATCAAGCATTGAGGAACCAATTAAGGCTAACTCAAATTCCGACCTAACTTTCGAAGAAGTCAGAGCATTAGTTTGTACTACTTTTGTTGGAGAGCCAAGTCAAGATATGGCTTCTTTCAAACAGTGGCTTCACAACACTCCTTTGGCAGCATCAAAAATCGCAGTCGAAGGAATGTTTCATGGGCCACCTACCATTCTGCTTGTTTCTATGCCAATCGCGGTATGGAACGTTTTGGCCGCCGAAGGAATTTGTTTGTTCTTGGGCTACATCAATTCTCACAACATGACAACAGACTATCAACATTTGATAGGCGCAATTTCCCCCATGAGCAAAGCCGCAACTACCAAGGAATTGGAAGATGGTAAAATACTACTTGAAGCTCGTGAGGCCGCTGCATCCACACCACTAATGACTAGGCATGAACCAGTTCAACAAGAGTCAACTAGACAACCAGAAGTAGCTCATCAAACACCCTCTCGACAAGAACCTATAAGACAAGACCCAATCAATTCTACTCCTCAACCAATCCCCCAAGTATTATATCCTGATACTAGTAGTGCGAATCTTCCTGAGCATACAGAAGACGTCGAAACCTCAGTAGAGATGCATGAAGCAGCCGAACAACTCAAGGCTTTGAGTCATGTACGACACCTTAGTCACGATAATCTGACTCCAAATGATCGAAACCACTCTCACATAACTTCCGAAGATTCTCCGGGTCCCAGAAGTGGTCGAGAAGAATCAGCGTCATCTCAAGACCAGGGTGAATCTGGAGCAGAAGATCAAATGTACAATTCAGAGTTCAATTCACCAGCCTCTAGACCCAAAGCCCGGAGATCGTCACAAAAGCAAGGCCCTAAGCAAGATACCCGATGTTCAATGTGCAGTCATGCGCCATTTAAAGATTCCTCTTCCTTAAGAAAACATATTGCTGCTGCACACACAAGACCATTCCCGTGCGCTTTCTCCTTTGCCGGATGCGCAAGTACTTTTGGCTCTAAGAATGAGTGGAAACGACATATTGCTTCTCAGCATCTTTGCTTGACATTTTATCGCTGCTCTTCTTGTCCCCAAAGCACTGCCGAAGGCAAAGGTAATGAATTCAATCGCAAAGATCTATTTACTCAACACCTCAGACGTATGCATGCACCCTTTGCAATTAAGAAAGCTCTTGCAAAAGGAGACTCCAAACTTCAAGTGGAATGGGAAACTCATGTTAAGGAAATGCAAGCCTCGTGTTTGGTAACTAGAAGACAACCACCTCAAAGATCCGCATGCCCTAAAGCAGATTGCTCAAACGTGTTTGAGGGCGCAGGTAGTTGGGATGACTGGACTGAACATGTTGGCAGGCATATGGAAAAAGGAGAAGCGAACAGATTGGGCGTTGACAAGTTTTTGGCGAGATGGGCACTTGATGAAGCCATTATTGAACCTAAGGGAGATGGATCTAATGAATACAGGTTATGTGGTACGGAAAGAGAAGGTGGTGGTGTGTTGACTGGTAATGGAAATGCAAGTGGCTATTATTCAGATGGTGGAAAGAAGGAAATAGAAAGTGCCAAAGATGGAATGGAAAGTCTCATGGGCTTGACGGGTGATAGTATGGTCATTGATGGTTGAGGATTTCATCTTGGGAAATTCTAGGCAGGATATGAAACTTCTTGAGACAAGAAACAAAAGGGTAATTTTTAAATTACGTGTTATAGGGCGGCTTTCTGTGTTGTCTTTGTCTGGTGTCAGATCAAACTTTGGGGTGGTTACTTTGTTTGGTTAGCATTGACTTGTCCTGGCTTTAAATTTCCCTCTCTTTTATCACACACTCATCAGTTCATGTTACTATACTTGGTGAATGGCGATATTGCTCTTTTTCTCTAATGTATGGATGGATGCACAGGTGCATGGATGGATGAATGGGTTTTTGAGGAATAATATCTTGAGGATATTTTCTTATTTGGGATGTAGGCAAGCAAGGGCGAAAGTATGGTTGGGATGGGTTGGGTGGAGTTATTTACTAGGAATATGAAATGAAAAATGCTTGTTTTTTCTTCTTTAGTTTTCGAATTGGGGGGTTTGTGCTTTGGTTGGTGGTGAGTGGATGAGGGCTAACTTACTACAATGATAGAGATCGGGATAATAACAACAGCTTGCAGTATTCAAGTCATTTGTTCCTGATTTACATACGGTTTTTCTTTGAGATTTTTACGCCTTGCCAACATAATTGTTTTCCTCTGGGCCCAAACTAATACTCAATTTCTAGTCATCTTCATTAATCATTGTATCTCAAAATCGTTTCTTTTCTTTCCAAGTTGCAAGCGCATTTATTGTTTAGCCTTCAAATATGCGAACAACAAATCTTTACTTCTTCAATGCCAAGTGAAGTTCGCATGCCGTATTTTAATGCAGCGAATCTACTACTCAACAACCACCAGCATGATTAGACCTAAAGTGTTTTATAATGTCGAACTGCGCCATTATCGATACACCGCTTCATTAGCTATATTCCGGATCAGGCTTTGATAGTATCATATGCACTACCACTTCTAACCCTCCTTCCCCAGATCCACAATACCCATGGGACAGGCAGCAAAGCTACAACAATAAAAGCTAACAAACTCGTTGCCCATGCGATTCCCAGAGTTTTATACATCTGTAATGTGAATAATGGGAATGCTGCACCCGAGATATATCTCAAAAGTCCATTTGCTGCCATTGCTGATGCTCCATTTAATGCTTGATAGGTATCGATTAGATAGTTTGCTGATGCTTCATCCTCGCATATTAGTGCCTAGTCATGGAAAGGTTGATTAAAACTTACCAATAAATACCGATAAATTTCCCCATGCAAAGGGCACGGCTCCAATTACAGGCACGATCCAATGAACATCATCCTTTGCACTCCATGCAAACCAAAACAACCCAACCGGCAGTCCGAAACTTCCTAGCATTGCAGGATATAAACGATATTCTGGGGCTACAACCCCTGATTTCCCTTCTTCGTGCGATTTTGTGACGAGAGGCTGATATAAAAACGTATCACAGAGAAGAACAGTGATGATAGCAAGAAAACATCCAATTCCAATCGCTAAGAAGACCAATCCACTCTGTTCGGTATCAAATCCATACACCGTCCTGAACACATACGGAAAAGCGGCGAAGAAACTGAAAAGGACGGAAAAATTAAACGCGACGTAGAGACTTAGGAAGGCGACGATGGGCTCGGTACAGAGCATATGGACGGGACGAAAAAGGGTAACTGTTAGGAGGAACTTTATCTTCGCCGCTTTTGAGGGAAATGGGGAGGCTGGGAGAGGTTGATTGAGAGATTTGGCGCGGCGGGTAAGGATGCGTGAGTGTAGAGTTTCGGAGGTAAAGAGGAGAGGGAGGAAAGAAAAGATCGAGAAGAAGATTAAAGTCCATTGGGTCCAGCGCCAGGATTTGCGGACGGTGACAAAGGAACCTATTACGGGTCTATTCCAAATCTATTAATGACATTCTCTTACCCTCTGAATCAAGAAAAAAAATCAAAATCAAACACTCACCCCAAAGCCGGTCCCAAAAACGGGCTCATAACATACCATGCACTAGGACGTGCTCTTTTTGCCGCAGTAAAACAATCCGCGATGCTGCCTGCTCCGATCGCCAATGCGGGACTATACGCCATACCGGCGAAGAAACGCAGGATAGCAAGACTTGCGATATTTTGGGAAAAACCGCAGCCGAGAGTGAAGATACAACCTAGGGGGACGGAGAGTAGGTAGACGGGTTTGCGACCGAGAGATTCGGAGAGAGGGGCTGCGAGGAGGGGGCCTAGGGCGAGGGCTAGGACGTAGGTGGAGAGAGGGAGGAGGGAGACGGTCGGGCTGGTGTGGAAGGCGAGGGAGAGGAAGGGGATGGCAGGGGATATGAGGGAAGAGCCGAGGGTTCTGGTGATGGGTTAGTTAGTGGGTGATGGGGTTGGGGAGTTGATAATTTTAATTGCAGTCCAAAGAAAAGTGTTTTCTTTTTCGGATATCTCAAAGTACTTTTCGAATGTCTCCCGCACTGAAAACATTCGAAATTTAAGATAAATCCAATGTTCAAAATACAATTGTTTATTACAAAAGTGCAGTAAGACATGAAAAGAGACCAAAACAAGAACAATACATACGCAGAGAATGATATCAAAGCTGGAGTAAAAACATGCCAATTCTTCTTCCACGCGGGCCAATTGAGAGGATTATCTGGATCATCTGGGCCATTCCACTGTAATGGCGGTACTACTATCCTTTGCTCCTGACTTTCCAGATCTTTTCCTGTGGTGGCATCAACAGGTAGCGAATCTGGTACTGCATCGCAATTATCAGAGGAACTGGACATTCGAGATGTTTTTTCGGGGTCTGTCATATTCTCGCTTGAGTGTGGCGATCACTGGCTTGTGTATCGATGTTATGCGGGTTTGGATATGGTGTAATGGAGAGAGGCTATGCATCGGATGGGGATATGTGGTATTTGAAGATGTGTAACTCGAGCTTGATTCTCTGAAGTAAAACAGGTGATGAGTTAACAGATGTTTAGGTGCACATCGTAGCTAACATAGAACACTAGAATGTACATGATCCTGAATCACGTCTTGAAGTCTTCGATATATGTTCATTCATTTCCAATCAGCCTCGGGACATTCATACTATTCTGCCTGGCATCATATAAGAGCGCACTGACGACTTCCTTCAAGCTAGCTAAATTTGCAATTAGATCTCCTACCATGAGCGCTCCAGACTGGGGGGGGGGGTCTACACTTTCCCATATCACTTATGTAAAGAGGTAATACATCTCGAAATATATCTTGATGCTTAAGTCCGTGTTCTCGGATTGAAGATGGATCTTTCGTGCGTAGTGATGTATTAGTGATCACAAAATGTGTGCCGAAGCGAGTATTTCTCCTGATTAGTGATCGAGCTCGGCAAAAACGTCCATGGCTGTAGACATCGAGAATGCTAAGAATGGGTAAAGCTGGCTGAATGGTTATCAGTAGAGCAGTCGAGTTCAATCAATTTTTCGTCTCACATCATCTGAAGTGTTTATTGGAGATTGCTTATTTTTTTGTTGTTAGATGCTTGATTTTCTAGTGTTGTTGGGTTCAGTCAAATCAGAATTTTGATAGTTCTGTAATGATTCAAGCTGGAATGTATGTAGTCAGCAGTAAGTGTTCATATCCTCGAATTTGAGAATTGATTGACAATCCAATGATCCTGTTGTTTTACAATGTTGCGAAGAGCAAATGCGTGATGAATTGAGCATCTAGAACAAAAGACATAATAGTGAACGGGTGTAAGTAATTAAAAGTCTTCATACTATTGGGTATATATCACAGAACTAAAAATCTCCTAAGATTCATTCCATTCATTCCATTCATTTTTGGCTAGTGCTTTTTATCGACTTGCCAGACCTCGAAATCATTTCATAAGTCGAACCGTGTTCCATACACAAATAGGTATCATGACATCTGGATATCTTAATCAAACCAACAAACTCCTTCCCATAGCAAGAGATCTACATCCAGAAATCCCATTGTCTTTTCCACCAAGGCCAAGCTGCCTTGACTCTTCTCTCTTCATCAAGTTCCTCTCTGAACGCGACCAAATCCATTTCACGTCTGCCCTCATCAACATTGATCTGATCAAGATTTACACCAAAAGACCATTGTTTGTAAAACACTTTATATCCGATGAAGAAGAGGATAACAATTGGGGCAGCGAGATAAGCTTCAAAGAAAGCTTGTACATCTGGTTTTCCACCAATAGGGAAAAGTGCGACGTAGAATTGGGCGATAAGACATAGGATAACAAGGCCAAGACCAATCCATGATCCAATTACTCCAAACATGGCTGCGAATGGGAGATCGTCCTTTGTGCGACCATTCATGTTCCATACCTTGCGGAAACGAATGTGAGCATAGCAGATAGAGCCCCAGGTGAAGAAATTGGAAAGACCTGAGATAGAAAGGAGCCATGTGAAGATAGTAGAGCCTTGAGGAGCGAGATTTACATAGGCGAGGAAACCGAAAGCGAGAGCGATGATGATGGCAATGATTGGGCGACCATGCTTATCGACCTTTGCACCCCAGGATGGACCCATACCTTTGGCACAGAGAGCTTGAATGGTACGGGTAGAGGCAAAAGTGCAGGAGTTTGCGACCGAAATAACAGAGAGGGTGATGACGGCGTTGAAGATAGAGGGGAGGACTTTAATTCCTGCCAAACGGAAGGCAAGAACAAAAGGAGAATAGGCTGTGTGGCCTCCAGAGGCTTTTGAGAGAATCTCGTTGTCGGATGGGACGATAAGACCGAGGAGGAAGAGCGAGATGACGTAGAAGAGGGAGATACGCCAAAAGACTTGCTTGGTGGCCTTGGGGATCGATTTTCGTGGGTTGTCGGCTTCTGCTGCAGCCAATCCTACAAGTTCGGTTCCACCAAATGCGAAGGAGGCGGTCACAAAGACGGAACAAAATCCCTTGAAGCCATTACGGAAAGCACCAGGGTTGTCCCAATATTTGGCACCAATGTAGCCACGGTTATCGGTTGGGACACCACCACAGTCGATGATTATACCGAGAATGATGAAGCCAATAATGGCAATCACTTTGATCAAACCGAGAACAAATTCCACTTCTCCGTATCCTTTGACTCCGAAGAGGTTGATAATGGTAACCATGACGAGGAAAATAGTAATCCAAACTCCAACATTCACTGACGGGTTGCCAGAATTATCTGGGTCGGTCCAAAATCCAATTGTAATACCGGCAGCTGTTAGTTCGAAGGGGAGAATGATGAGCCAATTGAGCACATAGTTCCATCCCATTGCGAATCCCCAGCCTGGATCAATAAATCTAACGGAGTAATTATAAAAGGAACCTTCAACAGGATAGATAGCTGTGTAGTGCACAACGTTAGCTTGGGCCACTTTCAAAAGTATAGGAATAGAGATGAGATAGGAACGGGGTAGTCTTACCAGCAAGTTCTCCCAAAGCATTAACAGTAAGCAACAACATAATACCGATGATGATAAAATCGATAACCAACGAGGCTGGGCCACCAGAGTGAAGAGCAGAACCTGAACCAACGAATAAACCGGCTCCAATGGAACCACCAATTGCAATCATTTGCATGTGTCTACCCTTCAACTGTCTCTTCAATTGTCCAGACTGGCCGACCTCGATGTCGCCATCAACAGGTGATGGTGGCGACACATCAGTCGTGTATTTCTCTTTGTCGTCGAAAGCCATCTTGATTTCTTAGAGGAATTCTTACTACCTTTTCGAAATTTGGATTGCTCCTGATAAGAGAGGGAAGTGAAGGGGGAGTCGAATTCGATTCACTCTCAACGAGTATGATATCGAAATACGAAGTTGTGATCGCAAGCACCGAGTGAATGAAAGACAAGACTTTTAAATAATGATACAGAAATTCTGAAGTTACATCGCGTAACATCGAGTACTTATACACGAAGCTTTCTACCCTGAGTATCTATCGTCGCACCTACCGCTCTGGTGTACGCCACTAATAGCGATCTTGGCTTTAACGTATGCATGTCTGTAAACATGCATTGCCTATCGGCGCCTCTTGCTTCGTAAATGATACGGGTAATTCAAATCAAACCAAGGCTAGGGGATAATTGCCTCCCTTGCAAATGATACGACGCTTCTTCCCCAACTGACTGGAAGAAGGGAGCTAATGGTTGTGGTGAAGTGGTAAAGCTTACCTTACTTTGCATACAAATCGTATGGTGATACCTGTCCCACGGGAAGCCCGACTCCCAAACTTTAGCCAGGGAAACTAAACCCTATGCATCGCGTTTATCTATGGATAGGAAGATTAGATCCCAGCTCTGCGTGGATCAGTATCCAATAGAATGGTATTGGCACGTTTCTGGGACGATAACATGTAGATAACAGATAAGATTGGAATATGGAGTTATACTTACAGCAATCTCATTGCAAATTTGCGTCGTCAAATGTGCGAGAGAAATTCAAATGGGATGACCTAGGCTGGTTTGTCAAGATGATTTCGGTACTAACTAGTGATAGATAGGCATAATGTGCTCGGAGGTGAGCCCCGATTCAGATCGTGGCATTTGGGGAACTAAGCTTCTTTTACAATAGTACATTAAGACTCCTTGGTATGATTGGTTAAAGTTAGCACTATTCAGCTTGGCTTCCAGCTCCGCATACAACGTAAGGATCACGCTCGAGGGGTCGTAGATAAGAGAGAGTAGTCTGAGGGGTCCCTTCTCACATGGTCTAGATCCTTGACCACCACACAATCGAGAATCAAGGCATCTTTAAACTGCGACACCAGTCACGGTAGTGGCCTCACTAGTTTGCCTCTAATCATCCTTCTAGAAGAATTCTTTGCCTATACATAAAACTTTGTTTTAACTTCTATCGGACCGAGGGCGCAGTGGACGAAGGTTCTAAATCTGTGAACTTGGGAGCATGAGAATTGACGAGATTGAGGCTCGTCTCGGGCAAAGCGAGGATGAAGGGGGGTTAGCAAAACATATGCTTATCTAAGTTATCTATCTTTCTTGGTATTCACATTGAGTTTCGTATTTATGTTGATCTATTATAAAGATTTTTTCCCTATCTAATTGTTTAAAGATATATCCATCTTAGAGATAATATAAATCGCTCTTGAGATAACAATGTGGATTCATGGAGAAGTGTCAGGGCTAAAATCACGTAGGTACTTTCACATCTAACTCTCAGCACAAATGTTGTGTAATAAGCCGCTGATATCCATCGACCATCCCTACTCATCAACAGTCAGAATTACAATCCTCGCAAATTTGAACCAATACAATTCCTCAAATGGTCGTAAATATTGGACTCTCCGAGCTCGCGGGGTCTAGTGCTGCGCGCTATTCTCTCCGCACTTTTTGCCCATCCACTTCCATCCACTGTAACTGTCACTGTCAAAGATACCATTCAGGCTTCAGCGTGTCAGCGTCCCAGATTACAGAATTTCAAATTTCCAACTAACCTCCGCCCTGCTTTAGTTCTCCGAGGATCCATGCACCCCCCGAAACCTTATTTGCTTCAGGGACATCAAATTCTGGACCGTGAATTACCGACCCGCATGAAAGGCCTATCTCGACTCACGAGCCTATCTACGGGGCATTGTGGGTACACTATTCGTACTATGGCTTGACTTCAGAGCGCACTGGACTTCAAACATCTATTCTATAATGGTCACGCTCCTTGCAATGGAATAAATAGCATGATGTTGTTACGAGTTTGAATGAGGCTATTGATCGATGATGTGATTTTTATAATGGGTATTTTCCGTGTGTAGAAGATTTTACAACGAATTAGTACGTAATAATTTCTTCCCCGCCTTTCCATCGGGAAATTGGAATTACCAATGTTGGGGAAAGGAGCAATTAGTAAAATAATAGACAGTGAATACAGGCTTTTCCAAGCAAGATTATTACTGAGTTAGACTTTGCAGGGTTAGCATGCTCACATAACAAATCCGGATCCATTAGTTCGGACTTTAGTTCAGGTCCAATAATAAAAGCATTTTGATTACTGAGTTAAAAAGATGAGAGTTCAATCATATTCCATTCCAAAGAGAGAGGAGAAAATTATACCCTAAGAATCTTCCTCCGATTGCGTATTAGTTAGTGGGCCATAGGTAAACCTAATTTGACGCCCAAGTAGGGATGCAACAGCAGATTGCCCAGCACTGGACACATTGCCATAGTTGCTCATAAATGATGTCGACATGGCGGTATAATCACCATCCTTCATGAGAGGTCGTATGACATCTCTCGTTACGAAAGATCCTCTGTCAAGATAGAAAGAATGGCTACCAACTTGTGCAGGCCCGGAACGTCCTAGTGGGGCAGTCGAGAAATTATCGTTGCCACTACTGGCTGTCAATTTCGAAGATCCTCCCTGAGATTGCTCGTTCTCATCCTGGGAATCAGGGGCGATGAGAGGTACCAACCCTCGTGATGTCGCTTGGCCCGGGATTAACCCTCGCGCAGAAGCTCGCAACCCGCTCTTTATAGCTGTTATGCTTTTACTGGCAATCCCTTCCGCCACTTCTTTGGTGACATTGTACGAGCCTGCCCTACCTACTATCTTTTTGAGAGCAGTTGGTAAAGCCTTGGTGGATTTGAATCCTTGTTTGAGAATATTACCACCAATCTCACCACCTATTCCACCTAACAACCCACCAAGAGCATCTAAACCAACACTTCTCCAAGTTATCTGTTCCCCATTTGCGACACTTCCAAGCATACCAGATGCTACATCGGAAACAACCCCTGCCGCGATACCAACACCAACCTGTATAGCCAAGCTTGCACCACCTGTTAGAATCCCAACACCTACACTAACAGCGATTCCAACTACCACCATGATGAGGTCTTTCCACGTAAAATTTATGCCAAAGATACTCAAATGACCATTTGGATCTACTCGATTGATGGGATCTCCTAAACAGTATACATAAGGATTGATTTCTCCGGATGCGAATGGAGCCCATGGATCAGGTGTGTGGAATCTTCTGAGCTGGGGATTGTAAACTCTATACCCATTGCCTAGATGGTACCACCCTGTAACAGGATCTCGCCATTGACCATTGAAGCTAATAGAAGAAAAGGAAGATCCAGCTTCCGAGCCAGAACATCCATACGGCGTGTACTGCTGGGTTTGAATCTGGTTAGGATTCTGAGAATCTAATGTGGTGAGAATAGACTGTTGACAATTAGAAGCCCAGAGATGGGTTTCGATGCTTCCGCCCAGTTGAGAAACTGTTTCCCCCCAATACTCCGATCCATTCGACAAATAGCTCACCAAACGATCTCCTTTCTGCACGGCTATAAGCGACCCCCTATAGAAGAATCTTGTGTCTGGTTGGTTGGGCACTTTCTGGCACGCTAGGTTTCCCGCCGCGTCATACAAATATTGCGCAAGAACATTGTTATTGACATCTCGCAAATCAGTCAATCGGCTCATGTTATCATATTGAAGTCTTCGACCTTGCTCATCGCGCGTCAAGCATCCATTATAATCATACTCGAGGACCGCTTTGGATGGATAATTTGGATGCGTGTTGGTGACCTGAATGAGTTGAGTAGGGTCTTGTGTGTTGAAAGAGCTAGCAGAAGTATTTGAGCTGCCGTCTTGAAATACTGTGGAAGTCTGTACAATATTATCGTAGTTATCGAAGACGAACTGTTGTGATTTCAGAAGATTTCCTTGTTGATCTGCAGGAGGCTCGCTTCCTTGGCATTGATACTTGACAAGACGGTTATGGACGTCATATTCGAAACTCTCGCTTCGCATCACACTACTGCTTTTCTCCTGGAGGCGCGAAGCTACAAGACCAACTCCATTATATGTCTGACTGAGATGATATATCAATGTCGATTCACCGCTGTATACAGATCGTTTGACTTCTCTACCAAAGTCATCGTATGCCAATTTGGTAGTTATTTTTGTATTCTTTTCTTCGTCCTGGACACGACTTTCTGTTACACGACTAGCGCTATCGTAGACAAATGATACTTTCAATCTTCCTTGTGCTACCTGTTGGGGTCTTCCAAACGCGTCATAACGGGTCTCTTGCAATTTCCCGTTCGCATCGGTATACTTTTGCAACTTTCCGGCCATTGAATAAGCATACAGAGCAGAGAATGTCTGGCCTCCAGTAATAGATATGGTTTCCCGAGAAAGTAGCCCAGAATTCAGATATTGTAGATCGTGAGTCGAATAAGCACCTTTAAACTGCAACGGAGCAGCAGTTTTAGCGTCATACTTATAGGCATCTGTATGATTGCTACTGGATATCTGTGTAAGCGCACCATCCAAAGCTAACTGGTAGGTCAAGTTGTGTTGCTCTCCCTTCGCGTTGGTTATTTGTGCTGGATCAGGTGAAATTCCTGAATAACTTTGGCTAGTAGTTCGTGTACCAATGACTTTCCTCGTAACACGGCCTAATCCATCGAATGATTGCTCGCCCACTTTTCGGTCATTAAGCTTCACTGAAGTCGGCAATAAGGCAGTGGTTTGACTTGCATATTGTGTCTTGACCACGCGAGCACCAGGCCAGATGGTCTCAACTACCCGGTCAAAGGAATCGGGTTTGTATTCAGTTACACGACCAAGATTATCCTGCTGCTTGAGAAGACGATTCAGGCCATCATAGGTGTAGTCCATTTTGCTGTAGAGGGTATTGTCCTTGCGATAGAGTGCTATCTGTGTGGGCGCGCCGAAAAGATTCAACTTGGTCTTAGTCATACCCTCGCCTTCAACACCTTCAACTTTTGTGTTGGTGATTGGATCTGTGTTGGTCAATGTACGCAAGCCAGAATTTTCAGACACCCTATAGACCTTGCCCCAATCGTCATATTCCATTGACTTAATGCTCTTTTGCTCAGATGGCGACTCTATCTTGTCTGTTCTCAGCCAATCAATGTCGGATGTTGTAATGAGTTGATCCTGAGCGTTATAGGTGTTTTCTTGGATCATCCGAAACACTTGGTCATCCTGTTTCTCAGCCCGCCAAAGCCTTTCCAACCCATCTGTGATGTAGCGGGTTTGTACTCCCTTTGCATCAGTCACTGTTCTGCTGGATCCATTGTTAACTCCAAGGGAAATGTACTCCTGGCGCTCAACGGATTCATAGGATGTTCCTTGAGAGTGAACTATCTTGGTTGAGCGACCGAGGCTGTCGTAGTAAAAGTGGGTGGAAATGCCAGTTTGATTCTTATGAGTTGCTGTAAGCCCTGACCACAATGAATAGCCCGTCTCCTCCACTACTGTAGAATTATCGAAAGCCGTCGTGGCCATCGTCTGTACAAATTGGCTGCTACTGGGGTATGTGTAGGTCCAGCTCTGTGTTGTGGGATATTGATCATAGAGCCGCGTCACCTGTTTCTGAAGACGGGTGTGATCTCTTGCTGCAGCACTGTTCACATAAGTGTAATCGAACTTGGTAAGAAGCTGGGTTCCTTCCATATTTTGCTTCTGTTGGAGAACAACAAGGTAGCTCGCCTTTGCACCAGTCGCTGTGGGCATTTGGGCATATGTATAATGCTCACTACGAGTTGGCCCCGCAGCATTAGCTGGTGTCACTGTCTCGCGTTTCAGATATCTTTGGAAGTCATGAGGATCACGTGGGCAATATATTCCATCACCAGCTGGTGGGTAGTAGTTGCGATCGATTCGGATACCAGTTGGTCTGATGTCTTGTGTAGGATTTCCCCACTCGTCAAAGACATGATAGCTAGTTTCCGTGCGGGTTGCCTGACTAGCTGTATCCTTGTAGATAGTCTCGACAGTTTTGGGCAATTGATATTGTGCAGGTTGGTTTTCAAATGATGCGAATGGGATCGCATGATATGTGATCTTCTGAGTGACCTGCTTGACACCTTTCTGTTGTTCAGAACTGATAAGAAGATGGAACTTATTGTAAGTATTCTTCGTTACCATCCCGCCTTGAATTTGAACATTTGACGTGTATTGGTATTCATCGCGAGTAAGAAACAGATTGTCTTCTCCGTCTTTCCAATTTTGGCTACTACCATATGCAAGAAAGTTGTAATCAGAATATGTGTAGGAGGTTGTGATTGGAGGCTGTGAGTTTCCAGGACGTGAAGTGTGAGATATGGCATAAGGAATTGCCTGGTAAGGGGCCCCTGTTGGCAATCGATGTCCTTGTTCTTTGTAGGTAATCTCCTCCACGAGGCCAGTCGGGCTAGTTACATTGTTCAGATGAACCATTTGGCCAAACTTCTGATAGTTGAACTTCCAGGACGCTCCATCCCAAGGAAAACGGATCTCTACCAGCTGATTGCTTCTTTGAATGAGAGTGAATGTAGTTGCTTCGGGTGTATTCGGAGCTTTTGTTATCTCCACTTGAGATTCCCCATACTTGACTTCAAGAAGGATTTCTGAGCCCTGCTGAATCTTGTCGAGGCGAGCAATCTCACCAAACGCAGACCAAGTGAATGATAGGGAACGTCCAGTGGATGCATATAAGTCAACGAGAACAGTCTTATTGTATCTATTGTTGAAATTGGATAAAGTCTCGATCTGGCCCGATTTGTATGTAATCTGGTAAGTATTGGCATCCAGTTTCTTCAAAGTCGAGCTTTTGAGCTTTTGGTCGGTGGTGAAGATGGCGCTAGATGTTTCGGTAACTCGGTAAGACTCGCCTGTAGAGAGGCTGACTACTCGGTTCGACTGGCGGTGTTCATAAGAAGGGAGGTTGAATGTCCATCCTTGTCCTAATCCGAAATCCTTTGTATTCAAGGGATGAAAGGATAAGGACAGCTTGAACGGAGGACAATTTCTGGCTTGAATTGGTGCTTCGTATAGATCAACCATACACGTGTATTGGCCTGTGCGTGGATCGACGCCTTTCTGCAAAAAGTCACTAAAATTGAACCCCTGAGAATAGATAGTAGAACTGGATGTCATTTTTGCGTTGATGAAAGATAACTTGGGAAAAACTTTCAATAGTTGTGTTACTAAATTCAGAATATAACCATAGGTAGATGGCTAGTTGTTTTTGAAGGAAATGGGCTATCCTCTATTTCTCCTCGCCGAAGATGACCAATCAAGCTGCAGAAGAAACGAAGGACAAAACTATCTCAACAGTGGTTGGATCCATGAGGTTAACCAATCTCGGCAGCCCAGAATGACTCTAGATGATATTATTCAATTCACTTCTCTTAGGTATCTACAGCCACAGTGGTATCGAGTGGGATTTTGATAGAGAAATGTTATCGATGCTTGCGAGGTCCAGCATACACCTCGAACAATGCATTGCATCTGTGTAAAAGGCCCCATGAGTTGGTTAGACTTCGGAGACTCAATGCAGCCGGTTCAGTTTTGGTACTGAAACGGGCCTTGGCCAAAGTACTGAAAACACATCATTTTCAATACAAGCTTCAGCACACAAATAATCGTGTGTTTAACCATAGAAGAAATCAGTTACGAAAGCTTTACAACCTCTAAAGTGATCATGAGCGGGGTATTTTAAGGCAGTTTGATGAATAAACGAGGCCTTTCAGATGTAAGCTGCATTAATTAAACATGTTGTACCATATTGTTGCTCACAGATATGTAGAAAGCTTCTTCTTGAATGGCATGACAATGCATAACATACATTTCAAGCGATATACATAATCTCGTGAAACGTGGCAAGAGGGGTACACCAAGCCCTCACTTAATTGTGTGCAGAGTTCGTATTCGTGTAATTATAGTCAGCAAGCCCTCTTTCAATGTTCAGCTCGCCAAGTACAATGTGGAAAGTAATGAGAGAGACGAATCGAGTATTATGTATGATCAATTCGAATAATATACTGTCATGATACAGCTTTACTTGTGAAACTAAAAAATTGTGGTGTGATAATGAGGGATCGTATGTTTCATACTTGTAAAGAGGCGTTGAATGAAAGCCAAAACTGTTAATGATCATGCTCCTCTTCAAGCTTCATTGATGACTGTTGGGGAGAATGGGGGCGTACAATTAAGGTGTGCCCACCAAGTGCACCTTTCAGTGCTCTAATCTATAACAACCAAGGAAACGCGCGGAGAGGAATTTGAGTGTGGTAGTGTGTGCATATAACACTTCATATGCCCAGTAAGAGAGATCTGAACACTTTGTTCATTGCACTTCTCACTTAAACTTACCAGTTCTAAGCAATCAGATTCGTCGTCACACAACATACTTATTTCCTCAAGTTAATTACACACACAAGTGATACCGTGAATCATGTCTGTACAATGGGAGGTAACACTTTTGAGTATAAATACAAGTGAGGCAGGAACTTCTCTATTTGCGAACGGTCAGATGCAGGTAGCTGCAAATGTCTTGATCAAGGCAATAAATCCAATTAACTACGATCCATACCTCTTGACGGCGGCAGAGCTAGCGAAAATTGAGTTAGTTGACTATTACAACACTGACGAGAAGCTCGTTGGCCCATGGAAGTTTACATCTGTTGAGAATGAATTTTCACACACAATGCCTCAAGGTACAGGATTTGCCGCCGATGCAGGAGATCCTCCTACGCAGCCATTTATGGTGGACCAAAATAAACGATATTGGGTCAGCACAACAAAAGCTGAGGTCAAGAGAGTTGGAGCACGTATTACCCAGCCAAACAGCAAAGTGATCACAACCCGCAGTGCAGAAAACGACTCTTACATTGATTTTCGGGGCTACCAGGAAATTCGGTATTCTTTATCCAATTCCGAATGGTGGAGAGAAGATACCGCCAGCGGCAGCGGCTGGGACCAGGACAACTATTTCCTCAGAAGCAAGGTTCACCCGTTTATCAGAGCCGACCGCTATGGATACAGAGATGAAAATTTTGCAGTTGTGGGAATGCGCAACAGCGTAGCATATCATCGCGCAGGCCCACACCTACACTATATGTGGCCTATGGGGCCAAGGAAGACGGTGAACGCTGGTAGGTCTCGTTTTATCCTTCTTATTTTTTTACAAGTTCTATTTTCCAACACCACCCTTCTTCAGTTTAGATCAAACCATTTGATATTTATTAACGACTATTTCATTTACCACAGGATTGACGCACTACGTCGATGGAACGCCGCACCCAAAGGCTTGGTCAAGAGATATTGTTATTAGAGAGAATGCAAATTCTCTATGTCTTACTCGCTTGAAGACGTCGGGTCCATTGGGTATTTGGGACCTTGGTTGGTGGTTTGATCCTCCTTCGGTCATAATGTACGACCAGTATGGTAATTCAGGGATGTTTGATCTTGCTGTTAATGAGTACAACACAATATCTATTCACAACCGCGGCACGAAGTCCAAGCCCCATTACGATACTCCCCATTCTGAAGACGACTCCAGAAGCAAAGATTGATGAGAGCGATTTGTCAGTCCTCGAACGATCAGCTGACTAACTTCTTTTGAGACTTCCGAGGAAAATGATGAAGTTATTTCTTTGGGTACTCTGACAGATCTTGGTACTGTCTGGCTTGTTATGATCTTAGTGTAGCAACTTGCTTACTCACGTTCATTCAATTTAACGATATAATGTCTATTTTTTCACCTGTCTGGGGTTTAAAATTTGGACGCTGCTGCTTCTCAGGGTTGAACGCCTAACTCCATTCTCTATTCAAAGTATGGCTACACCTCAAATACTCAGGTAGCATTCAACGAACCAATCATTGCTCATCAACTGACGTGTGCTTCCCTGTGCTTTAACCTGAAGACTACAACTCGCGTGTTAAAATAGCAATCATGTGACCCTTAAGAGCTAGTAGCTAGGCCTCGAACACCTCATTCATAGTGCTAGCTTTACGTAGCATTTCATAAAAGCAATAATTATGAGAACTTCTCCAATTGCCATTCTTGAACTCGCAAAAGCTTTCCGCACCTCATGGGATTTGACCTCAACTAGAGTTGATGAATCGCGCCATGAGAACTTTTCATTGCGATGTGTGATGCTTCGTACCTCAGTACCAAGCTAACGTTTCAAATATTTTACTATGGAAAGACAATCGGACGGTTGATTAAGGCCATGAAATTCGGGGATGTCTGAATGTTATTTAAATCGCGTGGGGACCAACTGAAATGCTTAGAAGAAAGATTGAAATAAACAAATAGACGAATTATGGTTATCCGGTATATTTTTCATTACAGGACATGTCATTATACCCCTCTTTCTTGCACAACACTTTGCATACCAGCCTGATATTCCGCACTTTCCCGGTCATAACTCACGACCATCAGGTAAAGCACATCCTGAAAAAATAGTTAGCTTGTACACTCCATGAACTACTAGCGGGGAAATTTGATGTTCCAAAACTGACCTTTTGTAAAATTCTCTTTACAAGTCCAGGCTTTCTCTTTCTCCTAAGTCCCGTCTCTGGAGTAAAGACTTCTCCTCTTCGGTACACCCTTCTAGTTCTTCTGTTCTGCCTTCTTTCTTCCTTTGCAGCTTTTCGCTCCGTTCTTCGCGCTTGTGGATTGATATGACCGCCAGTGATGAGGGATATGAGTGACCCGCTACTAGCCGGGTGATTTGGGTCAGAGTAGCGGGAGTAAAATTGCGGTTTAGGCGTTGCTAAAGAGCTGGTTGGATTTTCCATTGCCTATTTTCGTTAGTCTAGAGTTTGTGGGGAAGCAAAATAAGACCTGGGGAAGCTGGCGAGGGGAGGAAAGCGGAGAAAGTGGAGAACTGACGTATTTGGCTTGGGCTCGACGATCAAAGTAATCGGTCACGAACTTTCCACTGTCCTTGAATTTATTGCTCTTCTGAGAGTTTTCACCTCCCTCGATGTCGGCGATGCGATCCAGTGCTGGAAAAATCAAGGGTGCGGCTTCTGGCATCTCAAGCTCTCCATAGGTCGTCCCGCTTGACAGTTTAATGCTCTTCAACGTCTTTTTGAAACCTGTGGATGTATCATCAAGGGATGAAGAAATAGCTTTGGTAATATCAACAGATGCGTGAGTTTCTGATGATTCGGGCTTGTATGTAAGTATCAAGCAGTAAAGACCACGAGGCATGAAGAACTCATTGTTCATTCTATCGAGGAAGGTATTTGTCCTGCAAAATACCCATCAGCTCATATTGAAAACATTGAAATAGGAAGAACCAACCTTGATCGTGATTGTAGCTCCATAGCAACACCAACTGCAAATTGAGTAGCGATAGATACACCCATTGTGATTGGGCCTGGCACAAAACCTACAATTCCGGCCGCTGCATTTATAACTTGCAACCACGGAGAAGCTTTGCTTGCCTGGTAAAAAGTTTTTAGAAAATCCAAGAAAGCAGCTTGATCAACCCCGCAATCTTCCAACACTGGCGCATATGCTCTGATGAAACCACGCTTCTTATCCCTAGGTCTGCGTTGTGGGAGAATGACCGGACAAGGCAATCTCGATTTCTCGGCACTATATGCTGGGGGTGGATGATTTCGCATAAACACATCGACAAGCTCATTTGCATCTTGTGTAGACTCTTCAGAAGGGGTGGCAGGACCAGATCTATCTGTGGCTTCGTCTAAAGCCCAGGCTTCCTCGTCTCCTTCCTCTGATTCTGTGTCCGAGGAATCATCATGCTCGTATTCCTTTTCGAGGTCGTGCTTTTCCTTCTCATTTACTGGAACAGCTTGGCCTCTTGCCATCATTCTATCGGCATCTTCTGCGGATAGCTCAACATATTGAGGAGGGGCATCGTTGTATTGGTGATTGGATTGCGCACCTGCTCGACTACTTTCGCCATTGGACGAAGCCTGCGGTAGATTTGATGAGGACTTATTGCGATGATGGTGGATTGTTTCTGATACAAGACCAACTCCTGAGCCGATGAGTTTGACTAGAATGCCCATGGTTGTAATGTAAGCTGTGTTAATGGGATGAAAAAAAGTACAGTCTTGTTTGATAGAATGAAAACGCGAGACAACGATGGTGTGAAAAGTGTAATGATACTTGGCCAAACTCTACCTCTTATTATATACTTATTATATACTTATTATATACTTACTATCTCATGCATTCTGATATGATTCTCCAGCTTCAAAATGATCTACCAAGGGAGCTGAGCGGTTACAAGTCTCAACATCTTGCAAACCTCATTTGGTTAAGCACGTTAAGATAGAAGACGGAGCGAGGGAGCTTCAGCTGGATCCCACTAATGGTGGAAAAGTGGAAATGGTCTGTGCGTTTTTTTGTCAATTGCATGGAAAATCCTACGCCGCCTGCGTGGCCTGTAATCATTAGAGACAATCTTTTGCCTATTCGAGGCCACCAAGTCGTCGGGCTATGCCTTTGTGGGGCTTGCACAGCAATGTTTTGACTATCAACGACTCCCTTAGATTGACTTCAATCAAGCATTGTGGCCGTCATTTTGGAATGCATATCAAGCATCTTGGCAAAGCTTGAGTGTCCAACGTTATGAGACATTACCGTTGTAACCTTTCAGACGACATGTCAAGCCAGCGATGATGTGTTGAAGCCTTCGACTTGGAGGCCAATACGGTGTTGTTCACAAAAATTTGCACCTTTGTTTGAGAATGTGTGTTAATACAGACAGGTCGATGCTATCAATTAATTACAAACACACCGATAAGCATAACCCTACAGAAAATTCTCTGTGCTTTGCTAGGACGGCACCCAGTCATTGCGAGTATAACACAGCCGAGTATGGGGAGTATGGGGTGAATCGATTACTGTGGACGTACAATACACAGAAACATGTTTCTGGTTTTGGCAGAGGCCCACATTCTGTCTTCTCGAAACATACGTCAAGCAAGTGCAGTACGCTCTCTCTCAGCAGGATATACCCAATCAGCGATGGCGGAATCTCAGAAGTATCCGGGTTCTCGTCCGAAGATGGGGTATATATCATTATCTCCGTAACAGAGATCTTAGGACGGTACTCAACCCTAGATCTCGCCGATTCCGAGTCTCTTACAGTTTATTCTAGTGCTTCCTCCAACACAACATTGGCAGGGCCCCGATTGTCTCTTTACGGGCCAGCCACTGTACAGAAATTTCAGGCTTCATTCATAGTGTTTTGATAGCTATTGCTTAAGGCTTAGGTATTCCAAGTTCTCTGGTTCTCATTTCACAACGAGATATGAGCACGGGATTGGAGCAGCAAACTCTGACTCCCTCGTTGGAATTCTGATTCTAGCTATTCTTTTGTCTAAAAACCAATTTACACTCTACTGCCTTTATGAACTATCTCAATCATGCGGAAACTTAAGCAACACTGTCTCATCTAACGGTAGACTTAGACATTTTCCCCACAGGAAATGTCTGGATTTGATGTACTGGTTTATGCATAACCACAATGGATTTAAAGCGGAAGTGCTATTTCTTCGCCAAGATCTAAGAAACCTTTACTAGTTTGACAGAAGAAATGGCTGTGCCTTAGATTCGAGTTCTCATGGACGAATGTTCTGGCCTAGCCGAATTGATACACGAAAAAAGAAGCATCAAGGGACACGAAATGTGGCGTCCTTTTGGGTGTCAAATGAGGATAATCCTACCTTACCTTGCCAAATTTCTCTGCGATGGGCATTTTCTTTTTCTTTTCGGCGCCCACATCGATTTCGACATACGACTGAAAATAGCGAATATCGTTGTATCTTGGATTCGACTCGTCAAATAAACAAGAGTTTCTGGGGAATCTCATACAACATTCTCTTGCTCATATAAGAACCAAAGTCGCAAGTTCTGTGTAAATTCATGTCTTCGTTATTCAAACGAGTACAGTTGCGCATTTCGTGGTGGGTGTCGTTGCGTTCACGATTTTGTCTCTTGGCTTTCCTCTTCTTTGATATCACACTACACGCCTTGAGACAAACGGCTACTAGTCCCTTCCAAGATCCATTTTCATCTTTTACTGTTGCAGCAACGGCTGTCTTGGAATCGCGAGCTCGAGCTTCGCTTCAGAGCCTAGGTGCTTCTAGCGAGAAGCCTATGTAGACGTGTCTAGCAAAAGATACGTTTACATTGAGAAATGGCATTATCCGGGCCTATAAAAATACCTTGATATCGATCATCGAGCTTCTAATCTCTCTTGGTCTTGTATTGAGTATATCAAATTTCATAGATATCAGCTCTATCTGTCTACTCTGGCTTCACTGGCCCTCAATAATTATTTCGGGGATTTCAGCCACTGTTAGAAGTTGGAGACGTATCTGTGACTGCTTGAGGCTGTTGAAGCGGTATCGCCAGACGCATGGCTACAGGATTTTTTACACCCATATAACACTAGCGAATTTGCAACCTTAATGGTCAATATTTGAGTAAAGCTTTATCAATCAGTGCTTTGGTTACAATTTTACACCTGATTATACTGGTAATTAAAATGCTAACTACGCTGGGGATCTTGTTCTGGCATCGACACTAATTGCTACTTTTCCCACCATGTGTAGAAACTTTTGGTGGAAAATTGTGTTTCGTGTACAGCAACGAGGAGTTGCTATGAGCCATGAAAAGGCACTCAAAAGCTTAAATAAAGTAGAAATTTGACAGGTATAGTACATTCCGAGTGTTGTAGAGTATTGGAGTTGTGAACGAAAGGAATGAGAATGAAGCTTTTCAAAGTGGACACTAGACAGTTCCTCCCCTCCCATTGAATAATCCCAAGAGAAGGGGCCATTTATTGGCAATTCCTCATCAAGATTTTGTTCTGGTCAAACCTACATTTGAAGTTACAACCGGGTAATAACATAATTTTTACTGCACACCTCCGGTCCTACAAAAGAGGCTATGCACGGCATAGAGCCACCAACAACTCATCCACGATTACGAACCCATTGAAGCATCTTTATTTAACCGTCCAGCGACATCTCTTCGCAGATCCCAAATTTCCATCCTTCGAATGCTTTCAAATGTGACATAGTGTAAGCGCCAAGATTTCTTTATGTCAATATCCTAGTTTTTACCGTGTAAAATGCTATGCGCCTTACTTTGTACCTTTGATCCTGCATACACACAAAATACCCACAATACTACCATGCAAGTGCTTACCATCAGGCTGAGTTATCTTTTTCATGTATGTACCCTCCCATCTATTAATTACAAACTTTACGTTTGTTCAATAAAATGGTTAATTAACTGAATGATTTGTGCCCTTCAATCTCATGATCGAGGTTTCCTGTTCAAATGCAAATTAAACATCTAGTGAAGGAAGTTCCCACCGAATTGGGATTTGGATAGTTCCTTTCTTTCACTCAAAGTCTTTTAACTCTAGGATTTGTTATTTCATTGTACACATTAACAATTTCTTCTATATAATGCATTATTCTAATCCCCTTCGCAAACTTTCTCTCCCGCACCCCAATGCGCTTATTCCAAGCCGCGGCGCTTTTCTCTCTTTCATAACTACTGCCGCCATATGGCTATTGCTGTTTTCATTTTTTCGCTATATTTATTGGCGAGATCCACACTCCGCATTTTTCGATAGCACACATGTCTATGAGAGAGACTATTCTGATCGACGCCAATCCTCGGGGTTATCTTTTTTAGATGGTCTGGTCGAAGGCAATCAGACATCTTTATTCAGTAATTCGACTTCAAATCTTTCGGGAGACTCAGATGGAGATGGCGATACAGAGGTTCCGGATATGTGTATAGCATATGTAACCATAAAGCGCGATATGCAGGACAGGAATGAAGGAAGACAATACATAGATGCAGCGCTAGGAACTATGGTAGATGGATTAAGTGAGGAGGAAAGAAAGAAAGCGTGGATCTATGTATTATTTGCAGATATGGATCCAAGTGTTCATCCGTTATGGGGGGAAGAGTGGCTTGGGAGAGTAGTAGATGATTATGGTGGATATGACGTTGGGGGGGAGAGGAGAGAGTGGTTGGAGGAATTAATGAAGCAGAAAGAATGGCAGATTAAAGGAGTTTTGTGAGTATCTTCTTCCTTGAAACTGAGAATGCTAAGCTGGTTAGCAACTCCCAAGAACTAACAACACACTAGCGATTACGTATACGCGTTAAGCCGGTGCTACGACACCCATGCTCCTTATATCGCAATTATGGAAGACGATATTATATTCGCTCATGACTGGTTCCAGCGCACTATTTCTGCTCTTAGCAAAATCGAGTCTCTCTCTCAAAATCCTGAAGATAAGTTTTACAATTGGATATATTTGAGACTTTTCTACACAGAAACATTTCAATCGTGGAGCGAAGAGGTAGATTTTTGGTATCGGCATAGATATTTTCTACTTTTCCTGGTTGCTCCTCTCTGTACAATTACTGCTCTCATATTTGTACGCAGCAAAATCGGCGAGAAAAGGAAAGCGGGAGGTTGGTTAGACAACTGGACAATTTTTGTTATAGGAGTGGTGGTAGTACCGGCCTTTATAACTCTGGGGTTTATGGTTGGGAAACACAACTTACCGTGGTGGGAATTCAGAGGGACAGAAGTGGTGAAGATGAATAGTGGAGGATGCTGTACTCAAGCTATGGTTTTTCCGAGGGAGCAGGTGGAGGGACTGAGGAGTTATTTGACGGGAAGGGGGAGTGGCCAAACGGATCTGATGATTGAGGATTATGCGGGAAACGAGGGTATGGAGAGATTGGCACTTGGGAAACAGGCCGTGCAACATGTGGGAGCGAAGAGTAAGTTTTTTCTTCTCCTTTTTGAGAGGGGCATTGGGGGTGATATTCATGAAACTGATTGTGTGTAGGCTCGAGAGGTGATAATCAAATCAACGCTATGAGTACTTGGGCATTCCACTTTGAGGAATACGACAAAGTTTCTCTGTTTGGAAACTCGTTGTATGAAGAATCTTGATCTGGAGATTTGAACCTACCAACCCGGAAACATTCAGATAGTCGATATCGGAAGTGTATATCCTCACTGCTTTATATATTTGAAATGTGAAAGAAATTCACTACTCTCAAAACTACGCTTGTAGGACATCAACTACGAATCTACTACCTCTCTCTTTCTCTTCCGAACTCTTGATATTTTATATCTACAGCAATTATCCCATTACAGACAGCTCTAGGCCTCCCCTTCAATAGTTTATGCCCCGTCTGCTCCATGCTCAAAGAATACTTTATCGATCATTATTGCCTTTAGGCAGAAGTATAACACGGGAGTATTGGGAGTCAGGAGCTTACTGTCTTTTGGCAATGAGACTTTTGGGACTAAGAAATTCTTATACATCTATGAAAACCGGGGTGCAGATATTGGAGAAGCGAATGATAGGGTGTTCGGGATACGATAAATTGTCGGGACTATATGCATCTTTGTTGCCAAGAGGCAACAAAAAGGGAGTTAAGATGCAATTGGTATGTATTCGACATCCTGATATTTTCAGGTTAGAGTCCCTCGGATGTTCTGTTCCCAGATTTGGCACAGAGAGGCTTTTCTCTATTTTGGGTATTTCAATTGGGAGTTCTCGACACATGGAGAATTCGGCTCCATAATTGGAGTTTTAAAAGTCGAGACAAGAAATTTCAAGCATAAGATAACGTAGGCTGCTTGCGTGTTCATACGAAATTTAGGCATTGTCACATTAAGATAGTATATCATCCGGTATCCGGAATGTCGCCAACATTTAATCTTTGGATGAGAACTATCTGAAGCCTCACGCAGATATAATTCGATAGACTGATTTGATGGTACATGCCTAGGACATACATAGTCTATCAATTTGAGATGATTTGAGTAAACCAGGCAGATACTACCAGAAAGTCCCCACTCACCTAATTTACCGAATCCCACTATCAAATAATTGCTGCCTAGCACGTGCCTAACTTGATACTAATTCTGGTATACATGCTAATCATCAACTGTGATGACCCAGCCAGGAAAGTTTAAAGCTTACCTTAAATCAACGATTCAATTTGGCTACACGGCCAAAGTTCCTAGGTACCCACTCAAAAATGAGATACATTGATGGTTTCCTTGGAAAATGTAGCATCGTTGCGTACGCAGACTGTCGTGTCAGCTGAATGTGAGTATGCGGCGAAGTGCGTCTCTTGCCGGGGGAGAGGCATTTGATGATCCCCTACTCCATACACAAACTTGTACAATTCGAAAATGCATTGGGGTAACGTACCATTATCAAGCTGATGTCAGATGAACAGAACTGAAGTTCTATATAAACACACTCACTCACAGATGAGGTACAAGTCCGTACTGCAACAGAATATCTTCCATTAACCCAAGTTCCCAAGTTGGAAGTTCCAAGGACGTCGACCCGTCGAGTTTCACAATGCCAGTAACCATCAAAGTCGCGCAGCACGATGCAAACGCATTTGAGCCAAACTGGCGTGAGAAGCACCAGAGTTATCCCAACTTGCATTCAGCCTCGATCGCAAATGCAGACGGGGTGTTCTTGCTAGATTTACTCAAGCAATTGGCCCCGAAACCCCCGAAGAGCCCGAGAAATTTAAATTTCAACGGTACTTTGATACAATCGACACTTACCGAAGAGATTGCGAGCAAGATCCTCCCAGCTGGAAACGGTTTAGTACATACCTGTCTCGAGGCGTATAATCAGCATCGTCATCTTGTCCTTCGTCCTGATGACATTTGGATTGCTATTGTGACTCAATTCTCGTTTTATGTGAATAAACATTCTGAGGAACTGCGTTCCTTCTTTGTGGCGCACGAAGGAAAAAAGGATCTAGTCGTTGAAGGTGATCATCTTGACTTCACTGTTTTCACTACTAATATGGCCAACATGATCCAGGTTTGTGTAGCTTTACTACGCTCTTGTATCATGTTACTTAAGAAATTGGCTTACTCATTGTTAACTTGTAATTAGGACAATGTCGTGGATAAAGACCTCAAGTCATGGATTTTACCAGCATTTTCGACCACGACGCGAATCGATACCATTGTATGTAGCTCAGTAATGATGAGTACCATGAAAAAGTACTTCGATTACACGTACGTCACAACTCTGTCCGGAAGTTTTTATCCTATGCGGCACTATAATGTATGCTGACCTGTTAGGTTTTTTGTTTCGTGTGGTATACCTACAGTCACGCTACTCGGAGAGGTATCAGACTGGGAAGAAATCCTTCGCCGATTGGACAAGCTTGAATCATTTGGGCCAGCTCACCAAGAATTGATACACTGGAAAGAGATGCTTACTCCAGTAATCCAAAATATGATTCTAACCTTCAAAACTCCTGGAGCCACAACCCAAGTTGATTTCTGGTCAAGAATTGTTAATATATATAATCTAAGTGGCGGATCGTCTTTAACTGGGTGGCTTACTGTTTTCTGTGTCTTCAATGAAAATGGAGACTGGAAAGGAGGAAACAGGAGATCAGAGCAGGGCACCGGTTCAATGAGCCAGCCTCCCAAATATCCATTCATCGAAATTGCAGATATACCTACCGGAAAGTGCGAGGTTAACGTTCGGATCAGGGGAAGGATAGAACTCGATGCTGTAATTGTGGCCGGTTTGATAGGCGCTTCAGTCTCTTCTCAGAATGGGGATGGTGGAATTCTTGACACAGTGCAGCCGTACCCTGCGTGGAGCATCTTCGAGCTGAACAAAGATGAGTGAGTCGATGCTAGAATCATTCAGGAATCTCTCAGGACGACAAGGGCTTACTACTTTGGTATTGTTTGCCAAATGGGTTGGATTGTTGTTAAGTAGAGCTATTGAATGGTTACCAATGCCGCAATATTAGAACTTGCGGCATCGAAGTGATTTTGGAGTAAACACCTGTTGTATCACAATACTTAGCAGCGAGAACATCAAATCTTGAGCCCGCCAAGAATAGAAAAGGGGCTTCAAGAACCTGCTTTTCAGAATTAAACCAAGGTTCCATCTCATGATTTGATTTTACCCAATTTGAGACATTTCGTATTTCATAGAGCTCAAATCAATATCATCACAAAGAACGAGAAGAAATAATGGTTGACTGTTTTAATATTGGATTATCGTCGAGGTGTATGATTTTTGATTTTTCTTCAAGTCTTAACTAACCACTTATGATCGGTTCCTTCTTTCTCCAAGCTTCCAAATTTACTTTTGCGGCTTGTGGAAGGATCGAAGGATGAAGAACACCCAAATCAGATCTGCAACATAAACCCAGGAGTGTAAGAAAGTCACGAGTTTTAATGGTGGTTGGCTGATTGGGGGAGCGAACTTATTGATCCGAAGTTGGTCCGAATAAAGTTCCAATTTCGACGACGTCTCTTCGAATCTCTAACTAGCTTGTGCTATTTTCTATCTTGTACGCCGTATATTGTCTACTGGACGTTCTCTTGTGGATGCATTGTTGGCGATACTTATTAATCTCGGTGCAGAACTTCTGTGGCTTGCAAATGACCGTACTTGTTAGCAGAACCGGGTAATTCGTCACATTAGCAGAAGTGCACTCTTGCTAATGTCCTCGACTTGCTCTTCCATTTCTCTACCGGTGGGCTCAAGTCTTACTGTATCTTGTTTCGGAGCATGGGAAATGCTTCAAACTAAAGGTTCTCGTCGTGATCTGAGCTGTTAGTTGATGACGTCCCTGCTTTCCCACAAGAAGGGAAATGCAGTGTTGATGAAATGTCTAAATTGAAAGAGCAGAGCGTGTAGATGAAGAAACGATCTTATTATATCACAAAACGAGTTGTACAACAAAATTGATGTTACATCACACAGAAGAACTGATCCGTGTTTTTCGACCTATGCAACCTTGTTGATGGCTGCCTGTCACCTATCCTCAAACTTATGCTGGTATTCACCTTCTACCTATATCATATTCGTTTCATTGTCATAATTTGATTGTCATTTTTATTCTCTACATTTCTTGGCATGAATTCAACCATCAACTATGCCGTCGGCACCTGAGTACGACAAACCAGCTCGAAAATGTGGGAGACACCCAAACAATCAAACCAATGGCGGCATCACAACCATTGATTAATAATCGTTGAAGCAAGATTAATGGCAGGTCAAGTGGCTGTGCTGTTGCTTCTCTGGCTCTTCTTTCGATTGGCGGTACTGACATTGGCAAAATCGGTCTTCACCAAGCTTTGCCTCTTTGCCAATCATTCCTGATATTTGCTACTATTCTTTACACACGCGTGACCAACCTTTATCAAACGCTTCAGCAATTGTACCTAAATGGATTCTTTCCTCCAACTTGGTACTTCGCCAACCATATAGACTCTCATCTCTGTCGTTGCAACTCATTATTTGTCCTCCGGCCAGATCCCGTTCTGAACTTCACTCCTCTAGAACTATACACGTAAATTTGTGACTTTCTTGACATTAAATCTCCAAGCGCTACATTCTCATCACCATTTTTAATCTGGTGGCAAGAGCTGTGTTGCACAAATTCGCTACGTCGAACCGGATTCTCGTCAGTTTCAAAGATATGATTCTTATTGTTTACGGATATGGTAGTTTTATTGCTTGGATCTGTATCATATTGCGTATCAGATTGACGAAAGAGGTAGGCTCCGGCATGGAAACGAGAAAGGAGATTGTTAGTATCACCTCGGTGGTGATTATGACGTCTTCATTATAGGTACGGTATAGTGTATTGTATTGTGTCTATCTATTCCAGGTTCAGAGCTAAGAGAGCTATATGCAATACGCTTGTGCACTAGCGCGCACATATTCAACCGTATCGCAACAGAGAGGGATAATGAGAGCCCGTATCAAAAATGACATAGAGTGGACCGACAGTGCATCAAACTCTACTGCTGACAAGAAAGAACAGAGAAACAACGGCAAAATAAAACAAGATGAGATAAGAGTCAAAGTATGATTTGTTTATATAGATTATCACTTAGAAAGCTAACTTGGAGTACAGAATTTGATGATATGGATATGGAACGAAGAGCGGATCTCGAGGGGCGAGAAAGCAAAAATTTACAAAGGCAGAGAAATTCCCAGTGCTCTTCTCTATGCGTACGGCAATAGCAATCTCAAATACGGTTTCGCGTAATTTCGCGAGATTAACATTCAAGTATCGCGTAGCCGTAGCATTTGTGTTTATTATTTTCACAAACCAATAAAGGTGCTTGGAATCTCTTCTAGTTCCCAAACATCCACACCTCCACAACCTTCCAAGTTGTACGCAGTTAAAACAATTCTCTGTTTTTCTTCCTCTAAAATCTTTACAGATGCAACAAAATTCCTCCTTACTACCAAATAATCGATCTACATCTTTTCTCACCATGTCGACACCAACACTCTATACTGGCAAGTCAATTACGGATGCCTTAGCTACGGAACTTCTTGTCATTATCTGCGAATATCTTCCTCGCGAGGACTTGATCAATTTTCGATTGGCGAACAAAGTTTGTGCCGAAGTCACGTCTAAAAACCTCGTTCAAGATTTGCATGTCATATTCACAGAGAAAAGTCTCAGTAACTTGTTGAATATATCCAAACAACCAAATCTTTCGAGAAATGTCAGAAGCATATTGTATGAGCCATATACCTTGCGAGCTCTTTGTGAGAACGAATATGTCTATCACATAGATAAGAAGTTAAATCTTATGCGTCCTGATGCAGAAGAAGAAGACGAAGACCTAAACAAGGGATGGAAGCTGTACAACCAAATTCGCAAACGTGAATTGTACTTGAACACGTTGAATTACGATATCTCTGTCTTCGCACAAGCTGTCCCAAAATTCTCAACTCTCAACACGATTGTCGTGGATGACGCTGGACTTCCATCTGATCGAGTCATAAACTCTTACAACCGCAAGGCACATCTTTGTAAGAAGATGTTCAGCTCTGGATCAAGTGGTAGCTATACTGCCTACAAACCAGGGATGTCGCATGAGCTACTTCTTGCTGCTAGCCTTGCCGGTGCACCACTGACTACTTTCAGAGCCACAGCTCTACCTTTGGCATTTTTCAACGCGATGCCAATGAGAAGTGACTATGTGGCTCTTTCAGCGTTGCAGAATGTTAAGCATATCGACATTACCATCAACGTCAACGAAGAAGAATGGCAAGCCGGCGTCAATGTAGTTGTTCCTCGCCTTGCACAATTTTTGTCTCTCGCCTCTAATCTCGAAACTCTTCGTATCGATTTGGGGAATCATAAAACAAGATCAATGGTGCCAATTCCTTTGGATGTGGTAATTGGATGCACAGGTAGTTTCCCAAAGTTACGCAGTCTCAACCTTCGTCATTTCTCGTGCACCGAAGTCTTTTTCTCAGAGTTTCTTCAAAAACATGCGGAAAGACTGGAACATTTGGCACTTGACACAATGACGATGGCCGACACTTGTCCTGGTTGGGGTAGTGTTTTCAACACACTTGAAACTAATTTGAGACTCAAGTCTTCTCAATTCACTGGTCTTTGGTATGAGGGGCAGGATGATGACGAAGACATAGCTTGTCCAATAAAGCTTTCCGCATCATACCCTGGAACTTTGTCAAGTTCTCTGGGCAAAGTACTACAGCACCGTGTCGTCAAGAAGTGTATGCCGGTGAGAGGCATATATATGACCATGGAAGAGATCTGGGAGGCCGCCACGAGAGAGTCAAAAAAAAGGGGATATGAAACTCCTAGTGATGATGATTCTGACGATAGCGACGATTCTGGTTTTTACGATGACGATGATGATGATGACGGCTACTTTGATGATGATGACGAAGAAGATGACGATGATGATGATAGTGTTGAGGTTAGCGATGATGATGAAGACAGCGAGGATAGTGATGATGATGAAGACGATGAGGGTAGTGTTGATGACGAAGAGGATGATAGTAGTGATGGTGGAGACGAGGTTAGTGATGATGATGACGATGACGATGAGAATAGCATTGATTGAGAATGCTCATTTCGATAATTCTTCTAACGAGATGTTATAATGTGGCTCTGGACATACACAAAACAGGGTTCGCATGGAGAATACTATAATCTAGGATTCTTTAATATCTCTTAAATATAGCCAATTGTAAATTTCCGAGTGATTGGTTCATACTATGACAATATCGGGAGTTGGTTTGCATTGGAGTAGATGAAAATTGCTGGCTTCTCATCATAGTCTAGAATTAATGTGTACAATAATCAATCAATAAACAATATGAACTTATATTTGCTCTACTATGGTGAAATTTTATGTATATTTTATTATACAAAGTAGTTTTCAGCATGCAATGGATTTCTTACATCATTTTATACACCATGGTAGACCAGTGTTTACGACACTTCGGAATGCAGTCTATTGGTCTTGGAAATTTTTGTTTTGAGATTCTGGAGATGTGATTTTTGATTTCATAAATGAAACTACTTCATTATTTGAGACCATTTTGATATCTTAAATAATCTCCCACCGCCCAACGGATAAACTCTCAAGACTTTTTTTTTTATATTAGACTATAATCCAGACTGCTGAACTTACTGGGATTCTCAGCACACATCAGAGTATCAAATACACACACCCAAATATCTCCTCGTCTCACCTCACCAACCTCATTCTCTAAACCTTTGTCAGCTATCCATCCACTTCATTCACTTTTCACATACCAACATAGTGATCTTAAATTCTAAACCATAACACTTCCATACGGTGATCCACCCATTCTTCGAAATCGAGATACTCTCCTCCACAAATATCTATAGAAAAACTCAAGTATCAAGATTTCCGCTACTAACTTTCTACTACACCAAACTTTGTTACTAGCTCTTAATTTTATATTCATATCACTACTCTACATCTCAGCGTTACTTTTTCTCTTCTATCGCACAGGAAATGAAATTTGCATTTATCGTAGTTCCTATTCAACTCATCGTTTCTCGGTTAATAAGTGTATTTTTTACCTCCTTTTTTGTCCCTCTTTCTACTTTCTATAAACTCTCTCGTATACTTACTTATACCCTTACTCTCATCTTCCCAATTAACCCTCGACTCTCTAGTACACTTCTCGCCCAATCGATCTACCAACTCTATATTCTTCTCTAAAAGCCATATATACCATCCATTTACATACAGACTGTATCTCTTCAAGCATCCCCTAATCTTCAAGCTAGCCTCAAAAATCCCAACGCCAAGTTTCGTACATATCACTTTTTTCCAACTTCAAATACTCCCTATTTCGAATTTAATATCCCATCTATTACTATATAACAGCAAAGTCAGATACTTTTGCTAACATTATATCTTTTTTTCTTTAATATCCTTTTTCTAATCCACTACTATCTAATTATCTATTCATCAAAAGCAGTATTTTCATATCCCTCTTTCAAATATAAATATACTCTCATCTTGATTTATCCCTCATATTCCTCTATCTTCTACTACTACATCACATCATAACACACTCCATCTCATCCATCCATCATCGTCATTCCACCATACTACCCCCACCCCCACCATCTCACCAATCAACCTCTACTCAAACATAAAATCTCCAATTCATTCAGTATTAATACTCTACCTATCCCAGCAAATCAGAATCCGTCTCCTCTCTCTTTAAATCCAACTCTAATTTCACCACTTCATCTCCACAATCATCTCAATCTCAATCCCAAAATTCTTTATTGCTTTTATAAGCGAAGGATTCTACTAAATGTACTTACTATATATACAATCCTATACCACACCATATCATACTATACCGAGTAGCTTGATTTTAAACTATATACCCACTAGTAAAACTTTAATTTGTATTTCGTAGGAGCGAGAAGTAATTTATTAGATAAGATCTCAATTTTGATGATTAGAATTTTTTTCTCTTATATATATATATCTCCATCACATTATAGCATCAAACATTCATGCTCACCCCATCTCATTTCACGTCAATCTGTCTGGCTACACAGCCAATATGCAGATACCTACTCGCTCTTCTCTCTCTCTCGCTCACGAGAGCAATCTACCTACCTAGATATTTGAGTGCGAAGATAGGCTTTTTGTTTATGGATATCTGGGGTTGAAGAATAGTATTCTTATTCTTATTCTCGTTTTATACTTAATTCTAACTCAACCATAAATTCAACCCTCACTCTTTAATTACATTATTCTCAATCTCACCTCCTCTAATTCTTCATCTCATTCTTATCTTATGCTCAATTCATCCCCATACTTATACTCAACTCTAACTTCACCCCTGACTCTTTCGTTCCCTTATTCTCAATGTCACTCTCTCGCTTCCTCTATTCTTTATCCTCATTCTCTTATTTTCCCATTCCATCTTTGTCTTCAACTTTGTCCTTAATTTCATTATCAATTTTATACTCAACCTCATCCTTATCCCCAACCTCCAACCTCTTGTTTTCTCAACCTCATTCTCAACCTTATTCTTTACCCTCTACCCTTTACTCTCTATTCTTCATCCCTCATCTCCTTATCTTCTCATTTCATCTCCAACTTTATAATCATAATCGTTCTCATCCCTATCCTCATTCTCATACCCATACTCATATTTGTACTTATACTCATCCTCAAACTCAGCATTATCTTCATTTCCATCTCTATCCTCATTCTCTACCCTCAACCCTCAACCCCAAACCACACAATCTAGATTCCAATCCCAATCCCAACTCGTAACTCACAGCCCGTAACCAGAAAATCCAAATCCAAATCCAAATTTAAGCCCAAAACTAATGTACAAAAAGAACAGAATCTAATAAAACACAACACAACATAGCATAGCCCATTCCATCCTATCTATTGGTTTGAGAAGGATACAAAAGATATAAAACACTTATTATGTATTTTAGGTTCTAATTGTCTATATTGTATTCTATCTAAAGAGGTAGCTATGTAATGTACCGGGAGCAATATGTCTTATATAGAGCTATTGAAAGAGCTAACCTCTTTCGCATTCGCTTAGGGTTTCACTACAATAGCCATTGAATTGAAGTCATTCACTGCGTTCACACACTATCCAAATGCAAATTCAAATCCAACTCAATCCAACTCAGTACATTCAGAGCCCCAAACCACCTCTTCATATCACACTACATATTATACTACAGCATATTCAAAACAACACACTCTCAAACCCCCTCGAACTCCCCAACCTATCAACTTACAAACTCACAATTCTATCAACCCAAACCCCTCAAAACTCCCCAAACTCCCCAACTCAACAACTCACAACCCTATCAATTCACAAACTCACAGCTCCACCACCTTACCGAGCCCGGCCCAAAATAGGAGAAGAAAAAGGGATGGAATACTCATCCACCTACTTACATACTCAACAACTCACTCGATCACTTATTACTCTTTCGAGAAGAAACCCCCTCCCCCCAAAAGGGGATATATTTAAGAGAATTAGTGTTAATATCAATATCAATATCAACTCTAAATTTCACATATATACATATACATATAAATATATGCACTTTTTATATTTCATTTCGTATTCACATTCATGTATTCACATATATATCTATATACACATTCACATATACACATTCACATATACACATCCGCATCTACATCCACATCTATGAATCACCAAATCCTTAATATCCAAGTCCATACCATACCATACCATACCAACCCCCACCCCCCCTTTCTCTCCCCCTTCTCCCCCCTTCTCTTCCCCTTCTCTTCCCCTTCTCTTCCCCTTCTCTTCCCCTTCTCTTCCCCTTCTCTTCCCCTTCAAAAATCACAATATCAAATAGAAAGATAGATAGATAGATAGAAAGATAAACAGCCTATCTACCCACACATCTATCTACCCACCTAGTCAATCCATATATCCAAAGACAGACAGAAAGTGAGTACAAGAGTCCACACGCACACAAATAGTTGAATGAATGGATATAATATAGTATAATAGATGGGTATCATAAATCGATCGATCGATAACTACAACAATTCCGAACATTCGGGTTTAGAACCGAGAGCGAGAGAGAGACTAAGAATACAAATACAATAGAGTCCAACAGGATACGATACAATACAATACAATGTCATACAACCCAATATAATGAATGCAACATGACAATCATGAAACAAAGACAAAGTAAAGAAGTATCCCCCAAATAAACAAATGCATGAACTGATATCTGATTCCCAAATCAATATGCAGAGTCCTAGTATCCATTCATCTATCCACGCTCGAGATAATTCCATCCATCTATCCATGTCCGAGACAATTTCATCCGCAAAGATGAATAACTGCATTGAAAATTCTTTTTCTCATTATTCATACCCATTAAAACTCCCATCTCATCTCTCATTCCCAACTTCATCATGAACCCCCCTTTTCCTCATGTCCTTCAGGCACATAATTCGTTTCTCCCAACAATCCCCCCGGTTGACTCGTCATTGCCGTTTGCGTCCCAGGCTGTGGTTGCGTCGCGATACTTGGACCCGAGGGTGCAGGAGGCGGTACATTCTTACTACTCGCCGCGTGTAATCTCTGATCTAGAGCTTTGAGAGCTAGGGCTCTTCTTCTTTCTGCTTCTGCTCTTGCGCCGCCGGGGGCGGTTCGTTGTTGAATATATGAGGATTCGCCTCTGCTGGCCGAGACGTCAGCTGCGGAGAAGGGAGTGCAGAGTTTGAGGGCGACGAGAGTATTGAAGATTGCGTCTGCGAGGGAAGCGATGAGGGGTTTGAGGGGACCGGGGAAAAACTCTGCGAAGGCGAAGGATTCTGATGCGTCGCCGCGGAGAGTGGGGGATTGGTTGGAGTCGAGGTCTGGGAAGGCGGATTTGTAGAATCGGAGGTAGGTGTAGGAGATGAGGAAGGCGTAGGAGACGAGGAAGAGGGAGGAGATGCTGAGGAGTTGGATGGCGGAGAGGGTGATGATGGTGAGGAGGTGGAGGGCGGGGAAGCGGGGGACGCGGAGAGAGAGGATGCCTTTGAAGAGGGTGACGGTGTGGGTTGGTACGAGTTGAGAAAAGGCAATTAAGAAGGATATTTGGAGGGGAATGGTTCCATTTATTGAGCTAAGACTTTAGTCGAGGGGTTAGTTGATTGACGTCTATCTCGGATGCGATTTCAAAGGAAAGAAATATAAAAATTTGAGTAACTCACGTCCAGCTCACATCGCCCGTCATAGCAAAGAAGAAAACCAACGTCCCAAAGGTCAAAAGGTTAGGAATGAGTGATGCGACCACGATGAACTTTGCGAATTCCCTCGACGTCCACGCTCGCTCCAGGTATCTTCCTCCATAAAACAAAGTGACTCCAGCGATGGCCAGCGTAAACACATTATTTTCCACCAATGTCGTCGTCAGGAACGTCCAGGGATATACAAAGGATAGCTGGGGGACGAGCGACAGGTATGGCACTACTACGTGAAGCTCTGCGGCGGTTTCCTCATTCCATTGTTTGTATCGAATTGCGGCACTCAGAATGGATTCCGATAGTAATGCGATGAGCAGTATCCTCGTAACCGGAGGAATATTTAATCTGGGTGGCATACTTGTGAATGTATCGGAGTCGCGCAAAAGGAACGGCCGACCTTTCCTCTTTGACAAGTGAGCAGCTGGGTATGGGAATCTGCGGTTTCAAAGGTTGATGTATACAGCTTTGGGGATTTTCATCAAGCTTTCCCTTAATAAAAATAAAGTGTCATCAAATCCCACAAGGGCAGGAAGTCAAGCACAGACCACCCCAATTGTTTCGGCCTTGCAAGCCCCCAGAGAGCAAGCCTCAAACATAAGGCTGAAGCACGAGCGAGAATCACAAGATCCGGCGTGTTTGGAAAAATTGCAGGCCACGTGAAGGGTGAGGGCCGTGGAGGTGCGCTAGACCCCATGCGTCCCTAGCGCCAGCTTACTCTGCCGATTCCTGGCCAGAAACACGCCGGGTGGAAAATCCGAAAATGTGGGAGAAGGACGATTGGCAGAAGTTCATCCAGATTGTCGACATTGTTAAATTATGCATGCGTGTGATGGGTGTGGATGCAGGTTGACAACCAACAATTCAATTGTGATGACAAGAGCGAAGGAGGCGGTACCGCAAAATGCACGTAGCAACGAAACAATCGTGAATCGTATATGCGCAAGTAAGAATGATGGATGGGATAGGGAGTGTTGACCTAGGTCGGCAACGGCGATACAGTTGGAAGTTCCACGTACCTGAATTAACCCACATGCTAGGGATAAGTTACCTTGCCTTACCCTTTGAACTGCTGCTGTGCATCATCATCACCATCATCACGCCGAGGCATCATCAGTATTCAGATTATGTATCAATTCTCATTCACATTCTAGCGAGTCGTTCATCGATTGTCTTCTGATGCCAACTAACCACTAGTTTGTTTCGTCCTTCCGTCCCTTATTCTTATTCTTCCTCTTAGTCGAGCAAGAAAGATGGAGAGAAAAGCGTTGATCTTGCTTGGTTTGGTGCCCTTTGCAAGTTGCATATCTGCTATGCAGGGTGTGATACCCGGGACCAGCGTAGAGGTTGTGTAGATGCAGGAAAAGGAATACGGTAATTGCTCTGTGCCTATTAGATAGTCGGTCGAATCTCGTTACAAGTCTTCATCCTAGAGACTTCCATCATCCAAATTGTCAATCAATTCATCCATCAGACATTGTCAAGAATTAATTAACATACTCCGTCCGTCCATTGAGAGATAGGAAGGCATCGTGCTCCTACTCGGGGATGAGACGTTGATCAACAACGGGAACAGGAACAAACTGTTGGCGTCCTTCCCAGCCATGGATCTTTCATCCGAGCTCTCTTTTTTTCTTTTGTTACAAGTTAGATGGTTGTGAGAGTGACGATATTCCACAAACCCGCACTTGACCATACGTGGTAGCATTTCCGAGCGGGCAACTAAAAATAATACCATGTAATAATAGGATAATGTACATTTATCATTGACAGGCATTTCTCTTGTCACACACACATTAACACACACACACGCACACACACAAGCACCTCTTATTAGTCTCTATCTAACTTTCCATCAAACAGACCATCGCCACCCCCCATGCCATGCCATGCCATGCCATCCCATCCCATCCCACTATCTTTATTGAAGCAAGCAAGCAAGCAAGTCAACAAGCAAGCATTACACATCCTCCGCCGTTATACACACTAAGCCTCCCTGGTACCTTCGAAGTCGCCCACCAAACTAGGTAGGTAGGTAGACAAGTAAGTACCCAGAAACAAACCCGCTCGCCTATCCCTCCTACGCAATCTCTCTCGCGACCACCATACGGCGAAGCATCTTCAGCCAAAACGGATGGAAATCAAGCCTTTCACGGTCTAGACGAAAGGTTCAGCCAAACGACTCCATTTATTTAGTTCTAGCCAAGATCTCCGTGCTGGAGCACTTAGTGTACTTCCTTTGTACTATGTATGTATTATGTAGGTACTACGGTAGGTAGGTATGTAACTATGTGCCTAGCATGTTTTTTTCTTCTTCTTCTTTTGACTCGAGGAAATCAAATCCCCGTTGCTGGACTAGGTGATTAGATGGATGGATAGTCAGTCTTGTCAGTCAGTTGGGAATGAATATTATAGTGGGAAAGCCAAGGAGACTGACTATAACTATACTATGCTAACTAATGCTACTACTTCCTACTTACCTAGGTAAATCCAATCAGGACATTGACACCGAATCCGTCATTTTCAAGATTCAGACCTTTTTTTTTTTTTCTTTCGGAATTTGTCGATTCTGTTAATATATATATTCGGTATGTACCGACCAATACTCACTCACTCATGGTAATCAATCTTGTTGGTTTTATCATTTCGTTTCATCTCTTCTTTGTTTCACCTCTTCATCTCTTCGTACAATTAACAAAGAAAGAATCGGAAGATGAATTTAACGATTTCCACAAAGACACGGGATCAAAGAAAAGGGTATGCATCCAGGGAATGATGAATGGATGGAAAAGTATCAAGGGAATGGAAAAGTATCAAGGGAATGAATGGGAATCTCCAGTTTCATCCATGAACATCTATCGAGTTGGGTAAATGAAGGGGATCTTTTTTTTTTCCCCCCCTTCTCTTTCGCTCTATGATTTACGACGGTGTTAATCTTCCGATCCTATTATTTTTTCTGGAGTGGTTTGTGGACTTGGCTATATGTAGATATATAGATGCATAGATAGACCTTTCTCTCACATACATACATACATATACTACATATACTACATGCTGTACACGCACCTCGATTTTCGATAGGGCAGACGATCACACATACATACTCATACTTCCCATTGTAAATTCTCAGATCCCTAGTTCATTTGCTTGTTTCCTGGGCTGAGCTGGGTTTGGCTTCTTCTGCTTCTCCTGCTTCTTCTTCTTGTTCTGTGGATTGTACAATGTATTTATTAGGTATTTCTTACACGGTACCGGTTTCTTCTTCGTTTCTTTTGAATCCCCGTGTCCGTCCGTCCGTCTGTCGGTTTGTCTGGCGGCCCCTGGTAGGTTTGTTAGCACGGTGGTAGGTGGGTGGGTGATGATCTCCATAGGTATTGATGGGATACTTTTCGAGCAGCCTGGGATTGAATGATGAGGTAGAGGAGAGGAGAGGAGGGTATTGTACGATGGTGTTTTTTGTATGGGAGGAGCCATCGTAGTACAGCACTGTGTAGACTGGATTTCCGAGTCGATTGTGATGGTGATTGTCGCTATGGATGTTAAGATGGATGTGAAGGCCAATGTGATAAATGTACTTTGTAAAGAAAAGTGTAAATGTTCCTTGACTACCATCCCATCCATCCCATCCATGACTTTCATTGCTCTTTTTGAGGGGGGCTGCTTGTCATGCGCATACCACACGGAGTACAGTACCTTAAATCGGTAACCTGAGGTACCAGGTTTCTCTAAACATAACCCATGCCACCGCTTCCCTTGATCTCAAACCAAGCCTCTCTTTGCCTTTGTGATGAAGATCGTGCATGTATTTTCTTCTCTGGATTTTCGTCTCTGGATTTTCGATGCTGCTGATTACACAGTCGACTTTTGCACCGCTTGCCTCTGTCTACGTATTACTCAGCCAGCTTCTTGCTTCTTCCCTCTGTCGCCTGATTCCTCTGTCTACTGATTCCTCGGTCCATTCATGCCATCGAATTCGTGATTATTTTCGAGTATACCTGCGCCGAGGAAAAGAAATACCTACTCGGTCCTAGCGCGTGCCCAGTGCGGCTTAGCGTCCCGTGAATAAGATCGTCCCTATTGCCCTTTCATACCCTTTTTTTACTTTGCTCCAATGATTTCTCCTCCCCTGCGTGAATTCTTTGGATCTCTACCCACTTCCCAGCCAATCAGCGCTCGTCTCTGGCTTTTTTAATATCGTCCTTAGCTTCTAGCTACAAGCCGGCAAGTTGCAACGAACAAGTCTCTTTTCCATCCATTCTCAATCTCGAATTCGACACAGCCCGCCCGGAGAGAAAAAAAACATAACTACAACAACATCAAATCCATCTTCCACACATCGACAACATCGCCGCCACCATCTCGACAATTGACATTCACGGTCCTTACAAGATACCACCAGAGCGCGCAAAGCATCGTATATTCGAACCCCACGATACGAGACCAGCCCGTCCCATTCGATTCCATCCCATTCAATTCAATACCCCAAGGACGATTAGAGATACCCCCATCCCTCCAATTTCGCTTTTTCCACGGTACGGTACGGTACGTGAAGTCAACATACATCAACCTTTGCAGCTACACAATCACGAATCAGACCTCTCTTGGATCATCACCACATCACAACCATATCACATCGAAGAAATATTTACACAACCACCACCACCACCACCACCACCACCACTACCACCACATCAACGTCTGGCCTTCCTCGAAGACGAACGAGATCGCAATGACAAAGGAAACTTTAACCTCGGACAAGGTGAACTATATCATTTGGAAGTACGTGTTTTTCCTCGTGATCCATTCATTCGGGTCTTCTCTCTCTTTCACACACATACAACATCCACACATCCACACACACACAAATACACAGATACACACGCTCTCGCTCGCCCGCTCGCTCTTTCACGTCCGGAGCGGTTTGGAGATGACATTTCGCTAACAGCAATTTCTTGTCCGTGGTGTTATAGATATTTATTAGAATCAGGTATGTACAAGTACATTGAAGAAGAGACAAGATAAGGATAAGGATGCGGATGAATGTGCAGATGATATTCTCCCCGTCCTCATGCAATCTTTTCCTGACCATCTTGGGTTCTTGAAGCCTCAGGTCGCCAAACGATGACGGCTGGGGGATTTATTGTATCCAGAATCATTGGACTGATCAAAATTCTTTCATCTCTCTTGCAGGTTACGAAGGAGCGGCTCGTCACCTTTCAAAAGAGTGGGACGTTCAACAACCAGATTTATTGCCATTTGCGCCCCATGTCGGAAAGCATGCACTAGTCTCCGTTCTAAACAAAGGTCTTCTTTATGATGCATATAACAGAGAAGCATCAAGGGTATGTTGAAATGGCTGTGTTTCTTATTTTGTTTCGATATGATTTTGTTTCCATGCCCTCACACATGATTTCTTCCTCGGTTTTGTGTTGGTGACGTTCATTTGGATCTTTCATTGATGGATTTTATTTCACTTTGATTCATACCTCACTCAATGCATCCCTCTTCCTCTTCACGCACACTTCGCTTGACGAATTTTACACTCCATTCCACACTTGACTCAGCGTCACTCAACATCGCTCACCCTTCGCTCTTCTTTCATACAGCTATGCTCGCACTACTGTTTATCATTCAATTGCTTGGATATACATCTACCCAAGAAATGCTTTTCAATTAACGTGCTTCTTTTAGGCATTCCGTCAACATCAAGGACGCTCTCAAGATGTTTCAAATTCAGAAATACCAATGGGCGTTTTTGGCCCCCTGGAAATAGTAAATAGAACTATTCCCATCATTACTTCGCCCCAAGAACCTCTCAACAACAATGAGGATTTGGAGATTGCTCGCAAGCATCAACTCGAAGAGGAATCGGTTTCAAATTCAAATGGTCCACCAGGAAAGAAACCCCGACTTACCAATGGTTATGAAAATGGTGTTTCAAATGGAACCACGAATGGAAATGGAAGCTCAAATTATTACGATTCGGCTTCAACGCCTATGGAAATGGATGTTGATCAAAATGGCGATGGTCACGCTTATCCATCACCAGAGCAACTCCCTTCACCCGTCACTGCCACCATTGGACCAGAGAGGGGTACGCAGTCCGAGAAAGTCACCAATCTTAAGACCGAAACATTATACCTAGACTTATTGGATGAAAATGTATCCAAATCGACCATATTATATCGTTGCGAATGGAACCCAAAGCTACCAAATGTCTTGGCTGCGGGAGGTACTGAATCCCTAGCTCGAATGTGGGATCTATCAAGTACAGTCGCAGATTACATCAATGGAACTAATACCAACCCTAATGCTTCAGGCATGAATACGAACGGAATTGCCCCACCGTGTATTCCACTTCTCCAACCTCTGGCGCCCCAACAGACAATGGTCAATGAAGTTACCTGGTCTTCGGATGGGAACCATATCCTTGTTTCGAGCGAGGAACCTGACGGAACCGCAACTGTTACCGTTTGGACTGCTAAAGGTCAACTATTGCATACCTCCAGTCCAATGGAAGGTCCAGTCGTTTCCTTGAAGTGGAATTTCTCAAACACATTATTTTTGACAGTTTCTCCCATCACACTGAAAGGGCTTTCTACGCCAGCATCAACCTTGACTGTCACCTCGATGGCCGACTTCACAACAGTACAACATACGATACCGTCGATGCCAATTTTCGAATCCCCTCTTGAAGGTCTATGGATGAGTGACGAGGATTTCATGGCTTATGGAAATGAATTTCTACAAATATTTCGATTCGCGGATGGAAAGATCAATTACTTGACAAAATATGAACACCGTGACGACCATCGTGTAACACATGCTACTTTCGACAGAGAATCAAAGTTGCTTGCTACTGGTAGTCAGAGTGGTATGATTGATGTAAGTACTTTGACTATTCATCTTGTTCACTGCTAACAATCTTAGATATGGGACGAGAAAGGTCGTTCTCGAACATTTAATGCTCACACCGGACCAATTACTTCCCTTGAATGGCAACCATTATCTCCATCGGATTCAGAGAATGAAAGCAGTGAAAGCAATGAAAGATTGTTGGCTTCATCTAGTGAAGACGGCGCTGTTAGCATTTGGAATGCCAAGTCTCTGGAGCCAAAGCAAAAGTGTTCAATGACAATTGATTCGACTAGTGTTTTCAAAGTTAAATTCACTCCAGATGGTGCATTCATTGCTGGTGCAACCAGTGATAGAGTTTTCATTTGGAAAGTCGACGATGCTTACTTTCCCCGAGCAACTTGGAATAGACCACCTGGAAATGGCTGGCAAACACCACAATCAACTGAGTCGAATGGAGAAGATGAGCATGCTTTGAGTTGGGATGCAAACGGTCAAAAGCTGGCTTATGGTTGCAATAGTGTGGTATGTATCTTGTTTATTATTGCTCGATTGAATACTAATGATTTTTATAGTTGGCAATTATCAATTTTAAACGTTGATCTTGGAATGACTTGACCGTGTAATCCAAGAATAAGAAAATTGTTGATTGTTATATAATCCTCTGTCACTTTGAAGGCAACAGGAGATGATAAGTGACAGCAAGTAAAGCTTCTCATCATTCAGCATGGAGTAGGCAAGAAGTGTTCCTGTCCGTCACAAAAGAGGTATTGAAATGATCATGAATAGATCATACATCCCATCGTATCTACTATAGTAGGATCGTGAAAGAAAATACGGAGTTGTGGAGAATAAGCATTGGAACGGAGTCGAGCTGCAAAAAGATAAAGGCAAAGCAAAGCATTTGGTACTGATGATCACAGCACAAAGAAATCCATTTATTTATGGGTGAACCATATTGGATGCATGAGAGGGAAGAGCACGATTGATGATTTTATATGTGTATCATAGAAATGTTAGAGAATTGGGTGTTGGGTGTATTGAACATTGAAAGGATTAGGAGTTTGGAATGATAGGATTGGATAGTATGTCTTTCGGGATTTGGGATGGGATTGGATTGGAGGGAGATCAAAATTAGGGTGGTGAAAGTGCTTCTGCTTATGTGTAGATTATAATTCATGGACGGAAAGTGAGGTGAAGGACGGGAGGGAGAGAGAGATTGCGATTGGGAGGTTGAGATGAAGTGGAGTTGAAAACCAAGAAGAAGATGATGGATGGTATAGTGATGGGTATGAGGTGACCTGGGGATATGTAGGAGAGAATGGGTGATGAGGGGAAGAGAGAAGAGAGAAGAGAAGGAGGAATTGGGGATGGATAGAAATCACTCCAAATCAAAATCGAGAATGAAGAATGAAAAATGAAAAATAATATCGTATAGCTTAAATGTGTCTTGTTGAGATCTAAAAGTGAGAATTTTTTTATTTGTGATGTGTGAGTGGTGGTAAGGGGGATTGCAATGATTGTATTGATAGTGTATTAATAGGTAGATAGATATCTATGATTTTGATAATTGAGCGAAGGTAAGATATTTTGTTTTGTGAAATATATATATGTATATGTTTAGTATGTAAATCTGATTTAATTATATATAGTTATTGATAGATTTATTATATAGAAATATAATAATAGAAATATATTAATAAAAGCAACTATATATAATTAGATGATTAGATAATTAGATAATTAATTGAATGGTGTGTAATAATATAAGATGAGAATTTTTTTTCTTTTTTTTTTTCTTTCTCTCTTCTAGAGTTTATCTATTTATCTATGTATGTGTGTATGTGTGTGTGTGTGTGTGTGTGTGTGTATGTGTAGATAGATGATTATCTGGATTTTGGATTTTGGATTTTGGATTTTGGATTTTGGATTTTGGATTTTGGATTTTGGATTTTGGATTTTGGATTTTGGATTTGGATTGATGTGATAGGTTGAATAGATGATGGATGGTGAATGGGTTTGAATAGATGATGAATGAGGTTGGATTGTATGTGGATTGTAAGTGGGTGATGGGTGATGGGTGATGAGCGATGGGTGATGAGTGATGGGTGATGAGTGATGGGTGAGTTGAGTATATATAAATAGGTGGTTATTTATATAATTAATAACTAATTGTGTTGCTGGAAGTGTGATGGATAGAGATAGATGAGATGGGGTGGGAGGGTATGGATGGTATGGATGATATGGGTTTGTTATATAGATATTGTGAGTTTGTGAGTGAGTGAGTGAGTGAGTGAGTGAGTGAGTGAGTGAGTGAGTGAGTGAGTGAGTGAGTGAGTGAGTGAGTGAGTGAGTGAGTGAGTGAGTGAGTGAGTGAGTGAGTGATGAGTGAGTGATAAGTGAATGGTACAGTGATGTGATGAGTGATATGATGTGATGTGATGAGATGAGTGATGAGATAGATGTAGTATGTGGGTTTCGCCTTTACTTATTTCGCTTGTTTCGCTCTACCTAGTATCTATATACAGAGTAATTTGTGCTTGGGGTGGTGTGGTGTGGTGTGGTGTGGCTTCGTTTGGTTGGAGGGGAGAAGGGGAGAGAGAAAGAGAGATTGGCTGGTATTCAGAATGAAAAATGAATGAGATTAAAGATCGAGGCCGAGACTGCAATCGAAATCGAAAATGCAGTAGTAAATAAGATGCTAGATATGAGCAAGCAAGCAAGCAAGCAAGCTGCGAGGAAGGAAGGTGTGATTAACATATGATTCTTCTTGGGACTTGGGACGGATGTACTTGGCTGGGCTGGGCTGGGCTGGACTGGGGAGGGGAGGGCCGGGGAAGGTAGATAAGGTGGACAAGGTGGACATGGTGGATTAATGGATGGTTTTTGGTAGGGCTATGGCTATGGCTATGACTATGGTTATGGCTAGGGAGGAGAGTACTGTGGCGAATGGGTTCCTAGGGTGTTGGGATGTTAGAGGGGTTAGGGTATTAGGGGAGGCGAAATATGGGGATTGGGATTGGAGTTGGGGTTGGGGTTTGGGGTAGAGTGCGGAGGCGGAGAGCGGAGTGTGATGGGGGATGAGGGATGGATGGATGAGTGAGATGAGATGAGATGAGATTGGACGTTATGAGATGAGATTGGACGTTATGAGATGAGATGAGATCAGATAGGGTATATATAATCCATGTATGTTTTTAAGTTGTTCTTTTCGGTTTACATATGATTATATGATTATATGAGTATGTATAAAGTGTGTGTGTGTTACAACGGATTAGTAACAGGCTGAGGGAGGAATCACAAGCATATAGGCAGGCTACGATAGTATTTGAAAGTTTTCAATGACTTGAATCTAATTACCTTTTTTTTTCCATCAAATTTTTTTTTCTTTCAACATTATAATTATACTAAATTGACATAGTTTTTCTAGACTTTCTTTCTTTCTTTCTTTCTTCCTTTCTTTCTTTCTTTCTTTCTTACTTACTCGATTGAGAAAAAAAAAAAAAAAAAAAGACTAAACTTAAATTAATAGAAAGTTTTATATATTACTTATAATTACTTATAATTATATAATACATGAGTATAAATCGACATGATTTGCTTCTACGAATTCATCAAGAATATATATATATATATATAAATAAATAAATAAATACAATCTCCATTCTCTAAATCGAAAAACTTCTTACTTTTATACTTCCATTGTTACGGGACAAAACGTGACCGGCTCAATTAGGCACGTGACAGTGGACCTCTCGGGTCTACTGCGTGCCGAATGGGGCCCGCACACGTATAAATTGTATAATTTGCATAGTTATAGAAAAGCAATGAAAAGTCTTGGTGCCACAATATACTAGTTGATTCATTACTATTATTCATTCTAACAATTCTTTTCATTCTCCAAAAAGAGGTAACCCGTCAACTAGTCTAAGCAGCGAATCACCGTCGATATCACTATGGTTTCCACGAGAAGAACACCCGGAAGAGATGGCGGAGAATTCCCCAGCACAACCCCAAGCCAATCAGGAGGAGGTGCCGAAGGGTTTCTTCAAAATGATGGTAACGAAAGCCAAGCGACGGAACAACAACGACCTATCAGTGGAGACAATCAAAGCCTCCAAGAAATGATTGCCGATGCTCAAGCGACGGCACGGCGACGAGTCGACACTGTAGACGGCTTAACTCAAGAAGAGACGTTCAACAAAATGATGAAGGAAATGGAGAGAGTAAAGCAGGCTTATGAAAGGGCTATGGAGCGCAACTTATATACTCTCCCCCCGGTCAATGATGACAGCGTCGCAGCCCCACCACTATCGGTCCGCCAGGTTACCGCATCCAATCAGGGGAAACCCCCAAAACTACAAAGACTGGAGAAATATGCAGGCGAGAATATTGGGAAGGCAAAGGACTTCTTCTTCCAGGCAGAGATCATGTTTCGAAGCGATGATGGATACCACTTCCCTACAGATGAGAAGAAGATCGACCATGTTATCCAATACTTTGAGAAGCAGCCTCTATCGGTATGGCGTCGATACGAGAGCGAGTCAGCCAATACCGGCCTAAGCTGGCTCGATTTCAAGGAATATATGTACGACTCCATTATGGACAAGGGGAATCGACAGCGACAAGCGATCCAGCGAATCATTCATGCGAAACAACAACCAGGGCAATCAGTAAACGCGTTTGTAAGCTATTTGGAGAGCCTAGAGGAGGACATCGAGCTGGAGGCGGATAGCATTCGAAGAGAGAGGCTCCTCGCAGGACTACGCCCGCATATAGCTAAGAGAATATCGGAGTCTCTACAACAACCGGAATCCAGGGGCGAACTAATAAAACAAGCCTGCAGACTGGAAAACGTAGATAAGCTTTATCATAGGCAAGACGTCGACGAATCACAAGGGCCCCGCAAGCGGGTCCAGTCACCCCAAAATTCACGATACCCACCGAAGCGAGCCCGTTTCGAAGCCGGGCAACAAACAGATATCGCTGCAAGACCTTCGGAATCAATTCAAGAAAAGACTCAAAAAAATGAGTTGGTCGATATCAAACCCGCTGCGATACCGTATGCGGACCGCATAAAGAACATTACCTGCTATAGGTGTCAACAAAGGGGGCATTACGCTTCCAACTGCCGAAACCCTGTTGTATGTCAACACTGTAAAGGAAGTCACGGATCCAGAGAGTGCCCAGGAACTATGTCACAGCCTTCCCGACAGGGAAACGCTTAGACCCAGCTGTTATTCTGAGCGTCCCACTGACGCTGGGTCCCCAAATAGAAGGACGTACTACCTTTACCATTATAGCAATATTCCAACCAAAAGATAAGCCAATAGCGCTTCGATGCCTTATCGACTCAGGAGCACAAGCCAACATCATCCAACAATCCAAGTGTATCGAATGGAACTGGCTGCCTATTAAGAAAGGAACAGCTTTAGTATCTGCGAACAGTACCACGATGCCATCGTATAGTAACCATCAGTTCCCCATCAAAGTAAAAAATCAAAAGGAAGAGAAGAGAACCTTCACCCACGAGTTTACTACTGCTGTACTAGACTTACCCAAAATCGATACTATATTTGGATTACCCTGACTACAAACGGTAAACCCAGATATCGACTGGAAATCGACGTCTCTTTATTATCGCCCTTCTCTTAACGACCTCGAAATGATTTCTGCAAGCGAACTCTATAGCAAAGTGAAAAAGGGCGTCCATGTATATATTATACTACCAGAGATCCAGCCCCATTACCATAAAGACAACAGATACCGCCGGGTACTCACGCTCTCCACACTAAATATCCCCGAAGAATACCAAGAATACCAATAAGCCTTTTCCGAGGAAGAAAGCAGTACTCTACCAGAACACCACTCAATGAAGCATTGCATTAATCTCGAAGCCGATTCGAAACCTCCTTAGGAATCAATCTATTCTTTATCTAAAAAGGAATCAATAGTATTAAGGGAATACTTAATAGAATATCAAAAAAAGGGATGGATAAGAAGATCCATTAGTTCAACAGGAACGCCAATCATATTTGTTCCCAAAAAGGGGAGAGGCTATCGGCTTTGTGTCGACTATTGGGGTCTAAATAGGATAACCAAAAAGGATCGAACCCCGCTACCCCTAATCAGCGAGTCCTTAAACCGACTTCGACAAGGTATCGTCTTCACTAAATTGGACCTGCGAGATACCTACCACCATATTCGTATCAAGGAAGGCGACGAATGGAAGACGGCGTTCCGCACGCGGTACAAACAATTCGAATACTTAGTTATGCCATTCGGCCTAACCAATGCTCCAGCAACGTTCCAAACATACATCAATCAAGCACTGTCAGGCTTAACAGACACCATATGCGTAGTGTACCTAGATGATATCCTGATTTACTCTGAGGATAGAGAAAGCCACACGCGGGATGTCCGCAGGGTCCTCGAACGCCTTATAGAATACAAGCTGTTCGCAAAACTGAAAAAATGTGTCTTTTACACCCATGAGGTTGAATTCCTAGGATTCGTCGTCTCGGGAGCGGGAGTGACGATGGAATCCAGCCGCATTCAAACTATTACAGAATGGCCAACACCTACAAACCTTAGGGAGCTACAGGTGTTCCTGGGCTTCGCGAACTTCTATCGACGGTTTATCAGGACCTATTCGACGGTAGCCCACGGGATGACCGCCCTTATGAAGGGAACAAAGAAAGGTAAAATGGTAGGGGAGTTTATATGGACAAAGGAGGCCCAAGATGCATTTGAGGCACTAAAGAAAGCATTCACCACGGCACCGATACTCAAGCACTTCGAACCATCGCTCCGCATCATGGTCGAAACCGACTCGTCGGTGTTTGCTCTAGGATGCATCCTATCGCAACTATTCGAAGAAGGGACTGCAGAAGCACCGACACAACGGTGGCACCCCGTCGCTTTCTACTCGAGAAAGCTGAACCCTGCAGAACAACGATACTTCACTCACGATCAGGAATTACTAGCAATATACACTGCATTCATGCAATGGCGCCATTACTTGATAGGTAGTCGACACACCATCGTGGTGAAATCGGACCATAACAGCTTACAACATTTTATGGTGAAAAAGACCCTCAATGGCAGACAAGCTAGATGGGCGGAAGTACTAGCAGCCTACGACTTCGAAATAGTGTACAGGGCAGGGAAACTGAATCCAGCCGACGGGCCATCGCGCCGCCCCGACTACGCTACCGACACGGAGGGTATCAATGATATGCTACCCACACTCCAGAATAAATTAAAAAGTACCGCAGTTATCGCGAGTTTATTTTACGAATCCACCGTGAAAACGGAACCCCTGCGTATTGCTATTAGTCGCTTGCAAAGGGAAGGGTATAGCTTGCCATTACGTGGACAGTTAGTTTCACTGGTAAAAACTGGTTGCAAACAGTCGATACCACGTCGGATTGCCAGTGTTTTCGCATCCGACGAAACGGCATTCGAACCTATATCGGAGTCGATGGGAAAAGCTTTATTGCGGCTTCAGAAAGAAGACGATTTTATAAAGAATAAAGAGTACCTAAGACAAAGATTACGTTCCGCCGGAGACGCCTCACCGTGGCAGGTGGGCGCCGACGGGCTCCTTAGACACAAGGGGAGCGCGTACGTACCGCCAGATAGCGCTCTCAGAGCAGAAATCTTAGAAACGCATCACGATGACCCTATTGGAGGTCATTGGGGTGTCGCTAAAACATTGGAAATACTGAAGTCTAAATATTATTGGCCTTCAATGAGAAAAGACGTCAAACAACATGTCAAAACATGTGCGGTATGCCAGCGAACCGCTATCAAAAGACATAAGCCACACGGCGAGTTACAGACCCTCCCTATTCCAAAAGGACCCTGGAAAGAGATAACTATGGATTTTATTACAGATTTACCTCCTTCGAAACACGGAAAACACGTATACGATTCTATTCTAGTAGTAGTCGACAGGTTCACGAAGCTAGCCCGATATATCGCCGTCAACAAGACGATATCGTCTCCTGAATTAGCTGACACTATGGTCAGCACAGTATTTAAAGACTTTGGTGTGCCAGAGGGCATAGTCTCCGATAGGGGACCGCAATTCGTCAGTAAATTTTGGAGTAGCCTAATGTTTTACTTGCGAATCCGTCGTAAGCTGTCGACGGCGTTCCACCCGCAGACCGACGGTCAAACCGAACGACAAAACCAAAATTTGATTCACTATATAAGTTGCTACACCAACTATAGGCAAGACGACTGGGCATCGCTATTGCCCCTTGCTGAATTCACATATAACGCGACATGGCACAGTACAACCAATACAAGCCCATTCCAGGCTATGTATGGGTTCCAACCCACATTCCATTATATCGGCGAGGACGCCGATTTAGAGGGAAGGGCGCCGGCAGCACGCGAGCGCATCGACGCTTTAGAGAAAGAAAGAGAAAAGCTGAAAGAATTCTGGAAATCGGCAACCAATCAGAAAAACAAGAACACTACGAAGGGGTCACCACAGCGATATAGCATCGGGGACAAGGTGATGCTAAGCACAAAGAACATTAAACAACTGCGACCTAAGAAAAAATTCTCCGATCGATTTATAGGCCCCTTTGTCGTGACGGGTATAAAAACCAGCGGGCAAGCATACGAACTTAGATTACCGCCCACCTACAAGATCCACAATGTATTCCACGTCTCCTTACTCGAACCATGGCACGAACGACAGGGTACCGCCGACCCGCCGCCGCCAGAAGAAATTGACGATCACATAGAGCATGAGGTGGAAAGGATTTTAGCACATAGAAAAAGAGGCAGAGGTGTGCAATACCTGGTGCGATGGAAGGGCTACCAACCGGCGGAAGACACGTGGGAAGCACCCTACAATCTAGAAAATGCGAAAGCAGCGATGGAAGAATATCATAAAGAAGAAGCATTACCAATACAGAAAAAGAAGAGAACAAGAAAAAAGCTTAAAAATACTTGATACAAAAAGACCTCACGAGACCCACACCCAGAACGCATGCATCACACCAAGCTACCCAAAAAGGACTATCCAACAAAGAAACCAGAAAGGACAACTCCTCCGAACCCACAGCATACCGACAACCAAACCCAAGTGACCCATCACGCAAAGAGAACTCTGGAAGGTCGAAATCAGTTCCCTAATTCATCTGCCTGATCCAGGAGGTCAGCTGCAATATCTCGATCGCCAAGAAGGACAGAACCTACATCGCTGGCATATCCCCCGGGACTCGCGAGCCCGATCTGATCAACCTCACCCCCCCCACTGATCTCATCTTGATCACCGACTCCTTCCTCCTCGTTCTCGCGAATCTCGCTGACAGGGCGAGCTCCTGTCGGAAAACCAGCGGCAACCCGTTGCCTCTTGGAAACCCGCTCCACATCAGAATTCTCAGAGCGAAGCCTTTGGGGCGAATCTGCTTGACTATCAGACTCACCAATATAGACTTGTTGAACAGTGCTGGGAGCCCTCTTTCGGGATTTAAGAGAGCCTACGGGATGAGAGCGGGGTGTCGGTGTGTTGCGAGAGGCAAGCTGCGACGACTTAGAAGCGGAAAGGGGAATGGCGGATCTAGTCGCGAGCTTATCGGACCGAGAACGACGAGGCGTAGCAGGAGGAGCGTTCTTTCTACCCAAGCTTCCAAACAATAAAGCCGGTACACTCTCATCCAAGGGGTGACGCGGGGCACCGGTGGTCTGATGAGGTTGATCCGACACATCATCCTCTTCAGGAGCAGACTCTTCGGATTCATTGGGATCCACGATTACACTCCTCTTCAACTTCGCAGAACCTTTCCGGAGGCCTTGCTGAGCCGTCGTGAAGACAGCGGGGCCCGTCCGGCTCGATGAAGCAGAAGCATGACGGCGACCTAGGGAACCAGCTACCATATTCAGGCCCTGGTTACCACCTGGGGGCCCCGGAGGAGCTTGGACACCCTGCAGTGCGTCGGCGACAGCGCGCACAGCGCGAGGGTGTATAACCGGAGCCATGAACTCCCCTTCTTCGTCCGAGTTTAAGGCGGCGATTAATGGTGCAGTAGGAGCTGCGGCGGCGACGTCCAAGGCAGGCAGGTTATTCTAAGAACCATCAAATCAGCTATCAACAGCACCAAGGGGCAAGAGCAGGGCAACCGACAACGAATCGATACGAATCCACAATGCGCTCCATAAGATCGCCAATTCTACTCAATTTGGACACCAGAAGAAGAGTCAATTCCTCTGCGGACTGCGGTTTGTGAGTCCCCCCTTGTTTAACCTCTTTTCGAAGGAAAGCCTCCACTGCCTTGACGTATCGATTACACCGGCGAATCACCACCTCGGAGGCGTCCTCATCCTCTTGGCTATTATCCGGAGTAAGGCACCAAAAGGCATGAGTCTGATATAAGAGGTTCACGTCGGGAACAAAGCGAGGAGGTATCGGGAGGCAGACTTTCTTTTGTTTGCGACAATAACTACATTTAGCAGCAGGACCTTTATCAAAATGGCAAAATTCGTCGTTAGAAGAGACGGCAATTCGCTTAGAACATCGAAGGCAAGTAGGGATAACTAACGCGGAAGGGGCCGCTGCGGACCGATCAGCGATAGCAGCCGGAGCGATGGGTTGCAGTGCAGCCATCTTCGTATGAGTAAATAAGGGGGAATAATCTGATTGTGGGAGATATATCAGAGGCAAGAAGACCCCCCTTATAGAACTATCGGTGATCTGCCGGTAAGGCGGTGAGGCGTGTAAGAATGCCGCCGTTTGCTTGTTTATTGTTTGTAATGCCTAAACAAGATTGGAATTGCTTTTGGAATGCGGCGCAGGGTCGGGCATGCAGCGACGCGACGACGCGACCCACATTCCGAGTAAACAATACGGAAGGAAGCAAACACTTCTCGGGACGCGAAGTGTAAAGAGAGGGGCTCTGTTACGGGACAAAACGTGACCGGCTCAATTAGGCACGTGACAGTGGACCTCTCGGGTCTACTGCGTGCCGAATGGGGCCCGCACACGTATAAATTGTATAATTTGCATAGTTATAGAAAAGCAATGAAAAGTCTTGGTGCCACAATATACTAGTTGATTCATTACTATTATTCATTCTAACATCCATCTTGATAAATCAAGATATTTACTAAGAAATCACACGATACAAATACACTATAGCAGAAATAAAAAGATGTAAAAAATACTACATAACAATTTCACAACCGACAGCTTAAAATTAACTAATAATAACAATCAGATAACTATAGTTAACTAACTACATATCGAGAAAATCTCAACAACTTCTAAAAAAGTATCGGTACGTCAATACTAGCGCATCAGGGTACCTACCTAGGTACATATAAATAGCCTCTATATAGGTAGCATAATAAGAACTTTGTCCTTCTTTTATACTATTTACATATCAAGTATATTTCCTCCCCATAAACAAGAGTCTCCTTCAGCGACCTCGAGAGAGACTCTCGCATTTATTTATAAGAAGATTAGTAAAGAAAGTGTAATTTATTAATATCGTTCGTTTTTTTTGCTTCTTTGATAATAAGATTGATTGATTGATTGATTGATTGATTGATTGATTGATTGATTGATTGATTTACAAATAAATTGTAAAATTGAAATGGTTAACTTATATAAAGTAAAGATTCAGGTTCAGATTCCAGAATGATTACGAGAGATGGATGGATGTGAGCGATAAGAATGATAAGGATTGCGCCGAGGAGAAAAGAATAGAGTCACGTGTAGGGGTGAAGATAAGGCCGACTCCTCACGTGTACCTGGACCAGATAGAGTCACGTGTGTCACGAAGTAAGTGAACATGAGAGTAATGTGATTCAAGACTCTCTATTATTATTCCAACAAGAGATTGTTAAAACCAAAAAAAAAAGAAAGAAAAAAAAAGATCGAAAACAAACATCTCCAACTTCCCATTCTCAATCCCATTCCCACACATACACCCCCCCAAAAAGCACGTGAACCAATCCTCACAACCAGCCAGCCCAGCCCAATACACACCCCAAACTCATCAAACTCACCTAACCCACCCATCTCCCACTACTGGGCAATACACACACACACACAAGCAAAGCCAAGATATTTTGGAGAAGGGAATTTTATTCATTTATTAATAAGAGAGATGGATCCAGTTCAGTCACCCAAGCACCAACCAACCAAGCCATGTCTCACCTATCTGACCGGCACGTCCAACCATTGATTCCGATAATCCCGATCGTATGATCGCAATCTTGGAGTTTGTGCGTGTGCTTGCTATGTTATTATGTATGGTGTGGATGGAGGAGAGGATTGGGGTGTGGTGTTTGAAGGTGGTGTGCAGATTTGTGTTTTTTTTTGGGGGGGGTGCGTGCTTGGATTTCTTATGAAAGGGGAGGTTGATAAAAGAGAGGTGTAGGGTAGGTAGGTAGGTGTGATATGTACAGAGAGTGGTTTTTGTGTTGTGTATCTAGGGTGTGACATAATTAGATGAGATTGTGGGATTGTGAGATTGATGGTCAGTGTAATTCTTTGAGATCGCGTGGATATGAATGGGGATGAGGATGAGGATGAGGATAAGGATAGTCTTTATGATGGATATGGACCTGAGTTGATAGGGAATGATAAAAGAGAGTGAAATGGAAGATTTCGACTTGTACGTCTACTAATGTCAGACAAGAAGGAGGGAGGAATGTTCAAAGATACGATAACCGAGTTGGGCCAGAAGGAAGAGCCAAGGCTAGATTTGATGCTATTGTAAGAAAGTTCAGCCACTCAAGCCACTTTCCGTTTTTTTTTTTTTTCAATGGCAGTTGTGGCTGATAACCACGGGAATATGCGTGTGATGAAAAAAAGCCACGTCAAGTTATTATTGGGGGCCAAGTGGCATGTGACGATCCCAAACCGATTTAGATTGAGGCGAATACTTGTGTGTTGTGCAGGGTGAGTTTGTGGTTTCCGGTATAAAAAGAGGGGAAGAGTTTGGAGGAGATAACGGGAGTCGGGGGATTGTGAAGTTACAAGGCTTTTCTCGTGTGGTTCACGGTGTGGTTCACGGTGTGGTTGAATCGAGTGGAAAGTGTATATCTGAATCGTTGGTGATTGCGGGGGATAATTGGTGGTGCAGGACTGGAGTTGGTCTTGCTTGCATGGCATGGCATGACATGGCATGACGTGACGTATAAGCGAATGAAACGGATGAAAAGGGAGAGGATTGTGGACAGCTTGCTACATATGTCTATTCGATTGACTGTTGAGGATTGTTGAGATCAATACATGTGCGAGGCGGTTAGAAATCGAGAAAAGAGTGATGATGAAGCGCATGAGATAAGTAGATGTATCATGTTTGTGATTTAGGCTGTGGTATGGACATGCAGATGGGCTGCGCCTCTGTGGGAGATGCATATGCGACGGGTTAGTGCAGGGGAGGGAAGTACTTACTGTACTGTAACATACACTGGACATGCGTGAGGCGACTGGGACTGAGGTATGATGTGATGCGCGGAAAGACGAGAATGCGTTGAGTGAAGGAATATGGGACGGATTAGTAAGTATGTTCTTTATTCTTACTTACATACTTGATGCTGGAAAGATGACGAGTTGGCAAGAAAGTCAACCCGATAATAAACACAAGGCGAGCAGGATTTCGGGGTGGATATTCGTCATAAAAATCAAGGTGCGAGCGTGGAAACGTGGTTGCGGTGCGGGGAGAAAAGGTACTTCGTCCGTAAAGTTTGGCAGAGACTTTTCGAACGTTCTCGAGTGGAACAACAGATTGGCTTGAGGAGGGTTGTTAGATTAGTCTAGTGAAAGGAAGGAATGGGTTGTCATTTGAAACAACCTTAAATACGATACGACGTTCGAACAACTCGGAAGGTGTGAAGCGGGTGAGGGTAAATACGATCCTGACTCGTGGAAACTTTTGTTGGATGGCTTCAATTTCGTGAGTGAAGGGAAGGAAGCATGTAAATAAATCCTCCATACCTACATGACAAAAGAGCATTTGACGCTCCGTGTAATGATTATGTACCGCCCGGAATAATAAGGCAATAATGCCGGTTGGGGGCTGTCCGCACGGCTGCACTGCGGTTGACGGCTGTCAGATGTATTTCTTGATTGAGATGGTGAGCCGAAATCGACCGAGGAGGGGAATAGGGGGTGTGATTTGATGTGGCTCTGGCTGGCTTCGGGGTACTGGATGGCTGAAGGTGGAGATCCGAAATGTGCGGTGGATGCCAAACTGTATCGAGGAGATGGCATCGAAGTCGCTCACGCCGATTTACAAATCTATTGGAATGAATGTTCGACTTTGAATGGGGAATTCAAATGGAGATGGTTGTTTGCATTTATGATCGGACTACCATGGCATCTAATAAACTCTATTGCGGACTACTACCTCGACCATTGAATGTACCCGGGAACTATTATTCCTTCTTTGGTGACTTGTCCTCAATCAAGTAATCAAACGTGAGAGGACTAAACCACGAAAAGGAAAGGGAATGTTCACCGTTTATGATAACTAACCAGGATTTCGATGGTGGTTAGTGCTGCATACTTCCTGAGATACACTTGGGTTCTGCACAGGCGAAAGATGTACACGAGTGTGGGTGGGTGGTGGCACTGAGTGGGTGAGATCCTGGTTCCATATCGAGGTTTGTCGTACAGTTTGAGGAGTGAGCATGAGTTAGTCTACTGTAACTCACCGGCCTTGTCAAATTATGAATGCTTTAGATGCAACTGGGCAACTGAGCTACACACCCTTTTTCTCACATGTCTTGGACGTAATTCGTAATGTACCTAGCATCTCAGTAGTATCTCAGTATCTGCCATCCTGGTATCTGCCAGATGAACATGGGCTTAATTAATTCCGAGAGGATTGATTGAGGCTGTGATACATACACAATATCTCACCTACCGTGCGCATCTACCACATCAATGCATGACCCTCTCTTGTGGTGGATTGTGGTTAAGACCGCCGCACCATCCCCCCATATCGTCTATGAACGGATGAAGATCGTGTTTCCTTTCGTCTTCCAAACCCAAAGTCAGAGAATACTTCTTCAACGCCTCTCGCCGCCTGCAAATGTATGAACAACACATGGCTGAGGGATGTCATGCTTCTCTTCCTTAACACGATATCCCCAAAGTCTCTTTGCACCAGCGTCTTTGTGGAACCTTCCCCATCAATCCACGAATCCATCCGTTCATCCATCCGTTAATCAAAAAAGCATTCCCTAGTGCTAATAAGCATTAAGCAAGTCAGGACCGAGCCGGGCTGAAGAATAACTTAGCTACCAACACAATAATCCCTTTCCCACGACCCCTGACACCACACCAGAGCCTGTGCAGTGAGCATTGTCATCCATTTCGCGATGCCATTTCCGAATGCAACTGCAACCATCCTCAACTGGTGTAGCGGGCTTACCACTGGGCACCCACACCATCTTTTAGATTTTGTGGATTTCAAGCCTCGCCGAGAACACTCCACTTATATTGCTACCAGGGGATACACGCAACCCCCCACAGCCCTTTGTGCCTTCCCAGCGAACTTTATCCACCTTGAATCATTCCCTAGAAAGTTGAGACAATCAGTGGATATGTGTTTGGCAGGGCCCTGTATTAGGGTCAGTGGAAAAGGGTCTGTCGGGTCGTGACTATTAAATGGTGCCAGCCCTCCTCGCTGCTTCGCTCCGTCTGAGGCTGATGATTACGACTAGACACGAACACTACTTGGAAGGGGCAAGATTCCACCGTGGATGAATTAATTGATGGCTTGATTGATTGATAGCAGTAGAATGAATGCATTGGACTTTGCTTGCGGGATCCTGTGATTGGCTTGCCCAGATTCCTTTTTCCTCTCTCGTTTCCCTCTTGCCTACGGCCGTCTTGGCGAATACTTAAAATCTGGCGGCTGCAAAGTGAGAAGCGGAGGAGACTTAATAATAAGTATGGAGACTATGGCACTATGGAGAGGATCTAGTTTTTTCCCTTGAAATTTGATCGGAGTTTAAATTACGATGGAGACTTCCTTCTTTGGTCCATCGGTCTCTACAACCACTGCCCCATCGGGCTTAGCACGCGCCACTTCTTTTTATCAATTTGCCGGTGTGGTGGAAAAGGAAGGAGTCAGTCATTAGTCACGTGTGCTGGGGTTGTGCTTGAAGATTGTTATCTTTTCCACGCTACTATGGACGCACGATCGTCGGCGGACGCCTTGCCTAAAGGAGTACTAGTTGACGTAAACATATGCGCTAATGTAGTTAGCGCCATCCCACCACGCACGAACTAGGCAAATAACAAATACTTGCCAGAGAGCCCGTTCCGCACTTCGTGTTCCGTGAGTATTACCTTTATTTGTTTAGGAAACGTTTTTAATTCTCCAAAAATTAATTAATTCCAAAGTAGCTTGGTCGTGGGTTAGGTGAGTTATCGAACCGATTTTATACCAAAAATCAACCTGTCCGCTCGTCATCTCAAATGTAGAAGAATCTTTTTGTTTTCCATTGAGTCAAAGTGCGAAACGAAGACACGAACGCTTTCAATGACGGCGCGATTCTCATAATCTCATGCCGAACACCCTCAATAGTGATTTCGAAAGAGCTTCATAGATAGCTTCGAATTAGCTTTCACACTCCATCCACTGAAAGCTCGAATTTCCATTGTTGAACCCTGCACGCCACGCTTTTGGCCCGTCAAACGAAGCTTTTCGGTCGCGATTTCAGAACAGAACCTGTCTTCTACAACGCCGACACAAGGGCTTCGAGATACAGGACATTCATCTTGTTGGAGAACAATTGTTGTTGTTGATCTTGAGCATTTATCAACAAAAGATCTCTTTCGCCAAGCTATTTTCATTGAGGTGGTTGGGCGCGTAATCGCCAGCACATAATTCCGACGCATCGCAAATTTGCGATCGCATGCTATAATCACTGATGGCGGCGCATCATCCATCACCCCCAGCGGGCATGCAATTGCATCATTCTGCTCACAACGGTCCAGCTCCCTCTGGAATGGCTCAACAGCAACCAAATTGGCCGGCTCCTGCGCCAACGCCAATGCAACAGCTAGCTACCATAAATGAGGCGGTATGGCTTCAAATGGGTAAGAGCCACTCATTTTCTTCATAGCACAAGTCGCTAATTGGCATAATAGGAAGTCTAGCAGAGCTCTTAGGCAACAATGATGAGGCTCTGGCCGCGTATGAACATGTACTTCGCACGAACTCAAGATCCATACCCGCGATGAATGCCATTAGTTCTATCCTTCGCGCACAAGAAAACTTCGCCAAGGCGGTTGAATATCTACAAAGCATCCTCAAACTCGATGGGAATAATGGAGATGTTTGGGGTAGTCTTGGTGAGTGTGACCTTTTTCAGCGTTGCGCGATCAATTGCTGTTCAATTACAATACTAACATGTGATAGGACACTGCTTTTTAATGATGGATGATTTACAACAAGCATATTCAGCTTATCAACAAGCTTTATATCATCTCCGGGATCCAAAGGTTAGTAGATTAACGCGCCTCTTGTATCTCAAGTCTAACCATCCACCTCAGGAGCCTAAACTTTGGTATGGTATCGGAATACTATATGATAGATATGGTTCTCTTGAACACGCCGAGGAAGCATTTTCGCAAGTTATGAGAATGCAGCCAGATTTCGAAAAGGCCAATGAAATTTATTTCCGCCTAGGTATAATATACAAACAACAGCAAAAATATCAACAGAGTCTGGAAGTAAGTCATCTGATCAAAAATCCAGTGACATGTGTTCCTAACTTCTTGTAGTGTTTCCGATACATTGTTAGTGTGCCACCAACTCCATTGACAGAAGAGGATATTTGGTTCCAGATTGGACATGTTCACGAGCAACAAAAAGATGTAAGTCCGAAGGTTGGAGTGTGATTGGATAATTCTGACAGGTTGCTTGTAGTACGATAATGCCAAAATTGCCTATAAGCGTGTTCTCGATCGGGATCCAAAACATGCAAAGGTCCTTCAGCAACTTGGATGGCTGCATCACCAACAGAGTACCAGTTTCCAAAGTCAAGAGCAGGCCATTGAGTACTTGGAACAATCTGTCGGTTCCGGTAAGACTCGTCAAATATGATCGGTCTCACATTTCACACGCTAACACGTGGCAGATCAAAGCGATGCACAGAGTTGGTACCTCCTCGGTCGGTGCTACATGTCACAACAGAAGTACCCCAAGGCATACGAGGCCTATCAGCAAGCTGTTTATCGAGACGGACGGAATCCAACTTTCTGGTGCTCGATTGGCGTTTTGTATTACCAAATTAATCAGTACCGAGATGCGCTTGATGCATATTCCCGCGCGATACGCTTGAACCCGTACATCTCCGAGGTCTGGTACGACTTGGGTACTCTGGTAAGTTTGCTTCACCTTTAGCCGGTCGTGTTTGAGACATTATTAATCGTTTACATAGTATGAATCATGTAACAACCAGATCAACGACGCTTTGGATGCTTATCAACGTGCTGCTGAACTTGATCCTAACAATGTTCATATCAAAGCTCGTCTACAATTATTGCGAAGTGGGCAAGCCAACGGTATGCCAGGTCAGGCAACTGCTCCTCTGCCACAAGATGTACATCCTCAAGCTTATCAAGCCACTGGTGCCGTTGGCCCTCCTGGGCCTCAATGGGGAAATCCTGCTCCTCAAGCGCAAGCCCAAGGTCCACCTGCAGCTAATGGATGGGGAAGTAGACTTGCTGAAATTAATCCTCCTTCTCAGCCACCAAACCCTTTTGATCAACGAGGAGCTGATCGCGGTCCAATTCCACCTACACAGCGTGTACCAAGTCCTAGACAAGATCAGCAAATGAGACCATATCCTGGTACCGATGCGCGTCAACAACTTCCACCTCGTCCTCGTTCCCCACAACGAGCTCCCATAGAGATGAGAGACCCGAGAGACCCCAGAGATCCTAGAGATATAAGGGACCCAAGAGACCCTAGAGATCTAAGAGATCCTAGGGACCCCAGAGATCCAAGGGACCCAAGAGAGCAAAGGGACCCAAGGGATCCTAGAGAATTCAAAACGGAATTCAAAGATCCTCGTGTCGACCCTCGTGCCGCGGAGCTTCAGCCTCGTGATCCCAGAGATCTGAGGGATCCTCGGGATCCTAGAGATCAAAGGGATCCAAGGGACCCAAGAGATCCAAGGGACCAGAGAGAACCCCGTGATCCAAGAGACTCCCGTGACCACCACCCTCTAGGTCCTTACCCAGGTCCTGGAGCAGGAGCAGCATCGGGAGCACAGCCACCTCCACCTGCTCATGCACAACAATCACAAGGACCTCCTTCTCAGCCACAAAGAGTTGCGAACACAAACTACGCTCCTCCACCTTCGGGTCCTCCATCCGTACTACCACCAGCTCAAAATGGAATGAATGGTGCTGGCCCTGTTCCTTTGCCATCGTTTGGCCGTAACAGTCCTCGACCAGATGTTCGGCCAATAATGAGTGCAACAATGCCATCTCCCAAGACTCCCTATTCCAATCAACCACCATATGCTCATCATACCGAAATCCCCGAAAGAAGCGTGATTGAGGGAGGCGCCTCAGCCCCAACATCTGCCTTGTCTGCGGTAGATGCCCCATCTTCAGATCGTGGTGATAACAGACCACCATCTGTAGGTCCAAAGCGAATGCGTGAATGGGAGGATGAACCCGCAGTGAAGAAGCCAGCTTCTGATGAAAATCGTGCACGACTAGAAGACATGCACCACCGCAGGCCTTCTACACCACCAAGTGACCGAGCACAATTTCATCGTAGCACATCTGAAGCTCGTCGCGCCGAAGACCAAAGAAGGATTGAAGAACAACGCCTTGCTGAAGAGCAGCAAAGGCAAGCAGAGAATCAAAGGAGAGTTGAAGACCAGCGCCGTGCAGCTGAAACACGTGCCGCTGAACAACGTCGTGCGAACGAGAACTATCACCCCTCAGAGGCTGCGCATCATCCACCAACTCACGGCATGCAAAGCCATCCAGCAATGCAGCAAGATTCGCGTCCACCACCTCATACATACGAAGTTGGACCACCTCCTGCTCTTCCTCGGCAGGCTACTCCAATCAAAGAGGCTTCAATAGATGAGCGCGATCGTCAACAAGTACCGGTAGCACAACCATCACTAGCTCAGCGCATGGAGCAAGCCCCTTCAACTCCCGCACAGCCAACACCGGCTGCCAGTGAACCAGAACGTGCAGCACGAAAAATGGATGTAGACGAAAATTACGATGATGATGGAGAAGAAGACAAAAAGGGAGGAATTATTTCCGCTCAACCATCTGGGCCTCCATCCGTGAGTGGTGATCCAAAAATCACTAGCCCAACAGGCGTTAATGGGCATGCTGCAAACGGATTATCCAATGGGCAACCAAAGATCGAGACGAATCTTTGAGAGTAATTTCCAAATTATGCCTTATGGTTCTCCAGTGGACATCACCCATTTGGTGAACGCCCTCAACTTGAGCACATTACATAGGTCAGGAGGCCTGTCGAGTAAATTTGCAATGAGCGTGAATTGTGCCTACCTCCAACCTGGACAGTTGCCACTACCTAATGGAAAGGTTGACAAATATTTACTTCATTTTCTTTTCTTGTTATTTTTTTCACAATTTGAGGTGGAGCGGTAGGAGATTTGAGATTTGACATGATATGGTGGTGGTGGTGGTGATGGTGGGGAAAATTATTTTGAGCTTGCTTTGTTTGGCCTAGCTTCTTTTCTGTTCCTGTTTATGATTTGATAGTTAAGGTTAGTTAAAGAAAGGAACGTACTTGGGTGAGAAAAAGAGGATCTCGGATATTCATCTCATCAATGTTTGGGTGGACGGGTGGGAATGGACATTGTCATATCGCTATTGGCGATGCATGAGGATTTGTTTCCCGGAAATCGTGGAGGGCGGGAAGACAAAGTGGACGGATGGATGACTTGGGAGCCGATGGCCTCTCGGTGAATAAACACATGGGATACGGATGGATGGAGGGGTGTAGGGATGGGACATCTCGATTTCTTTTGTAGCTAGTATTTCCACGTGTGTATGTATGCATGTGTGTGTGTGTGTGTGGTGGTGGTGTGTACAGTGGTTGATTGATATGACATGGAAATGGAATCGAACGTGTGTTGAAAGTTTATTTTTAAGGGATTTATGATTTGAGTGAAGTGATTTGATGTGTGATTCAACGTGAATTTTGATAATGTCTCGATGCTTGTTGCCAAAAGGCAAGAAGAATTCAAATTCCGAATTTTCCTAGTCAAAACTTTGTTAGATTCGGAATAATTTAGATGTGCAACAAAACTTTTAGAGTATAAAAATTGACCAATGAAATATAACAAGTCACGCGCCAACTAATGTACTGGTGAGCTATGGAAGGTTTCTCTTGAAGAGAATTTATATTTATATTTTCATTTGATTTATATATGATTTGATTTTTCCTAGATTTGAGCTAACTCATCGTCTTCTTTCCTTCATGCTCTGCTTGTATGTATTCCAAAATCCAGCTAGCTATAATAATTGGTTCTAGCCTTTCTCTTTTCTTCCCTTTTCTTCTCATATCTTCAACATAGAATATCAATATCCACCCACTCCAGCTACCCCATTCAATCCCATACCCCTTCCAATTTTCCTAACCAACGCTTTTTTCAAATACCATTCTCTAGCTAATCCTCTCGTCATCTTTGCAAACGTTGGTCCACTGATCCTTCCCCTCTCAACCGCTTTGCCTAAGACATCAATCGCATCTCCAAGACTCCTTTCTTCACATACTAATTCATAAAGTTGGTTTCCTACAACTGTTGGTGCGACGAGTAGTTCATCGATGGAGGGAGGAGTACGATGTTGAGAGGTTTGAAGAAGTTTGTCGGCGGTTTGGAGAGAGGTGTGGAGAACCGTTGTATTATTGGAGAGAAGGGTGGAGAGAGATTCGAGAGCAGATATTTCAGATTGCATCGCGGAGAGTGTGGTGAGCATAGACTTTTGTTGCGACTGAAGGCCTGGAATAGAAGAAGTGGTTTGGGTAGTGTGATGAAGGCGTTGGGAGTGTAAAGCGTTAGCGAGTTTGTGGAGGAGCATATCCTTTTCAGGGTTAGGTGGAACAGGTGGAGCTGGAAGATTGGCGGATGAGGCATCGGGGATAGAAAGAGTTAATGGGGCGTCAAGAAGGTCAGGCGGTGGTGGAGGTTTGGCTTGAGGTTGTGGTGGCGGCGTTTGTTGGTGTTGCTGCTGGTATTGAGGCCATTGCTGATGGGCTGGATGTCCAGGGTATGGTTGTTGCTGTGGATGCATGTATTGAGGCGGCGGTGGAGGTCTACCATTTTGGGGCGCCGGCTGTTGAATATTGTTTGCGTTGTATGCTTGTTGTGGTGGGTATTGTTGAGGTTGTTGAGGTTGCGGAGGTTGTTGGTATGACTGAGAGTATGAGGACTGTCTATATGAATCATCTGGTGGAGTTATTGGACTCACAGGACTATATGATGGTTCCGGTAAGGTTTGCCTGGGCTGTTGCGGTGGCAATGGAGGGGCACTTTCATAACGAAGACTACTACTTCTTTGAGGAGCATGCGATTGTCTATTTGGTGATTGTGGAATTGGCGGCGCATATCTGCTACTATCATATCCAACTTGCGGGGGTAATGGGGGTAATGGTGGCCCATCATCTCGCCGCGGGGAACTCGAAGGGGAGTAGGGTGCTGCATGATTTGTAGGTTTCGGCGGGGGAGGTGGAGGGAGGTCGTCGGTCAGTGGACGTGGAGAAGCTGAACCTGGTATCGACCGAGCTACATTTGGTGGAAGTGGCGGTATAGGAGGAGGCATAGCTGTTGGCTGTGGACGTGGTGTAGCATTTTGTTGCTGTTTCGATATAACAGGAGGCTCTTTAGCAAAAACATCTCGTAGAATCGCGAGAAAATCGAGCACGTTAGATTTCTGTATATTTCAATTCATCAGTACATCTGCCAGGTAATTTCAAAGCTTCCATATGCCAAGTTGTGCGACTCACATCCCAATAGTCTGGCCACCGCATTAAATATGGATGATAGACCTTCCCTTGCGGATCTACATGTTGACCTGCTCTTACTACCATTCCCTCAACCGGCGTCACGTATACTAATGGAGCTTCGTGCGGATATGCGTGAGGTATCCATAATGCGATTGGGAATCTATAGGTTGTGCCGCGAAAATTCACAGGTAGGGTGCCAGAAAGGTGAAGAAGGAGTGAAGATGCGCCATTCTCGCATGCTATTTAGCTTGCGCATTAGTATTCGAGTTGGTGGTATAATATGTAAGCGTATCCACGTACTGTAAACATCTGTTCGTGGGGACAATGAGTTGTATTGAGAAAGAGTTTGGGCGATGTCATTATATGTGCGATTTATATCTCGATATTCCTGATATCGAATGTGAGTATGAATAGAGCTGTGAAACGTGGCGGACAGATTTGCATACGCTTGTGAGAACACTGTATAGCCAGTTCAGAACTCGCTGCTGAACACCGGCCATTATGATAATTGTGATAAATGAGCTTCAGGTCCAGCCAGCTCGCTCGCTAGATGGCGGTCGTGAAGCTATTCAGAGCGCAATGATGATGGGACGGGTGGGGGTGGAGCTTAGCTAGAAAGTATCATGTGATTGATTAGATAATCTTAGATGATGGATGAAGGGAGGGATGTTCAAGACCAAGATGGATGGATGGATGGATGGAAGGCTGGACAGTCGTATGGATTGGGTGGGTTGTGCATGTGGGCCGCATGGACGTTGAAACATCCAACTCGGGCCCTGCGAGAGTGAGATTGGCAGTCAGACTCGCATATCAAACTCATCACGTATCAAGTATCACGTATGCAGTATCCAGTATCCAATGTCCAATGTCCAATGTCCAATGTCTGATCGGACGACGCCGCGACAGTCAAGCAAAGAAACCTCTTTGACATATCATATCATATCATAGCATGACCGTGGCCATGACAAACAATCTTCTGGCAAAGGAAAATGATGACTCTTTATGGGCCGATACCGCGCACTTCCGAGCAGAGCTTGCTTTCTAAGCGGAAAGGTGCTGGTTAATGCTAATTTTTCTCCCATTCCTTTATTAGTCTCTTTCCTATATAGGAGGGGCAATGGTCCCCTCCAACCAAAAAAAAAGGATTTCCCGTCAAAGTTTCCAAAACATTTTATCCTTCATCTTCATTCCACTACCTTTGGGGCCCACGAAACATATTCGCATTGCAGTTCATATGCAAAGCAACGTCAAAGATTATCGAAAAGGCTGAGGAGTATTGGGCAAAAGATCCTATACTCCTTGCGTCAGGACAGATACTAAACCTATCTATCTTTCTCTCTCCCAAATCAGACGATGCTTCCTCCACTTCCCAAACTCAGCCAATACGGAATATCTCCAGAATATGGATTTCTTCCGGCTGATCTGCCTCTCGAACGACTTCCCGATCCATACTACAACAAATGGGAGGCGATCAATGCAAACCTTCAAGGTTTGATTTTGAGTAAACGCCTGCGCGGTGTTATTGATCGTCTGCCAGTTCTTTCGACTGCCGGTCTGGAACATGATTCGGAATGGCGAAGAGCATATTCGTTGTTATGTTTCATGGCGCATAGCTACATTTGGGGTGGTGATAGCCCTGAAGAGGTTTGTACAATTCTTTCCATCGATCTGAAAGCCTTGTTTGGAAATCTCGTGCTAATTACGTGTGATATTTACAGAACCTGCCGCCATCCATTACAGTCCCCCTTTTACACATTTCCAACTACTTGGAAGTACCACCAGTCGCCACATATGCTGCCGTCTGTCTCTGGAACTTTAAACCATTGTTCGCAGATGAACATGTCGACAACTTGGAGAATCTTGCCACTTTAACCACATTTACTGGCTCTATCGACGAGTCTTGGTTTTATTTGGTTTCAGTGGCAATCGAGGCTCGAGCTGCTCCTGTTCTTCCTCTCATGCTTACAGCAATTGAGGCGGCTCGTAAGAACGATAGCAAAACTGTTACATCTTGTCTTCGAACTTTTGCAGAAAGAATCGATGATCTTGGAACACTTCTTCAACGTATGCATGAAAGCTGCGATCCTCATGTGTTCTATAATCGAATTCGTCCTTTCCTTGCTGGTAGTAAGAATATGGAAGAAGCCGGATTACCAAATGGAGTTTTCTATGATGAGGGTAATGGAGTTGGTCAATATCGCCAACTCTCTGGGGGCAGTAATGCTCAAAGCTCCATTCTTCAATTCTTCGATATTGTTCTAGGAATAGAACATCGACCCACGGGTGAGAAGAAGGATGCCGCATCAGAGAGTGAAGCTGAAGGCGCAGCTCCACGAACCAAGCATAACTTTCTTCTCGAAATGAGAAAATACATGCCAGGAGCTCATCGACGATTCCTAGAAGATATGACCGTCGTGGCCAACATTCGCGGTTACGTCGAAGCGCATACCGATAACCATGAACTATGTCTCGCCTACGATGCTTGTCTCGCCATGTTGCGCACATTCCGCGACAAACACATCGCTATTGTCACACGTTACATCGTTATCAAATCCCGTGAATCTCACACTCATTCCCGTTCCATGAGTCCCGAAGCAACTCGTAGCCGAAAGGTAGATATTGCAACTGCATCTCGTGGAAAAGGTGATGACGAAGAGAAGAAGAGGAAATTGAAGGGGACGGGCGGTACGGCGCTTATCCCCTTTTTAAAACAAGCGAGGGATGAAACTGGAGAGCCAACAATTGATTCTTGGGCGAGAAGAGTCATGAATAGAGATTTGAATACGATGGGTAAAGGGGATTTCTTCGTGGGAAAACTGGATGAACAACCTGATGGGGAATTGGAATTAGGTGGATTGGCTGGAACATGGACTTTGGATGATGAGGTCGGTGGATTGTGTAGTTATTAAGCGGATGTATGTGCTACTTATCACATTGTGGCTTCTTACTTGAAAATACATGGTTAGTCTTTTATTCTTGATGGAGATACCTGCTCATAGAGGTGTCTGTTATGGGCAGCAACTGTTTGGTAAAGTTTTGATAAGCTGGTTAGTTAGTGAAATTTGATGAATTTGATGACTCGTCCGATGTTGAGTTTTGACAACACAAGAATTATTTGATGCATACCTATGTATGTGTATATAAGTGAATGAATGAAAGTTGATATCATCTAATACTAACCAAAATGTATAGAGCTGCATTGTATGTAATATATGGTATACTATTGGCTGGAATGGGATGGAGCGGGATGGAATGAGAAATTGTTGACCTGGCTGAGATGAGAAATATATCATATATCGTTCTGGGGAAAGGGGGGGTATGAAAGATTCGATTTATTGGATTTGGATATGGATTTGGATATGGATTTGGATATGGATTTGGATATGGATATTAATCTCATAAGTGTTTTGTCAGAGAGAGGGGGGGGGGGGGGGGTGGGGGGTTATATCGATACATCGATACATCGATTATCGATAGGGCTTTCGCATAATTTGAGATGAATAGGTGGGATGATGGGAGGAGGGGATGGATAAATAAGCGTTCACAAAGACTGACCTGACGATGATTGATATTGATATTGATATTGATATTGATATTGATGTGATATGAATAATAAATACTCAGTAGATATATATACAATAGGTTCAAAATCCCAAATTCCAATTCCAATCCTAATTCCTAATTCCCAAATCCCAAAGTTCCAACCAAATAATTCATCCATCCATCCATTCATACATACATACCGAGGGGGAAAAAAAAACGCCGGATTATATTCATTGATCATAACGCCGATGAATGTGTATATATAGTAGTAACAGAATCCTCCACATAAACAACCTTCTCTTTCTCCCTTCCTCCATTTGCGCAATCCCCTGACCCCCTCCCCCTCCCCCTCCCCTCTAACCAACCACTCGCTCCTCACTCCTCACACTCCGGAATCCTCCCCAACGAAACCATCGATCCCCTCCTCGAACTCGGCGGGCAAACCCCCATTTTCCTCTTCGTCATTTTCCCATACCGATTTTGTTTTCCGTGCTGTGTGCTTGGTCTTTTCGCGTGGGAATTTGTATGTGCATACGGCGGAAAAGAAAATGCAGCGTTGTGATGCATATTCATCATGTTGTGGTGGTGGTGATTACTATTATTGTTTGGGGTGGTGGTAGGCCAGTTTCGAGCGCGTGATGAGGGGTTTTGCCAGATTCGCGGGTTGGTGGTGAGGGGTTTGGGGGGTGGGTTTATGTTTTTGATGGTGGTGATTGTGGTGTGATTTTTGTTGTTATTGTTATTGTTGGGTTTGGAAATGGAGTTGGGGTAGGAGTGTCGTTTCGTGGGAATTGGGTTGTTGGGATGATGATGTTCGGAAGAGATATCTTTTCGACCACGCTTGCCTCGAGAATAGAATGAAATTCTTGGACTTCCTGATTTATCGACAGTGTTAATTTCCTCCTTTTTCTTTTCTTTCTCTGGCTCTTGTTTCTCCCCCTCAATATTCCCTTTATCTTCATTCTTATTCTTATTCATATCCTCAACATCAACATCAACACTCAATACCACTCCCTCATCTACAACCCCTTGCTGAAGCTTTCCCCACATTGTCGGATCCAACTCTTCCTTTTTAATCCCATAAATTTCCATCATGCGAAAAACGAGTTTGCGGGGGAGCGTATCAGCTTTTCGATTCATACAAACGATGAGCCATTTTTTCACCTCGGGCGCTTCGTTGGATTTGGGGATGTCGTATTTCAGAGGAGTTGGTGGGAAGGGGGGCATGAGAAGGGAAGGATCGAAGCTGGAGGTAGATTTTAAGGAGGGGGATGAGGAATGTGATGATGTACTAGATATTGAGCAAGAGTCTGGTTGGGTGTTGGTGTCTGAGGTTGGGGATGTGACAATGATTGTGATGGGGTTATTGGAAGTGGTTTTATGGGTGCTGGGTTGAAGTTCTCTTGTTGCGTGTGGAGGGGTTGTTTTTCGGTCTTTCGGGATTTCCGTTTGATTGCAAAGGCTGGTCTGTTCGAAAGTGCTAGGTTTGCAATCTTCCGACTTTCTGCTTGATAGACTATACCAAGATTTCCTTTTGCTTGAGATGCTGGTTTTGCGGGATAGTCCTGTGGGCGTTTTGGTCCCAGATACTCCCATTGCGGATCCATTTGCGATATTCTTTTGGGTATCGACGGTACATTGTGATGATAGTTCCATTGACCGTAGAGTTTCCTTCAAGATCGAACCCTTAAGTTGCCCGAATACGCTGCTGCCATCTTTGAGATCATCAATGCTAACTTTATTATCCTTCACCCTTTTGAATGTTAGTATCAAGGATGAAAGTGATTGGAAAATACCAAGAGTTGATCACATACTTTTCCTTCCTGCCAACCGATAACCACTTTAGGTATTTCATGTGTCCGGATAGGATGAGCAATCGATATCCAAGACTTTACAATACTATTGGCCTTAATACTCGAGGCGTTGATAACACTTATCATAAACTGCCTTCGCATACAGCGACGTTGTTGATGACAATGGCGTACTTCATCATTCAGTACGCCCAGGGGATAGCGAGTATAAATTGAGTCGCATGCAACGTTCGATTTCATGAGCGATTTTCGTTATATCCCAAATCGAATCTATGTTCGGAGCTGAAATTTGAGATAAGAAAATCCGAAGACTAATGTACGACGGGAATAGACATGCCCTGCAAGGAGTATGCGTGGCTAGGCGTAAAATAGTCTGTTCGGGGCAATATTCCTGGAAGAGCTGAAGAATTCTTTCTCTTCCGGTGACCAGGTTGCAATTTAGTGTAATGGGTCGGAAGCTTTGACGTGGTACTAGAACGAAGTCTTTTGGAATACAATTTTTGGAATCCAGAATATCTTATACTCTCATACCCTCAATGGAAGTGAAATAAGTGGAGTTGGTTCAGACGTTTTTGATGGCGTGTGGTATTGACTTGGCGTGGCTGATATTTCTGCATGATTATTGATCTTGAGTCGATCAGGAAAGGGAGCAGAAAGTATAGGGGTTGGAGGTGTAGGAGGTAGTTTCATCATGCCACTATTGAATGGATTAGTAGGTATTGATTTTGGGGGTCCAGCATATGATGCCGGACGTTAACAGCACATACTTTGACAAGTCTCCCATATCGGCCAGCATGACATTGCAGGTGGCGTTATGATTGTTTTGATGATAAGATAGCTCATCAATTTTCCTGCATGTATCCTTGAGCTAGTTCCCAACAATAGTCGAGAATGAGCAATTGGTCAAACTCACGCTGATAACATGGCAAGTTGGATTTGAAAGATCCTTATGCTCTCGGTCTTCCTCTCATCGATATCTCTTTGGATACGAGCTCTTGATGCCATCCAAGCAGCCTTTCTCTTCACTCTGGAAATCCTACCATACCCATCACCTTTGGTTACCAATTCGGCACTTGTCCTCAGCTCTCTGTCCATGACTCTCATTCGTTCTAACGATTGGACATAAAGTCCTTGAAAATACTTGAAATCACCAGTACCATATTTTCGATCGGGTTGACGAATGAGCGAAGCCAAATATGCATTATTCAACATATCAGTCTCCGTTTCGAGAAGATATATTTTATCTAATGCACTCGATATTTCGGCTTGCGTATCAACGGCATCACGAAGACCGAGAGCATGTGCATAGAAACCAGCCATAACAGCTGCAACAAAGGTAAGCAATCCCGTGATACTAGCAGCAATCGACAATGGACTATCGGACATGATCTCCAAAGGAAGTGGCCCCAACAAGCGGCCCAGTTTAAACTTTGACCAAGAAAGAAGACGATTGCAACATTCAATTGAAGGTAATGGGATAGGATATCTCTCAGTCTGATATCTGAATCAATATTAGGCAACAAATGCAGAATTCAAGGGTACACAGCTGGAAGCACAGCCACGCATCGGGATATTTTCAATATATGCAGGTACAACCAATTAGGAAGGGAATGGATGGATCTCATCCCCCCATCATGATAAGCTTGGAGGATTAGATGAATGTCAAGAAATCTCCTCCCCTCATCCATCCCCTCATCCATCCCCTCATCTTGGTTTGTTCAACAACGTTGTGAAACTTTTCAGACGTTACGATTCATGGGTATCGAGAGTGACACGACATTTGATTTGTAAGTTTCCCTGGTTGCGAACTCCAATTCCTCATCTTGCAACCGAGCATTGTACATGTACCTAGTGAGGCCGCGAAAGAGCTCACCGGTCGGATCATTTCCTTGCATGCCCATTCGTCTACTCGCCGGAGATAGATCGACTGTACTGTGTAGCACAAAAGGCAACTCGAAAATCTTTCTTATTCTTAGATAAGATGTGTAACAGTAATGCTTTACGGGAGTTGTGCCTTCGTCCCCTGATCTCTTTGCTTTTTCCCCTTTCGTTTTTACTTATTGCTCGTAGATTCGTAGGCGGAGAACAGATCTTAGATCATCCGTCTTCTTTGCCCATATCTGTTGGGCAAAGTAAATGGAGATTTTTATAGACAAAGTAATAAGTGTGTGATGATAAAACTTCACGAAGCGCTATGGTTTTTCTTCTTTGTTTCTCTGCTTCACCCTATTCGTAGATTGGAAGGTCCATGTCAGCCGTGCATAATGTATCTATCGTATTGATCTGCCCATATAGATACTAAGAAAAAGAATTGCAGCTACAAAATATAGCAGATATTGCAGATATTGCAGATATTCCTCCAGCTTTTGCACTTCCATCCCTCAAACCTTCACTCAGCCCAGCTAGATAAGCCCATGAATGATAGATACCACATTTGTCACCATCCGAGGTCTACCCACCCAGTGGCACCAGTGACCCCCCGGTGAACCCTACAATGTCCAGATCAAAACATAACACCGAGGAGCACGTCCAACAGATCCAGTATATCAATCTCGATTTCTTGCTAAGAGAAGTCCCAATATTCAAGTTTTTCACTAAATATGATGGTCTGATTTGTTAACGCCCAGGCGAATCATCCACAATTACGTCGTCTGCTCCAATCAAACTGGATGAGGATGAAGCTCAACGAGGGAATGGAAGGAAGCTATCCACGGCTGGCTGCCCTTGAAACCAGTCTGAGACCTGACACAGATATTCTGATACTCTGACACGTAGGAGGGTTGAACGGACTAATAGCAAATAATATATGACAGTATACAGATTCCCCCAAAAGCGTTTATGTATACGAACATACGAGTCCCACGACAAGTATATTATTCACTTTACTCATCATAAATCCAATCCGAGCCAGCCCAAAGGTCTAAGCCTCGATCAAATTAAACGATCGTGAATCAGTGACGAGGACAAATCCGAAGAACCGGCGCAAACGGATCGAATGAAATTATGGTCACCTTGTCTAATTCTCCCACTGCGAATCGAATTCCCATTAATTCCACCACAGAGAGAGACTTGAATGAAAAGACATTCGAAGATTCGGCTCACGCAATAATCATGGATCCTCCCAATGCTACACCTCCAAAGACCTCAATAGATACCTCATTCGATGGCGTCGATCCTTCCATGGACTTTGTTGGGGACGTCAACACCAATAATGATATACCCTCCCAAGAGGTGCTGAAGAAGGTTGAAAGTATGATCGTCTTAGATAGGGATGGCAAAACCAGACCTTTCAAAAGTTTATACTCAGGCCCGAATGTAGCAAGAAGGGTCTTGGTTATATTCATCCGCCATTTCTTTTGCGGGGTAAGCTGTCTCCCTACTACCCTAGCTGCGTAGTTCACCTCAGTCAGAACTAACATGTACGCTTTCTGCTAGAACTGCCAAGAATACCTTCGAACCCTCGCAACATCCATCACCGAAGACTCCCTCCTCCAACTCCATACTCCCACCTTCATCGCCGTCGTTGGTTGCGGCAGCCCATCTCTAATCCCCATGTACCAAGAAGCCACAAATTGTCCATTTCCAATATATGCGGATCCGACAAAGAAGCTATACGACGAGCTGGGAATGATGCGCACATTGAATCTCGGCGCCAGACCAGAATATCAGCGCAGAGGTACTCTTATGGGGATCGGACAGAGCGTACTCCAGAGTCTCAAACAAATCAAAGGCGGCAAATTGTTCCAAGGAGGCGACTACCAACAAGTCGGCGGAGAATTCCTCTTTGAGCCAGTGCGAATGTCCACTCCGATCACTTCACCCGCGGATGGGCCCGTCGGCATGCACGCGAGCGGTGGAATTTTGGGAAACGGTGATAAGATAGGAGAAAGCGAGGGCTATGAAGAGAAGAGAATCACCTGGTGCCACAGGATGAAAAACACCAGAGATCATGCCGAAATTCCAGAGATCAGAGAAGTCCTCGGATTCGACGAAATGGTCGAGGGGGGAAAGAACCAAAAGAGGTGGTCCAAAGCATTGAGCGAGAGAAAAGGGACTGGGATAAGCAGCGGGGCCAGGAGTAGTAGAGCAACGAGTCTGAAGCTAGAAGGAATGAGTGAGGATGGCGGTAGCGTGCGGAGCAAGGAAGCAATCAGTGAAAAGCCGTCCTAGGTGACAGATGGTGTCAATTAATATCGAGAGTGACTGGCATGCATGGGTCAAGTGAGAGGCCATGGAGTTTGGTCGGCATATTCTTGGGGGATCATCTTAGCGGAGCGATTGATTCATGGGGGAGTTCTTTTGCAATCTTTGCTGCATGAAAGCTTGCCGTTACTGTTTCTATACCCAATTTCGAAATGTTTCCTTGGAATACTGGTTCTTCCACAATTTTACTATGAAATTTCCATGATATTGCAGTCCACTCTGCTTCTATTGGGCAAATTGTGCACCTCAAAAGTTTTGTTGCATATCTAATTCCAATCTCTTGTTGCCTTTCTGTTCAAAAGGCAGTAAGCAAAAGGACCCGGCGGTATTTTGTACTTAGGTTTCCAGTCCTTCATACCAACACCAGCACAATTAACCATCATCCAACATTCGGTTTCCATTCACCCCATATATCATCTAGCAATGCCAGATTGGGATGATCTATGTGAATACAACTACACTCTATACTCATCATAAGCTTTTCCGAGTAGTAAGCCTGGTTTCTATTTCTTATAATTCTAATTCCTATGGATCTTAACTGATCATCATCATCATCATCATCTATACTCTCCTTCTATCTCTATTTTCATTTCCTACTTAACCAGTACAGAGGAAGAATATCCTACCCAACTTCTGCCCCTTCACACCCGCACTCACACTCATAATCCATTCAACTAGCCATTCCCACTGAACTAAAATGCCTCAAAGCACTTGTGCCTTTTTTCCCCTTTCTCCGTCCATTCGCAAACACCTAATAGCATTCTTTCAATCTGTTCCCCTTCTCCCTCACTTTCTCCTCTCCATCTTCCTCCCTCTACTCCTCTCCCTCTCTCCAACTCTCTCCCTGTCCCTACATATTTCCACCATCCTCTTCATTTCCACCGCCCTCAACGGTTTCGGTTCCGATAATCCACATTCCGCTTCTTTAACCACCATTATACCCCTGCTCTCACTCTGATCTCTTCCATCCTCTCTTCTTCCAACCTTCCCACCAGATTCCTTCCCCCTCACCTTAATACTAACACTAATCCCCTTTCCTCCTCTCAACCCCTCAATGTTTTTTTCCATCTCCCCCCATCCCACCAACCCAAGATCCTCTTCTCTCCACCCTCCCTTCTCCCCAAGCTCCCGCTCCACCTCATCCCAATCAATACTATGACTCCCGTCTCTACCCATATGCATTCTCGCATCTCTCAGCCCTCTTTTAAGAGGCAAATGCGCTAATGCATCTCCATCCATATCCTCATCACCCGGCGGGAGAAAATCATTCCATTGGCCGACCACACGGCCTCTACTTCCTACTCTTGGCCCTCTACTCCTTGGTCTCTCTCTTGATTTTGTTGCCGGAGATGGTGAAGATAATTCAACAGTTTTGATACCAGCATTCTCATGTTTATCTTTTATTGGCCCCTCTTTTTCTTTTCCCTTGTCCTTTCCCTTCCCCTTCCATTCATCATTCGCCACAATAGCCATTGGGAAAACCGGATTAATTCTTCCCTTCCTTGCTTCTCCATCTTTATCCCCATCTCTCCGTGGACTAATCTCGAATTTTTCTATCCTCCCCTCGATCAACGCTTTCGTTGTCATTCTCGTTCTACCACCACCATTACCAATCACAGGTCTCCCTTGTCCACTTTCCCCATCCTGTTTTTCCTTCCCAGGAATAATACTCTCATCATTCTTCTCTTTCCTCGAGATATCCTCAAACAACCTCATTTTCTCCGCTATCAACCCATTTCTTACTTGTTTCGGCCTTCTAACCCCCGAGCGCGGCCAAGTCTGAAGTGCACTCTTCTCGGGTCGTGGAGTTACGGGTGAATCATCCAAGGGCGCTGGTGTCTGCTGACGTCTTTGTATTGCTATCTTCTCAGAGGATTCTAAGGGTAAAACAGATACTCTCTGCATAATTGTTTCTGAAAGTGTATTTTTCCTCGGCGAGGAAGAGAATTCAGTTGATTTGGGACTTAGTTGTTTTTGTTTCTGAGTGGGGAGGGAAAGAAGATGTTGAGGAGTATTAGGGCCAGGAATGCTTTTCCTGCGAATGGGTGATGAGAAAATTGGAGGTGGTGGTGCCGGCGGAGGAATAGGGATAATTGAAGAATCCTCTCCTTCTTTGACTGGAGACACGATTCTTGGTCCTGCATCTCTTGTTGCAGAACCAGGTAATGCGGTTCCCGCAAAAGATGCACCACCATCAAACCTCATTCTCATATCAGCGACTTTCGATTTCGATCGAAAAGACGACGTATCCTTTATCCGCTGGGGTTGTCTCACATCATCTTTCTCCTCTTTTTTAGGCATGGGAGACACTGCATAGTTTCCCTGGAGAACAATCTTAGTATCTTGACCTTCGGTTTTCCGGGCTTCGTTTTTGGCTTGATAGATGGCTTCGATTTTCTCACTAATTTGGCTTCGTCGTGTATCAACATCTTTTTGTATGCCTGTTTTGGGATCTTTACGGCCGGGGACCGTTCGTCCTCTTGGGCGGGAGATTCTAGGGAGAGAGGGGCCGCGGGTGGGGGTAGCGTTGGTTTCGTAACGGGCTAGAGAACTTCCACGGGAATTAGTGTCTACTAGTGATAAAAGTTAGTTGGGCTAGGATTACAAGGGCATTGACTGGTTCTCGCCGGGAATCTGTTTGAATGCAATCAACCTACTTTTAGTTTCTGAATCCAGTCTTTTGAATCCATGCGGTCTCGTCGGAGAGGTATGAGGCGAAACCGTATTCGAAGATCTCGTCTTTTCCGAGCTTCCCTGAGAAGCCAAGAAGGGATTCTGAACCGCTTCTCCGAAAACGTTGCGTTGTTTTCTTTGAAGTACTGGTGTATACTGAGCTTTTTGAGTTGAAGAGATCATGGCACTTTTCTCCTTGGCCACTTCAGATGTTCTAGAGAAGTTTGTTGAGCCTCTCATTGCTGATTTAAAGTTTGGTGTTTCAATAGCGGTGGTGTGGGAAGTTGAGGGGGATTCATCATTACGATAGACATGGGGAGCTGGAGCAAATAGAGATGGGATGGTCTTTGGAGGACTTGATTTTGCGGGGCTCGAGGGAAGTTTCTCGTCTGGACTTCCGTCGAAGAAGCGTATTCGGTCTTTAATCATGTTGCCGATTTTCTTATTTGGAGATTTTTTCGGGAGTGTATAGGCTGGAGTTTCGACTTTTTTACCACTCATATTCTTCGAATTAGATCTCGAGGAAACCTTCCGATTTTCGCTTTTCGATGGCGTCTTTATAAATTTTGCCGGCTGCTGTGGAGTTCTCAATCGTCTCAATTGGAATTGTCTCTTCTGAGATCGGAGGAGTGTTGATTTCGTACTGCTAGGCGTGTCTCCCCATGTATTATTTCTCATGTATTCCTCGATAAAAACATCATCATCTCTGGATAAATTCTTACTCGTCGGGCTTAAGATGGTGGATAATCTTTTCTGGGAAGAATCTCTTGTTCTGCTTCTTTTTCGGGGAGAGTTTCGCGCCGAGTGTAGTAGTGCGGGCTGGAGTGTGAAGTCTTGAATAGGAAGACTTAAAGCGTCCATGGCTTCGAATTTGCCAACTAGACATCGAAGAGATGATGTTACGACTGGTTTTGAACTGACAAAGTTATGTCGTTAGTAATGTTTGAAGCAGTATTAGAGACACTATGCCCTTTGACTTATACAAATCAATCTGTCAAAGAAGCCTTACCGATAAAAGGATTTGTTATCCCTACTACTCCGCCCACGATCAGGAGTAGTTGGGTCGCCGAGAGAAGAAGCTTTGGATCTCGATCTCCCAGTGATAGATATCTTAGCATTGGAACGAACATTATTATGGCCATAAATGCTACGACCACGTCCCCATGATCCATGGTAAGCCATATTTGCCACATCCACTGACCGTGTAAATACTTCACGTCGAAATCAAATAGCAAGGAATACCTATGTATGATATGATCACTGGCGTAAGGCAGTGGAATAGTTATGTTGTATGAGAAGGCAGCTGAACGAATGACGATATGAAGTTGTGATGTTATTCGGTGTATCTATTCAAGAGGCAATTCCATGAGGTTATGAGAAATGATCCCTCCATCTATGATGTGAAGTCACCATCGACTGGAAATCGCGGATGGCACTTGCCAAAATTATCAACAATGAAAAGTGCGTCATCTGAAAAGAAACAGTAGCGTGCGATAATGATTCCATTCTCAAGAGACCTATAAATTAACACGATGGATTTCCATGCGTAACTACATTTGAAAAAGAAAGCTTTCAATCCGATTCGCTTCGCACCTGTGCAAATGCTCTCAATTAACGCTCATTACTACCGCATCTTCGGATATCACCTCTATTAAACTGCCCATTCAATTCTCCTCATCAAATCTGGGGTATCTATCATGCGTAACTGTACTTAAATCTACTCATGCCTTCTGAACACCATACGATTTATTAACACGAACACCCATGGCTTCGAGATCCATTTCCGTGCTATCTCTCAGACCACGATTCGCCTGGTTATCCTCAACGACACAGTCAATTGTGGTAACTTGGTCCATGGCATTGCTGCCTTTTCTCATCATGGTGGCATTGCTTCCTTTTCTGGATGAGAAATCGAGGTGGGAGGATTGTGCCGTGATGTCACTGGCATGTGCCTTTCGTGAGAAGTTTCCGCTTTGTGAACCTAGCATCGTGCGTGAACCAGTAAGGTTGGACACGTCGATAGCAGATGTTTCCTCGTCTGTTACCATACCGGCCCAAAGTGAAGAAATGGGGAGTAAAAGTGCGACCGATGTTAGGGCAATACTTCCTGCTTCTGGAAACGAAACAGGTGTCACATATTCGAGGATGGCAAAAATAGCTGTTCAGTATTAGTTTATATTTCAATCGGATCATAGTATCGAATCCTTACAAGGGATAACCATGGTGCAACCACCCATAGCAGCGAGAATTCGCACCGCGCTCCATTGTCTCCATCCGTTTCTTCGGCGATTATAGAGGGTCCATACTAATTTTCCAGTAAATATGAGGGAGAAGAACCATATCGAAATTGTCTCCGTTACAAGGGTTCCTTTGACTAGCCATTGCATTGGCACAGACGAAGCAGATGTTGCTAATATAGCCACGGAATTGACGACCGTTGCGGCGAACCTAAAGCCAATTGCTAGTAGGGCGACAATAGCAGAGAGTGTGGTAAGAATAATTCGTTTTATATCATCCAAGTTCTTACAGACAGTGTAAGCTTGAAGATATAAAGACATGTTGACTGTGATCGTCATACAAAGAGGAATGACACTACCAGCAACACTAGAAGCATATGACGAGCGTGGCACTCTGCTGAAATCGAACGTGAAAGCGGCGTAGAAGTCATTGAAACCTTGAAGAAAGTAGATGGCATAAAGCATGGCGCGAAGGAACCCGAAAATGAGTGAGAGGAAATTGAGCACAAAGAGGAGGGTCTTGCGCTTGACAGCCTTGGTGAGGACGACGACGACGAAGAACATCAACAAGCAAGCTCCAGCTTGAGCACCATAGTTGATACAACAAGCCACATTGTAGTAGTAAAAAAAGTCAATGTCGAGTGGTGTGAAAGACACAGTTGTAATACCATCGGCCATGAGAATGGTAATACTCTGGGTTAGCGGATCGAAGTTCGAACTATTGGAAGCCATCTTTGCTTCCGATATTTCCAGAGCGTGGTAATTTGCCGGTATGATAATGTGTCGAAGTAACAGGTGTGTCGAAGGAGTAATGTATAAGGCAATTTATTTGCCTAGCAAAGATAGCTATGATAGAATAATCCAAGGACTATCACTCTGTTGTGGAACGTTCGAAGACGTTGAAGGCTTGACTAGACACACTGCCTGTAGGAGGGGAGGAAAGTTTATATTCAAAATGCCTCTAGAAATTCTTGAACTACTTAAAAGATCACAAGTCGTGCTCGTGACGACAATGTCTCGAGATAATAGCAAGTGCATTACTTGACCATAGTATTGAGGAAATTGAAAAAATCCGACGAGGATCCGGGTCTCGATAATATCATAGTCAATATCACAGTTAAGGACAATGAAGACTCTCCTTAGTATTGTTCGATTTTACCGAAATAGACCACACTAACACAAGATTTTGAGCACTCAAAAAAAAAATAAGAGAAATTTTAATACAAGATGAATCAAAAATTGAGTCGTTCACAATTGACTTTGACCTAGACTACTTGGTTAAGATCAATTAGGAAACGGAAATATGATTCAAAAGCATTAGAAAACTTCTACGCTATTCAGAAATATGAGTACATGATGTTTGTGGCGGTTGTTCTTAGTATTGTCCGTGATACCTTCGTATTGTTCTTGCAGGCGAGCCACATAGAGCCACATGAAATATTGGGCAAAAAAAGTGACTTTTCAGGGTACGAAATAAAAGGGGAAGTGGAACGGACCATCGCTAGGCAAATAGCAGGACAACATCATTTCAAACATCGTGTCACAAATGAATCAAGATGATAGTGATGCTGTGCTTGACATAACATCTAATCGGAGGTAGAATCATTGCAATTGACTACCAAGCAAATCGCAAAGTTGCGAGACAAAAATATGCCAAGATTCTAAATTTGGCGCGAGGTTCACGTGGTCGAAGAGTTGTGTCAACGTTCTTTTGCGGGCCGTTTCAATGCATCGAAGCCTCACAGCTTAATCTGATGTTTTGTATCAATCAATTCATATGTATAGATAAAACTTCTGCATCTTACCGTTATTGACATGCCACAACTTCTCAAAAAGTCAATCCAATATGTCGAGCTCAAGCTGTCCATAATCTAAATCGGAATACTGCCGAAGAATCCATATGTAAGATATCGGTAACTTGCAGAGCCGGTAGGACGAGTATATCAACGGTACGCATCGGATTCGGAACACTTTCCTCTCTCTACCTTGACTTGGAAAAAAAGAGGCAACCCTGACCTGGATGAGACCCGAGTTTCCCATTTTGTCTTCGTAAAGTGTGGATTCATACCTCGTGAAAATAAATTTTACGTTAACCGGCGTGCGTCGGCTCCAAAAAATGCACGCTGTAATACTGCAAGTTCCCCTATGATGACTTCTTTCCAAAACTTTGCCCAATGACCGGAGCTAAATGTACCTACCCACTTAAGTATCCATAACTAGGCATCGCACTTTTTTCTTCTTCGCCCATCATATATTCCCTTCCATATTGCCCCTCTAATAACTAGGAAGATCTAAGCTGGCTTGCCAGCTGCGCCGAGGCTTTCTATGAGATTTTTGATGAAGAGACTGGGATATTTAGAGTATGTATGTGAAGGCGAAGGGTAAGCTACCTTTTGATGTCACTGTTTTTGGGAGTGACGTTGTGAGATGTATGATACGTTTAGGGCCAGAGATAAGCTATGCATGAAGGCAGCCGCAGGACAAATAGTTAAACTCAAGTCTGCGGTCTTAGTGGCCCAAATGCTCTTTTAACATTGAACTCTTTAAACGTGGGACGGTTTTCTTGGTATACAATTGATTTCATGTCTATGTTCCGTGCAATTTTCATCTGTTTATCAAATTGATAATTGGAGATTTATATCCTGATCATTGAGAAGCGAAGCATTGGAGATCTTGATATATATATATGTTGGTATCAACTTGGTTGATAAGTGTAAAGTACTTTAGTCTATAGTGGTGTAATTGTTCTTATCCATTTACTATGTAAAGCTATGTACATTTATAGATAGATTAGAAGCTAGCGCCTGCGCTAGTCAATACAGCTCCCTCTGTATGATCACATGATCGATATCCCGACAATAGGTATATAAACCTTCTTGAAAGTCGTGTAGAGAACCGAAAATAACGCGAGTGTAAGCAAAGAAGGAGCTCAAAGCTGCATCGATTAAAAGTTTAAACAAATCACAATCAGAATGAGAAACAAAAAAAGAAACGTTTTTTGATCAGCATAATTAGGATTTAAATAATGAGCGTGCTCAGCATCTATGAAAGGACTTTATGTGTATAAGGAAAGTATAAGTCAATTCATCATCACAATATCTATAGGACCACTCGCTCTTCCAGCTCTAGAGAAGAAATCGCAGATCTCATTCTCTATCGCTAGCAAGAGTCCACCACAGTACAAAAGAGATTTCTAACACAAAGGGAATTCCGAGCCATTCATCAACCAATAATAACCATTAATCTTATATCTTGTTCCATATCCATACCATTTCGGGTGCATTACCCACTATCAACCATCGCTAGCATACTTAAGATGCTTATTCGGATTCGGTAGCGAGAGCACGGGCAAAGCGGCGCTTGCTGAGGTTGTACTCAATCGCACGCTTCTTGGCACCAGCGGATTGGGTGAAAGCAACGGATCCACCGAAAGGACCAGCGAGAGCGCTGTTCTGGACCTTGGCAACACAGACGTTGGAGGCGCCACCGACAGAGCCGGAGCAAGTCATACCAGCTGGCATTTGAACAGCCATTTGGAAATCGGTAGTTTGAGCGGCGGAAAGACCACCGATACCGATACCTGGAACGTTCTGGGTAACTGCAGCCTTCTTGAAAGCAGCTGGGTCAGTTCCACCGGAAGTGGCGTCGACCATTGCAGTCAATGGTCCGGCACCATCTTGGTTGACTTGATGGAAGGTCATCTTGACAGTTCCGTCATCAGCGCAGGTTGGCATGCCAGATGCGGCACCGGCACCCATAGCGGCCTTGACACCGGTCTCTGAAGTACCTTTTGGAGTCTTGGCACCACCATCAGCGGCGCGGACAACGAGGGAGCGTCGGTGCATGCTGGCAGCGTGAATTTCACGAGCTGCAACAGCGGCGGTGCTGTTGGCGTCGCCTCCCATGAACATGGAGATCATCTTGGCAGCACTGACTGGACCAGTAGCAGTGCGACCAAGAGCAGAAGCCTTGGAAGTACCCATCTCGTTAGCTCTGAGAATGGAGGTATCAGCCTCAGAACCGCAACCTGGGGTTGGGCAATCACGAGGAGTTCCATCGGCGACTAGATAGATATGTTAATGGGATGAAGCTAAGAAAGAAGAAGACGCTATGAGCAAGAGATGGGAAAGCTTACCAGAGAGAGCTGGCATGTTAACACCGTTGGCACCCTGGACTTCAGTGACGACACCGTGGGCGAGGACGTTGGTGGCAGCGAAGGCCAAAAGAAGGATTGATGAAGTATATTGCATTTTGAAAGTAGTTGGTTGGTTGGTTGGTTGGTTGGTTGGTTATAAAGTTGAAGAACTTGGAAATTATTAAATGATAGTTTGTGAAATTAAATATAAAGCGACCGGCGCAAGATGGAAAGATTGTAAGATATTGTGAAGTGAAGAAAAGATGCTGAAGATGCTGATGATGAAAAAAAATATATTCCACTGGGAGAATGGACGTTCTTTATACAAAATTCCACTACTGCCAGAAGTCAAAAAGCTTGGTTGAATGAAAAGACCGGATGCCGAGCAAGGAACTGCATTGGTGTGCTTGGCCATATTCTCTCCATAAACGTTTCAAAAACATACAACTAACCAAGAGGTTTGGTGATACTGCTCCGAGACGTCAAAGATCCGACCACGATTTGTTGCTGCAGTCATGACTTGGTAAGGAGCTGTGTTCTTTGGGCCTCGATCTGCGATTTTTCCACACAGTGCAATTCAGGCTAAGGGCGGAAGCCTTTTCGAGAGACCCAAAATTTTGAAGAATAACCAATGACAAAACACGATGTTTCTTGGTCGATCATGCAATACTGGGGTGTGATATTACCCGGGGACGATCTCGAATCTCATGGAGATGAGCCTCTCGGATCTTTCATCTTTGCTCCTCCAACCCCTAAGGCTGATGCTTTGAGTGTTTGGACTTTGCTCCTTCCTAGAACCAAATGACCAACATCGGCATTCCGAAGTGGCGATTGGCTTCTTGCCTGTTTCGAGTAGGTATGGTCACAGAAGTTAAGCTTGTTTCGACATCACAGTCAGCTCCCGGGATCTCCATAAACACCGACAATGAAAACCAGCCTCAAAATCGCAGCCATAGCCTCAAAGGTCTTAGCTGCCGCAGATGCTCAAAATCTCCTGGAGGCCGTGCGGTTGTCTGGGAACATGCAACTTTAAAATTTGTGAATCTCCAATAACCGTGTGTTTCTTCACAGGGAACAAATATAGTGGGGAAACCTGTTCGCAGGCCTAGCCTAGACTGGAACTGTTGGCGATAAAATCCAAAGTTTTGGAAACACTCCTCTGTAGCAAATTTGAAATAAGCCACAATAGTTTGAACTTCAGCTACTTCACCATCGTAACTTCTTACAAGAACACTTATTCTGTGACGATATCGTCAATGTAGCCGCCAGCACTTGTGTACGAGAATGCTTTGTACATGGCACAGAGTACTTCCTCGTCCCAAGTTCCAACTGTCCAGTTTCAATGACTACTGTGCCTCAGACGACTTCGAACATCTCCGTTCATGCTTTACCAAACAACTTAGAGTTTCTTTTCGAATTCTTTGATTACGGCTGATATGATCTAAATCATTTTTGATGGCATTGATTGTAAACAAAGCAAACAATGTAAACAATGAAGTTTTGCTGAGATACAAAAAAATCGTCATACCGCATTTCTCTGGCGGTGTGGTGTTTCATTTCGAGGTTCCAGCCTCTACGAAACCTGAAAAGGAAATTAGAACGGAGCTGGAGTCTGTGGTATCATTAGCTCAGCACGTGACTCGTAATCTTCCACTATGACATTACCGGCACTTCACAATCGACTGCACTTCATACAGACCGTGATAAAAGGCAAAGGTCTGCATCAATATGACAAGACTCGCAATCTTTGATTCATTCCCACTTTGCTCGTGTTTGTCCAATGGTTCAAATCTTTTTCATCCGTCTTATACGACAGAACCAAATCCCATTGGCATTTTGAGATGGCTTGTTTTTTGCAACAACTTTCACACGAGCTTCCCTTCAAGGAATGAATCGGCATCCATACAGGACTTCCTCGAAGCCCCCCTCGTCATAGTATTACGCCTTCCATATTCCATGCTACCGCGCGTACGGCAGCAATCACGATTTCCTTTTGTATCTTACGTACGTATATCGACCACATCTGGATCCTTTGAGCAAGCACCAAACTCATTCATTCATGCCGAGAGGTTTGATGATTAGTCTGAGAGAGTGCGTATGCGAAGCAACTCGTATCCGTCTTGAAGAGATCATCAATGATTTAACAACATATTACTCCCTCAAGAGGATGCCTTTGTCACCATTTTTGCTATTCAAACGGCCACAGCCCAATATCATCAGAAGCCCAGAACTCTTTCGCAATTACCGCCATTGCATTTTTTGAAGACATTCGCATCTCCGCCTCGAGTAGCGCTTTGTCCAGCATCATGCTCCATGGACTACCCATGAATGGAGATAAATGCGATAGGTGTACCATACGAGATAGATCAAAATGCCTGACCATCCCAAGGGTCAGTATCGATTGCCCCGCTCTCCTAAGGAAATATTGCAACACATTCCTGCCGGGTATAGTTGAAATTCACAAGAAGATAATAGTTAGTTGGGGTTCTGACGGTAAGCTGTGAACGGGACTCCCGAAGTATAGCAATAAAGGATGATGAATACACTGATCCTTCTCAATCGGCACCTATTATCTGTATGATAGTAGCGGCTCTCATAATATTCGGTAATCAGCGAGACAAGTCGAAGGATTATTGTTCAAGGGGCAATATCACGTGACATAATTACTTCCGAATCCCGAAAAGGAATTAAGTCGCGGGATGGCTCGCTGGGGTGCAAATTACGATGAGATTGATGGCGAGTTCATGTTCTCCGGGATCATGAGGATCATATCCTAATGCTTACAATACTCCTCTACGAAATTTGGTAGCACGAAATACGTACGTGAATGAGGTACGAAGACGACGTGTATGAATCAGTTGATAGATTCCCGAGATGGCATGTTTCTTCAGCCGATGACGGTCCGATCCCACCGTGCCTAGCAGATCAATGATCTGTTTTTTACATGACACATGGATGGAAGCGACATATGCAGTATGCAGAGAGCCGCATGACATTACCGGCTGAACTCGTTCTTGTTCTGTCGATCTTTGCATAATCTAGAATTGAGGTTATCATGATGCGTAAACTTAAAGGTTTTTTTTAGAACATTCGAAGTAATCTCGGGTCAAGAGGTATTTACATTGATGGCGACATGCCGATCTAATAGGTCCCTTCATACAAACGTTTACTAAATGTTAGATATCTCGAAAGTAACCCAGAAAGGGCCAGAAAGACCTTAGCAAGTGATTAACCATTGGTAGCGATCTTGGCGTATCTGAGCCGGTTTGAAGGTCGTATTTTCTCCAAATCTATGGTTGCATTATCGCAGCCGCGTTTCCCTGTTGAAGTTCGTTTGTTAATACCAACCCCTTCATCTATCCATTCGCGTATTTCATGCCAACCATCAATGCCGTCCACAACTCATCTACCCAGATATACGGACCATGCTGTTACTTTGAAAGCCGCCTCATCGGACGACTTTGATGGCTATGGCTGATTGAAACTTTTCAGAGAACATTAAATCCCGCCTTTCCACTTTTTAGTTACAAGGAAATTCCCTACCGCATCATTCACAAATGGTAAATCAACTTGGTATATCGGCTCCAAACTCGTAAAATACCAGAGCATTTATTAAGAAAAGTATCCGCTGTGCGTATTCAGCTGAAAGATACCCACAAGGTAATTATTTGGATCCAATCAGTGACCCCTAACTGCAATTATCCGAAGCGCTATCCGAAAGGCGTCGCAAAAATGAAGGATAGTGTCGACTACCGAAGCTGATGTGAGCTGAACTCGAAATCAATTTTGTTCCATTTTTCCATCTTCATCACAAATTGAATATTACGAGTAAGAGGATTATGACTAAGGATACCAGGTGTAGGTAGGAAGTAGAAAGTGTTTAATTTAGACAAAAACAATACTCACACGACCTGATTTTCTTTTACGCCGCCTAGGAATTCCCATGAGCGAGTATGGCTTTCGTATGCTGCGTAGAAGATGGAAAATTGTATTGGTTCCTAGATAAATAGATTCTTTGGACCTTGATCTATATCATCTATCTATCGATAATTGACGGGGTGACTGCAGAGCCATTACCACAAGCAAGCATGCATTGGATGGCATTCTACAGGGTCAAGAAGAACTTATTAAGAACGTAGATACTAGGTAGGGCTTGGCATGGGTCTCTCAGAAGGCCTACTTACCAACTGCGGATATTCACCAAGACAACCTCTCTACCTTCACATCTTAATGCATTACCTGCTATATTACATGCAGGCAGACATTCACCGGTCAACAGAATCACAATCCCATAAACATCACCAACTTTCCGATTGTTGGTTCTAACGCCGAGCTTACATTTGTACGTACAATAACCCTATGGTGCAACATAACATTACCAGCCCAGCAAATTTGCAATCCAGCGACCGCCGTCTCATCCACCCATCTCATCCCACCATCGACATGAGATTGGTGCGAAATACGGCGGCACAACCAGCCGCGTTTGTTGACGTTTAATTCCTCATCTGATTCGCACTTCTCTTAGGATGATGAACAAATGAATGGTATGCTATGCGCTGCGATAATACAGCGGCACATCAGGTAGGCGTAGAATGGTACCTATGTACCAGTAAAGTATCAAGCCATGTGCTTCCCAGTGCTCCAAGCCTATTTATTCCTACCAAGTACGATTCGTACGAAATCTGAGACCAGTAAATCTCCGAAAATAGCCAGATTTTGCCAGTTTGGTACATTGTGACGCTCAACCGTGAGATGAGGAGAGCTGTATCAACTCCTGACTTTACCATAATCAGAAAGTCTCGCGATAGAAATGTTGGAACACTAAGCGGGCGATCGCTCCACGGGATTCGTGAAGGGATTCGAAGGAAATCTAGCCTTGTAGCCAGTATGTACAGTAGCACCTCCGTGCAGCCTTACGAGTGGAACCCCCTTCCTACCACTCTTTGGCTAACTGGGCAGGCCTCTCCGCGTGACTTTTCTGGCGGTGATTGATGGAGAGGTCCTGGTCAGAAGGTTGGAAAGGTGGAGATACAGAGTAGGTGCAAAGTGATGGATAGATATCTTTCTCAGCAAGATATCTGGAGATATGTTCCCCGTATGTAGAGCAATCATTGGGATTCTGCGGTCAATGGAATATGTAGAACCCATGCCTGACCCTATACAAAAGCAGAACAGGAAGAAGAAAACAATAAAAGAAAAACATGGGAACTACAACGTGGTAACAAGCTAATCTACAAAGCATCTAGTAACGACAGCCAAAACCTGCACTCTCCCCAAATTTCTTACCCAGTTGGGCTGAAGCAAGACCTTCTGTATGTACAATACTAGGATTATAGTGGGGTGTTTTGCATAACCCGGAAACAGGGTTGGAGGTCTCGACATATCCTTTAAGCCTGACAAGGATTCTCTAAAAGTATTCCACCAAGAAGCTCCATTCATACGCCCCCCCATCTAATCTGGGCTTGTATCGCATTGCCTCCTCACCATTGGTATACTAAAACCAAAGAGGGCAAAAAGGAAATATCTCACGAGTGCCTTGGACTTACTTGCATGTCCCTGACAGTCTCTTCCACATGGATGCCAATGGTTTTACCTTACATACATTTTGCGATGCTCCTACATGCGAGTAAGATCATTTGCTGACAGCAACTTCGGTTTGTTTTTGTTTTATTGTCCTCGATTCTGGTAAGTAACCTTAGCGAAGAATCTTCTAATCCATTATTCCATTTTGAGGTACCCGGTTCCAATCTCTACTTAAGCCTCCATCTTCCCAACTGTATTTGTCCAAATGCATACTTCATCTACTTCATTATATATATATACAGTTATCTAACACCCCCATCTTCACCTCCTCTCATCCATTACTCTCTCAGCCTCCAATCTTTTGTCAATACCCCGACACCAGAGAGACAACTTTACAAGAGAGATCACGAGACTCATCTCACCATCCATCCATCATGCCCGTCGTATCTGAACCCATCACGGGATTAACTCGCACACATGCATATGGCTTCTTCTCCAAAATACCTACTCCCTACCTGTTCCTCAGCGGAATCGTTTTTCTTTGCATCACAATCTTCATACGGAGGAAACGCTGTCCTACAACAAAAGTACAATACCATTTCCCACCAAGTCGTCCTTCTACCCCTCTCCTCGAAAAGTCCGATATGAATATCTTTTCATACAGGGATGAAACCCCAAAATTGGATACCGACAACCTCGCTCTCTCAAGAACCTCCTCGTCTTCTTTCGATTTCACTACCTCCCCCTCCTCAATCTCCAGCTCTCCAAAAACATTTTCTCGTCCCCCGCCACCACCTCCCTTCACGCCACCCTCGCCCCTCGAACCTCTCCCCTACTTTCCCATCCACGGAGGTGGAAGCGGCTCCGCTCCCCCCACCGAAATTCCCCCCCGTCGTCGCTCCTACACCAAGCCTCCCAACCCCCTCACCAACACCCCTGTCGTAAACGGCGAGATAATTTCCGGCGATGGCTGGCGTCGCCACACGCGCGTGTTTGGGGGCGGAGTATGTGAGGCATGTGCCGAGAGCGAGAGGAGAATGAGCGCGTGACTATATGAGCGGGGCTCGAATAATAGTAATCTGAAGATTTCGAAAGGGAATGGAGAGATAATCAAGGGATCCTGGGAGCCTGTTACTATTGGTGGGTTTGAGAATGGAAGGGCGATGGTTTTGGAAGAGGAAGAGGAGAATGGTGGCGAGCGAGAGATGAAGTGGATGAAAGAATGAGAAGATAGAGGCGGAGTTGCAGTTATGGGACTGGATTGTTCATTGATGTGAAAAGAGCGGAGACTTCAGGATTCATACGCAGATGCGGGGATCATGCAGCTGCACGACAGGTGAACGGAGCGACTTCACGTGATTTGTGAAATCAATGGGATGAAATTCTCATGACAGAGCCATCAAAAAGAGAGTGGGAAGAAAAAAAGACATGAAAAAGGTAGGAAATCGTGGAAATCAAGATAAAGGATTCGAAATGGATAGTTGTGTGCGTTTATCGTCCATCATCTCCTAGGTATTCACAGGCGTTAATTGATAGGTCACCTGCGAAGGAGGTTTGCTTTGGATTTTCTTGGTTCTGCTATGGAAGGAAGGATGGATGAATGAATGAAGTTATTTACTATATCACTAAAATACGTTGTTGGCGAAACCAGCTTTGCCGCTTAGATAATTTTGTACTGTGGATGGATAAGGAATTATGAGGTTAATGAATGCAAGTTTTCTTTCGCCACCTGGTATTCAATGTATAGAAAGATGTGTGTGTGTCGAGAGTGATGGCAGATCTAGAAGTACTTCATATGTGTGTATTATTTATTACGTTGGTAACTTTAAAGTAAGATGAATTCATAAACATTATCCGTCAATCTTAAAATGTTGATATGCGCCGATCTAACATCATAACTTATGCTTCTTATTATCTAATCTACTTGTACAACCCTTCATTCAAGGCTTTGTGTTATAAATGCCCTCCTCCCCTGTTCAACGCCACAAGATTTGCACAAATATTCACCTCCTTAGTGATACACATTCCCGTCATATTATCCAATAAATAAAACGCTATGTAAGAAGTATACTGTAGTAATAAGTAGCACAAAAAACCACGCCATGCTGATGAAAACATGCAAGTAATCTCAAAGTCCAAAATACAAGGTATCTGAATCTTACTCGATAGCACTCTCAGATACTATCCCATTTGAGCCAATATTTGCTACACTTGAATTTCTTTGCATAGCTTCTTGGCTTTCTTTGAATTTCTGCCAACCTTCAGGATCATTCTCAATGAGTCTCTGTCGAAGAATGCTAGCTTCGTTGTTCAGCTCGGCTATCACAGCGTCTGGGCCTAGGGTCTCTAGTTTGTTTCTGATGTCTTCGCCATGGAGGTCTTCAACCATGGACCTTAAAAATTGTAGATGTGCTGGTTGAATTTCGTGCCCCGTAGTTCCATGTAATTTGTCCTCGCCTTCTGGTTTAATAAGATTACGACGAATTTTCTGACCAAAACGATGCATCCTGCCTTCTTCCTGTGAAAGTGCTTTAGAGGCCAATGAGACATCGGAGTTGTGACGAGACAGAGTGGGGCGAATTCCACCCTCTTCGTGTGCTCCCTCTTCATCTGATGGTTGATTTTCAGCCAAGATTGGTTCGGGTTCAACATCTGATCCTTCGTAATCAGTTTGAAGTGGATATACATTATCAGTCATAGTTGTCCGCTCCGTGCCGGGTAATGATGGCGACAAGCGGGTCTCGGGAAATTCGTCTTCAAATCTTTTGATCATGTTTTGTAATGTATGATCAAGGAATAGTAATCGGTCTAAATTTATCAGTTGAGTCAAGGTACATTTGCAAAACAATGGATAATTCTTACTGTAATTGTGATGATCACTGGCCTTCGACTCCTTGACTAGAGCAGGTTGTAATCTAGCCCGAATCTTCCTGGCACTTCCCAATAGATTCTTTGACATATCCTTGGCTTTGCCACCTTTCACAGGTCTGTTCGGGGTGGCCGAGCTGCTGCTTGGCCTAGATAATTCGGAGATAGCTTGATCCATTGATGGCCTCCTAGAGTCATTGCCTTTGTTTCGCAAACATATACCTAAAGCTTTAACCACACCTGTCCCACCAATCACATAATCTTCATCGGGAGCTGGATCATCATCATCATGATTCTCTTGGACTCCTTCCATGTGCCCCACAATGTGTAACAATACTTCGGGAACTGCAACATCTTTTCCATTGGCAGCTGCATGGGGATCAGAGATTGCAGCAACAGCTTCACTGATTTCTGCAACTGGGCCACGTTCCATATTCCATAGACAATAAGCAACGACTTGCTTAGCCAAGGCTCTGACAATCTCGGACGAATCGTTTGATGGAACTTCAATATCGATACATACGATTGATTGAGAGACTCGTACCGCGGCCATCAATGAGGCATATAATGCACAAGCCTCTTCCTGACTTGCTTCATCTTTCGCATTTGCAAGAGCAGCTAGCTGAGTATTTTCCATAAGAGTCACATGCGCAAGACTGGGGCTCTCCGGTAAGATTTCTGCAAGGGCGATGGCTTGTTCCGGGGTCATGGATACATTAGTCAAATGTATTCGCTTGAGTTGAGGCAAACGTGGTAAGTATCTGTGATATGTCAGCCAATGATGTCCTCTATGGTCGTACTTGGAAATGTAATGAGAGTAAATTTAGCAAAGCTGAGAGAATAATCACTGAAGCCTTGCAGTGTAAGTTGCTGACATAAGTGAAGCAAACTACTGGTCGCGTTACGAGACCGTAAAAATGCCGCAGCTACATCCGACACGGTCTTCATATAATTAAATTGCCATTCAGAGCTTGATGACATCTAGCAATTTGCCTTGCTGAAGCGCTCAATCATTTCTCGGTACATGGGGCCGACGGGAAACCGTAGGGCTAGATGCAACAAGGATTGATATTGTGGATCACCATGTCCAATCGTGCAGGAATTACTAATCTCTGCATATAATATTGTCATGCGAACATAACGGGAAAATAATGAACATACCTGCGCAGGAGAGAAAGTGCACTGGGATTCGACTCGAAAAGATCATGGTTCTGCGATAAATCGATGAACTTGAAGTTCTTCAGCTTTGCCAGAGCTGGGAAAAGAGGCCACAGCGAATCCGGATTAAGGTTACAGTCTGCCAAGCTCAAGGCGTAGATTTTGTTGTCTTCGTCAAGAGCATTCGCAACGATCTCCATAGAATCTTTGAGATCATTACCAACAAGATCAAGGGCTTCGCACTTGCCAAATTTTATCCATCTAGCAACATGTTCCATCCCTACTGACGTGATTCCATTACCCGCGAGACCAAGTCTTCGTAAGCCCGATTTTATAATTCCATCAACTAACCCATCTAATTGCTCGCTGTTGATGCCACAATGGCCCAGGTTCAAAAGCTCGAATTCTGGACCAGCGAGTCGATCTCCAATAGCCTTAGATAATAAGCAAGAGACTTCGTTGCTCGTATGACTCGTGTTACTATCCGTTTTCTTTAGATGTCCAGAACCGGTCGTTGGTGTAGTAGTATCCTGGGGGAAAGGAATTCTTGACAAATCTAGAACCTTCAACGACCGGCTCATATTAATAAACAGAGAGATATGCCGCCAGCCATCTTTACCGATTTTATTGTTGTTTTTAAATACTAGCGATTCGATTATACCACCCTGAGGATATTGGCCCACTTTGCGAGTGTGAGATTTTCGGCCGTATGTTGGTAATTTGGCGGCCAAAAGACCAGCCAAAATCACACGAACACCTTCATCAGTAAGTCCACAATTCTCCATTATCAGTTCTTTCACGGGAACCACAGCTAAATAGTCTCCTAAAGTGACAAGGTCCGGTAATTGTAGCCAATAACCAGAGAGATCCAATTTCGCAACAAGACCAGGTATTGCAGCCGTTGCTACTGAGGCTGTGAGCTGCTCAACGATTCTCTTTAGTATTGGCGTTTCTCTTAATTGACAGCATCTTCTATAGATTCGAACAGGATCTGTAGTAGGCGAAGCATGGGTTTTTGGAGTGGCAGTGTTGGAAGTGGGTGAGAGTGAACTGTCACTCTCATCAATCTTCAACTCAACTGGGATTGTACCATTTGCCTCAGCAAGCCTTCGTTTCTTCTCCTTTCTTGCTTTACGCTCTTCCTCGCTGCGCTTCTTCTTCTCTTTCTTTTTGGTATTGTCTTTTTCCACCGGCGGAGATGATTCTGTAGCCTCTGGTGCATGTTCAGAGGTCTTTGGTTGAGCACTTCCGGTGCGCTTTTCATCAGGTTTGCTAACATTTGTTTTTGGAGTATCTTCTTGTTCCGCCTCGGGTACAGAATTTGTCGGATTCTTCAACGCGGCGCCTTCTCCCTTTTCTTTGGACCGCTTCATCTTTTCTTTATTTTTATTATCGATTTCATCGGACTCTTCATCGTCCATATAACGGGGACCACTGGCTATCTCAACATCCACGCAGAAGGCTACCCTTCTTAGCTTTGACTGTTCAAGCCCAGATATGGGACACCTTTCCCGGTGATGATCGACGTTCAGAACCTTTCTTTCGCACAATCCATTGTGGCCTTTGGCTGATCCAGACAATTGCCCACCCGAAGATGACAGCCTCCGTAAGGCACTCTGTAAGAAGCTGGGTCCACTCCGCGGAGGAGCTGGAACGTAAGGTGCATCGCCATCATCCTTCACCCCGTGTACTAGCACCGCGTTTTTTGGCGCACTTGGTCCCGCAGGTCTCTGCACTGGAGGTTCTATAGGGGAAGCTGCCGGTGAAGTACCAGGAGATGTGCTCGGATGGCTGGAAGGTGAGCCCGAGAACTTTGAGGATATGCTCGATAACCAAGAGTTTCTGCGGGACATGTTGGGTGATGTAGATGCTTTAGGTGGTGTGCCATTTGTCGTCACTATCCTTTCCGAAGAGGTATTTCTAGATACACCTGGTCGATTTGGAATCGGCTGAGGCGTTGTTGCAATTTCGGGCTCGTTTTCATTCTTTGGAGGGGTAGAGCCATTCTGTGGAGGCGGACTTGATTTTCCTTGTGAACCAGACGCATTCGGAACCATACGAGGTCGTTTTGGGTCTGAAATGAGTAACTCATGTTAGTCGCACACATGTAGCTGGCAGATATTTCAATATATCTCAATTTTCATTTGAAATATTGCTTGAACCAACCTTTGCTGCTTGAGCTGTGTGTCATCCAACTCACGTCCACGCCAGTCATTTGTTCCATCATGTAAAGAAACCTTCAAGGTATGTTCTCCGGCTTGCGAATTGTCAGAAAGGGTCTCCTGGTTGTTATCGAAGAGATGTTTTTTCAAAAGTCTTCGCAATTATCGCAACCAAGATTTGTTATCGCTTGTTGATGTCTCGCAATTTGTCTCGTCGCTGATGTGAGCAGTTCCTATTGGTACAAATCCATGATCAAGTTAGTGCCACAAATGATTGTGACGGAACGGTGAATGAATTAATGTGTTGAGTAGTATGGGTATATCAGAATCAAATGCCACAAACCACCAAGTACACTATAAATTGCGTTGGCGATTTGCGATAGTGATCAGACACTCTCACACAATGAAGCAATGAAGTGGAGCGGTGGAGAATATCGTCATGTGTTGGATCTTGGGGGTCCTCGTCGGGGTTGGTGCAAGTGGATTTAAGTTCGGCACCCACCCAGTCTCGGTGATTCGATGTGATTCGATCAATCAGTGGCACGACAATTGATAATCCACAATCTTCTGAGCACTCAACAATGGGCAATGATGCGAAAGAGAACATAAAACAAGGTGTGCGGAAAGAGAATTCACTCTTGCGAAAAGTTTCAAGAGAACATGATGTGATGTGGAGGGGTGGGAGGTCATAATGATGATGAGGGGGGGTGATTGAAATCCTTATTGTGACATTTTTGACGAGGTTCCCGGCATTGTGCCCAAAGGAGTTCTGGAAAGTTCTGAGTAAGCACTTTAACCAGGGCGCGATTCAAACAGAGGGGCGAGAAGAAGATATACTCCGTATGCAGACAAGGTATCAAGTGACGAGTCAAAGGCAGGACTTTTTCGTCAACTTTGTTTGTGAAATACTAAAAATACATTGGTTCATCATTCATCAAGATATGTAAGTTCTAGAGTATCAAGGGAATATCATTTTTATCGCCTAGCTAGAAAACCCATATCCGAAAATTTAATTTGAAAATTTACTTCAATTCGGCAATCTTGGCCTTGACTCTCTCGCGCTTCTCGTCCTTGGTCAACTTGCGTCCCTTGAACTTCAAAGACTCTTGCTTATACTCGTCCTTGGATTTCTTCTCTCCCTCAGCCTTCTTGAATGGGTCCTCACGAATAGCCTTGTGGGCCTCTTGGTACAACTCCTCCAATCCATCGGCCTCTATTTCATCATCAATGTAACCTTGGAATTGGGACTTGTAACGCTCCTCATCGTCATCGGCGAGGGTCTCCATGTACTCAGCGACGTGTCCGCCGAAGATGTATTTGCGGAGAGTCTCGGCATCGAGCTCCTTGCTTTCCATGTCGTAACCTGGGAAACGGTTCTCGGAGTGAGGAACGAGGATACCACCATCGGAAGCACCCTTCATGGCACCGAAGATACGGGCACCAGTGGAAGTGCGGTGAAGACCAACATCAAGGAAAGCCTTGAATGGACGTCTCTCCTCATCACCAGCAGCCTCGGTGAGTTGGTACTCTCCATCAGCCTCCTCAACACCGGTGAAGTCCTTATCCATACCGAGCTTCTTCAAGACACGACGGGCGATGAGAAGACCAGTGCAGTATGCGGCAGCCCAGTTGGTAAGACCGTGCTCAATACCGTAGGCCTTGAGCTCGTGGGAGTATGCGGCGCAGAAAACCTTGTCACCAGTGATTTCGGAGGTAACGATTTGCATGACGATATCACGGTTGGTGAATCGGACAACGAGACGGTATTTTGGCGCATTGTACTTGTTCTTGGCTTGGGTGATAAGACGCTTTCTGGCGTAGTAATCGGTCTTTCCGGAACGACGGCGCTTGTACTTAGTCTGGTAGCGACTGATTGATTGTTAGAGTGCGAAAATTGGACTGAGAAAGGGGAATTAAGCTCACCTATAGTACGCGGAGTTCTTGACCAGCTTGGTGAAAGGCTGTAAAAATTCCAAAAGTCAGCAACCTTCAATTTCTCGAAGCATTTTGCTATTTGACTTTTCAAGGATTCAAGGATCTTTGGGCTTTAAATGCCATGATCGCAGATATACTGCAATCATAAGTATTTCGATTTTAACTTACCATCTTGTTCGATTGACCGCACTACTGGATTATGAATTGTCGTTGAAGGTGGAAAAAATCAGAAGGAGAATTTTCAAAACATATTCAATTCTTCAATTTCGAAATTAGTGGGTTCGCTTAAGTGTGCGGATGGTGGGGGACGAAGTCTGTCACGTGGTTATACTTGACCCCCTCCGCATTATCTTTCCGGGGAATGCTGAAGTCAACTCTTTACCTCTTGCAATTGGGATACGATGCAATTACGAAATTGAATCATTCTATCCATTCTTTAGTACTACATCAATGTCGAAAAGTCAGTATGTTCTGTGTGTGGACTTGTGGCTACGAGCCCAGTTTTCTTTGAACTCCGTCAATGTAGTTCTGAGGGTTTCCATGTATTGGTATATCATTAAAGAGAACCAATGAAGACATCACAGAATGCAGACAATGAAATTATTGTCATGGAGGTTGTTTTTCCATGGGCTTAATACGACATACAGGATTTGTTATGGCAGCTCACTGATCAAGACAAAATGATTGTTGCATGTCTGATTCTGAAAAGTTTCAGAAACCACATACTTATTATTATTAGCCTTTGAAAATCTTTGCATTGATACTGAATTCTGCAAAGGTTTGTAAACTGCTCTGTTGGAATCTATTTTGAACTCGAACCCTTTTTTCTCTACTGCAGTTTTGGGTTCTATTGGAACTCAACCACATCCATCATTTACTTCTCCATCTCCTTTCATTCTTGTCTGAACCTCCTCTTGGAAACCTATGCGTGTTGTATCAATCGGATTACCATCAGTAAGTATGTGTAATCCTCTCATTTATCCGTTTGATCGGTTAATCTCGCAGAATAAATGAATCCAGAAAGGCAAGAGTAAGTTACTCTGTCCTCATCACTTTTGGTTCCGTCTTATCCCAGCACAAAGATAGTTAATTTACTTTCACTAATCTTTTACCAGTGAAGAGAATTCCTTGTACTTTTCATATTGGACTGTACAAGCAGTTGCTAATTATGGACATGCGAGTCCGTTCAATCTATAGTGACTTCCCGTTCGTTCTAACATTTGAGTTGGTCCTGAGAAGAGAAATCGCGGTGCGCGGTGCGAAAAGTAAGCCCAAGTCTCTAGAGTGGACTGGTATGAATCGTTTGCGCATTGAGACGCAAGAGTAAAGAAGAGACTTATTAGAGATGAAAGGACTCTGTGTATGAAACTAACTCTCCACGGAAAAAGCCGACCAAAACCTTCCTTTAAAGGAAAGTTCACTCCTGGAGTCCTCCCAAAGTCACTCCCTCTATCTAAATACGAACGCACTCCGGGGCAAGTAATCAAGAACGAACTCGATACCTCCATGAATGATAATGAAACTTTGATTCCAACCAAATTTCCCATCTTGCCACAACCTCCTACCGTTGTTGGGCATACCAATGGGGTTCACCAAAATTCTCATAGCCCAACTTCAGCAAACAATATGCTGAATACTCACTCGCAGTCGAAAGAAGTGACTATTGTCTTGGTTATGAATTGTCTTGAATCCCAACTCTTCTTCCAACAATCTGAGTTGCAAAATCCTAGACACCACAATATCTAAAGGAGCTTGCCCAAAGTACGGAGGAAGTCATTAGCGGATCGGAATGACATAAAAATCGAGTTTCTCATATTAGGCATGCGAGTCTTGGGATGTAAGAAAGACGAGAGTATTGGAATTGATCATAGGCTCAAAACATTATACACTACGGATGAAGACAACACGCATAATAAGATGGCTCTTTCCCAACCCTCTCCCCCAGAAAACGTCGATTTATGATGGATATATGAAATACGACGAAGCAATTCCGTGAGAATTACTTGAGCTGTGATAATTTAAGATTCGATTTCTCTGTCATTTACAATAAATAATGTAATGCAATGCAGTAGAATCAATTGCAGTGACAATTACTCGAGTCGATCTTGTCGTCGCAGACCACTCCCACGTGATCACGAGAGAGACGAGTGCGAACCCATGCTCGGTGTACCCCTGCAATCTCGATTTGTTTGTTTACATGACAACACAGAAGGTTCATGCGACGAAGAACTTTAAACCCATTTATTTCGACATTAGTTGGCCCATGAATGCCTCGAATACATCTTCTAGTATTTCTCAAAGCTCGTACTTGATAATTGTAATTCGAGCCAGCAAACATGGACGCAGATAATCTGCGCACTGCGTCCCTATACATAAACAACCAGCTACTTTCTCGCGGGCTTTTACGAAATGGGCAAACAATTGACTTTGCGCGCCCGCATAAATCAGAAGAGGGACTAGATGTTACCATGGGGAAGATAATGAGTGTGGTGAATGATTTGATTTTGAGGAGAGATGTAAGTATCCCAGGCGCAATTCAACACCGAGTTATTAGATGGAAAAGTTAAATTGATGAAAAATTAACAGCGCGATTCTCAACAACGGGAAAACCTCTCGCAGACAATTCGAGCTTTGCGCGCTGATGCTTTACGGTCTACAACTGATATGGAGAGACTCGCGACAAAAAACACAGAGTTGCAACGGAAAGTTGGGATAGCGGATGCGGCAGAACGAGCTTTGAAAACACAATTAAGGAGTGCCGAGCAGGCAGTCAAGGGATTGAAGGAGGATATGGCGAGAATGAAGGTCCTGGTAGGGCAGACAAGGGCACAGTGTGCGAACGAGGTCAGAAAGAAGGAAAGGATTATTGAGGGAATGAAGAAACATGTCGGTGAAGGTGGAAGAGCGAGGGGCAGTGGGAAAGCCGTGGGTGTTGCAACTATCAACGTAATCGCTGGAGTTGGGGGTGATAATGGGAGTGGGGCAGGAATGGGTACGGAAGATGAGGGGTATGATTTAAGAATGGAGACGAATGAGTTTTTGACAGAATTAGCCAGAGGGCTCAGTGATGAGAACGAATCTTTAGGAGGGCTGGTGAGAAGGACCATCGAGACATTAAGGACGGTTTCCGGTTGTGAGAAAGAGGAGGAACAAGAAGGAGGAATGGTCGTACAAATGGAGGGTTCCTATGAGCATCTTGCTTCCGAGATGGAATTTGTAATTGAACATCTACGGACAATCCTGACAAACCCATCATTCGTCTCACTAGAAGAAGTGGAGGTCAGAGAGGAAGAGATCATAAGGTTACGAGAAGGGTGGGAAAAGATGGAGTCTAGATGGAAGGATGCTGTCCATATGATGGATGGATGGCGTCACCGAATGGCTAGAAGTGGCCAAACTGTCAATATTGAGGAATTGAAGATGGGATTAAGCTTGAGTCCTTTCAAACCTACAGCAGACCCCAACTACGAGATCCTTCAATTATCGATGGTGCAGGAGGAGGATGAGGATGAATATGAGGATGAAGGCGATACACAAGCAGATATTGATGCCTTGGATGATTCGGGCATCGATGGTCGTGCGGAGCCCGAATTTGATGAGGAAGAATTGAGTGACGCTGATTCTAGCATTTTTGAAGAAGAACCCGAAGAAACAAGGGGAGAGGAGATTGAAGCCGAGGCAGACGAAGAAGCGGAAGAGGAAGATGAAGAGGAAGAGGAAGAGGAAGAGGAAGAGGAAGAGGAAGAGGAAGATTATGATGAGGTTACCGAAGATCAACAAGAACAACAACAACAACAACAATTAGCAGATATCACATTCGATACAGTATCATCTCTACCCGGGACGCCACCTCAGATGTCTCCCCTGCGCGAAACTACCAATGGTAACCGAGGTAGCCCCGAAAGGCCAGGCTCAAAGGGATTTACCACTATTATCGAAGAGAATACTTGGGATCTTTTACAACTCGAGCAGTCTTCATCTCATCCCAAATATATGTCAACCCCAACACCTAAGCCTCTTCCCAGGAAAGAAAAGAAGGAGGAAATAACAACAGCACAGCTCTCCGTTCCACACACCAACGAAAATCCCCTCCCCAAAACTCCAATTCCGACGCTCTCCGCCCACTCCTCAACCAGATCCTCAACTAGATCCTCGGTTGTACGAGAGACCAGAGCCTCGGCTGCGAGAGCAGCTTCAGCTAAAAAGCCTGTTTATGCAACGCCCAAACCAAAACCCACTCCAAAAGTTCAACTTCAACCCATTACATCCGCAAGTCGCTTACCTCGGCCACCCAATATACCACCTCAACAAAGTCCTCTTACTATGGCTAGTATTGCCGCTAAACTAGCCGCATCTGAACGTGAAGCAGATGCCGCAAGAGTTAAAGCTAAGTTGAAAGCTGCCAAATTGGCACGCAATGCTGCTGCTACCACTACCACTAGCACAATTGCCCCACGATCTAAAAGTCCAACTAAGAAAAGAGAACCGGCAGCTTCAAAACTCCCACCTCCGCCATCTTCGCCTATTAAAGAGGAGCCGGTCAAAAATGGCGGCAGCAGTAACGCAGCTACGAAAAGCCCGGAAAAAGATTTGAGTGCTGTGTCTAGTAGGAAAAGAAAAGTGAGGGCAAGTAGGGATAGAGAACATGGAAGAGCGGCGAGAAGAAGAAGTACTTTAAGCCCTTGGGAATTGGAGAGTTTAATTTCAGGTGGAATAGGATCGCCGAGAAAGGAGGAATGATGTGCATGAAGATGCATAGTGAGGCGTTACGGATTCGAGCTTTTATTATTCCCAATTTATGAAGTTATGAAGGTGGGTTCACTGTATAGAGATATTTTCCTGGTATTCTGTTTTATAGTACCAATTTTTGATGTTATATCTGTACGTATGCGTGCATTGGTGGCGCTTTGAATACCCGATTTGCTCTGATTACTTGTTCATTTGCCTTGCTTCACAGCATTGCGACGTTGCATATATCTATATACCTCTAAATCTCTTACATGTTCTTAGTCGTATTCATCCCTGTCTGCTTCCTGATCGAGAATATTCTACAACTTGACATCTCTTGCTTTCCCCTTCATCGCCAATCCAATTGGTACTTTCGGATGATCCCCACTCAATTCAAGCCCAGTGATATTCTCTAATTCCTCCACCGCCTCATACGCACGACCTAAGTTTACTTTTAGAGTACGAAATCCGGCTGTCTTGGCAGCTTTGAGGTTCTCGCCTATATCGTCCAGGAAGAGTATATCTGACGGGGAGAGGGGAGGAGAATTGGGAAATTTAGAAGAGTAGTGTTCACGCAAAGTACGGAGTGTCAGTGCGTAGATTTCTGGGGATGGTTTGCGCATGTGCACGTGTGCGGAGGATACAAATACATCGAAGATTTCGGGGATGAAGGAATGGGATTTGGAATATGGATGTGAAGGGGGGAAGATGACCGTATTGGAGAGACCAGCTAGGGTGTATTTCTTGGAGGCCTTGAGCTTTTGGAGACAGGGATACATCCTTAGGTTACGCATTAGTATTATGGTTTTAGCAATTAGGGGTTGAAAAAGAGGAAATACCAAGGATCAAGTTCCCGCGAATTGTCCATCATGGACCAGAAGAGGGATTCACCGTCAATTTGAGGTATGGGCGGGATAGTGGATGGGAGAGAATGTTTTTCTCGTACGGAGTTGTAAAAACTGGTCCAGAATAAAGGGTTGTGGAGGTCGGATGTGAATCCGGCGAAGAAGGTGGGATTTAGCTCTAGCTCGCCTCGTTCTAGACGGTGCCTGGCTGCCGTATTAGTAAATGAATTTTGGGTATATAGTTTGGTTATGTAGATTGCTTACCAGAATCCATTTGGCTTGTTTTTTGAGAGGGCATAGTTCACCCAGCCCGGAGGTATGTTGTTGGATATCTCGAAATCAAGGATTGCTTGCATAGGAGATAGAACCTGCGAGGAGTTAGATATTGTGTAAGGTTAGAACTCAAAACGAGTAGAACATATATGTATGATTGAAAACGGGGAATCTCGACTAGAGACGCGTCGCCATCTCACCCAATGCACCTTCAGCTCGTGGTGTATGTGGTCTTCTTCTTTTTTTTAGTATATCATACTTCCAGAGGACACGAGAGAAGCTTCTCATCGCCTCTCTTTCGGGGAGATGCCATCATACGAACAGACATTAAAACCCTCTCATGAATTTCCATTTCGCAATTCTGAGTTGATACTTCAAAAGTTCAGGTGCAGCACAGCCATAACACATAAAGGAATGATTACTAACGCAGACGCCCCCAACGTCGAACAAAATCACTCTTGGTTGGTTTTCTGAAGTCATTATGGTCTCGATACTCTCTAAAACAAAATCTATAGGAAAATCTTCTTGTGACATTTGGAAGGGAGATGTTCTGGTGATGTACTGGAACATGGAACTCTATCATGGACCTCGGCATCCGGGGTAACCTATCTAATAATATCTAATCGCCGATGCCGAAGAATACCCGTGAATCCAGGTATCAATTCGCGTCCATCAAAGCTCAAGGCGCGACATTCATGACCATTAATACTTTCTACGGACTTTCTATCGACAACTACATAATTTTCCATTCATAAGTCAAGTTAGATAGGGAAAATGCCTCCTGCTTATGATGAAGAGGAAGGAATGGGACCTCTTGAAAAAGGTCGGCATCGATACCAGAAGAAGAACTACCAGGGCGCATTAGCAGCATTCGCAGAGGTAGGTCTCGTTGGCACGTGCCAGTCGTCTAGAACAATATCAGTATTGGTTACTGACTTTATATCACAGGCAGTGAAAATCAGTACTGGCTATCTATTGCTCACTGCTTTGGATCATCGCAGTGCTACATATGAGAAGTTGGGTCAATTACAACTGGCTCTTAAAGATGCGAAGGAAATGCTTGAACTGAAACCAGAACTATCTAAAGCGAGTACTTCTTACCTCGGGAATCGCTGCGTCAAAAGTACTGATTGAATCTCTAGGGATATCTCCGATGCGGGAAAGTTTTACAACTCAAAGGAGAGCGTCAACTGGCCTTGAAAATCTACGAGCGTGGCCTCAGAAAGGTCAAAGTCGACACTGACAAAGATCGGTTAGTAAGTTTTACCATTCTTGATAGAATTTTATTAGTATGTTAACATGTTGACTCAAGATCCTCCAAGCAATGTTCAATAAGTTACAAAAGTCGCTAGCTCCTAGTAAAACTCTAGATCCCCTCTCATACCTACCCTTTGAATTGGCAGAAATGATAGCCCAGCAGCTCAGTATACGAGACCGAATGTATGCAAAGAAGACCTTCTTTATTGATACTTGCTAACCACAAGAAGGATTTGTTTGGGTGTGAGCAAGTCATGGAAGCGAGTATTGGAATCTTCTCATAAGCTCTGGACCACCTTCGACACTACCAGTAGTAGAAGAAGTCTCCCTCAAAAATCTTTGAGGGCATATCTGAAAAGATCAAATTACACCGTCGATGAAGCTGATATTAGATACGATACTATCGATGCCGCGAAATTGCAGTATCTCATCAGAACGTGTACGAAGTTGCGACGCCTTACAATGCGCAACATAAATAATGCTGTGATCGGAGAGACCTTAACTTCAGCACTTCCCCTGGCAAAGTCATTGCAATATTTGAATTTGCAGATGTTTCAAATCTCTTTTCAGTCCGTTCTCGAATCATTACGGCATGTGCAAGCAACTATTGTAGAGGCAGTGTTTTTTGGAGTTCATCATACTCCCCGAGATGCTGGTTGTATCTGGCCGAAGTTAGAAAAATTGCGCAACTTGGATGTGTGCAATGGATTTCTTGGTAGTATGATATTATTGGTAATAATACTAAATCAATTTCTTTCATGGAATGATTCTAATACTTCCTACAGGGCAATTTTATCGAATCAATTCCTAATGTTCAAAAATTATCGTTAACAGGATTTGACTTGCAAAGTCTCTCTCCATTGGACTTGGATGGGCCCCTGAAGAGTCTGAATTCTATTTCACTCCAGTCGTGTGATTTGAGAACGGTTCCATTGCTCCCTTCAAGGCTCAAAGTTCTTCGTCTTCATGACAACCTGCGGTTGTCAAATCAAAAAGACAACATTGTTGTTTTTCCCTTCTTGGAAACTCTCAACTGCTATAATACTGGACTCAGTGATGAATGGATTGTTTCCGTTCTCAAAAATGCCCCCAATCTCAAGCATCTAGACATTGGAAGTCGCCTGGTCGGAGGTTACACCACCGCCCACCAGAAGTTTCCTGTATGCGAAAAGGTCGTGGTATTGAATGTTAGCTATTTACAGTATGATGAAAAGGACTTCATACGTATGGTGGAAAAATGTCCAAATCTGGAAAAGCTAATTATCTGTGGTACAAAGATCACAGGTGTTGCGGTGAAGCATTTTGTTACCCAAGGTATTAAATTTCTCGACGTAAAGGACTGTGATAAAATCAGTCCGGACGCTATCGAATATGCTCGTGGGAGGGGTGTGGAAGTTAAATTCAACTTTACTGAACCCACAACCGCGCCAAATTACAGAGACCGAATGATAGCACTTTGAAGAGGGGTTGAGCTCGAACTGGGTCGGACAGTCTCGCACACTTCTACGTTGACGGAGGTAGAAGTTTGCAAGACAATTCATAAACAAAGTAAGGCTCCAACAGCTCGCTAGTTGTATATGCATACTACCTTTCTACACCATGTGAGCGAGATTACAATCTACTACCGCGATACAAGTCAATTGCTTTCGATCATATTAATCTCGAAGGTGTACGCATGCCTTGCTTTCTTATTGAAAAAGTCATATCCTCATTCTACAATCATCTCCCCCCCTATAAGCACACTATTCTCCCACCATGCACCTAACTTCCCTCATCCGCATATCGCATCGCGAATGTATACTATACACTATAATACAATTGTTCGTAGCTTAGCCTAGCTTCATCCGCCTCGATTTTCCAGTAGAGTTCTCTTTGAGGAAGTGTGAACGTGCTTGTTACCTCTCAGGACTTCGATCCCTACGTACCCTTTCTTTTCATAGTCTTTATTTCCCCACACTCTGGAGTGAGGAGTGCGGAGCAACACTCTTGAAGTTTCGCGAAATTTGATTCCTGGGATGATTCGAGGACGTGGATTTGGATGGATTAGGCGGTACGATGGATAGATGGATCTGTAGATGGGATGTGTGGATGATTTCAGGGGATGTTTTTGTTTTGGGGGGAGAGGGGGAGAGGGGGAGAGGGTGGTGAGATGGGAAGAGTAGCTATGTTTATATATTCTTTCCATGCCCTTCCAGCTAGCGCGTTACAATTGCAATTGCAATTGTAATCGCATAATTGCATAATCCTATAATCTCACAGTCACATATCTTCCCGTTGAGAAATATTGAACAGTAATTCAAACATGTGCAGCCCAGACTGTAGAATCTGTGATTTGAAAGAGAGCTGGCTAATGATCTCTTGATGTGGCTCTGGTTCTTATTCCTAAGTTTTCGAGTTGCGTGGGTTTGTTTTGTCTATGCATGTAGTAGGTATAATGGCGTGCTGGTGTTGCGCAACTATTTGGGGTTAGAGTTGAAAGCGAATGGGATTTGTGGGAATTTGTTTTGCACTTTGTTGTATGAATTGGATTATGATGCAATGGGATGCTAGATTTTATAAAGATACTTTTTCGTTGATACCACCGGGTTTCTGATAGTTTGAAAATGAGAGATTTGTTATAACTTATCTTTGAATCCAAGGGGAACATCTGAATCGTTTGAAGTGGGTGAACTTATTCGAATAATTCAGTATTGCTTACATCCAGATAGTAAAATTTCGCATCGAGTTTGCTACGACGAGCTAGTCATCATAGGTACTGAACTTCACCACGGTTCACTCTGTCATTTTCATACTCGTAGGCATAATTAGAGGTGCTGATAAAGATAATTCAACCAAGACACATTTTACGCTCTCGTTTCGTCTGCTTGGATACTCATCATACTAACCTCGATGTATATATGAATTCAACACTTGTTGGTTGGTTCACTGGATATCTAACTAGCTACCTAGCTACTCTCAGGAACTCATATGAGAGTGTATCTCTCCATTCCGGATTTCCCACACTCGAATCAAAGGAGGCTTGAGCCCAGGCACAAATTGAAAACGAAAATGTCATTATTCCAGCCATCTCGTTCATGAACTTTGAGAATCTAGTGGGAGAACCCCGTTTTCACTGTCAAGACTTGTGATACATAAAGACAGCGATGAGAGTTCTTGAAGTTTTTTAGGTTAAATACGCTTGCTTCCCCTCAATTGAAGATTTTTGGTGAAGAGACGTCATAAAAAGATGTTACGTAACGTAACTTCTATGTTTAGAATGTTCACTTGGATATCTGATCTTGGCAACATTGGGACAGAGAAGAGTTTTGTAAAGTGGTACCCCTTTAAGCATGGCATCCATGTTGCTCTGCTACATCCGGTCCTGGGGCTGATAAGTAGAAGCAAGATAGAAATGCCATAGCCCAAGAAAGACGGGAACGCAATGAACTTCCCGAGAAAGTAAAAGTGAAGTGTTGGAGGCATTTACCGCGCTCGTGTGTGTATTTTTATGATGTAGCATAAGAATTTGGACCGCAGAACTAAGGGCTACAGTTAGCTGTCACCAGACTCATAGGGATACGAGCCATTAGGAAGAGCAATTGCAACCACGGATATGGGAACACCTCGGACCGCTTGCATCAGATATACTTTCTATAGGGAGTATCCGGAGATCCAATACAAAACTAGCTATGAGTAACGAACTAACGTGCAAATAAACTAGGAACTAGCAAGTTAATATCGACAAGGTGTTCGTAAACAATACATGGATACCGGATGAATGTGGAACCAAATGAATGACTGATATATCAGTCTTGCGTTTCAGCTCGGGAATATGGTTGAGAAAGCTGAATAGCAGGGCATCCGAATCCGAATCCAGGTGATGGCTGATATGCACACATACCTTGATATCATACGCGTATGTAACGTCTGGTGCAATACATCGGGCTTGACCTCGGCTTCAAATCCGGACTTCAACATATCTGATATGTTCTAGGCTTGCAACATCTGGCGTCTAGCTTCTAGTGGATTTGGAAGTGTGGTAATATGTTCGGATAAGTTTGAATGTCAGGCCAAATATTACACATGCGATGCAATGTGATATGATGCACGACCAGTAGACCGGATCGATGTGATAATCGGTTCTTTTCCGTTCTAGGATAATGGACTGGGGTGTGCGAGATCCCTGGCTTAGGACTGTGGCTGAATGCCGGCTCGCCGTTTCTTTCGTTTGAGCTGTCATGTTGTGGATCGCTGGTGGATCGTATTCGCATGTGGAGGTAGGGATAGCGATAGGGATAGGGATATGCTGTTTGGGGAACGAGATAGATCGTTGGTACAGTGAGTAGAGAGAACCACGAGGAATTGTGCGCGCGAGCGAGTGTTGAGCAATCAATGAAACGAACTTGTTCGGCCGTGAGCAATTCGCATCAAAAGCATCAATGTCGAAGTCCTATCTATTGCAAGCGACAGAAAACGACAGTACTAGAGGCCAATGTCTAGATAGGCAGGTACCTGGGGGTAATCAACCCGAATCCGCGCTCACATGACACCTACGTCTGCTCGATATGGTTATCTTCCGTATTAACATTCGAATTATAAATTATCGAGGCAGCAGTTCCCGTTCCGTCCAATATCAATGGATTCCGAATGCACCTTGTCGTCAACTCTATCTCTCGTGACGAAATCTCGGAGTCCCCGTGATACATACATGACCCTAATATTCGTACTCCATACTCGTACCCACCTAGGGGATTTAGATGACATAACACGTTTGTCTTACTGTATGGTGACGATATCATCATTCTCGAGCTTTGACAATTGTAATGTGGGTGAGAATGCGTGAATGGCTCGACGGGTGCCAAAAAGAGGTGAGCAAACACTAAGGAAGTCACAGGTGAGCCACAATGAGGCAGTGCTAGACTTGGTTTGCATTGGTTTGCAGCGGGGATGCAAATGGGGCGTCGCTTCAATAGGTCGCCTTACGAGATTCGGGTTGGTTAGTGCGAGGCTGAATGATGTGGGTGCAGGAAATGGGGGTTCTTGGAATGAGGCAGATTTTGGTCTCTTTTCAATGATGTTTTTAACTTTCGGAGAGAGTTTGGAAAAGGGTTTGGGAGTGGAGAGAACGATGAAGGTATGGCTAGTTTGATGGAATCGTTCCCGGTGCTACTGATGAAGACCTAGATCTAAATGCCGTGTTGCAGTATCAAAATCCATCCAAGAATCCGCCAATCAATGTTTCAGTCGCAAAAGTGCCATATCAAGCTAAGCAACTGATAAGTTTCGAGAAGAGGCTTTGTGTTTCAATCCGTACTCCGCAGTAGCCATTCTAGATTTCACGATGACTCTTACGCCGAAATCAGACGGCTGCAGAAGGATCCCAATGCCACAACCTGTAACTCGACAGGAAATATCTACTTTGAGTCTTCTGATGTATAATCTTATTGTGGTTGAATGACGGCTTGAAATGTGGTAAGTAAGTAGCCCCAGTTCAGCTGAGCACAATGACATTCTCCGAATATGGAAGAAGGGGTTGTATAGCTTGCTCTCGTTTCCCCCGGTTGTGATGAGAATCCTTCCGACGTGATCCAAGGTTGATGGCCAGATATGAGGTCGTTGTCGTTAATATTGATATTGATGGGTGAACAATTTTGTAGGTTTCACAATGGGGCCTATCACGCGTCCTGAGGCATTTTTGAGTTATATAAATGATCGTGATATAAAATTATGGAAGGGGTCGTGGGAGGAGATGGATCGGTGGAAGGGGGGTTTAGATGATTGGCAATTTTACGGATGTATCATGTAGGTATACGGAAGAAGGTTCAAAATAGAAATGCCTAGACCTGAGTATACTAGAATAACTTGAATGGAAGTTTAAAAAAGGAAACGAGAAAGCGATCAAACTACATCCATTGCACAGTCAATCCCGTCGACACTACAGATTTGACCGTAAGAGCATCTAGCCGCTTGAATGGCCTTTTTCTTGTTGATTACGTACAGATGTCAATGATCATTTGGTTAAACCGGTTCTCGTCAAGGGATGGAGAATGGGGATCTCTGATATCTAATTCTCATTTGTCCGGTAGTTGAGATGATGAATTATTATTACCTACCTAGTACAGACTGGACTGACTGTACTTCTCAGTCTCTCTCCGTCTCTCTCTCTGTGTGTGTACGGAAGATGTGTCTCTCCAACGGTTTCGACTAGATTATCCCATTTTGTTGCGTATCGGACATTCCACCTTCTTTGGGAATAATAAGAATTAATTGTTGATTTATTGGAAGGGAAGGACCGTTTTTCATCCAATTATGTCCTCTCCATTTTAAGCGAAGTAAAAAAGACATAGCCATGAGCCATGAGCCATCCATGAGCCATGTCATAAAATTCCAAGCTAATAATTTTAGTGGGAATCTAGGAGAGAAAAAAAAAGCTGAATTTAGATTTGCTAAACTAAATGCAGGTGCTGACAACATGATGTTTTTCCGATCGCTCTTGCTTCCTGTCACTTCACTTCACTTCACCTCACCTCACCTCACCTCACCTCACCTCACCTCACCTCACCACCCCTTACCACCCCTTACCACAGACCTTGAAACGATACTGCACTCCTCACCATCTGCATAACAGTTCCTGCCAAACAAACAATTTGATTGATCGACCAATCCTCTTCCAAGAATTGAGTCTGGCACCTCGTACCTTACTTGCAGTAGTGTAACCATGTCATCAACATGGGGGTGCAATAACTCGCGGCAATTTGTTAGCTGTACGCGCGATCATCAAAACCTAGATCCTCACCATCTTCCAAGTTCTTACTCCCTCCCTCCTGTTATTGCACTGCTCGCATTTTCGACCTGGGTATTTTTATTGCAATGAGTCTATTTCCAAGCCTGTCCACCTGCCCACCGCTAACTAATCTACACCTACCTACTTGTCTGCCTCTGCATACATGATACATACATCACTTATCCTAGCACTGCTTACCGACTATTCAATGTTGTTGAATGTCCTTCCCGATTGTTCCATCTCCGTCCCTTTCCCCATTACATTACAAATTCTGACCACTTACGTCCGTCACTAGCCATTAGCTTACTCCGGCTAGCTACTGACCATCCTCTCATCGCATGCTAATCCACCTTGTCCATTTATCCATTTATTACGCTTCGTAGTGGTCAACAAATTTACACACTAGACAGTTAACATTCGGATTCAGAAAAGCCTCCCGTGGTACTTACCGTTGTGTAGGACCTCTCGACCAAGCCATAGTGGATATCTATCGATGAACATGGTGGGTTCTGGCTTCCCTGCGCCGCCAAGGCTTGAATACACGTTCCACCATCTTATTCCTTCTTTAGCAACCTACTGCCATATCCCGGTATACCCGTCTTAACTTAAATCGATCTTCCGCAGATCAATTATCCCGACTTTTCGGAACTATCTTAGAAACAAAAGCGCTTGTTACTTACTCGAGGCTGAGGCTATACTCAGCACTTTCAAGGGTTCTATTTCAGCCCATCCATGAGGCCCGGTTCGTGTCCAGATACCTTGTCTGCAAGCTACCTCGTGGTAGGAGACCATCCATTTGGGACTTGGTTCGGGATATGACCAGGCATGACTTTCTATTCCTGCAAGTGTGTCTGTACTGAGGCAGGCATGCTTCCAACTCTCCACTGCGCCTACGACTCATCATCTCATCCCATGTATAGGCTTCCTGCATGTTTGTTGACCTGCATACCCTACATGCAGGTTCATACCAGCCATACCCACTGTTGCCTTATTTTTTCCATCACGGCAAGACTCACTCATTCAAGTGGCAGAGTCTATAAGGCAGTCATGATCCTCCGATCAATGACTCTGATCTTTTTACATCACAAGCTTCATCATCTGTCAAGTTTAGACTTCCTTTGTCCAGGCATCATCTCCTTTCAGTCTGCTCGTTAATATATTTCATTGCCTCGTTTCTCGTTGATCTCGTTTTTTATTGTCCCTATACTCATCTTAGCTACCCCTCCATCTGAAACCAAGACCCCCCCCACTACGCTATATAAGAAATCCGAATTCGACATCCACTAAGAATATACTCAAACTATCATTCAAGATGTGCTATCTAGTGGTCGAAAGATACTCAGTCTGCCGATGCCTCTACTACCAGCACAGCGTTGATATGTGCGCCGCCTATGGTACACAAGGTCATGGAGTTCAAGAGAGAACGGTATTAGTTGGATATGCTTGCGATAAACACTCCACTCACCAATCCTACCAAGATCCATATGCGCAGGAAGACTACTCAGACTCTGGCTACCACACAGCTAGTCATAGTTCGCATACCCACTCATCTAGACAACACCGCAGATGAAACATATTGTCTTCGATAACTGGCTATTCATGGCAATCGCGACCTCTTGTGCGCTTCGAACTCGATCATTGGATTAAATATCTCTTCTCATTCCGCCGCAGAATTTCTTCTGCTCCCCCATCCGAACTCACACTCCTTTTCATGGGCCACAATCGAACGACATCCACCTCGGGGCCATGACCCAAATCGCATGCGACAATCTCTACTTCTTATACCCACTACCTTATTCAACTATACAATGATGATCGAAGAGTGAATACACGCGATGCCATGCTCTCCACGAAGTTATTGGAGGCACGAAAGAATATATATATCACAGAGAGGTCAAGTCTTCGTTGGCTATAAATGGGGAACCTCTACAATCATTGAAGTCTTTGGCATTGTATAGTGGGCTTAGCACGGCATGGCGCGTTGAATATTCGGCAGATTGGGCATTGCGATTCTACTCAGGCACTCTGCGATCATCTATTTCTTTTGTCACACTGATTTTTTGCATTGGGAAAAAGGAAATATACCTGGTGTTTGGGAGGGAATCATCATATTGGGTTGGATTGTCTTTTTGGGAGGAAAGTTTCTTGAGCCATTCACCACGTCTTTGGATCTGAGATTCATACATTGGTCGATTTGTCAAAAAGTCTCTTTTATGATCGATACCTAGGAGCTAGACTCCAAGCTCAGGCAGCAAATCTTGTTCTAATAGGTTGGACGAGAAGGATTTGGTTTTAGAGGCTGCGCCCACTTGGCTCATCTATTTGCCATCGTTTTCTTTTGTTTCGTTTTCCTTGTGTTTATTTTTGTTTCGTTTCGCAGGGGTTTTTTATGGTATTTGTTTTTGTTTTAGAAAACACATGTGGATCATGTGTTAGAATCGTGTATTCTTACTCACAGCTCAATCCCAGGACGGATCATTCAATACTGGATATTGCAGGTATGAAACTTTTAGAGAGCTGCAGGAAATTGGAATCATAAAGTAAGAGTAAGAGTAGGAGGGGATGGGAGGGAGGGGATAGTAAACCGGTCTTTACTCGTTCTTAGAGAATTATGGATTTACGGATTTATGGATTATGGAATATGGATAATGTGGATTATAATATCGGATGGGAGGGGGGAGGAGTAAGAGGAGTGGAATGAGGAAGCGCGATAGTGATAGCAGTAGTGATAGCAATAGAAACATGAATAGGAATTGGAATTGGAATACAGAGAAATGATTTGAAATGGAGTTGGAGGGTAGAGATCGATTTCTAATTCTCATTATCAATCATTTATTCTAGATTTCTTGATTTCTTGATTCGTCATATATATCTATCTTTATTTTGTATGGATGGTTGGATGTATGTATGTATGTATGTATGTATGTATGTTTGTATGTGTATGTATGTGTATGTGCATGCATGCATACTTTCTAGCTCATGTGATTTGTAATGCATGCACGGGGGAGGGCAGGGGGGGTATGCGAGTGTAATTGATGATTGATGATTGATTATTGATCATCGATGAGGGAAGAAGGGAGAGAGGGATTTGGGGGCTGATTTTCTGGATGCGATGGGTTGGGATTGAGGTGTGCAAGGCGGAGGGAGGGAGGGATGGAAGAAAAGGAAGGGGGTTTCTTGGCGAGGTTAAATTTAAATGAATCGATGTATTTTTACGAGGTATTCACAATATACTTACTTTATGTTGTATATGCCATTCTTCCTTTTTCCTCTTTTTTTTCTTCTTTTCTTTCTTTCTTTTGTTTCTCTCTAGAAAATTGAGACGGACATCCCATACACAAACGATGAAATAGATGCAAAAACAAGTGCTTCGTCTGTGATAAGTAAATACAATTAATAGCCCATACATAGATAGATAGATAGGTAGGTAGGGAGGGTAGTATGTATCTACAATAACGAGACCATCTAATATTCATCGGTGGTATCCTCGTGTTTTAATTCCCAAATATGCCAAAGATCCCCGACCGCAAAATCCTTCCGGCTGTTTTTCCCATTTTCCCTATTGATCCTTCGACTCCTTGCCTATCCGTCCCGTATTCCTTCGACTCATCCACATTTGATCATTCCTCTCAGGCGTATTTCCCAAAAGAATTTTACTCACTTGCGCACTCTCACAAGGCTGAAACCTCTCCCCAAAATCACACATGATCTTCTTTCCTTCCCATCTGATTCAACAAAAGAAAGATGCGTTGGAGAACCAAACCCCAAAATTTATACCCAAAAGGTCATTCCACTCAACTATTATTCTGACTCCCATCAATCCCATGTTTCAGAGTCTTGAACCAATCTGAATTTTGATCCACCATAAAATTTGTGATATTAAATTCATTCGCTCCGTTCCCCATCTCCGGCATTTGCATATCACCCACTCCGTTCCCGTTCCCACCATTCCCATTCCCATTCCCCTGATTTTCACCCGGAGCAACCGGTAATCTGGGTACGTTGAAGAAATCAAACACATCTAGATACTCCAGTTCATTCGGCGCTGGAGTTCTGGCCGGAGTAATACTTGGCATTCGTGAAAGTCCAACATGTTTCGGTTGTCTCGAGATTAGGAAATCTAAATCATATGCACACCTCCTCATATCCGCAAGTATTTTAACAGAAGAAGGTGTAACGCGTTCACCATGTGTACCAGCAGCATTTTCGCTGTCGCGATGTTCGTCAAGGACCCGTTGAAGAATAGTTGTGTAGCGCTCAGCTACGAGCCAGTAGGTACCCATTTCTCGGAGTGTGTCAACGAAGAATTGTATTTGAGGACTAAGTTTGTGTTCAATGGTTGAACCATGGACAAGGAGCAATCGGGCAGCTACCCAGAGGGTGAATGCAAATGGTGGGCCTAATTTGGGGAGCATGCCATTTTGAACTACGTATCTATAGGGCTGTGTTAGTAAATCTTACTCAAGATTTGTTTTCGTAAAAACGCCAGAATTTAAAAGAAGACCAAGAAATTGTTAGAATTTAAAGGGCAGGGCTCAAGGGTGAGATTAAGTGAACCAAAAATGTACGTACTCTCCTAAAGCTGCAATATTCTCAACAGCACCATGACAACGTTGGCTCGCACTATACGAAGGGGTGAAAATAGGTGATCGAGTTGTAGGATAAGCAGCCGATGAATGAAGTCGGATTACTGCTGTGTGATATGTCGCGTGTAGCATAACCCAGCCACAATTGATGGATTTATTGCTTCCTGGTTGGAAAAGCTTTGCCATGTTTCCGTAATCCCCAGGCAGATTAAATTTCCACGAAGTGAGCATGTTATCCAACTCTCGATATTCGCCTTGCCATTGTTCAACGTCGGACAAGGCACTGATATCTACTGGCTTCTTTAAGAATTTGTGAATTCTTGAGAGAATTCCAAGGATTTCGATATAATACGAGAATGCGCCAAGATTCTCTGGCTTGTCGATGTCATACTCTGTCCTTTCGCTCGTGCGGAACCATCTAGTCTCCACAGTCTGGTTTTTATTCCAAAGATCATCTCGGCAAGGTAGAGTTCTGTCAATCTCTTTTTCGTCCAGGGCAAACTCAAAGGCTGTGGCAATTGTGGCATATCGATCCAGGAGGTAGACCATCCAGAAAAGACGTCTCCGTGATTCCTCTTCAATCCAATTCTCGGGTTCTGGTAAAACCATTGCTCGAAGTGTGTAAATTGAAGGATAATTTGGCGAGACAGAGAAGGAAGTAGTCTCTACAGCAAGCCCCAATTGCACTACTGAGCGTGTGATTAAAGCCAATAGATTCCATCCTGGTGGCCCATTACTACTGCCTACAAGATCCAAGGCCAGGATAACCAGAGCCTGTAGAGCTTTGACCGAAGAGTTCTCCAATCCATACAACAATACCTTCTGTTTAGATATGTCATGATAATGCCGTCTTCTTTCTTCTGTAAGTCGTTGATCCGTGGAAAATCTTAAAGTAGTAGCTACAATGGCATGTAGAAGTATTTTATCTGCTTCATCTAAAGCAGATGGGCCGAATAATGAATCGAGCGTAGATCTTCGATGTAATATAGGACACCAAGTATTGACAAACTTAAAGTAGAGGTCGACTAATGCATATAGCAAATCATATGGCGGTAAAGCATGGTCGGAAGAGACTTCGTTTGGGTTTTGGCTTATGTTTAAGCTGGGCGATTGAAGGGGTGGATGGTTCGTACTATAGAAATCTGATGCTTGACTAGTTGGAATCGAGTGGTTTTGTTGCATATCCATGGATAGGTGCGACCCTTGTGATACAGGGGTATGTTGCTGATGGAAAATATCGCCGTGAATAGATGGCATTGAGGGAGTTGGAGGCATTGGATTACCAAAATCCATGGGTGTATTTTGTTGTCCGAATGTAGAAGGCTTCTGAAGAAATAGAGCTGTCTCTGCTCTGGCAACATGCCCTCCACGATGGTTAGAGAGGCTTTCATTGGGTCTGAAGCTATGAATACTTTGTGGTGTACCGTGATCGCTCGGAACGCTATTGGGAACACTATTGCTGTTTTGACCAAAGGATGATTCTAAAATTTGAGCATGCGAGCGTAGAATTTCCTCGAGTCGATCCAATCTTTGTTCCAGTTCCCGACCATAGCCAGCTCTTAACCCGGGTTTCTTGCGCTCTTTGTATTCACATACAGCGCCGTTGCGGCTACACCATCCACATGATGGCTGACCGCGATCGCATTTGACCTGTTCGAGTCAGAATTGAATGCATCAGAATTTCGATCGTGCAATCTGAAGACTTCGGAAGTGCATCATCAAACTCGTAGGGAGACATATGGAAGATACACTAGCGTCGAGCACATGTATTCCCAGCAATCTCTCATGTGCGTTTGAGCCAATCAATACCAGAGTGCAGAGATGAATTTTGATGACTTTGGAATCAAAAAAAAATAAAATGAAAAAAGTGACCTGACGCTGACGTACCTTTCTTTGCTTACATAGCTCACACCTTCGACGAAATGTCAGCCAATCATGTCCAACATTTTCGGTATCATTAATTGGGGGATGATCTTCCGATTCCTTGACCGGAAGGGAATTGGCGACAGAGGACTCCTCGTCGTTGTTGTTGGTGTCAGGATCATTTGGGACATTAGTGAGAGAAGAATGAGACATGATTCCTTACGAAACTGACATCGGCCGACGTTGCCTTTTGCGAGGACCATCTCCATTTGCATCAATACTGTCCTCCTCCCCGCTATAATACTGGTCATTGTCCCCATCACTCTCGGGTTGAGTTGCACCAGAACGTAAAGACGTTCTAGGTGATTGTTGGATATCCATCGAAGCCGGTATTTGATTCCGATAACAAAATGACAATATCGATAACCCACCTGGCTTCGAATCTCGGTGAAGATGGGAACGAAGGAGAAGGACAGGCTCGGGATTAAATGAGCGAGGAGGGTGGAGGTGGGGTTTTGATGTATTTTTTTTTTTTTTAGTAATGGCTCGGGGAACGTAGCGGGATGTAGTTTGTACTAATGAGGATCAGTCGAGGATGTGAGATGTCACTCGGACTAGGGAGGGAGAGGATGGGGACGGGGACAGGCAGGTACAGAGAGCATGGGGAAAAGACGGGAAGAGGAAGAAGAATGTGGTGGGGCACGTGAACATGTATCTCTTGGAACAGGACGTTTGATGGATGGTGGATGGTGGATGGTGGATGTGGATGTGGATAATGGACGATGGCTCCAAAGATACTCTCTCCTTCTCACACACTCACACACTCACTCCCTCTCTCCTTCTCACACACTCACACACTCACTCCCTCTCTCCCTCTCTCCCTCTCTCCCTCTCTCCCTCTCTCCCTCTCTCCCTCTCTCCCCCTCGCTCTCTCTTCGGCCGTCTCGGCGAATCATGCAATTCAATTCCACGCAAGACTCTGATTGACCAATTCCACACACCACACAATCATCATGGAAGCTGCAGGCTGCACCAATATAACGTTGTCTCCACAGGGTTTGAATTGCGTTTTGTGGGGTAAATTTGGGTTAATGCACCCACCACCCACCATCCACCATCCACCGTCCGTCACCAGCTGACTCGTCCGTTGATCCGTCCATTGGGCTGCTTGGGCGGGCGACTGAGTATTCTTGTTTTGATGTGCAGTGGCTCGTGAATGGGCCATCGATGGTGCAGGTGCGTGTCGCTGACAGACGGGAAGCAATTGGCATGTGAGAGAACTCTGTGAGAGAACTTCGTAAGAACTTCGTGAGAGTCTGGACAAAGTACCTGCGCCTTCGTCAAGTATGTGGGTGGCATGGAAGAGCACATCTGCTGCAAATGCCAAAGCAAAGAAGAGGCATCAACGGATAAGATAAATCGACGGGAGTAATAACGTGCCATAAAGAAGTCACAGTATGCATTGGTTTTCCTGGGAATACAAACTCATCGTACTCGCAAACCCCATTCATTTTCTATCCTCGCTCTACTGGAAACCCTTCCAAACATCGCAAACTGCATCCTCACCCTCATCCTCACCACCTACAACACACAATGACCGGAAAAGACTTCTTCAAGTCTCAAACGCCAAGAAATCCCCAATACTTTAACAGGCCCAGATCTATCTATGCTCGCTCAAAAATTATGAAATCGTCTTTGGATTCCGCTGCAACAATAGCTCGGTCGATATTCTCCCGGCTCCCTTTGAAATGAACAATCCCCCCGCCAAGCTGTTTCTCATGAAATCTACAAAGTAGCCTCTTTACCCATCAATCATAAGTAGACAGTAATACAATCTTGACTTTTCAATTGACTCTTCACTTCCATCTGTTTGTCTTTCTGGTATAATCAGCACTGTTATTCCTCTCTTCTCAAGCACAATGGCTTCTTCATCAGCTCGCAGTTTCCCCTCCATCAAAGCTATCCGAACTTTTGTTGTGGATGGCGTTGGATCCGGAGGAGATTATCACAATGTTAAAGGTGGCCATTGGTAAGTTTGGCCAAATATACATCTTATGACTTACACTAATTGGCCCCAGGCTCATCGATACACCCATTTCCACGCCTATGTCAAGATGGGAAAACTACAGGGCTTCAAGAACTAGTTGGGGTATCAATGTGCTAGGCTCATTCTGCGTTGAGATTGAAGGTTCAGATGGCACAATTGGATTTGCTACAGGATTTGGAGGTAATTGTTAATATCTCCTGTGTCGCCGGTCAAAGCTCACCATATGTTCGCAGGTCCACCAGCATGTTGGTTAGTTCACCAACATTTCGAAAGATTCCTTATCGGTGCCGATCCAAGAGATACCAATCATCTCTTCGAACAAATGTACAGAGGTTCAATGTTTTATGGTCGAAAGGGTCTTCCAGTTGCTGTCATCTCAGTTATTGATTTGGCGATTTGGGATTTACTCGGAAAGATCAGAGGAGAGCCAGTATACAAGTTGATTGGAGGAGCTACAAGGGATAGGCTAGACTTTTACTGCACAGGACCAGAACCTACTGCCGCAAAGGCCATGGGTTTCTGGGGTGCTAAAGTTCCATTGCCATATTGTCCAGAAGAGGGTCACAAGGGACTCCAAAAGAACGTTGAATTCCTCAGAAAGCATAGAGAAAGTGTGGGCCCTGATTTCCCACTTATGGTCGATTGTTACATGAGTCTCAACGTTTCTTACACGATTCAGATTGCTGCAGCTTGCAAAGATTTAAATATCAATTGGTGGGAAGAGTGTTTATCTCCAGATGACACTGATGGCTTTGCACAAATCAAACAAGCTCACCCACAACTCAAGTTCACCACGGGTGAGCATGAATACTCGAGATATGGATTTAGAAAACTTATCGAAGGTCGAAATCTCGATATCATTCAACCCGATGTTATGTGGCTTGGAGGAATGACGGAGTTGCTCAAAGTTGCAGCAATGGCGGCCGCTTATGACATTCCAGTGGTACCACATGCAAGTGGACCTTACAGTTATCATTTTGTGGTTTCACAAACAAATTGTCCATTCCAAGAATACCTTGCAAACTCACCAGATGGAAAGAGTGTCCTGCCTGTCTTCGGAGATTTATTCTTGGATGAGCCAATTCCAGTGAAAGGATACCTGGACGTTTCACAACTCGACAAGCCAGGTTTTGGTTTAACCCTTAACCCAGCTGCACGACTCATTCCCGCACAATACCTCTTAACACCAAACCCAGAGAGACCTCTTGGTCAACCAGCAGTTGAGCAAAAAAAGTCTGAAGGTCAAGGTGTTGTGAATGGAGTGGTGGAAGGCATCAAGAACTTGTCAAGTTCATAGTTTGAATCGTAGCCAATTTGTTTTATTAGCCTTTTAATTTATTTATACAATACAATGCAATGCAATGTTATCTATTTCCATATGATTATGACCCAAGACTCTTTAGAGTAGCGTTTACAAATTTGCATAAACAGGATAATGCCTTGTGAGAACATGTGGACGGCCAACTTGCCCCACGTTTTACACACCACTTCGGCTTCGGTGGTCTTTAACTCGAGAACCGAATCGCGGGGTCCTTCCACTGTTGACAAGGGTTTGATTTTTGGAACTATTGATTCACTTCCAACACGTACTAAAATTATTTGATACTTCTCACATACTACCTAGGTACTTGCTGAAGTCACTTTGTATCTACTCATTAGATCACTCGTGCACCAATTGACATACTCTACCGTCTTTAAAGAGAAACAATCATTTCATACACTCATCACGAGCTTTGCTCCTCAGATACCCCGCCATTTCAGCAAACAGCATAACATCGATTGTGATCTTACATATACGTATAGTTTCTACACATCTATACTCTTTCTAAGCTCTACATTCAAGCCATGAGTCTCAAAGGCGTGCACCTTCTCGCCGGCAAAACCGCCGCTATAACCGGTGGAACCACAGGAAGTTTGTTTCCCCAATTGTCCCCAAATTCCCTTTTCTTACCCCCCCCTCCTTGACTAACATTGTTTGCTTTCCTGCAGTCGGCCGCGCAATCGCTCTCCTGTATCTTCGTCAAGGCTGTAATGTAGCAGTCAATCACCTCGGTCTCGACTCCGATATCCCACATCTGGAATCGCTGCGTGCGGAAGCGAAGGCGCTGGTGCGAGAGGATGCGAAGATGGGGCAACTGTTAGATGTACCGGGAGATGTTAGTAAACCGGAGACGGGCAAGGAATTGGTGGAGAGGGCGGTGGGGAAATGGGGACGATTGGATGTTTTTGTTAGCAATGCGGGGGTTTGTCGGTTTGCGGAGTTTTTGGAGTGAGTTTTTTTTGTTTGTTTGGAGATGTTTAGAGGTGTTTGGGGAAGGAGAATGGAAAGGATTAAAAGCGAGTAAAGAAGACAAAACGAAACTAACAAACCCAAAAGACTAGAACCCGATCTCTTTTCCCATACCGTCCGCACCAATCTCGACGGTGCCTTCTACACCTCCCAAGCCGCCGCCCGTCAAATGTCCTCCCAATCTCCCCCGGGCGGCTCCATCATCGCCATCTCCTCCATCTCGGCCCTCGTCGGCGGCGCACAGCAAACCCACTACACACCCACCAAAGCCGGTGTTCTCTCCCTCATGCAAAGTATGGCGTGTGCGCTGGGCAAATACGGTATTAGATGTAATGCGCTCTTGCCCGGCACAATCAGGACGCAATTGAATGAGGAGGATTTGAAGGATGAGGAGAAGAGGTCGTACATGGAAGGACGGATTCCGTTGGGCAGAACGGGGGTTCCGCGGGATTTGGCGGGCCCGGCGGTTTTTTTGGCGAGTGAGGAGTTGAGTGGGTATGTGAATGGGAGTGGACTTTTGGTGGATGGGGGTTTGTTTGTTAATTTGCAGTGAGGGGGTGGTTGGTTGGTTGGTTGGCTGGTGTGTTGGGGAGGTGTGTTGAGTGGGGTGTGGTGAGGGGGAAATTTGTACATAGATAGATGGATTTGATATTCGGGCTTGGAATCGTATCGATTTCTAGAGAGATCGAAAAATTCTTGTATTTCACAATATTGGGTATCGTATGCATTTCTGGGTGCAGAGGTGAAAGATTTGACTGGCATCTATCTGTATATGCGGAGTTCATGACCACTTATCTTCATGAATCAGAACCAGTATGATGATGATATCTTTCGAGTCACAAGTGTAAATCTCATATTCTCTATCATATTCTCTATCTTCCAGCAAGCACACGATACAAAATGTTCCGATTTTTTTTTTTTTTTTCTTTAAATAACTACTGGCTACATGCACTTGTATCGATTCATCACGAGGTCGCTAATATCTCTTTTCTTACTTCGGAAATTGAAAAATTCACAGATCCATTTATTGTGCTCTTTGACAAATCGTTCTCTGCAGATACTAGGGAGATTGTGATAGATGTCTATACTGGCGCACTCAGGCGCGTTTGGTTGATTGATTGGGGTTGTTTTTGCTGGGATCACTTTTTTGGCTGTGGGTTTGGAGAAGGACATCACTCTAAGAATTGAGTTAGATACGGAGTTTAGTCTCGCGGATAGAAATAAAAAAACTTCGGCGGATGATGTTGATGATGGGATGGGAATGAAGTAATTGTGCCAGTTGCAGAAACCGGAAGTATTGCCGTCGCTTGAGAGAGGGGGCGAAAAAGAATGTTGGCCATAATACTAGTGGAATTTCTAGTAAAGCAGCTGTTGAAGTCTAATTCAGATAAGATACTTGAGCTGTGCCATTAAAAATATTGATAGATTGATCATAGAAGAAATTAGAAAGGAATGTGCAAGGTTCTTCTGTGCTTGAGGTTGTTACATGAGCCAAATAGAGCTACATTTTTGGTAAGCACGAATTGATTCGAATGCATTTTCATTCAATGGGCTTCTTCCACTAGATCTCCTGCACCACGCGCTTCCAGCGTCTCTTGAATACGCTGATTTGGGAGCCATCGCTCAGTCGGAGTAACCCACCATGAAATCAACGCCAAGATAGTTGTCGCAGCCATGATCACAGGTGCATAGTTGAGCGTATCTGCTTCTACAGGCCAAATATACGGTGAGTACAGTATCGCAACAACCCACGCATTCCAGAGCACTGCAATCGCCTGAAAAGGTTTACTGAGTCTGCCTAGACTCCAAGCCGGTTTTGGAAAGGTGTTGGGTGTGCAGAAGAGACGTCCGAGACAAATGAGACCGTATGCAGCTGCTGATGGTACTCCAGCGGCGGATACTAACGAAGTGAATGCTACAGCTGAGGGTAATATGGTACAAGTTATGATGGCGGATACGCCCCAGACCACAAGAACTGCGTTTCGGGGTTGCCCATCGACAACTTTAGATACCCAGCCAGAAAAGGGCAAGACACCATCGCGAGCAACAGCAAATACTAATCGAGATGCAGCTAATACTGCAATTGCAGTATTGAACCAAAGGGCAACGATACAGATGATGTTCATGAAGATGTGTCCGCCATCTCCAAGGATAACGGCGTACAATGGAACGAATGGCTGCGGTCCACCAAAGGAGAAGAATGTATCGGCGTCAGGCTGTGGAAATATCAGAATCGTCAAGCAATACTAAACGAATAGTGGAGGTACATACCACACAAAAGAGAAAAAGAATAACAACAACGAAGCCGCCAATACCACTGAGAATCGTGCTCCAAAATATGCCCCGAGCAGCTGTGACTGCTGCATTTTTCGTCTCTTCAGCTACGTGGCCCGACGCATCAAAACCGATTAATATGCCTGCCGTGGCTAAGAATGAGAGACACCAATTCCACGCATCCGGTGCACCGGTGCCGTTATAGGTAGTCATGAAAGCGTCATGAGGAGATCTGAATCCGATTGTCCGGGCCGTTGCGATAGGTAGCCAAATGATGTTCAATAGGAAGTCGAGGACAACGAATGAAGTCGATAAATAAAATATCCATTTGAAATAACGAGCTGTTTTCCTTAGGTTTCAATGCGCGAAGTGATTCTTGGGATCGGAGAGTTACTTACGGGGTAGTAGATTCCATATTGCGGCTAATGCTAACATGATCTCGGTTGTGATCCATTGGAGCGCGCGAAACTTGACATCAGAACTATCTGACGGGAAGTCTATGTTGAACACGACGATTTCCTGGGAATGAGTCAGATTTGTAGAGCGCGGAAAGATTTAATACTCTTACAGATAGCAAATAGTTGACAGCACCCTGAGTATTACCTATGTAATTAGATTAGCAGAGGCATGCAAAAGTTTGACCAATTCACTTACTCGCGCAGAACGTTGTCCAAGCTGTCGTGCTCCACCACGCGACAACAAAGCCAAATAGTCGACCAAAGCGAGGACCGCCAGCCTCAGCCGCCCACAAATAAATGGATCCGGCGAGTGGTAACGATGAGCATATCTCTGCGATCACAGCCGCGGTGATGAAAGTGAACACGCAGCTTATGATGAAACTTGTCCAGTAGGCTAGATTACCGCCAGCAGCTATACCTGTCGAAAAGGTAACCCGAACACCACCGACGAAGTAGAGAGCGGCTTTGCAAGACGTTAGTCTGATTCTGATGATTTGGGTAGATGATTGGAGATACACACCGAATGAGGTTGAAAAGTTATGGAATAAACTGAAGGATCGATGGAGAACCTAAGGGATTGATTTAGTTTGATTGTAGAGAGACACATCAAAAATCACGTTTCCATACAGGTTTGTAGCCAAGATTTTCCTGTTTCGTGATTAGCTTTGGAATAGAGATTAGACGAGGTGCTGTTTACCAAGACGATGGTATCCTCGGTGTTGGTACTGGGTTCTCCTGGATTATCCACCAAGCCTTTGTTGATAGACTCGTCAATAGATCTATGCTCCCCCATCATAGAAAACTCTAGATATTTCGATTCCGTGTCTCAGACTTTGTTCAAGCGACCGTATCCTAATGATGGGTCGTCTCAATTCGACTGCGATTGTTCATTGTATAGGTGAACAATAGCTGCGGAAGATCGTTAATATGTATGAAATTTGCAATTCATCAGTTTGATTGTTCTCGCAGTCAAGCTCATATATTCACCGACCATTCCAGCAAGCCTCAGTAGCACGTCATTGTGCCCTCGTAATTATGCTATAGGTGGTTCTCGCTCAATAACTTCGATTTGACTAAGATAAATATATCCCACCTTTCGCGATTTCATAAACTACACTCGACAGAGACACCCTCCGTTCTTGATGGATGAATTATTCTTTTTGAGCGTGTGGAAGCGTCTCATAAATTAAAATGCCCACTGTCGAAAAAACGGCACCTCGCTTGTTTGGCGACAGGGATGTCATGACGGCATGTTTGAAGAAAATGTGTTGATCGTGATGGTGGATCCTCAAGATACATAATTTAGTTTTCTTCCCCATACTTCCTTGCTCATGGCACTCACGAGATATGCCGCAGCGACTTTAGGGAGTACAGTCAGATGAAGTTTCGACTGACGTCCAGATTCTCCAGGAGATGAGCCAATGAAATTCCAATAGTTTGTATTCTTGATGGAGCGTACTCTCTATCTGCTAATATGGGCTGGACTGAGAATCTAGCTGTATGCACGAATTTCCCCGAAACTGCATCAATCACGCAACTACCGGTCCCGACAATGTGATACCACCCCCACTACTAGAACGGAGTGCGGCATCCTGGGTGCAGACACAACTTCTTTGAACAAAAGCTCATGAGTGATTGTAATTCTTCGTATCTGATATCGCTGCCTCCTCTGAGCTTTCTGAAAAGAGATCAAGTTACTTGGGCCAAGAAACGATGCCGCTCCCTCTCTCTCTACTTGCCGAATGCACGGCATTTGTCCTTGTAGGACTTTGCCTCATCGTAAGTCATAGTCTCCTTCCCTATAACAGTTTTGCAAAAGCCTAAAATCTGAAACAGAGAATTGCTCGCGAATACTTCTCGCCATTGTCATCTATCCCCAATGCAGGAGTATGTGCACCGTACTCTCGACTGTTATGGGCTTTCCCAACAGAATTCAGAGGACGCATAACCTTAGATCTGCCCAAACTTCACCAGAAGCTCGGTATGCTGAAGCATAATAATTTGAACAGATTGTACAACTGACATAATCCTAGGCCCTCTGGTTCGTATCGGCCCAAATGAAGTTTCATTTTACTCCATGGAAATGTATGATGCGGTTCACAAGGTGAATAGCAGATTCAAGAAAGATCCACGGGTATATGGAGAGTTTGTACAAGGTGGCAGTCCTGCTTTGTTCTCAATAACGTATGATTCTTTGAACTTAATAGTCGGACATCAACTAATCTTCTCAGTGACCCCGTGGAACATTCAAAACGTAGAAGACTCATGGGTCAATTATTCAACCGTAGCCAAATGCATAAATTAGAAGGACTGATGTTGCATCATATCGAAGGTTTTGTGCAAAATATTGCATCGAGCAGAGATGGGGTGGATTTGTTACCAGTATGTCGCGCACTCGAAGCGGATATTATGTGTATTATTGCCTGTGGAAGCCTTTAGGTGAAAACGTGCTGATGGAAACGATCCAGCTGATTTCTCATTCGGTCATACGATCGGTGCTCTCGATGCATACTTTCAAGGAGCCGAACTCGACATGATAGCAAAAAATGATCAAAAGGCCACTTGGATGCCTCTGGTAAGCTCAAGTCGAGCCAGCTCAGATACTTCTTATATTAATTTTCCCAATAGCTGACCAGTTTTCCCGGCTTGTGCAATACGTGTGAACGGACGGAACAAATTGTGTCTTCGATAACAGGATACAGGACCCCCTATAGCAAAGCAATGCTCGATTTTCATCAGGTAAGTATCTTTTCATGAATATTATTGCAATCTATCAATGCTTAGCGTCTATTAGTGGGCGGAAAGAAGTTGGCGCACAGCGCTTTCAAACAACGCAAGCCAGGAAAAATCGACTTCTCCCTTCCCAAATTTGGTCCAGACCATGGTCAATTCAAATCTGCCTTCTTCTACAGCCTTGTCAGAAGCGACAGAAAATCTAGGTCCAGGCACGGATACAACCTCAGCAACTTTAGCTCACATTTTGTGGGCTTTAGGAAGTAATCCTGGGTTCCAGGAAGACTTATTCCAGGATCTTGTTACTGTATCTTTTGCCACGGATATGACAACCTTAGAGGGTATACCTAGATTGCGGGCTTGTGTAAAAGAAGGTATCCGATGGACTAGTGCAGCTACCGCCATGCTTCCTCGTCTTGCACCCGAGGGCGGAGCAGAATTCTACGGGCACTTTTTACCAGAAAATGTAAGGATTCTCGCTTCCCTTTCTCGCTGATGAATTCCTCAACAAGCGCTGATCCGGGATTCTGTCGTAGACAGTAATCAGCTCATCGCCAGTTTGGTATCTTCACGATCCAGTCGCGTTTCCAAGGCCAAAGGATTTCGATCCGTACCGATGGCTTACATCTGACGGACAGAATATTAGAGATGATCCTCTACGGGATAAATTTTACATACCATTTTCCAAGGGTGCAAATATTTGTATGGGCGCACAGTAAGTCCACCTCTCTTTCTTTGGTACTGCCTGAGCATAAGACTTACATGGATATCTCACAAGCTTTGCATATTTGGAACTGTTCCTGTCAATATCCCAAGTAATCCGCAACTTCCGAGTACAAACGCATCCTTGGTCTCAGCCTCGATCGTATCCAGACGAAGCAAAAGGGTCTAGCCCTGGAGTGTTCCAGCCTGTCGAATTACCAAATCGAAGAGAGTGGGTTGCAGCTGTGCCCACTGAACGTTTAATGGTAGCGCTTGAACCAAGGTTATGAATGCAAGGTAGACTCACAGAGGCGATCTTGATTATATGGCCCTTTGTAAAGGAAGAGCAAGAGGCACCAGGCACACAAATTGTGGGATAACAATTTCTTCTCCCTCGTTACATTCAAGGTCAAACTTAATCTTGGCTAATATTACCTAACGCTCAGAGCGTCTTCTCACCGATGTGCTTGCAACTAGCAATTAACACATAAGAGTTATTCATTCTAATTTGACGCCGGAATTTAGCACTCTGATCCCTACTATCAGAGAAGAGCTCGCATCTTCTCCAGAAGGGGTTTCTTCGTTGTGACAAGAAATGAAAAACCACTGAGATCTGTAAAGTTCTTAGATATATTGTTTTCCAGACATCTGCTCGAGTGCTTGTTGGTCCAGATCTTTACCGTAATGGAGATTGGCTCTGTGCCATGATCCTTGTTCAACCACAGATGTACCACATTCAACACCCGTGTAGTAGAGTGGATATGTTGTATACTGTGTCTTGAAAGTGTAGACTGTGATGTAGAATTTCCCCCGGCTGGAATTCGATGTTCAGTCACGTGCAGATATGTATTGCGTTCTCCCATGGGAACAAATTATAGAAGAATAATAATAACAATAATAAACTTACCATTGCCTACCTACTGAGTGAATGTTGTAAGGCTGTGTATTCTTGAACCATAGAGCCGTACCATCTTGTCATTGGTGTAGAGACCCAGGTAATTGTACTGCACTCACCGTTGATTGGATCTAATTTGATTGTTGTTGCTGTCGTATAAGTAGAGTGAATGCCTCAGGAATCAAAGAAATCAAATTTCTCTCCTGCCGCTAAACATCGCGCCGTACATCAATTTATTTACATAGGTAGTCGTCATTTTCTTTGCAACTCGAGTCTCTTCTATTCTATCCCCATTCCATTCACAATCATTTCGGCAATCACGACAAAAACGCGACATCTCATTCTTCAATCAATGTTAGACTTGAGAAACTGCATACCAAGATAAATTACTCCAAGTCTTTGCAGTCGATCCCACATTTTTCGCATGCGACATCCCTAAATACCCAATACTCATATGATATCAACTTCTTCATCTCGAGTTTGCGAATTGTTTTGACAACACTTTCAACAATCTTGTTTCCCTGGCGATTCAAGATTTATCGACTCCATCCGAGAGGACGCGACAACCATTGTAATCGTTGATCCTCGGTCCTGTCGATCACCAAGTCGCGTCAACTAAATTCTCAGCCTTGCCTTCGCGATGAATTCGCCGCAACAAGCAAATGCTGCTCAGCTAGCAGCACGCAGCATCAAAGCAAAACCTAGAGGCAGATTAGCCGGTCAAAAAAGTAGTGGCTTTCCACCCATACAAAACAACAACCCTAATAATAATGCTGCCGCTGGTGGTGGAAGCGGTGGCGGTTTGTTCGGTGGAAGTGTAGCTGCGCCTGGTGCATTCAACTTTTCAGCGCCGGCCGGAACACCATCTTTCAGTCCTTCATTTGGAGACTCGACACCAAATCCGTTCGCACAATCAGCTGCATCAACCAACCACGATGACCCACGTGCAGATACGACGGGCGAAGAAGCTCTAAGAAAAAGCAAGGGATTCAGCGGTGGCTTCAGAGCAGCTGGTGAAGACGAGGTAGCCTTGTTTGCTTCACACTCTCCATTCCATCATAATAATCAACAGCAGCAATCAAATACATCAGGTTCTTCCAATAATACACAACCACAAAATATGTTCGGTGCAGCCAACGCGACACAGTCGAACGGAGGTGGATTCCATTTTGGATCTTCAACTCCGCAGACTCAAACATCAACTTCAGGTTTCGGTGGCTTCAATTTTACACCTACATCCCAAGCGGCAGATAACAATAGTAATTCCACTTTTGCTTTTGGTTCCTCGTCACAAGCTCCAGTGAATAATAGCACCCCAGCCTTCAATTTCGGTGCGACAAATTCGGGTTCGGCAGAAAATTCTTTGAATTTTGGTGCAAATTCACTTTCAAAGGCACAAAATCCTCTCACCCTTGAAAATCAAAAAGCAAGTAATTTTTATTCCGATCCTTCTCAAATTCTCTTTGGTTTCAATAGCTCTCCCACAACCTTTTCCAATAACCAACCCGGCAATTCAACCTTTGACCAACAGTTCGTTCATCCAAACGAAGACGCTGGAAACATGTTTGGCAATTACAGAGTCGAGTATCCTCCAGAAGCTGGGCAAGCGCCAGTACAACATTCTCAAATTCAATATCCAACAGGCCAACTAGGATTGTCTGCCGACACTACTTACCGTGGAAGTTTCTCAGCCAGACCAACTGAATCCATCTTTGCCAATGGACCTATGCTTGCGGACTATCGTGCTAACCAAAATCAATTTGTACAGGAAAATTCGGGTACCTCATTCGGACAGAACAATACCAACAATTCTTTCGGTGCGCAAAATAACTCATTTGGCGGCTCCTTTGGTGGTTCCTTTGCAAACCAAGCCAATACGAGTTTTACTGGTCTCAATTCTACCAGTGCTGCACCTTCAAACTCTCAGAGCCTGTTCGGCAACACTACTGCAACCACATCTGCTCCGTCTTCCTCTTTCACCTCATCCTTCCCTGCAACTTCAGCTGCTCCAAGTACCACGAATTTGTTTGGAAGCACTTCTGCTTCGTTCCCCACTACATCAGCACCAACCACTACTACCAATTTGTTTGGCAGTGTTAACTCGTCATTTCCTCCTGCGACTGCTTCGAGCACTCCACTTTTTGGTGCTGCTAAGCCTGCTGAGGCTACCCCAGCTGCTTCCAGCACCTCATTTTTCGGTGGTGTCAAACCCGCAGAGACAACGCCATCTTCTTCAAATACTTCCTTCTTTGGTGGTGTCAAGCCTTCCGAGTCGGCTCCAACGGCTCCAAGCAACTCATTGTTTGGTAGCCCTAAGCCTGCCGAGTCAACTCCATCAACTTCAAGCAATTCACTCTTTGGTGGTTTCAAGCCTACTGATTCGACCCCAACTGCTTCGAGCACATCGAATATCTTCGCCAACCCTCCAGGAACGCCTGCACCTGCAACACCTTTTACCGGCTTTGGCAAACCAGCAGAATCAACTCCAAATCTCTTCAATCCTAACAACCAGGAAAATGGCCAAAGCAACAATCTATTTGGATCAAAATCTGTAGAAGAGCCAAAAGACAAGCAAACTCTTGATCTGTTTAGTCCGAACAGACCGGCCGGCCAACAACTCTTTGGGTCGAATGCAACGAACAGTTCGCCAGAGAAGACATCTGCCCAAACTCCAAATGCTCTCTTCGCAAGCTTTGGCAAGCAGAATTCTTCAGCAGAACATCAACTGGGCGGTGCAGCCAAAGATCAAGCTGTAAGTTCCCTTTCCTGATTCATCGAATGATAGTGTGAATAAAGCTAACATTCCACAGTTCGCTGCTCCATCTACCAGCCAATCTGAATCTTCCTTCAAGATTCGCGGTACTGCTGAGGCGTCTGGTTTAAACAAAGCTTCTTCTCCTTTCAAATCAGTAGACAACCCAACGGACGCAGCACAGCCCGTTACAAGCAACTTGTTTAATAGCTTCTCTTCTAAATCACAAGATGTCCAGCCCTCTAACGGATCTTTGAGCAACGGCTCCGATTCACATTCAATGGCTCTCATTGCTCCTACAGACTCATCTTCGCAGTCTCCGCCCTCCAATAACAAGGCACTTGCTCCTGTTACGAGAGCACTTGCTCCTGGTAGATTGTCCGATTTTGAGTTCCAAGTATCTGAACCCACAGACATGGAGATGGATTCCAATATGCCTCTTAACTTTAACGCGGTTCAAAGAAAAGAATTCAAAGCACTTTGGCGCATTGCATCCGTGCAAAGATCAATGGCAGCTTACTTCCAGCATTTGCCCCCTGGAGCAGATCCATCTAAAGGATTGGCATGGATGGAAGCCAAAAAGAAGGAGATTCTTGCAGAATATAACATTGATCATATTTCCAACAAGCGAGGCAGGGCAGAGGCTGATGAGAATGACGAGAACCAAGAAAACATGAGCCCTCAAAAGCGAGTTAGACAAGATAGAGAACGCTCGCATCGCATTGCTAGCCCAGAAAAGCGATCGCGGAGTACTCGTAGTCCAGAAAGACAACGCTCACGTGCGACACACGATTCCGAGTCTGAGATCAATGGCAATTCGGTATTGAAAGCACCAAAACTCCAGCCTGGCCGTTCATCCAGTCCAAGCAAATCGCCTTCCAGAAGCGCAGCTCCAGAACCAACTCCAAGTAAGAAGAGAAGAAGTGACACTCAATTGGAAATAGGTGGCGGAGAAAGTGGCGGACACAAGAAGAGAAGACCTGAGAATTCAAGTCACAACGAAGGAGTTGACAGTGGTAACAGCAAAAAGAACGAGGAAGTTGACACTGGTAGCAGCAAGAAGAGAAGAGCCGAGGTTTATTTGACTCAAAATGATCCTGAAGGTATTGAAGATGGCAAGAACAGCAACAAGAAAACTCTAAACGGTTCTAGTTCAAGCACTTCTAACATGTTCAAGAACATTTTGGACAGCCCAGATAAATCAACCAGATCTGTCAGTCCAGAGAGAAAGACTCGGGCATTGCCTGGAGCTACTAAGGAAGCTGCATCGGTTCCAGCAGCGGCACCTATTGCAAATCCTTTTGGAAATTTGGCAGGTGCTTCTCCTATCAAACCTAATACCGCTGCACCCTCTACTACGCCAAGCAAACCTCCAGTCTTCGCATTCGCACCTACATCTACCACACCTACTACCTCCCCTACTAAACCACCCACATTTACTGGTGCTAGTGGTATTAAACCACCTATCTTCGCTAGCGCTCCTACTGGCGGTATCAAGCCACCAACTTTTGGAAGTGGACCCGTCAACTTCATGGCTCAATTTGGTAAAAAGGCCGTTGCATATGCAGAAGATAACGAAAAGGCTTTGATGCAAAAAGCTAAGGATGATGAATTTGATTCCGATGACGATGATGAAGCTGAGTGGGAGGCTAAATACAAGAAGAAGAGAGCTGCGGAGCTTGAAGAATTGGAGAAGCTTGCGCAGGTCAAGGCTCCTTCTTTCCTCGTCAAATCCACCGATACTCCAAAAGCCACCGAGCCAAAAGAGACTGCAAAGCCAGCCGCTACAAATATCTTCCCACCGGTTGCTACCACTACTTCTACGCCATTGTTCGGACAAGCTAAACCTGCTACCGGCACTGCTGAGAGTATCTTTAACTCGGCAAACACCTCAAGAGCATCAACTCCTAACTTGTTCTCTAGCAATGGATCTGTCCTTGATGGTGCTGCAATTGCTTCAGGAAAGACCCCCTCATTTTCTGGTAACCCATTTGCGCATCTCTCTGATGTAGAATCCAAGAATCAGAATGACGAGGACGATGAAAGTTCTGACGGTGGTTCTAACAGTGACCGGGATGGTGAAAAGAAAGATACAAGTTACCAATCAAACCCAAGCAAGGGCACTGCAAGTTCACCTAGTACTCCTGTTGATGAGAATGGCTCTAGCAATATCTCCAAAAAATCACTTCCTGAACCAGAAAAGTTCAATTTGTTTGGTTCAGCTGCCAAGACTGGTGCAGTCACACCCACTCCTGGTACTGGCGGAAGTCTTTCTAGTCGCATGACTTTTGGTGCTGCTCCAGAAGAGAAGGATGATTTGGCTCCAAAGCCAGCCACAAACATATTCGGTAGCTCTTTTGGCGCAACTTCTAGTACTCCTGAAGATAAAACCTGGAAACCAAATACACCAATCAAATTTGGTAGTGATGCACCTTCTGCACCAGTTTTCAGCTTTACTAGTGCTACACCATCCTCTTCTACCCCAACCAAACCAACAACCAACCCATTGGGAGGGTTGTTTGGTAGTTCTGGAACCTCAGCTTCTACTCTCGTTGGTGGATCTACTGCTACTACAGGATTCCAGTTCGGCGCTCCACCATCAGCACCGGCTTCTTCATTCCCTTCTGCAGATGCATCCCGAGCCAACTCACCTGGTGCAGCCACCGGTGGCGCTGATGATAATGATCCCGAAAAGGTCCACGCTCAGGTGAATCTTTTGGAATCTAGTCCAGGTGAAGAACATGAAGATGCTGTCTACTCTGTTCGAACTAGAGCTTTGAAGTTCAATCCAGCAAAGGCTGGTGACGCAAATTCTAGCCCATGGGATACCAAAGGTGTTGGACCACTGAAGGTACTTAGCCACAAAGAGACGAAGGCTACTCGAATTGTTTTGCGAAGTGATCCATCAGGATCTATCATCATCAATAGATCACTTTTTTCGAAATTCAAATATGAGGCCAGTGGCAAGACTGTCAAGCTTAATACTGTTGGCGACGATGGAAAGTTGGAAACATGGGTTCTCCAACTCAAAAATGTTGAATTGGCGGAAGAATTGGCTAAGTCTCTGGAGGAAAACAAGATCAACAACTAAGGGTCACTTATGCCACTTTATATCATACTTTTTTCAGCAGGAAACGATAACATGTTCATGGAAATAATTTGGGCGTTTGTATTGCATAGCGCGGAATGGGAAAAGAAGATTACGATTGTACTTGTATTGCGACTTTGATTGTGTTTTTACATTTCTCCTTTAAAGATTCTCAATGTTAACGGAAATGGAAGGAAGGAGGAGTATTTTATGGGCATATTATTCAGTGGCTCCAGCCTATTCGAATTACTTTCCACATTTTCATACAATAGATAACATCACTTTGTGGGTGGGGAACTACGACTGTGGGGTTTTGATAAGGGTTGTATATTGATTGGGCTGTGACCCCTTCTCTTTTCAAAATCTCCATGGGGCATATAGAACCTTGATATTGATGGATATGCGGTTTAGGAACTCCAATCTGGTAGGAAGGGATTGTAAATAGTATAGGGTCATCCTTCAGTACATTTGTACGAGTATATAACAAAACATTAAAATTATTTGCTCATTGCGTTCGTGGGTGTGTGTCACAGTGTGTATGATGGCAATTTGTATTCGGTATGAACGTGATTCCTAGGCACATATTCTGTTTGTCTCCTGTCCCGTGAACTTCTCTCCGTCCTCTTGAGATTGGAGAACATGACAACACAACTTGAGCATGTTTGCCAAAATATGAGACTTGTATTGAAGTCTCAGCTCGAGGTAGGGACTGCAAATCTCTTACTGGTTCAATATTTTGTTTTCCCTTTGCTTATTCTTTGGCACCTGGATGCATTCTAGTCCTTCGCCATCCAATCTTTGTGGGCACCACTTCCTAGGACTATCCTATCACCCTTTTGTGCGGAAGTGATTGCTTTATCTCTTTCATTATCTTTTTTATATCAAGGAGCATAAGCTCCGTACTTACCAGGTACCTGACCAACAAAATTGTCAAAGCACCACGAACACGACTAATAAGTTCTCAATATCGCGTGGGGGGTAGCACGTGATGTAGCACACAAACTCCTCCTTCATCATAATCCTCTCGCTCGGAGTCGAATACCATTTAACCCAAATTATCCTTCCAGATAATTCCAGCATGATATATTCAATCAGGAATGCATGATCTCCACTCTACTAGAATTGTTACGCGGTGGCTTGCTCTCGCATGCAAGAACGTCGCATCTATGTCGTCGTCGCTCTGCGGTAGAAATTTCTCGAAATGTCGCGAATTTTTCTGTCCCACCTGTTTTTGGGTCCCCACATCTTGAGGCTTCATGTGTTCCGTGATAATGGATTGTGCTGTGCCCACCCTTTTTTCTTGATATATATAGGGAGGTGAGCTCCGATGGTTTGGGTTATGTTATGCATGGTATTGATCGACGTGAAGGTTATTACCTTTATTGGTCTATACGCATTTTTAGTCGTCGGCGACTAATTTCTTATTTCTATGATATTTTGTTGCGAGTGGCAGTCGGTGGCTGTGTTGCATATCGGCGACTGGACGATCTTCCGTATTCTTCCTCGTATATTTACCGGTTGAGATATAACTTATACATTTTGTTTGTTGCTGGAGAGAGAAACAATGTCTTCGGCACCGTCGGATCTCTCTCTGAACCCGGATCAGAGATATGATAATGATCAAATGATCATGGCTTGGATAGCGGCTATGGTCGCTGCAGGATGTCCACCTTTCGCATTGGTTTATGATACGACATCTTCGATTTATAAGACAAGTTCTGAGGGAGAGAAGACTGTGTAGATTACTTTGAAAGGTGGACTTCGTGTGAGTATGATATTAGATGTTAGGGTTTGTGTGGGTTGTGATACGGTGCGCTTACGGGAATTTGATCGAGGAATTCTGCAGCGCTGCTTTTGATTATCGCGGATTCCCTTTGTCGGCGTCTGTTTGGATATAGGAGTTTGATACGGAGGCCCACTTCGCTTGGTCTATGATGCACTTTCTTATTTCTCCTGTTCTATCGGCTTTCGTGTGGATGCACCGGCACTGCAGCACTTGGTTGCACAAACGCAACATCCATCACGACTTATGAGTTTACAAACCTCCGCTTTCGCATTTCGGCATCTGGGAAGAGGGAGATTGGTCGGAGGCTGATTCCCTGTCGCTTTACCCCCGGTCGAAAATCCACAAACGAGCAAGTGGAGAAAGGATCTTGACTTCAGATTTACTTCTCAACATCTCAGAGGAGGACCCTTGTATGCGGAGAACTACAATGATCGTGGATGCTACTATCCGATCAACACCCTTGAACGGAAGAAGGGCAATACGTATGCCAACTTTAGATGATTGATATATTAGTAGTACTAAAGTAAACAGGGCTTTAAGAAAACTCCCCGTCGAAAACGGAGGATGAGAAGATATCGGCTTGGGATTTGAAGGTCGATGTCTCATCGCCGGACATACCTTATGAGAATTCCTGAGAAAGCTTGATTCTCTTTCGTGGCTGGTGTGCAGGGAATCTTTCTTGCTCGACAGCTGCACGCCTACACACTTGTGTATGAATCTTTTCTGTCTCGCCTATGCAGGAAAAATGGAAACATGGTAATGAATGGTAGAAATAGTACGATGGAACACTTCACACTTCACACTTCACACTTCATCATCTCATCATCTCATCATCTAAACACAAAAATCGGTCATCTGTATCAATCGCACTGCGCATTTTCATTCATGTGCTATACATAACAATATTTCCTAATGCATCGTGCAAGTAACTATACAATACAATATAACATGACACCTAAATAAACTCAACTTCCCCCCCTATTCAACTATCTCAAAAACAACTAATTAAGTAAAATAACGATGAAAAATATTCGAACATGTATCTCTTTTCACAAAATACATACTGTCTCGAATACATACTATCGAGATGTCGCTAAAGTTACTCACCTCTTATTAGCGAAATAGAAGAGTTAGTCGTCTGTTAGTTCGTTAATCCATTTCACATATACCTCTGTAGATGAAACAATAGAAATCTGATGTATATCGAGGAATCATCTTTTGTGCCTCTCCCCTCCCCTCACTCTGCGTGCTTGTTGGGTGCAAGATGCGAGATGTGAGATTAGCTGCTGGCTAGCTGTAGATATGATAGTGTTATTACTAATACCACTGGGGGCATGGCGAGGTATAGAGATGGTTGATTAAGACTGATTGACTAACCATGATAGTCAGGGGCGGAGAGGGGTGAAGATTTATGTTCCCTGGTGGTGTTGTGGGGAGGTTTTGAAATGGATAGATTTATCTTGTTTTGATTTTATACTTTATATGTCAGGTTCGCAATAGCACATATAACGATAGAAGATCAGTCTGATTCCGGCTATCTCGCACAATCATTAATGTGATGATCAACTGACTGATTCAAGAGAACTTGCAATGAGGAATAAGTATCACTGCGATGTCTGCGTCTCAGATAAGGTGACGGTTGACAGTTGTTCAGTAGATCAGATGTCTTGAGGATAGTCTTTGATTGGTTTGTGTACATGGATAGCGCTATTGTTTTCAGATATCCAGATAGAGAAAAAGCATGCCTTCAAGCTGATGCAGATATGCTATATCTATCCACGAATCCTTAATCGCGTAGTGTACAGATTTCTCTCAATCGATAAGAGCTGTACAGTATGAGCACTGTGTATCCAAGGTTCTTCAGATTTAAGAACCTTTCTATTTGCAGGTGTTTTGTTAGTCGAGATTCTTTCTACTCTCTTCTCTCACCCGAAACCAACAAATCACCCAACCGACAGAAAAAAAAAGGGGGAAGAAAAAAAAAAAAGAAACTCACCCCACCCCTCTCGTCCTCCATCCCAATAACCGGACCCCTCTTCGCCCCCTCCGGAAACTCCACCTGCACCTTCCTTTTTCCCTCTCTACTCCGCTCACTCGGCTTCTCCTCCAATCCCGCACTCCCGCTCTCGCCCTTCACTTTCTCCTCCTTGCTCTTCTGCGACTGGTCATGTTGCACATTGTGCTTTTCCGTCTGTGCATCTGTGCCTGCGTTTTCGGACGCGGGACGCCCGGTCCAGGGTGTGCGGTAGGCGGTGCTGGTTGAGTAGGAGCGGCGGCGTTGGAGGGCGGGTGCTTGGGTTTGGGTTTGGGCTTGGGCTTGGCTGTGAGGGGTGGTGGGGCTGGTGCGGAAAAATTGGAGATGGAGACGGGGATTGGGAGTTAGGTGACGGATGCGCGAGGCGGGGGAGGTGGAGAACGCGGGGGACATGCTGGGTTGTGGTGTGGTGTGGTGTGGTGTGGTGTGGTAGTTGGTGGTTGTGATGGTGATGGTGATTGAGAGTTGGAGATTGGGATTATCGATTGATGGATGGATTGATTGATTGATTGATCTGTGTGACAAGTCTTGCAAGTATGTACGGATGTATATATCTCTCCTATCAAGACCACATCACAAGAAAATATGAAAGAAAGATTCGAAGAAGAAAAGAAATCAAAGGATATCCAGAATAAGATTGTGCGAGAAACACACCGGGAAGTACCTATCGTAGCGAGAAAGAAAAAGCTATTTTATAGCTCCAGAGCTTATCAGGTCCAGAGCATGCTAGTTATGGAACTTTCTCGAGGCTTTCTCCTTGCAGACTCCAGAGTCCTTAGCTCATCGTTCATCTGTGCATTAGTGGCTACTTGGCAGTCGGTAATTGCATCGGATTGGATGCATCGATCAATCAATCAATCGATGTCGTCACAACTTCTTTATCGAGATCTAGAATGCGGGGTATGTACGGAGTAAATGTTCGCCTCCCTTTTACCGGATGAACCACTGTATGACGATTGTGGGTGAGTGATTGGCCAATTCATGTTGGTGTTATGTATTATTAATGTCCTAAGATCGGAGAATACCAGTCCCCCCCAAAAATATCAGAATTTTTAAGCGACCGTTTTCTAGTATATTTATTATTAGAGCTAATATGTGCTATTTCTTGATCGCGCTAGAAAATATCGTGGAGAGATAGAGAAGATCGACCACTGTTAACATATTCGCTTATTGTTGAAATACTAACATATGTACTGCTGAGGGAAATCTACGGAAATACAATCTTATGATAGCAATAATTTGGCACGTATTCAATACTTGAACAAAAGACCATATCTGCTGTATGTCAACAACACATAACTCAAGTAAACCTTGAATGTATTTAATTTTGAATTGGACCTCATGAACGCCATTTGCTATGCTGAATCCTTCTTCCTAAAACGCCAGGCCCACAACATCACAAATGAATTTTGAAATGAAAATTGTGAGCTCCTCATGCTCTTCCGACTCTGAAGGAAAGGATCTGGTAGTTGTTAGTAAAGGTTCTTCAAACAGGTATGAAATGGCAATTGTACGCACATCATTATGACCAACAGAAACAATAGCATCTTCCGAAACTCTTACTCCACCGGCTCCTTCAACATAAGCCAATGGAGCATCTCCCATAACTTTTCTCGCACACTCCGCAACTGTAGTATTCTTCTTGACCAATACACAATCTCTGAATACCTTCTCACTTCCAGATCCACCATTTCCTGCTATCAAACTTCCTACGTTCCTTACAGGAAATACTGGTACTAAACCTAGTAACTCTGCTGCTCGAGAAAGTACTTGTACTACTCCCGTGCTTCCAAATCTGTAAAGGACCATATCCTTTAAATTCTCAATTCTGTTTTTGAGCTTTTCATCCAATTCTTTCAGCCCTCCTCCAGTCTCATCACCATCAGCAATTAAGTCCTCCCTCGTGTCCACAAACTCACTTCCCTCCGTGTACTTCACAAAGCCTTGCTTAGCCAATCTCCTCAAGAAAACCTCCGAAACAGCACTACATAGCACTATACTCTTTGGATCCTGCATCTTTGCAATCTTGCTTATGTTCTTATCCGCATCCGCATGATCAATCTTATTGAGCGCGATGACCGTTGGAAATTTTTCATCCGTGAAAGCATTCACCACCAAATCAATTGTTTCATCGGACCAGTGTTCCAATGGCTCCTTCAATGCCAATTTATCCAGCGTCCGCGCAACCACCGCACTTGTACTTCCATATCCAGAAAATTGACCCTGTAATGTCTCAACAGCTGTAGCCTTCACAGCTACGTGTCTCCGTTTTATCGATCCCCACTTTTGCATCAAATTTCCTCGAATCCATGCTACGATCTCTGAACGTAACCACACAATATCATAACTAGGATCATAGCCTCTTGTTGCTTTTCCTTCTGCATCGGTGGTACCACTTACGTCTACGACATGAATGAGTGCATCTGCATGACGTAAATCGTCAAGAAACTTATTTCCGAGACCTTTTCCTTCGTGTGCGCCAGGCACGAGACCAGCTACATCGAGGAGTTCGATAGGAACAGAGCGACGGCCATCTATACAGGAACCGTAGTTGGGCTTGCAACGTGATTGGAGATTGTAGCGAGCGCAGGCACAGTCGATTTGGAGATATCCGATTGCGCGTTGAGGGTCGATGGTTGTGAATCTGGAACTGGCTCAGTATTTTGTCTTTCTCTCTCTGATCTTGTGCGGTTTCTCCAGTTCTTGTACGATACGGTGGGTATTTGCGCATATAGTTAATAGAATGAGTGCTTACGGAAAATTGCCTACATGAGAGAAAATGTGAGTAAATGGAGGGGTAGTTTTGGGTCGAATTAAATGATATAGGGGTCATTTACGTACCAACTTTGGAGGTAGCATCTGTAAGACTGTTAAGTGTTGTACTTTTCCCTGAAGAGGGCTTGCCTACGAGGCCGATGAGAGGATCTCGTGGCATATCGTATGGTGGTTATAAGATGGGTTGAAGAGGATGTTCTTTGAACGTGCATAAACATAAAATTTGTGTATGAATGCGCCGAGCGTGGTGGGGTTGATACCTGAGGCATGATGAAAGGTCAACCGTCTCTTAATTCGACTAATCAAGGTCATCGTCGTCACTGGGGAGCTCTCAGATTTGTATGTTAACATTATTTAGAATTGTTTTTTATCGTTGCCGAAATGTATACTAGGGAGTTCTGATGAATTTGTACAGTTTCAAATGTATTTTTCCCTCAATTTTCAAACCTGATTGAGTCCAGATAACTGATGACCTCCCTAGACACCGTATTGTCATATGAAGATTTGATGTTTTTAGAGTATCAATCAGTCCAGCCAGAGCTCGTGCGAACATCTTTAAGTTCAGAATCTTGATGTCCAACGAAGTTGCATAGGTGTCACCTAAGTGTGAGTAGCTTACAGGAGTTGAAGCATACTCATCTTCGCCTATTCTCACATTCACTTGATGGACTGGTATTTGTGACCCATATTTTCATCCATAACGCAGCATCAGGAATGATGTGTGCTTCTACTCTTTCAGCCCCAAACCGATACATGACAGTTGTCTCGAATGAAACCGTACCTACTCACATCATGAAATATGGCTCTTCTTCGCTCAAATGAGCAGCACAATTGGGTTGATTAGAATGAGCTCCTTAACGCACTCGTGTATAAGCTAAACGTCTGAGATCCTTCTAGAACAGTATGTAACAATATGATGTTAATAGGGGAGTCGTGTAAAGACAGTCTAGCTACTATGAAATGCGATTCAATGTCTCTTCTCACCAACCTACCATGCGGTGAATGTAAAAAACGGTACACTAAAAAAAAGTACCACTTTTAATATTTTTTTTTTAAAATCGATGGTCAATACTTTTTGATTTTGAATTAGCAATGAAATATTACAAAAGCTTATCATTTATAATCTATTTTAATTTGATTTGATTTTTAACTTTTTTTCGAAAAAAAAGTTCAATTTTAAAGCAATAGTGTTTTAAAAAAAGATTTGATTTTGGAGGGTTTGGTATGTCGTTTTTTTTTACATCAACCGCGGACCCCAGGTATTGTACCATGACACCGTTTGTTCTGATGCTCAGCCACATGGCCGACCAAATAGACCAAGCTTTCTTAAATCTTAAATACAGTCTAGACATTGCTTTGACTCGTCTCGAGTAGCCTTATAAGCACCAATACGCACCAATACGCACCAATACGCACCAATACAAGTCGACCCGAGAAATGCTAGGATATTTTCTTTGCAGCACACACAACCCAACCTCGTCATTTCACTGTGGCTTTGAATTACAGTTGCCGGGATTCGGAATATCGAGATGATTAATTGGAAGAAATGAATAATCACAAGATGAAGTTGACAGCCAAGATTTCCGAATGTTCCATGTACATATCTCTTGCCGTGTATGCGGCTTAGCAAAGTGTCGATTACAGAGAGAGACGAATCAGATGCCGGGTTTGCAATCACATGAAGATTTTCCGCGAGCAGCCACAGCTCAGCCACAGTGCCACATCTGAAGGTCCCCGAAACCGAAAAAGAAACCAATCGGAATGCATGCGGCACTGCGAAAAGCCAATGTCCTTCCCTCCCGGCAGTTACCCTGATGCTCCTTCCTGCTTTGTGCTCATCCGTTGTAGTTGTTGAGTCGTCGCAACATCCACGAGAACCATACAAATGGGGTGACTCGATTGTGGCACACAGGAGTTTTAATATCATGCAGGTTCCTCGAGGGACACTCACCATGCGTCGGATTTAATTGTGTCCATAGGCAGGATTGGCTGGTTGGCGCTTTAGTTTCTCTTGGAAGATAAAAACACGACGACTGAAGCAAGTGAAGGGAGTGAAGGAAGAGATGGAAGAGATATTATGACGTAATGTGGTTTAAGAATCTGCTAGTCACGGACGATGGTTGGCTGGCCTTGTGAATCGAATTTCTTGGTTGTGCCACACCTGTGAATTGGGCTAAGCTGCTTTCGGCCGTGATAATGCCAACTCTTTTCTTGCTGGTTGATAAGAATAGGTAAAATAAGGTAAATTAGTGACGTTGTAATTTCGACTCAAGCAAAATCGGGAAATCGTACCATTCAAGTTCCACACGCCCAAGGCCCAAAGCTCTCCTCAGTGCTCATACATAAAGGTCCACTTTCCCTGTGGTGAGGTACTTCCTTTTGCAAACATACATTCCAATCTTCTCTCCATCAAACATCGATCGTCGATCAGCAACCATCAAGACAAAGAATAAGAACTCTTCGTTTTCCAAGACACCCATCAATCAGTCAGTCAACAACACACTTCGACCACACACACCCTTTCACCAATTAAATCCAACATCATGCCTTTCACAGCAAGGTAAGAATCATGCTCCCACCCAACCACTGCTAGACTTTGTCGCACGGCAGTCTCATCAATCAAATCAACGACTTTCGATTACTGACATTCTACTGTAGCGATATCTGCAAGATCATTCTCGCCGTCATTTTACCACCTCTTGGTGTATTCCTTGAGAGAGGCTGCGGTGCCGATTTGCTCATCAACAGTAAGACTATCCATGCGTGATGTTACCGCTTGCAAAAGGCCATAATGCTAACGTGCTACACAGTCCTTCTCACCATTCTTGGATATATCCCCGGTATCATCCACGCTCTATACATTATTCTGAAGTATTAAGCTTCTCATGACAACGACTTTCCTCGAACAGCAATAAACGATATACCGTACTCGACTCCGATCATGCGATATCTCGATCGTCTTCCCACCTCTTTCACATCTTCTCGAAATCAGGCCGGACCAATACGGTTCATGCTCAGACATATTAATGAATAATCAACCTCTTGGCATCGGAAGAGTCGGCTGCTGAATATTTCTCGGCTTGAAATTAGGATGACTCGGGAGTTAGACATAAACATGCATGAACATGGGTCATTTGGGATGATTGCAGTTTTCTGATTATACTTTTTCTCGCGCATTTCCTACATGGGGTTTTAATGGAATGGTCTTTTTTTTGTTTTGTTTTTTGGCAGCATGTCTACGGACATGTCGTGCAATATGGGTCTTCAGGGGGGGATCATACAGAGGAACGGATGGATGAATAATCTAATGGATGATTGCAATCCGATTACAATTACTTTATCAAATACAAAACGTCTAGGAATATGCATGTCTTGCTGTGTTGTCAACCTTCCAATGCAATCATGTACCCGTTGACCGATTGAGGCATGCTAAGGTAGATTGAATGTTTTACATTACTCTCACCGACATGAAAATTGAAGTAGCCAAGCCGTTGTAGAAAATTGAAGCTTCCCACTCTTGGAGAGATCGACTTCTTGAATACCTAGTCAGTGTCTAGCTGGTACTTCATGGTGAATGAACAATAAAATGCCGAGTCTGAAGAAACTGTGAGAGCAGGTTTTTGAAGAGTGCAGGACAATAACCGAACTCATCAAAATTACTATAGGATCCCAATTATCAGTATAACTTTAGAAATGTGAATGATTATGCTTGTGTAAAATAGATATATAAATCGTAATATATATATTATTGAAATCCGAAAGTCCTTTGAAAAATGTTATTTTTAATTGAATTAATATTGAATTTCAAAGTAGATGAGGTTATGCTCATTCAAGTGGAGAAATATATGAGTGCACAGACCCAGCACTCTTCAAAGACACGCCCTGTACGTATTGAAGCTTCTGTTCCCCACCCTCTCTCAGCCCTTTCAGCCCTTTCACTAAGATGCCTTTTTAATGAGGCATATATTCACGGGACTCAGTTCCATATTACGTAATCAATAAGCGACTCAAACTCTTGGCGGCCCACACAGAAAATTTTAGATTTTCGCACCTCCTACTTCAATCATCATCAACATTCAACTCGGCGTAGGATAACCATTTCTTTGCGACCTCACGAAAATCAATCAAAATGCCTGCCAAAGTACGTCCATGAATAAGAACCGCTTTGCTGTTGGCCCGCTCTGCTGCAGAGTTATGGCGTGATACAGTAGGCTAACTTATTTTCTATCAAATAGGCCGGAAACAAGAAGGGACCAGTCGTCAAGCGCAAGTTTGTTATCGACTGCAAGCAGCCCGCCAACGACAAGATCTTCGATACCGCTGCTTTCGAGAAGTTCCTCCAGGACAACCTTAAGGTCGATGGATTGAAGAGCAACTTGGGTGACAAGGTCTCCATCGTTAAGGATGGAGAGAGCATCAAGATCGAGACCTCTGTTAACTCTGGTCACTACCTCAAGTACTTGTAAGTTTTTCTCCGTGGAATTTTTCTGCAAATCTCTATTGAGTTCAGAATCCATGCTAATCCATCACGACAATAGGACCAAGAAGTTCCTCAAGAAGAACCAATTGAGAGATTGGCTCCGTGTTGTCTCCACCTCCAAGGGCGTTTACGAATTGAGATTCTTCAACGTTGTTGGTGATGATGCTGAGGAGGATGATGAATAGATGGTTACATATAACATCTAGGATTGATAAATGATACCCATGATGGACTGGACTACGGACTAGAAGATCGTGAGGAGGGTTGGGATCTAGCAGTGGTAGAAATAATCAATGCTATATTACTGCTCTCTCAAAATGTTTGACTTTGGATATTGATGTGTGGTTGTGAAGTTGTGAATGTTGTAGGTTGATTTTGGTGGGTTTGCATGCGTAGCTTCGGATTTATTGCAAAAGTGAGATTCACAGCGGAGTAGTGTTTTCTTCACAGCATTCCATTTAACATGCCCTTCTACTCCTTGGAAAGTTCCAGTGTATAACACGACGAACTGCAGATGAGATACAACTCAAATAGCACACAAAATATGCCTTTCCAGCCGTTAGGAAGTATTTCCCTCGTCAAGCAACAAGGAAGATACCCATATCCTTCTCTAACCCAGATTTCATGCCTATCAAATATTCCCATATCCCACAAAGCGCTTTCGCTAGAGACGAATATTCCTTCTTTACCACAGCCTCTTGCAGCAAAGCTCTTATCCATTTCTGCTTCCATTACAAACAAACGCATTGATTACCAGTCGTGCCTTTTGCGGAATAGGTGAAATAGTCTCGTATTTGGACACGATTGATATCACCGCGTCTTCTACTAATGAAGTGGGTTGGATAGTATACATGAGCTTTGGAGGATGGATCTGGGGCTGGGAATGCTGCAAGTAGCAAATGACTTATAGAGAATTGGGGGTAGCTGGTAAAGATGCTTATTTGTGCACGTTCGAGGGGGTTTGGTTGTTGGGATGCACTTTGGAGGATATCACATCTAAACATCTGTTATTGGCGGGATATCAAATATCATCATCGACCTTTTTACTTTCCTCAGATCTATGTCTGCGTTTTGAAGATCTCAGATGCGCAAGCTGCAGGAATACTCAGTCTCAGTCATGAGTACATACATTCTTTTCCAGAGTTTTCGTCTCCCCAGGAGAAAGTTTGCGCAGGTGCTTCAGCTCTGTTTCGTGTTCATGTCAGCTTGTGGTTGAGATTTATGGGTGGAGCTCGAGAATTCGAGAAATTGCTTACTCGCCATGACGTTTGTGGAATTCTCTCCATTGAACTGAAGAATTATAAGTTGGGCCCACGTTAGAATGTGTGAAATCTTTAGGTTATAGCGACCAAAGGCTCTGAAATATCGGCATAATCATCAGAGGAAGTGGCTGTTGGTGTTAGATATCACTCTGAAATGTGTTGGCTAGTTGAAGCGCGGGCGCAATCAATCTGTTTCTGATAGACGGAGGACTGAAAGGTGCATGCATATAGACTATAGTTATTCGTGAATCCCAACTCAGAATTTTCTCTCCCTTCGCAAAGCTAGTGTGTTTAGCAAGACTGGCGTTCTTCTATGCTTGCCTTCCCCTTTTCTCCCGCTCGTTTAATTGTGTAATACGTGTTCATAATGGGTAATGGAAGGGTGTAATACGGAAATGCATCCATCTATATCTGAACACGGTAAATAGACTTCTCTCGATAGTATCGAGTGACTTCGAGTCTCGGCTGCTTTGCTCTCTTGAAAATGGGTGATTCTGACTGGAATTCGAAGCATTGTGTGGAAGCCTTCTCTTTATTCATTGAAAAGAACTTGTAGTAACAAACTACTACCAGACTCCCAATACCTAAAGAATATCTTGCTGCGTCATGAAAGTAATATCGAAAATTGGTTTTGTGGAAATCTTTGTCGCTCAAATGGCTGAAATGGATGGATTTGTTGGGTATCTAAGTGGTCAACGTTACTTGCAGTGATATATTTGAAGATCAGACATGATTGAGACGAACTTAATTTAGTGAATTGGATGGGATGATAAGGTTTGTTCTCACTCGATACCTTGAACATTCCGCTGGCTATTCAAAGTTCAAACACATGCGATATAAACGTCGCGAAGCTAGTAATGTGGCGGCGTTGACCGCACCACACTGAGAACTCAAATTCATTCCTCTGGCAAGTCACAACCAGTACTAGATATCATACAAACAACCATTGAGCTTCATCTCAAAAAGTGGATCCAAAACAAGTGAATACATCACTCATCTTATCTCGCACCTCAAAATCTCAAAGTCAAAAATGAATCAATCCCAAACCAAACGAAACCCATCAACTTTCCAACTACACCACCCCATCACTCACCTTTACTTCATATACTCTCTTGCGCTTCCGCTCTCAACACAATGTGAGTCGCCGGTCTTTATGGCCGAGTTGGCTGGTAAAGCATAACGGACTGGCGAGTCCGAGAATGTAGGACGGACCTTTGCGGGCTTTCATACAGGTATACTGGGGAGACTGTAACAGCCTACGGGTGAGACCACGGAGCCCCGGGGGAACTTGATCGCTATGATTACCATTTTTTGCCATTTTGATCTTTGGAGGGGAGGGGAGGGGAGTGAGGTAAGGTAAGGCGCGGCTTTGGTGAGTGGGTCAAGGGAACGATGGATGGAGGAAGTGAATTGGTATCATTGTTTTTGAGACTTTGGAATGAACAAGGTTGGCGCCGATGTAGCTTGATTGCGCCGTTGCGCAATTGGGCTCAAAATCATTAAGTCTTTCTTTCTTTCTTCGACACAAGTTCAAATACAGAACAGAGTAAGGAAGCCTTCGATCTGAAAATCAACTCAACTCGATGATTTTTTTATGGTCTTGAACCAGATATCTCATGTCAAACCTGCACTCGCCTTACACGGGGAATTCAAACAATAGAAGCAAAAGATAAATTGTGTAGAGACTGGAGAGGAAAGAGGTGGGTGCATACTAGGTTGATATTCGGCAGTGGTTAACGTTTGCGCGCGGTAAACCGAAAGCGCTTCCAAGTGTTTAAGTGGGGCTGAAGGTATGGGATGGGGGAAGGGAAGGTATCCTGCTACAATTTCTATGATCTCGTTGTGTACTAATAGTTTAATTTTCATAGAGTTTGATTTCCTTTGGCCTGATTTTGTTGAATTCAATCTGATATCTGTTGATAGGTACCTAGTATATGTTAACTTGGCAATGCATTGTTGAGTAACTGAGAACTGTGAGTGACCCTACCAAGTAAGTCATTTTGGAATTGTTACCGCATGACTTGCGATGGAATTTTCATGAACGATAAAAGCACTTTTGATAGATTTGTAGGATAACCTATGCCGAACTGGCTATTCGACGATATCCCTATAACCTTATATATGTCGCACCGTTGATCTAGTTACTCACTGAATGGAAGATTATCTCCCTTATTACTACCTTGAACTTCACATTCTTTCAACTGGTCAGATTGCCAATCTTTCACCCATTAAACCAAGGTGTTCCTCCTATCCACCACGCCATCCATAATAGATTCTGAGCGATTATCACCTCGTCTTTTCCCTGCCTCTCGTCGTGTTACCTGTTATTCAATCATTGTCCACCAATTTTATTCTCAATGTCGTTTATCATAACTTCCCTCGCCATCATCACCCTCCGCCTAAACTCATGTTAACTTTTGTCTCTACACTACTGATTCAGTCTTTTAGTTGGCGCTTGCATTCTCCATCTCTGAGATGCGCCTCTTCAACCGACGTACTTCTGTTTCTGCTTCCTGTAATTATTGTTGTGATACCTCGACTGTCTTAGGGGCAGCTCTAGCCTTTTCTATTTCTGCATCGGCTTCGGCGCAGGTTTCGTTCGTGTGCCATTCCCCGTGTTCTCTGCAATTGCGATGATAAGAACGGCACCACCAGTGTCCTGCCTGCAATACGATTTTTCCATGGTGACAATCTGGATAAAAACATTTTTTGTAGCCACCCGCAGACTTCATGATTTGGTTCGTCAGGTAACGCTCATATCTGAATACGAAGTTAGCTTCGAACCAGCCTTGAGGCAGTATTGGTGCAGAATTACATGCCTTGCAGACGTTTCTGGCCTCGCGTACTTTCGCACAGTATCGACATCAATGAAATGTGTATGCTCGCCTCTTCTTTTAGCCTCGTTCGTCATCAAGCTTCAAGACTGAAAAAAAAAAGGCTCAACAGATCATCCAAACATTGTCCCTCATTGTTTCGCCCCTACATCGAGGTTCCACAATTCAAACCTTTTTTCCAGTTTTCAAGCACGTTAAAGAATAGTAATCAATTCTTGTATTCCTTAAAACCGACACAAACACTCTATTGCTGGCGCCACGCCTTTTTCAACATGTGGGAATCTAGGGCTTTAGTTCTTCTTCTCACTTGCTGCTTGTTGACTAAATGCTAATTTCTGAAGATCCAATACAGGCAATATGGAGTCAAAAATCCTATTCGGTATACATCTCAGTCACTGGACAACCGACATGTTAAAGGGCGCTATCCGTCAACTATTTCAAGAGCATTACCTACCTGATCGATCGAGTCAGTGAATCAGAGACTAAAGTAGTCCTCGTAGTCAGGCTTGAACGTTTCCAACGAGGCCTCACTCAAGAAGATGTGAGTATCATCACGGAAAGATTCACAGATCGAGGCTACATTTGGTACGAAGCTCCCAGAGCAAGATTCGCTGGTGGTCTTTTGGCAGAATCACGTGTCCATGCAGATCCTGAAGTCTCAGTCAACAGTGGCGAAGCAGAAGATGCAGTGATGAGCAGCATCGTATTAGGAGAAGAGTTGAACATGCAAGATCCACAACAACAACCTTCAGCGCAACATGCACCATCTTGTGTCATATGCTCTGGTGATGATGCTCCCGCAGTAGACCTTGTCCAACCACCACCTGACGATGAAAGCCACGTACAAGTATGCCTAGCATGCTACAGAAGTAGTCTGGATGCTCAGAATGAAGAGCATGTACGAAACGTTGAGTTGAAGGCTCGAAACAACCAAGCACAAGCACAAATTGATAATTTGCGGAACCAGAATTCGAATTTGGACGCGCGTCCCTTCTTGGAAATCACTCATAGGCAATTTTTGCGTGAATCGAGACATGACTTGGAATCGGGTACCATAATCACGCGGTTCATTTAATATGCTCTGTGAAAGGTTTAAAATCGTGGACAACGTCTACACCAGCTGCTGACGAGGTTCAGCGAGAAGGATAAAACCAGACGTGAGTCGTGCCTGAGGAGACAAAGGTGATAGATGGCTTACAGCGATATGATTCGGTTCAGTCGGTGGAGTTTTGGCAAGTTTCTTGCTTCGAGGACATGAAAGTCGATATGGTATTGATCCCAGAACGGGAGCCCCCCCCCTACAATGAATGGACCACCAGCGCACCAAACCATATAGGTTTCGATGACGACACGGTTAGTCATTATGATTGGTGCTGGGAATATGATAGGTGCCAGGCGGAAAAAACAACTAGGTTCATCCAACAAGCGCTAAAATATCAATTATAACACAATAAAGAAAGAAAAATGAAGGTCAAGAAAGCCCCACGCTCTCAATCTACCACATGCTCAAATCCACAAACATCCTTTCCTCCATTCCGCCCACTTGAATCCCCAAACCTAGCCAGCCCAAAGAGATAAACCGGGTGTCTGCATATGAAATCTCCATCATTTCACCAACGCAAATACTCACATACCATCCACCCACGTAAGATCTCTCAATCTCTAGATATACATACATACCTTGACGAATCAAGACATCCAAGCCCGAGATCCAACGCAACATACATATCCAAACAAACGACGGCATTGCAGCGAGTCCAAAAGCCACGATGTAGGATTTTGCACGCGTAGAAGCGCGTATGTATATATGTAAGTAACAAGACAATATCTGGACATGATGATAAGATAAATTTGCCGTGTTTGAATATACGAATAATATATAGGTCATGTACCAAAAAGGATTGAAAAGAGGTAGACAAGATAGTATAATATAAAATGACATGGAAAGAGCGGAATTCGAGAGGAGTAGAGACGAGGAACTTGATCATTCCTCATCGAATAGAATGGAGACCCGGAGAGCGTAGAGATGTGTGCTGTGAAACATAAGTTGGCGATGAGATCCGATGCCGAAACTATCCGGTTGGGTTTTGTCTAGGATTTTATCGCTGGATGAATTCCGCAGATGGGAATTGGTGGAGTGAGACGGAAATGAGCATACATAAATCAAAGCATACAAGACAGTTTCTTTCTTCATTTAAAGGAAGGTAGATAAACAAGAAGGTATAGATGAGTTGTACTCATTTGGATCGGGGACACAATTTCGAGGACTTGCAATGTTTGGGAGTAGGTAAATGTGTAAGATAAGCAAACCATACAACATTCAAAACATCGAGTTTCAAAGCTACCCAGAAAGATACCATACGATAGTAGAACAACAAAATAAAAACGATAATGTATCTCTTAATCCCTATCTGAGGTATCAAAACAAGTGCGGTTCCACTGACCAAGTTGACTCGCATATCAGACAAACACGCATTCTATCCTGATAGCAAAAACCAAGCATTCTATCCAACCCGATTCTCGCTGATTCTAGTTGAGAGCATGCCCCCAAAACACACCACATCACTTCCCATCTATAGACTAGACATCTAAGACCCCATTACACAGGACAGCAAACCCGCACTCCCCATCCCACACCTCTCTACAACTTCGCCTTAACACCCCCCTGGGCCTTCTTCAAGATCGGTTCCATCTTCGTCGCCTTCATCACATCACCCTTAACCTTCAATTTCCCCGCCATAAAAAGCCTCTGCGCGTTCGCCTTTCCCGCGACCAACTTTCCGAAATCGTCATCACTCAGACTCAGTGTCACGGTAGGTTTTTCGCCCAGCCCGCTTCCGACTTTGCCTTCCTTCTTTAAATCGATGTGCCAGTTGGCTGTCTCGCCCGCTTTGTTCTTGAGCGTGAAGGCGAAGACGGCGTTGCCCTGTTTGATGGCGTCGGCGCGGTCGGTGGGGGATGATTCGAGGGAGGAGGAGATGGCGTCGAAGGCTGCGGAGGAGGGAAATGCGTCTGCGGGTTGATGGGTTAGCAAAAAACGGATGATTTGTAATTGTAGTAGGCTGGAGAATGGAAGAGCGTACCGTTTTTGAGAGACATGATTGTAAATGCTGGATTATTTTAATTATACGACACAAAATGTATCAGTCGATGAACTCCAACAGTTTTGCAGATTCGCAGAAGTGGTAAATGTTATAATTAAATGCAACAAGTTCAGGTACGGGAGTAGGATATTTAAATGTAGTCCGCAAGCAGCAACGACCGTTCGCGAGTCGCAGGGTCACATCCGCTCGAGCATGTGATAATGACCGAGGTTCGGCGGAAAACACTAGTCTTGTTTCGGTAAAATCCGGGGAAGCTCATGACTTGCGCAATCTTCACGAGGGAATTTATGATTTGAGATTCCGGTTGGGATTGTGGGGAAAAGCAACTGGACTATTTAGGTAACTGGAGACTTTTAGTGTCATCGACTTTTTGTGGCACGCGTGGGTAATATATGTAGGGCCGAGGTGCTTGCATCAATCATGCTGGAGTATTGAGCCATTAGACCTTTCAGAGAACACACTGCATTTTAGCGAGCTGGCTTAATTTTAGTTTATATTTATATATAGCTTCTAAGTATCTATCTATCAAAGTTAAAAATAGCATATGCGTATAATAAGTACGCCGGGTGGGAACGAACGTAGGTTATCAACTATCAACGCCTCGACGACCACCGCTCCAGCCCATGCCACGCTAGCCTATCCACAATATCAAATTGTATATCTTGCCCTCCCACATATTTGAACGCCAATCTGAAAATCATATGGGTATTCTCAAGACACAACAACACAGCATAACCTCTCCCATAACCATAATAAGACTACCAAGACGCCAGGGGCATTAAAAAAAGACGAATGTTTAGTACTGCATGAGCTGAAGTATATAATCATCACAATGTGGCAAAGACTCGTGTAAGTACTGAATATTTCCGCGCATTCCAAGATCACTAGTGGACAGTTCGTCACCAGAGCTATGACTCTCCCCACTAAAACTCAATACACTCTGTGCAGGCGCGGGATTTGTCAAGGGATCGTGAGTATTCGCAGTCATATCGTGCCAGAAGGTACTAGAAGTCCAATCCTCATAACTCGAGTTTGAAGGAGCACTTTGAGTTGTTTCCGAAAGACTGGGCGGTGGCCCACCATAGATAGCACTGTGAATGTTGCTTTCACCACTTTCCAAGGAAGCGAGGATAGCCCACTCGCTTTGTTGATTATCAATCTTGCTGTACATTAGGTGAGAGTTATGAGAACTTGGGCCTGGAGGAGCTGTACGTGAAATCGTTGGTGAAGGTTGTTGTGAAGTAATTGGCGTATTACTCAAGGATAAATAATCCAAATTTGGTGCTTTTGCATTTGTGTTATATCGAGGCTTTGATAGTTGGGAAAGGGAGCTACGATTTTGCCGTTTGGTTATCGGAGAATCGGAATTTGTTTCGTCATAGGATGATCGAGCCGATGCCTGAATTTGTGAAGCATGATGGTATATATTTGGTAATGTAGATCGTCGAAGCTTCTCTTGTTGTGCTAATATGTCATTCTCGCTCATGCTAGCACTGATATGGGTGTATGGGTGTTGCTGTCGGTTATTTTTTCTTGGAACGACGCCGGACGATGGTGTTGACTTTGAACTTTTTGGGGCAGACATGGAGGAAGAAGTGCGTAACAGTGCCGACTTGGTTCTGTAGTCAAGACTTTGGCTATCCAGAGTAATTAGAGATGACGCAAGTTTCTTGAAGTCGGCTGCACCAGGAGCGTTGGCCTTTTCTAGAAATCTGATTACGGTTTTGATGAGTCGTTGACTTTCTTGCATCAACTTCCCTTCCTGTTTAATATCGAGACCTTGATACAGAAGGCTTAGGCCACATAACGTAAGCATTGCGTTTTTATTTATGCAGAATGAGAAAGCCATATTTCTTTCTTCAAGGAGCTGCGTGATTTGTATGAGATGTTTGCTGGAATCAGCCAAGGAAATGACGGATGGCGAAGTTTTAGGTCCAAGGGAGGAACCAATAGCAGGGCGGTGAATCAATGATCGAATGTAATAAAACGCAAGAGACTATGATTTGGTTAGAGCAAAACTAAATCTACACGCCATTGTTCGACTTACCAACAAAGCTGATCGACTGCCTGTAATATCTGTTGACGGTTTATCTTGCACGAATGTAAGCTTCAAATGACTTGGTAGATTATCAGACCATTCATTCAATTCGGCCGCCAGAGCAAAAAGGGTTTGCAACGATAAATCGTGAGTTGTAGCCGAGGGATAAATTTGCTCCAAGACTTTAGACAGGATGCGTGAGCATCGGAACAGAGCAAGAGCACTAGAAATCCTGGTAGGTTCCCCTGGAGGCATGGATTGAAATCCTTTCTCATTCATATGTTCATCATCTATATCTGAGGGATACTCCGCGTAGATATCGTCTTCCCTTAACAATTTAGGGAGGCCAATGAGGGAAGCAGAAAAGCTGTAAGAGATTAGCTTTGCAATATAAACTCTAGCATAATTCTTACCAATCAACAGTATACAAAGTCCAAAAAACCCTCTTTCTCGTCTCAGCAGCCAATAAATCAAAGGAGAATCGCTTCTGACTTTGATGTAAACCAAGTCGGTGAGAAAGACCAACAGCGATTCCTTTGTAATGCTGTAGGCTATTGTAGTCTCCCTTTTGAATGCAATAAATAAGCGCCAGAATCAAACATTGAAGTGTCGATATGTTGTTCTCCATCAAAACATTGTTGAGAGCTGTCCGCCATTGGTTCTCACATAATGATATTTGTTCTTTGTCGGGACAGTCGGTGGAGAGTCCCGCGATACCAAAGACAAGGTGCAACTGAGCCAATTTATGTTGGTCTTTCACTTGATTCGGATTCGATGAATATTCGTCATACAGAGGCAAGAAAGTATGCTTGTGTATGACGGGGAATAGTGGTGCCCATTCTTGAAAAAAGACATTCACACATTGGTCTGAGAATAAGCGTGGGGGTGCGACGCTCGGGGCCGGTGTAATTGATGATAACGAGGTGGATTCATTTTGAGGGTTCAAAAATGCTTCCACGTCAAACCCTACGGAAGATTTGATGCTGTCTTGGATTTTACGCTTGCAGATATCTAGAAAGATATTAGCGTCGCAAACCTTAAATGAGATGTGATTATTGATTAGTTCCTACCGACAAAACTTCTCCCACTTGATGCTCCCATGAAATATGGATTAGAATGATCGCCTTCCAATAAATGGGGTGAAGCTTGGACCTTGAACATATCCTCCCTCGGAGGCGATGACTCTTTTCGACTTTCGACAGGAGGTGAAGTTGCCGTTGAAGAAAGTGAAGGGCGTCGATTATCGTGCATTTTCGAAAGCATCTCTATCTTCTCGTCCTTGCCATCCAGCAATTCCTTCATTTCCCTAATCTCCCCCTCCAGTGTACGAACTCTCTCCTCCAAAGACTCAGTACTAGACGAACGGCAAGTCAGCAATTGTGTACGGAAGATTGTCCATAGAGCATGAGGAACCAATGCTCCAATGCTCCAATGCTATACTACACAATCAAACACCGAGAACGACATGGGCGACGACTGTCAGTATGAAATACCGGTATACTCACTATCCTCTAGGAAATGCTCGTCGACTCAATTTATCGCTCGTTTTACATTCGAACCCAACGCCAGAACATTGTGAACAACATGGTCGAATGCCATCGCACCGGATCTTCTTGCTTCGGCACCTATCGCACGCCTGGGCAATCCGACTCTGTGAGCTCGACGAGCCCACCTTTATAATCTTCATAGGCAAGATTCCGGGCATTTCGAATGTAATTTTCCGACCTCTTTCAATGTTGTGTTGTTCAACAAGAAGCAGTAAAAGTTATTTGCGTCTTTGAAGAATAGGTTTCGGTCCGTTTCGGGGGTACCGCTATGCTCAACGTTGCTATGTTCAGCTTATCTTTTCTGCGATCGTGGGTCACTTATTCAATGTAACATCGAGCGGCTTCGTGATAAACCTTAACATTCGTTGAGAGGACCGATTTGCCAATCGTGAACCGAGTGGAGACGGTGGAGATGAGATGCCTGTGTGTGATGTTCTAGGTATATTCCATATCGTTAGGTGAAGAAATATTCGCTCGGATAAGAGGGTGAAGGGGGTTGCATATAAACGTGTTTGAAGGCAACTAAACTGAAAGGGCAGGATCCTTATAATCAATGGACATGGAGGCGGGATCTGGGGCAAGGTACTTTGGTACATTGTCGGTGTTTATTCCTTCCTCCAGTAAAATACTACGCTGGTACGAGTGTGATTGGGTGGTAAAATGATTGACTGCATAACCGGCCGGTGGCTTATCCACAATGCTAAAAACCCTCAGACTAGAGAGAAACTTTTTTGCGGGGATGATCTGGAGGACGGTACGCACAGAGCCACGGTACCTACAGGTGTACAGGTAACACGATAGGGTCATCTTGGCTATCACCAAAGCGGCCAAACGAGCATGAAGATTTCCTCGGATCTGGGTAGCTGACCTATTTTGGATGTGCTGGTTTTGCATGGCTTGCGGTTTTGTACAATCTGGACGATGTCTGCGAGGCATCGACACAGATGGCCTATCTCAGCATACATTTACCACCTTTCTTTCTTGGCGATGGCAGCATTACACCGACCGAAGTAGCTAGCAGTCACTATCGAACCTTAGTTATACCGGTGCGTCAACAAGAACACATATCGGTTGAAGGCCAACGAAAAGTATTTGAATTCATGTTTTTCCGCAGTGGACTAAGAGTACCAAGAAGTGGTGCCATCGATCAAAACTTCCTGCGTGAGGTTAGTAAATTACCCCAGAAAAGGTTATTCGATTAGTGCTATAGTTCTGCTGTTATATCTCCTCGTAATTTTCCTTGAGGGGCTTATGGTCTAGTAAAATTTTGATGCGAGGGTTCCGACAACCATACACACCTTCGCTAGCAAGATTACGTAAGATTTACTACACAACACCGCATCGACGTTGACACTCAAATTTCGGACCTCGTCACCCTATCTATATATTGAACATCAAGAAGCGGCTGAATATACCTTGATATAAAATGACAATGATATAGAACTATTAGCTTTTTCCCCCAAAGTCTCTGTTTAGGCTAATTGCGTCATATCTCAAACTCCGAAAATGTTAAATACCTGTTAAAAAAAAAACAGCGTCATGTGAACCATATATTGACCCTTCATTTGTATTGAACTTTAACTCCAATGACTATTAAGTAAAGATCAGCAATGCCCGAATCCTTGGGAACATCATTGATGGCACTAGCTTCTAGCTGTTAAGCAATTGGCAGATTGGCAGGCTAGCAAGGAGGCATGGAGTAAATAGTCGCACACGCACGCCTATCTTACGCTTTACAGGTGCCGTATTGTTCCAACAGTTATAGATATACGCATATTTCTCTTGGTCGAGCATTAAACAAATACATTCGCAATGATTGCCGACGCCTTGACTCGTGCTAATGTTAGTTATATTCGGCGATAAACGGAATTGATTGCGCCTCAAATCCCACTAATCTCACTAGTAGTAAAATCATAGGTCAACTCGTGCTCCCCAAAATCGAGGTTCTGGAATTTCTCTCCGATAATTGGTACGAAAATGCGGTGTCTTTGCCGCATTTGACATCTAGTGTACACAATATATGATACGAATGCTTGACCCCTCCGGACATTATCCAGAATCCGAACTATAATCGTAAATTCACCCTTCGCACATAAACGCATGTCGTTCCGAAAAGCCAATGATAACTACTAGTGTTTCCATCCAATAAAAGATGTCTCTATCTTACATCCTTTGTCGAATTCACGGGCCCTTCCAGGATATCTCTCAATATGCGGGAGAGCTGTCGTTGAAAGACAATGTGTAGCTTTTTCAACTAAAGTCATCCTCTTCGTTGCTTTCTGCGCTGGGATCATCATGTTTCGTATCAACTTGCACTGATGTCAGAAGTTGAGAAATGCTTGAAACTTTGGACAAGTCCGATATCTATGAGCACTATTAGCATATTTAGAAGACAACATACACAAACAAACACAACAGACCTCTTCATTGATAGCCCCATAAGCAACCCCTAACACGTCGGTCTCTATCTGTCTCAACTCCAATGCATTGGCTTGAGTATTGGGGTCGACCATCTCCCCGTTCACTAATGTTTCCACTATTTCTTCGCTTGCTTGAAGACGCTCTAGTTGCAATTCAATCCGATCTCGTATCAAATTCAACGCTCGAAACCTGAGAATGTCCTCGCGTTCGTGGCCACTAATCAATCTCTCAAATTGATCGGTAGATTCTGTGACATCTGCATTTTGCCAGAAAACTTTCAATGATTGTGAGCCATCAACTTTTTGCACAGTCTTGAACTCCAAGCCGTCTTCTTCGTTCAAACACGCAAGGTAAATAAATGGACAATCCCACGAAGTTTCTCCATTTGAATGGCCAAAAATCTGAACGGATGGGCGTTTTCCAAACGCAGCAACCTTTGCTACACGCAAAGGGTCGGTTGCTATTGGCTCTACCTCCAGAATTAATGACGTCAATGGAACTTCTGCATCGATAAAACCATAATTGAAGAGGTTCTCGGCATCACTTTTGACTCCATAGCTAATGGTTATTTCGGTTCCTTCGTCCAAGAGTATATCTGGTACAAGGACAAGTATGGCATTGCCATTTGAAGTGTGTTCCCAATGTGCATTGGGTGTGAATGAGTGATTGACCATGTCAAGAACAGGCACCATCACTTCCTCGCCAGTTTCAATTTCCAGACATCTTGATCTGTACCAAGCATCAACTCGTATCCAGTCAGACAGTAGTAATGGTTTTAATGGTCCATCTTCTTTCCACCAACACGAGTGACACCACGGGATTTCGATGGTCTTTTCACGTAGATTTTCGAAATCTCGTGATAACGCGACCATCTTATTAACAAGGGAATTCTGAGAGAACCATTAGCAAGTCCCACGGTGGTAACCATCATTTGCTTTTATCATACTTCTAGAGACGTTCCATTCAAGAGAGTTTTCTCATCCTCAGTCCACATGGTTGGAACTGGAATCTTCTCTGGCAAGAACCTTATATATTCCGACCACGGATTGTTCACCCCGATGTTGAGGGCAATTTCTGGCTGTTCATTCGTATTATTCCTTGCAATAGTCATCTGTAGCAACAAGAATAACTTCGCATCTTCTCTAATCGACTTTCCTCCAACTGCTTCTCTCAACTGTTTGAAATGGGAATCTACCCTCTCCATTTCCAATAGAAAATCTTTACCTAGTATAAGGTCACTGGGGATGTCGAGTAATGTGGGCAGTTCATGCGCATCCACTGAGCTCAACGTTTTTGTAGTGATTATACCATTTGGGAGGCTGGTATTTTCTCCTTGTAGACATATCTTAGATGAGGAAACAATAGTATCGAGGAAGTCTACATTGTTCAACTTGCACCAGGCAGGCAAGGAAGAAAGAGGAAGGGGAGAAAAAAGCATTTTCGTCGGATGGGTGTTCAACGTAGTATTGAAGTGATCAGATACCGATTTACTCGAATAAGTTTCATTCGATTTCTGAAGCAATGAAGGACAATAGTCTAGTGCTTGTTTGTTTGTTGTAGTATTCACATCAGTAAAGTATTCCTGCCGCCAAAATATTAATTGTTCTGCCGAAAGGCGGTGAACTGGCATGTTTTCACTCCTCAACTCCAGATCCATCTATGTCGACCAACTACTATTCAATTCTCTCTCTCATATATCTCGTTTGTACATTCAATCATCCCATCCTCTTCATCCAAGCTTCTCTACTCTCAAAACACGATAATCAAGTATAATATCAAACCTTTCAATCAACCATTTCATCCCCCCGTCTACCCCCCGTCTACCCCCCTTCACAACAATACCCATGCACCTTTTCCCACCCCACCAACCCACCAATTCACCAATCCCTCTCATCCAAGACCATCCCATGGCTATTTCATCCATCCTTCAACACCAAGCCTCTTATCAAGTCGCCATGCACAACAAGCCCGCCACTCTCACAGCTTAGCGTACTTCAGCAATTCGCAATCCCTGGCTCCACAACCATCATAGTCTAACCCATGTCTTCGTCCAAGAAAAGCCACCCGCCGAGCCCTCAACGGGATCACCATAACGGAGAACCTGCTGCTCGCTAGGCCTTTCCTTCCCCGTTCCGCTTCCCTTGCGTGATTCGGATCGAAATGCAGTATCGCGTAGAAAGTGACGAGAGGTCGAGGTAGACGAAGCAAATCAAGTCAAAATGTGTTTATACGTATTTCTAAACCTCTGCTGTGTTAATTGATGCCCAAGTGCTGTAAAACCATGCCTTTCCTGTCGCGAAAACGAAAAACGAAAGGCATAGATATGAGATAACTGACTCTATCTGTACCATCGCACCTCAAACAACGTTCCCTTCCATCCTCATCTCTCCCTCAAGCCAAGCCCAAGCCCAAGCAATGACATCCACAAATATAAGCTCACAAGACTAGGCAGAACCCGTAGCACACATCAATTCCTGCTTAACTTGATTATTGTATTACTCATCCCGCGAGACTGTATGTAACGTACAAGACAACATCATTGAACAGATAGGCAACGAAGAAATGTCAGCGAGAAGACGAGATAAGATGTGATAAGCGCAACGGGATTGGTGGGAGTGAAGAAGCGACGAGGCGTGAGCATTTAGATGTCATGATACAGAAGCAACATTCAGATAGACGTGAGTATTTTGAGATGGTAATGAATAGTGTGTGAACTAGACCGGTGCAAAGGGCAAAAATGCTTAAGTTCTGAGTAATTTACTAACCATGGTAATGTGAAACGGTCCACTCAGCGTTGATAGTAGATATGGACGTCTCAAACCGTGTCTAGCAACCAAATACCCAAATCATATTCTCATGCTAGATTAAGCCAGATCTCCAATTAAAAGCATCTGACTTGTACTTTCTTCCATTTCTTTTCCATACGCCCATGCAAATGCGATAATATCCGAAGCCTCTCTACCCATCATCATCATCATCATCATATCCAAGCGCCGCGCCTTGTATCATACAATACAGCTTCCTATTACCCCTACCCCATCCCCATCCCCTCACCCTCTACTCCAACTCAATTCTCTTCCCTCTCAACCCCGCAAACCCTCCAATAAACTTCCCCACAACATACCCCCCGAATGCACCCGTAACAACAGTAACAGGCCATTTCTGCCATTCCCTATCCCAATCCAAAGGAATAGGTACTGCGCCCAACCAAGCACCAAGCGCACATCCGAATGCTGCACCGAAAACTTCATCAATTGGCGCATACAACGACGCTACTTCGAGCCATCTGACTGAATCTACACCATGGATATAGAAGAGGGGGAAGAGTGCTAGAAGCGAGATGTGGGCCGAGGAAAGAAGTGTATGTTCGATGTGGGTGGTGAAGGGAGCGCCAAAGAGGATTTGTAGGGCCGTGACGGCGGGGACAGTGGTGGCTGTTAGAATAAGGGCGAATATGGTTGTCTATCAGGCAGAAATATTAGTAATTGTACACATTCAATTCACTTGAAGGGGGTCGCGCATTGTAATCGATATTACAAAGGACAGACGTACAAATATTTTGTGATTATACTCTCCGCCCTCCAATCCTTTCCGCTTCTCTCCCGGCTTCAATTTCTTCGCCATATTTGATCCAGCAGCTGGTAGACATACAACAGCGTAGACAACCTGCAATAACGCGACAGGCAGCAACGAATGTAATAGGGTGTGTACCGGGTCTGCGACCAAAGCATTGAATCTGAAATAATATGCAGATAAAAGGATAGCTGGCTGGATGTGAGTGATGATACGAGCCATGTCTGAAGAAAGGAATTCCGTGGGGAATGATTTGGACTTGGAGGTATCTCCAGATACTGGGCTGATTCCGGACATGGTGATGGGATCGATCAATGGCATTTCTGGTGTTGTCAATTTCGAGATGTAACTATTTTTGGGGGGATAATGAGTTTCGTGTTTTCGAGCTCCGTCACTCACTAGCGTCGGCATTTTTCGGTGGGATGCCGAAGAAGTTTTGATATTGGGATTTAGATGCATTGTAAAGTACTAGGTAGCTTGGAGATATTATAATTTGAGAATACCCAGGTATTCATGATTTATTCTGGCTATTTTGTTTTTTTCTTAGCTTTAGAGTCAATATCGCAACACTCAAGCAGCCCTTTACTCTTTGCCATAGCGCGTAACATTCGTAATGGCAGTAATTTACCCAGTTCCCTCCCTTCTCATGACATTGCAGAACCTTCCAAGTAATCTTTCAGTACTTGTTCCTACCCTCAAGATCTAGTCCATGTGTAGCAACTTCTTAGTAGCAGAAATCTTCAGATCTGCCTTCTTCTTATGATATCGATGAACCATCCAAGCAATATTTCAACCGACCATCAATCACTCAAGATGAAGATTCAGGTCTAGCTACCAAATTTCTCAACGAAAGATCATACACAATATCCTCAATCTTCTTCACATTGTACTTGATACCATCACTTCTTCTCCTCAGAACATCATTCTTCAAATTAAGAATCTGGAATCCTGCATGTAGATCCTTAACGAATTGACTGATTTGTAGAGGTCTGTGGTAATCTCCAAGAGTAACGGAATTGATAGCCAGTCGTGAAAGCTCTTCGATCAAGGAAATGAGGGAGAGGAGGTATTCTTCGATACTGATGTGGAATGCATCTCGGTCTTTGAGGTTGACGGGGACTATTATCTCGTTAGGTGTGCTATTCGTAGGGAGCCTATGTGCAAAGTACCTTGAAGAATCTCTCCTACTTCCTCGATAGTGAGAAGTCTTCCTGATTGAGCAGGCTTTCCATCTTTGTTCAAACCACCCAGCCATCCGCAGAGAAGAATAGCAAAGATCACATTCTGCACATCTCTTGTCCAAATCCCATTGTACCTATTCTTATTAGTAAGGTGTTCCATCGAAGATTCCAGAGCACATACTTGTAATATGGATGATTTGAAGCAATGCTCGCAAGCTTTTGAATACTTTCAGCTTCTTCCTTTATAGCATTCTCTGCAGACACAAGAACAGGCTGCACTGTGAGATGTCAGATGGCGGGGTTTAACACAGACAGCTTTGGAAGACTTACAGTGAGAAGCTGGTGTTGAATGAGCTCGAGACAAAACTGATTGAGCATTTCTGCATTGTCTCTCCAATGTTTGTAGAATAGCTTTCAGTTGATCTCTTACTTCTGCATCTTCATCGATCTTAGTTTGTAGATCTTCAAAGATCTTTGGGTCAACCATTCCATTGAGATCCGACATTTTGCTTCAAGGTTATTGGAGGGGTATGGTGGTGGGGGTGTTTACTTTGCAGATTTGCTGTGAAGGTTGAGCTGCGAAGAATAAATTTCACGTCACACAAACAAAATATTTTACCATCAATACAAATAGTATAGTACATTTACTTCACAACGCGTCATGGCATCGATCTCGCGAACGCAGTTCTCAATGCAACGCGTAGAATTAGGTATCAGTTCGAGACGACTTTTACATATTTGTGATACAACAGCAATTTTCATAGACAGCTGAAGGTTACAAGACTCTTCCACATATTCCACAATATCAAATCTGTACTGAGAGCAATGGTAGACGGCATGCACACATATATGTTCATCGTCACAATAGTTGTCATCATCACCATCTGCTATGCCTGCGTAATCAAGATAATTCTAACCAACCTCCACCTAAACACAACTGAAGACCAAATCACCCAAGACTCTTCTTCACAATCCAGGCAAGCCCGAATTTGCAATGAAAAGATGTTCGCTTCACCTGGAGGCAGTGTAATACCAGGGAAACTGTGGGAATGATCATGCGCAAGCACAGCGGACCAATCCCGAGGGACAAAAATAAGTATAATCAATGTGACCGTCAGTGACGATCTTTCAGAGATTAAACTGAAAAGAACAGATACTACACTTGATCTAAGCCTATAGAGAGAAAGTCTTGTTAGCAAAAGACTCAAGATGATGAAGTAGAAGAGTGTGAAAAGTAGGGGGTTACTTACCAATAGGCAAAGAGAGCTAAGGAAAAAAAAAAGAAGAATCAGGGAGGGAGAAGATGCTTATATAGATGTTGGGTACTGGCCTGTGCGCGCTAAGGAAGAGCCCAGTTGGTGCAAACATGTTTGGCGAAAGAACAAATATGACAAACAGCTTTGACCGCCCGTTCTGCCGTATGTTTGAAGTACTAGACAACAAAAAAAGCTAGCAACATTTGGTCATCCTCTCACGTGCTCTCTGCTCGAAATGCTCCACTTCGTATTTATGCAATGAGGAAGTTTACTAATTAAACTGTTCTGAGTACTTATTAGCTGTTCTGAGTACCTAGTATGTACACCTACTAGGTAGGCGCCAAATGGACATTGTGCTCAAGAAATGCATGTTCAACTAAAATGGTCAAGACGAATAGTACATTCAGACATCCGCAGATCAACTATAGTCATGATCAATTCATTTTGTACCTTTTACCTCCATCAGTTATAACAAGTGTTGTCCCTCATCCTTTTCAAAATGATACCATTTGCATACTACTTTCTCAAGTCTACAAACGAAACGTATCCGCTCCTCTTCCATGCGGCTTGTGTCTTCTGGAAGAGATAGATTACTATTGGCACCATTACATCTCTATTCACTTTAGAGTATTCAACAGTCTGGACTACAGTCTGACATTGAAGATCATCAAATCTCCAAACCAATCAAAACATTCAAATCATTTGAGATACTGAATGTGATTGGAACATTAAAGTTTTTTCAGATTTTTAACCATTTAAATTTAGACATTCAAAGCCTTGTGTTGCTGGACTGCAATCCAGACTATTAGATACCCTGGTTGGCTTCTTCTAATTCACGAATCCTACTTTCCACCTTCCACATTATCCCACTTCAGATTTGCTCTCTTTCTATCGACCCGGCCCATTACAATCACACTCATCTCAATGTTGAGTTAACGTATTCTCAACCGGACTTGGACATTGAATTAGTTGAGAGGCTAATAAGTGTGGTGGTAATGAAGGTTGGTATCAAAGGTTGCTAGCCATCTTGTCTTCTCCTACTTTCAAAAATTATCATGTCTCAAAGCTCGTTTCCAATTGCAGCTCAGTCAAAGAAAGAATCAGTCGTACTATGTACATTCTTCACAAGACATTTGGTCTATGAGATTGACCTCTTCCCCTCCCAACCCCGCAAATTTCAGCAGCTCAGACTACAGACCGGTCAAAATCTTCCAGTAATACAAAACACTTCAACATCCAGAATTCATTTGGTATTTTGTTCGATTTGAATCTTTGTATTGGATTCAAACACTGAAAGCTATTGATTGTCAGACTGCAGTTTGGAACCTGCTTATATGCCATCAATCCCTACAGTTGTTCTTGCATCTCCTTCTATGTTACTAGAGGCAGGATATCCAATAGTCTGGACTGTAGTCTGACAATGAAGATTACCATTTTATCAATCAAATTCAATATCTCAGATGATTTGAATATCTTAATTCAGTTGGAGATTTGATAATCTTTTTTATAAGACTAGAATCCAAACCATTGAATATCTATGGCAACATGTTTTCTGAATTTCTCGTGCTTTCGTTCCATATTTTGGTTCCATTCTTTCTCACTATCTGACTAGTTCTCACATTTAATTGTTATCACTCTTGCTTTGATAGGTTTACTGTGTTCGAGTTATCTCGAAGGTTTCTGTCAAATCAGTCTTTGGTATGATGTCAGATGTGATATTCATTTAAGAAATTCCATTTTCTTTACTATCAAACCTTGAACTCTCTCAAGATCGCACCTTCCCCATTTACAATGCTATCAGTTATCCTATTTTTCTATTGATTCTAACAGCATGATTTTTTTTTATAACCAAAAGTGAAAAATGCAGACATGTTCACTACAGAGGGACAGTTATTCACTAATTGTTCTATTTAGATTATTCGAAAAAATGATTTAATTCGACTTTTTATCTCACTGGCCGACACTGAGATCTGATTAAATTTTCGAGAGCCTCACTCCCGATGCGTTTCCGCTGATAGCAGGTTCGTTCGAGTGGACTACAAACGACGAAGCACCTACAATGTAGGTCCTAAATATCACTTTGGTATTCTGTCTACAGAGCCAGTTTGTGAATAGGATTAAGCGATCCTGGTCTATCGCCCAGTCTACTGAATAAATGGCGAAAGGTCACTCACTTACCTACCTACTACATGATGGTTTTCTCGCTGCCTCGAAAGCATTTTTCGTCGAGAGTAAATCTGAATATCACTTTTGATCAATCATCACTTTCGATTAACTGTCACTTTCAATAATTAAATACCCCTCATTAGTGAATTTGAATATCACTTTCAATAGTCACTTTCGATTGACCCAATCTGCTTATAAACAACCCCCTTCCCCCCTCAATATCCTTTCACAATTTTTCTTCTCTTCTACACAAACAACCATCAGTTCATAAGTTACGCAATAAAAAACTTCCAAATAATTGTAGTGATTGCTATGAGTAATCTAAAATTCAAAATACAATATCTTCAGGATGGGATAGAATGAGATGGGATTATAATTGAGTATGACTTTTGACCAAATAATTAAAGAGAAGCTGGGCCCGGAATATTGTTGGGGATGCACCCCTTATGACACAGTAAGCCTTCACCTTTTCATACAAAAGAATCATTGGCATATTGAGTAGTGTGTGTGCAGGAAACCGACTTGTCGATTCGTAGAGTATGAAGCTCTATATAAGGGAATGGGTTTCATTACAATGTAGATCTTCGTGCTCAAGATCAATCATTAGTTTTATACTATAGTTACGAACATTGCAATCAGTTATAACCTTATTGAATTCTTATTTTAAATCTAGTCTAAATAATTTCGAAAGATCTCTAGACACTTGTACATGACTCTAGAGGCAGCTTCCGTAACGGAGGATTATTAAAAGAGGTAAATGAATCATCTTTATCTTGAAATCATTAGGTGGGCTAAATGAGTATACGATTCTTACAATTGTGGCAGCTGATTGAGCGTCCACAATCCAGTCACATCAGTAAAGGTTTCTTGACCCTCAAATCCACCTATTACAGCACCTCGACCAGCCTGCCAAAATGGGACATCGACAAAGATGTAACCGGTAAGTTGAGTACCCCACTTTCGGACCACCCCTCTTTTGGACCACCTAAAATCTTACCCCATTTTAAGCACTACCTCCCAACTTCATCTTTAATAAATCAACAACCACATATTCAATTGATATAAGATTTTAATACATTATCAATTAAGCTATGACAAAGCCTTATACTGAAGATGATATTGCTGCAGCACTTTTTGCGATTGCAGGAGGCATGTCTATGCGTAAGGCTTGCTCAGAATATGGTATTCCCCGCACCACTTTACACAACCGTATAAATGGCCACCTTTCACATAAAAAAGGTGCACAAAACCTACAGAAGATAGCTCCTGTGCAGGAGAGAGCTCTAGCAAATTGGATTTTAGTACAGGAAGCCCTAGGAACTAGCCCTACCCATCGTCAAATACGAGAATTAGGAGAGTCCATTCTCAACCTCGAAGGAGGTGATTTATCTCTGGGCAAGCGATGGATACATAGTTTTTTGGAAAGAAACCCAGAGATTAAGACTAAAAGGCAATATAAAATCGATAATGCCCGTATCAATGGTGCAACTACCGAAATTATAAGCAAGTTCTTTGAAAAGTTGGATTTACCAGCAATTAAGCATATCAAGCCCGAAAACAGATGGAATATGGATGAAGCTGGTATAATGGAAGGCCAGGGTCTCAATGGTATGGTACTTGGGAGTTCAAAGCGACGTTTTATTCAGAAAAAGCAACCCGGTTCAAGAACGTGGACCTCTTTTATTGAGTGTATCTCAGCTACGGGAAGAGCACTTTTACCTTTGGTTATATTCAAAGGTAAAACACTTCAACAACAATGGTTTCCCATTAAACTTGATAACTATGAAGGGTGGGAGTTCACTGCTACAGATAATGGGTGGACTACGGATTCTACAGGTTTGGAATGGCTAAAAGAGGTGTTTATACCACAATCAGCACCAACTCGACCGAAAGAAGCAAGACTCCTTGTTTTGGATGGGCATGGAAGCCATGAAACCACTCAATTTATGCTTGAATGCTTCAAGAATAATATACACCTCTTATTTTTACCACCCCATACATCGCATGTACTACAACCTCTTGATTTATCAATATTTTCACCTCTGAAAAAAGAATATCGATACCACCTCAATACTCTCGATTCATTGACGGATTCTACTCCCATTGGCAAAAGAAACTTTCTTGCCTGCTATCAGAAAGCTAGATTAAAAGCTTTAACACTTCGAAATATCACTTCTGGGTGGAAGGCTTCAGGTTTATGGCCTCAAAACCGCGCTAAACCTCTTTTGTCCAGATTATTGCTCGAAAACAGTAATCAAGAGGTTGTATATCAAAATCCTGTTTCAGATGATGATCCCGAGCTTCAATGGAATATACATTCATCTTTTATTGCATGGAAAACCCCTCAAAAAGGAAGTGATATTCGAAAATATGCTGATATAATGGAGAAAGTTGATGAGACCGATATTCCAACTCGCCGGCTGCTTTTTCGAAAGATTCAAAAAGGATTTGATGCTAAGGACTATGAACTTGTACAGTCCAAGAAACGAATAAAGCAATTGGAGCAAAAATTAGAAGAGATTATACCTAAAAAAAGAAGGATGGTAAAAACTAGTCCAAATTCGAGGTTTGCAGGGATAGAAGCTATATATCAAGCTCAAATTGAAGCTGGTGATCGGGAAATTGAGATAAAAGACTCTGATAGTATTTATGAAACTGACACTACAGGGGATTGTATTGAAGTTGAATAGTGGTTGAGTTATTGAAGTTTAAAATTCATATATATATATATTTTTAGGTGGTCCAAAAGAGGGGTGGTCCGAAAGTGGGGTACTCAACTTACTGGTCAAGTTCATAGCAAAAACACCTTCATCTCCCAGATCCCATCGTATGATCATACCTGCAGGTGCTGGAGTACCAGGGACGAGCGGCCATATCTGACCCTTTCCCCAGCCTAATGTGTTATTCTCCCTGTTTTGAACACAGCGAGAGGCGAGTATTTGTCCATCTGCCCACCGGGCGAGGTATTCAGAACTAATGTCCAGGCCATCTTGCGTGCGCGAGTGCCACCATACAACGGCGTAGGGCCCTACGCGAGCGTGACCCCAAAATGCGGCCTGCACCGATGTCTCAAAAGGACGATCAACCCAGGTTTTGTCATGATAGCCATATCCTTCAAAAGATATGGCCGTGTCGTGAATGTGGATAGAAACAGTGGCGTTAGCGTCGGGTATCGCATTGGCCCATCCAACCCCTGGGACGGTTTGCTGCTCAACGCCTGCTGCATCGATGCCGCAGGAGTAATGAGGCGCGGCAAGCTGTGCACTGATATTAACTTATCGATATTGCCATAATAAGGATGAGAAACGCTTACACTTCCCTGCAAAATCAGAGTTCCTGAGATCCCAACCTCAGTCGAATTAACAGTCACCGTGTAGACCGGTCTCGGTTTCAAGAGGCTCGTACCTGACCAAGAGAAGTCGTTACGGCCAAAGTAGGCCACTCTGGTACCGTTTTCGTCGTTTTCCGTTATGTTGACATTTTCAGCCTCGACTTCATAGCTGTAGGCTGTACCATTGGCAAACGATCCGTACAGCGTGACTCGATAGAGAGACTGTGATACGTTGGCACTATCAGTCGGAAACTGCACCTCGAAGTTGAAAATGATAGTTTCATTCGTCAAGGGATTCATAGCGTCAAAGTACCACCTGCAAGCTTTTAGCTAAACGTACAGACAGTTGTATCGGTGTGACTTGTTGACTTAACATACGAGTCAAATGTGGTAGCATTCGGAGCTGGATCAAGCTTGAAGAAATCGGCCTGCCCGAGGGCTTTCGTGACGAATTCGACCTTGGTGGTACCGTCGTACTCTTCGTTGCTGAGAGAGATAAGTCGGTCTTGGGTAACATGAGCAGCGGAGCAGCATGCTGAAAGACTTGCTCCTAGCATCCAAAACCTTTCAAGGAAGTGCATCGCAAAGTTTGGTGGGAATATTGTGGGATAATATTTGTGAGATAATCTAGGCGGTATATGAAGAGTTTTCGATGTAAAGGTGCCTTGTGAATCACAGGGAAGATGCTGATTATATACTGCTATCTCATGATCATTTCGTTAATGAGTAACTCGCCTGCTATGAAGGACCACTGCTCCCACACCGAACATAGAAACCGAACAATCCGCGTGTGCAAGTACTGTCCTGCAGCTGCATTGTCGACCTGCAAGACACTCTAGATGAGTGTCTGTTTAAACCTCCAGACATCTATAAATATAGACTGGGCAGCCCCTCTCGGAGAACGGCTGCCCTATTATCAAGCTATATATCCATGCCGCTACCCTGTATACTGATAATGGGTTTGAACAAGCCATAGCCCGAATACGAAAAAACTTTGTTTCCATTCTAGCAATCTCAAGACGTGGTTGATTACCTCTTACACTTTTCTCGAACAGATGAACTCCCGAGGGCCGGCCCATCTACTTACTCTGCCTTTCGAGAAAGATTTAATAAGCTCGTCCCTGGTTCTAAGACTAAAATCACGCGTAGAGATTATATCAGACGACGAAAAAGTCTCTGGAATGACTTTATGGATCTTAGCCAATGGAAATGTAGGAAGATAAGAATGGTTTCAAATTCTGAATAAACATAGGACACGTACTCGGACTCGGGCTCGTACTCGAATGAGAAAATATGATCTCCAATAAAGCTTCAAACGCGCTTCGATTGATCCTTTTAATTCAATCAATCAATTCTACCCTTATTATAGGGCTTAAGCTAAAACTAGTTGCAGCATTTGCTAGCTCTCAATCGCTTTAATCTAATTATCACTTTTTCGATTGTTTTGTTAATTTCTTTAAGGTTGTAAATTGAATTGAAATGTGTGAAGGACTATTATAAAAGGATTCAATTTTACCTTAGAATTTAAAACTAAAGAAAGGAGGGGAACTATAAGAGCTCCGTGCTATATACACTTGAGAGTCACGTGCTACTCTAAGGTCCTAGAAGCTAGGTGACTATTAGCAGCATGACTAAAGCCAGGGAACGTCTCATCTGTCCCCAAGTTTCTCGAGAACTGCAAATCCCTCGAATCACTTCTGTATGAACTAGTTCATACAGAAGTGATTCAAAATACTATCTGCTAGTATGACGACCGTCATTTCTGATCTCATAGATTTGCGTGGCACTCGGACGTCATCATGATTTTCTTCTGTTTGTATCTTTCACAAGTCGCGGGAAAATAGTACGCCGCGCATTTGTTCCAAGCATTGTCATGTCTAGCCCGTTGTCGAGTGAATGGCATATGTATAGTCACGTGATCTACCGCCTACATGTCTTGATCACATAGGAAGACCTTTCTTTCTTAGTATAGTCCTTGTATCTAATTACTGGTCTTAAGACTATTTTCATACTATTCCTTGTGGCGCGCATGACATACTATATATTGGTATTTACCCCTAATTTATAAAACGAGAGAATCTAATTCGAGTTATTAACCGACTCTCTCGCCATGTAAATGTTCAATTAAAGAATTAGAGAAGAAGATTGAGAAGAAATCAATAGAGAATATTTCAGACAATTTAGAGCTGAAACTAGAGGAGCAAATTATATACCTTATATAATAATTAAAGAAGAGTTCGAGTTTATTACAAACCGCGTAATAGTAAATAATTGTAAGTTTTTCGTCGAACTTATTAGATTAAAGTATACATATAAGATCACTCTCTTAATTTGATATAATTTTCTATGCTTATTATGTTTAATTCTATTTAGAGATTCTAAGAAATCGACAACTCTACATAATAAGAACCATTGGTTTAAGTGGAGTACAGATGTCGTAGAACCTATGATTAGGTTCTAAGTGTCAGGTTTTATTCAGTCTAAAGAGTCGGCTAAGTATGAATCGAACAGGCCTTACATAAGGGCTATTCAAAGAGCTAGCCTTCGCTTTCGCTTAAGTGTAACTACAAAGGCCTCTGATATAAAGTCATCCACCTATATTCACATGAGAACCGATACACTCCTTCCCATTTAAGCCTTGCAATAATCATGACGCCCAGATCCCCCATCCCGGCAGCTGTTCTCTCCTCCGCAAATCCCAAGAAACTCCAAATCATTCCCACAATTCCACAAAGAGTTCCAGACATTCCCACTCCAAAAATTGCAGTCCCCAATCACTTTGCAGAGTCTATTGGAGATGCGGGTATGGTAATCTTCGTCTATGTAGGAAAAAAAGTTAGTCGACGCTGAAAAGTTACAATTGATGTACTTCTGGGCAAATGAAGACAAAATATGAATCAACTTGCTGTAATTGTTGATCAGATTCCAACCACAATAATGCAGATTTACATGACAGTATCGTTCCTTAGAAACTTCAGCCAATGTAACGAATTGAGTGAAGCTTGTGATGGTAGAGTTGCCTTCTACCAAAAAAGATATTGGCGAAGCGAGAAGACTCGGAGCTAAGACCGAGGCGAAGAGGAAGAGTTTGGAAGCTTGGAAATGCATGTTGGCAAGTAATAATCAAGGATATAATGCTTTTGAACTTGATTTGGTTGTCTAAAGAAGATTGGAAGACTTGTGATAGTGGGAAGAATCAACACACTGAAAGGTGGTTTGAGGATCTTATATACTTTTGAGATCTTTGACTTGGCGGTTTCGGTTTGACTGAAAATCATATTCTGATCACGACTGTAAGTCTGGCTCTTTTTCAACTCTGTAGCTGACTGATCCAGTGATTGGAGTAGTTTAAGTTAGTATTATGGTGGCTGATATTGAAGCCTTATGTATTACTATAGTGGGGCGTATATAGAACGCGTCGTATACTATTCCAATGACTTAACTAATTAAGTTTTTCATGTTTATATGAAGTCAATCAAATATGCAGCTACTAAGCCCTCTGGTGGCAAGTTAGGTGTCACTATACAATAGATAGATGTGAGGCGCCATTAGTAGTAAATGATTACTTTTAGTATATAAGATAAGGTTAAACAGGAAAATAATTTTTTTAATCCATATCATAGGATAATTAACTTCTAGTTAAGTTACATTAGATGAGATTTTATACCACCATCAATACGGTTCTATGTTTCATATTGATAAGATGAATCTATACCAGCGATGACTTCTAAATAGCTGCTGATACCTGAAGATGCGAGGCATGTGTGCTATTGCAATTCATAGCTTATGCTTTGTCAGGAATAAGAACCTCTACATCCTCACTTAGAATGGCCTTACTTACCCGGATAAGACGTGTCTTATCCATTCCACTTGGCACAGTATCATTTGTAACAGCAAGACTGTAAAAGTCGAAACAGCTCTGCAGATGTGGCTGGCATAATATTATTTGTAACGGGAAAACTGTAAGAATCGAAAGAGCTCTGCAGATGTGGCTGGCGTAATATTACTTGTAACTGGAAAACTGTAAGAGTCGAAAGAGCTCTGCAGATATGGCTGACATAAGATCATATGTAATAGGAAAACTATATTCTGAGTAAGCCGCCTGATATATAGGCACGCCTTGTACAACGACGAAAAGTACTATAGCAATATCATGTTTAATAAAAAGTGTCATTATAGCTTTATTTGATAATATGTTAAAGTTTGATATTGATTAATAAGTAGATGATTATGAAGTTACTAGAAATAATAAACCTCAAAGGTGTTACATAAAGTGGAGCTAGGTTTTATGTGATTCAAAAGAGGGTTGGTTCGAAAGCGGGGTATTAAACTTATTATTAGGAGCCCGACATTGACATCTGAAATGAAAGTAAGCTATAGTTCATACTAGTTATAAAGAATTGATATAACTAGTACGTACTCACGCGTATATAAAATAAGTAGAAGAATATTTATTAATAATAAATGAATGTATTAGTGAATACTCTGAATACCTCAAGGAGTATACCACATTATCTAGCGCTGCAGTATCAGGCGGAGCCTTATGAAACAGAATGAAAAGATCAAGCATGTTCACAGATAGATTTATCGCTGACGGTAGTTGGTAAGAATATGTAGCAAGGTCTTCAAACACGATCACTTAAAATCACGCTATACCATCTCAAGACACTCATCCCGAAAAGAACCCCTCCTGCAGTGAGATCAGCATCTCCCACACGGATCAAAAGACTTCTTCGGCTAACCCACAATACTCTTCCCTCATATTCCCGGTCATCAAAAAGAGTGGTCTTTCCTCCCTCAGGCTCCTCCAATAATCAGTCGACCTAAATAATCCCTCACAGCCTCTGACAACCCACGCCCATTTTCTGGCAAAAGTTTCAGTAAGCTCCCAACCGCTCTCATCCCATGGATCTCGCCAAACGATTATTCCATTCTTTCTCCCCAACTTCGCACTCTTGACCCCTCTCATCTCTTGACATAGCTCTACTTCATCAAATTGATTATTCCTCCGCAGTAAGTTATCGCGTAGTTGAGGAATGGGTAAGAGATCTATCCATGGATGATGAGGGATCTCACGCTGAAGAGGTGTCGGATGAAGAGATACGGGCAAGGAGGTTAGATCAAGAGTGAAAGATGTGTGCCCTGCTGTTGGATTCACAAAGAATCGAGAGCATGCTGTTCGGGCCATGGAGGAAGTTGTTAGACCGAGAGTTTGAGCGTTGGCTACGAAAGCTCTCGTGGTATTAAATTGGATCAATGCCATTGCGTTATCCGATGACGGGGATGGATGGAGGTAATTCTGGTAGGCGCGGATGGAGAAATGTAAGAGGAAGGATTGTGTTTCCGGGGAGTCGGGTCGACATGCTTGTATTGAGTCGATATCTTCAATATTTGATGAATTTATATTTGATAGAATTTGCTGTGGGTATATTCGTTGTGCAGTAGCTCTGTATAATTCGGAGGCTTGATGACTACCACACGAGAAGTCAGATTGCGGTAGGAGCGGAGTAGAACTCAGATCGGGAATTCCATTATGGAGTTGTGACTGCCGCTCTTTCTGTATTTTAGAATTCAGAAGTTTCCGCTTTCCTATAAGTTTCCGCCCACATTAGCCTACAAGTAACGGCCAGAAAGTGGAGGAATCTCACTCGTGATTCTCTGATTCAATCGATCTTGCATCTTTTTCCTTCGGCCTTTGTCAGTGACACCCGCCCAATCCTCATCCAAAGATAAAATACCATCCTGATGTGGCATAAGCTGCAAAGGAATGAGATTTTGCTCCATATTTTAAGTCGTACGTATCATATGTAGTTGGCTGGCTTCTTCAATTCTATCAGATTGCAGTCCAAATCCAGGGTTCTGTGGATAATATGAATGGAGTGTAGATGTGCAGGGCTTCGAAGTTTATTAAATATTCTGCAAGTCACTGACTGGCACGCTAGCTTGACCACCTTTGAGTTTGCTTGGAACGTTGGATTAGGTTAGTACTGACTACTGAGGTACGAAGCATTATAAATAGCAGTGAAAGGAGAGTCTGAAGGCACGGCCCATAACCACTGAAAAATCACAGAGATCGAAATCATGGGAAGTGCCCAACGCTCATGATTCGCTCAAAGCCTAATTAGCTTTGGGTCTGTGGATCTCACCCCACATACTATTTTCTCGAGCGTCCAGAATAGAACAGTTGCTTGTGTTATCTGAATAATGTATAAAAATTACTTGTTACGGCTTATCGGGACATGCAAAGGACGTTTGGTTTCGTTCTTACACTGATAAACGATCTGGGTATAGCATGTTTAAGTTGAGGTTGATTTCCTATGATCGCTAATAGGAATCTCTCAATTACTCTATTAAACGAAATCTAAAAAAAATATCTCAGAAGAAGAAATCACGAGTCAGTACTCGAGGAGATATTCCCCAAAAGTGACGCTATTTGTTTGAAATGATCAATTGCAATTTATATAATCTTCATAGTTTCATCGTGAGAATATTAAGCAGAAATGTGGAGTCGCATCAACAAAGTTGAAGCTAATGCAACTGACTGACAGCTCGACCTCGCGTCCTATTTTAACTAGGAGGTAATATTTAACTCCGCGACATAGCTCTCTTGCGATATTCCGATGACGAAGCACCATACAACGATTTTAGTTACGTACTTATGAAGCATTTCATGTGGTACTTTGGAGTAAATGACACTCAATACACTATAAAAATTCGAAAGACTAGTCAAAGTGTCAATTTTTAGTAATCAAACAATGAGATCATTAAAGTAAAAGTAGTGCAGAAGAGATGGATTTACATGATATTAATAAGAAAGGTTGTCGTTCGACTTCTTCCTTTTTGTCTTTGTATACGTAGGACTTCATCGCATTATCAAGAAGATTCAACGCTTCAAAAACATCTTCATTTGACTTCTTCTGCTAAAAAATGGCACAAAACAAAGCAGCATGGATTAAGTCCTATGGCGCAAACCCACTGGTTATTGACGATGCCCCTATGCCTCGTCCTGGCCCAGGAGAGTTGGTGATCAAGAATTCGGCTTTAGCTATCGTATGTTATCACAGCCTTCTTTTGGTGTAAATATATAGATTGCATCGCTAATGGCCATTTAATGAGCAGAACCCTGTAGATTGGAAGATACAGTAAGCTCATTGTGACAAGTGTTCGACTTGTGAAATAGGAAGAGTTCTAATAAAATTTAGGGATCACGGTCGTTATCTTAATACGTATCCTTTCATCCTAGGGGAAGATGTTGCCGGTACGGTTGAAGCTGTCGGTGAAGGTGTTGTAGGTTTTCAGAAAGGCCAACGGGTCATTGCGTATGTAAACCGCTCCAGAAGCTCTCAAATAACATATCTCAGCCCAATTCGGCGCACAACCTATCATGAGATCTAACAAAGCACACACAGGCATTGCCACGCCCTTATGACTCGCGATCCCTCTAACTCCGCCTTCCAAAACTACACTCTCGTCACGGAAAAGCTCACTTCAGCACTCCCGGACTCTGTCTCTTTCGCACAAGGAGCGGTTCTTCCATTGGCTATTTCTACGGCATCAGCAGGCCTCTATCAAAAAGATACTCTAAATCTTCCCCTCCCTTCCGCCACCAACAAAACTGAAACCGACAACAAAAACACAATCCTAATCTGGGGAGGAGCATCTTCCGTCGGAGCCACAGCTATTCAACTTGCCGTCGCTTCAGGACTGAAAGTCATCACCACTGCCTCCTCCCAAAATAAAGAATTTGTTGAATCACTTGGCGCACAAGTCGTGGTTGATTATAAATCTCCTACCGTAGTAGAAGAAGTAGTAAACGCACTTCGTGGTAGCCAAATCGCCGGAGTATTCGATGCTATTTCCGAGATAAAGAGTTTCGAAACCGTGCACAAGATTCTGCAGAGTTTGAATGTATTTCCCAAGGTTGCGAGTGTGCTTCCGTTTGACAAGCCTACGGAAAAATTCTCGCCTAAGTATGGTACGTGCTGGCACCTTTTTTTTTCTTTCTTTCTGAGTAGCATTTTATCGGCTAACTTTTTGATATCCTGTCATGTAGTCACCGCTTTCACGATTATTCAGGAACCAAACCAATATGTTGGAGAAGCTGTTTGGAAGAAGTTTGTGCCAGAAGGTTTGGCGAATGGAAAGTTGCAAGCAAAACCTGAGCCGTATGTTGTAGGTCATGGATTGGAGGACCTTCAAAAAGCCTTGAACATCCAAAGGAAGGGGGTTTCGGCAAAAAAAGTGGTTATTACTTTGTAAATCTAGTTCTCTACTGAGTCTATATCTTTCAACTTTTACCTTTAGAAGACCCAACATAGAAGCAATTTTCAGAAACGCATAATACCGTTATTGGTTTTAGGAAATGGTTGTTGCTAATAGTAGGGGAACTTAAGTTCACTGACTTGAGGGATGGAGCTGTAAATTCCCGTTTACGACATCAAAAGTCAAAACTGTCAAGTTAATCAACAATGAAGAGTCACATAAAAGTGTTCAAAGGGCCGTATTCCCTACATTCACTTCTCCACTTCACTATATTGAAGCATTGCAAGTAAAAAAGTAGTCTTAACAACTTCGTTTCTTCATCTCCACTCCGATAATTATTGGACCTGGTAACCTTACGCACAACGTAGAATGGCAAATTTACTTCAATATTAACCATACAGCTGAGCTCTTCAAATTTTCACTCCCACTTTGCTTGGAAAAAAAGGATGTTCAAAGCTACCTTGACGAAGCTACCTAACTATTCATCCTTATCCAAATCCCCCAAGAATAAAACATTAAGCCACTTCTCCCAACAAAATCTACTCAAACCCCAAACTTTGATCCGCAAGCGGAAGCTCCTGCAAAATATGGCGTTTCAAAAACTGCTCCATGGTAACATTTTTCACTTGAGGATACTTGGAATTATCAAGGTTCCTGCTATCTTCCCCCAAATACGCTTTTCCGTTTGTGCACCAGAATGCAAAGCCTCTGTTACTTTGGTCAGTTTTTAAAGATCATACGTGGAAATTAAGATTATAATATGGGATTTCTTACAGTGCGCCCCATTGAGATGTATCTTCACCATGTGTATTTACGGCTTCTTGAAGCTTTTGTTCGAGATCATGTAGAGATCCATGACACTTGAGATGAATTTGAGTGGAGTAAACGGTTTGAAAGGTGGATTGAAGTTCGCGAGGAGATTTTCGATCCTCTAGGACTATTATTTCTCTTGTCAGTTCGTTTGCTCAAAGGAAAACAAAATTGAAAGTGGAAGTGAACAGCGAAGAACATACATCTGAAAATCCCCACAGCATTTTCATCCAATGCAACTGCGGCCGTATAATCCGCTGCAGTTTGGTACGTAGTAAACTCCCATTTTTCATCACCAGTTCCCCAGTACGAGAGAGTTCGAGAAGAGGAATCATATAGCTGGAAGAATTCTGCCCAGAAAGTTTCCATTAACGCGCCGTTGAGAATATGCACTCCCTTGACCGTTTTCTTGGTAGAAAGATATTCGATAATTTTCATAGTTGGTTTTGGGAAGAGCTGAATGCGTGAAGATGGAATGAGCGTGTGGTCAACGGAGAAATCTCCAGCTATGTAGCGGGGTACCTTGGCTGTTTCGCAGGCGTCGATGAGGTATTTTTGTCCGTTGGTCATTACTTCTGTAGAGGCAAAATAACAACAGATGACGATGGAGGTATTGGAAACGAAGTTTTGGATTGAGGCTTTGTCGTCGTAGGATCCTGTTGAAATCTTGATTCGAGGGTGTGTAGTCAATATTGTTGGAAGTTTGGATATGCTGCGACAGTAACCTTTGATTTGGACTGATGGATTGAGGAGGAGGGATTTGATGATGCATTGAGCGAACTTGCCGCTTATGCCGGCAATGCCTATAGTTTTTGCTTCAGAAGAGGACATTTTGAGTGCTCGAGATGTAGAGAATTTGAAGCTTTGGTATCAAGATATTGGGCAATGATTTGTAAAGTTGAGTATAAATATTAAGAGTGGCATTAGACGGTGCCTATAGGTATTGTCGGGATAGGGATCATGTGACCGTGCTAGCGCTTGCGCTAGCGCCTTTCGGCACTACAGCAATACGTTTCGTAGTCCTAGCTTTTAGAACCCTAAGCAATATTACAACAGTGTGAACCATAGTACTATATTGACTTCACCATCCCCATGGTGATACCAACACTGATCAGTGATATCACAGATCAGGAGCCTGGCACCTTAATTTCAAGCGCAACGTGTGTTTGTGACTAAGGTTGGTATTTCTTTGAAGAGACACAAGCTCTTGTATCAATCCATCGTGGTTTGATACCTGCCCTTGTGTGAATAAGAACCGACGGCAACGTGGCGGCAGTTCTTACGCAAGTATTAATCCAACGTGGTTTGATACCTGCACCATCGAGAGAAGTCGGCAACGTGGCGACGACTCTCACACTAACTTTAGTCTACATTCGACTCTTCTTTGCAACGTGTATTGAAGAAGTAGAAACCAGTAGCACCAGCTCGAGCTCAGCAACATCATACACAATATAACTTCGCAAACTTTTCGCGAAGTTGTATCCCAACTACACTCATACCATCGACCTACCTCATCATCACCCGCCTGCTATCCACAAAATGGCAGGAGTTTTCCCAGAATCCCCCCAGACGGAAAGATATGTCCCTGAAAATCCTGCTTCAAGTGCTGGATCGAAAATGGCATCAGTCATTGCAACTGAAGAATATGAGGAGTTGTCACGGAGATGGACAGACCACCCCATTGACATACAAAGTGCAAATGCGAAAGAGATCAGAGATTTTGTCAAATACAAGGCTTATGAATACCAACGTCAGAAATACTACGATCAAGAGATGTGGGCGGACTACAATCTTGCATTCGATGGATTTACACCAGCGCACTTTTCACAAGTTAGCATGCGCATCCTGTATAAGCTCAGGCACGAATTACGCTCGTGCGGAGTGTACGTTGATAAACCAGAAGAATGTACAACCCGACCAGTATATGAAGCTTTGGTTGATACACATCGATCACCTTATAGAGCGTGGACACCCAAGGAGATTATTGAAGCGATTTCCGAAAAGGAATTTGTGTTTCGATCGAGAAGCATACAACAGAGAATCGTGATTGAAAAACTACGTGCACCACTCGGAGACCCCGAGATGTCTCGAGTGAAGGACCTGCACGCCGGTCCTTCAGGGTTCAATACATACGTTCTACCACAATTACCTTCCATATCACAGCGATTGGAAAGAGCTGATAAAGGTAAAGGTGTTGATATTGAACACAAGGTATCGATAGAACCACAGCCAAAGACACCTCCACAACCAAAGACACCCCCCCAACTCCCAAGCTTTGCACCAGGAAGCGGATCAATTGCACGTGAATACTACAGTCCTAGGAAACCACCACCACTTCCGACATTTCAAGGATTCACCGGCCCACCACCAGGACCACCCCGAATCAACCTTGAACAACCCTCGGGAGCATCACCTTTTTACCACAATAATCAACCATCACAACAGTCACCTCAACAATGGGAACAGCACCATGATCAACATGACCCGAATCAGCAGTATATGCATCAGCGTATGCATCGAAGCGGACATCCGGGCGGAGAACCGAGCGGCAGCAATGGCGGTTCCAGTGATGGCGGCAGAGGTAACGGTGGCGGAGGGAACGGAGGAGGATACGACGGAAATAACCCCGAATATAGTGACGGCATTCAGAACGATTTACCCAGAATGCCACAAAGAGTCATCAACGTTGGACAATTATTGGGAAATCTCGCGAAGCTTTACGAGAAAGCCGACAAGTACAGTGGGCAGGACGACAATTTCACTCACAAGTACTCGATATTCATCAATAACTGCCAACGAATCGACTTGCCTGAATACCTACTGCCGAAAGCATTCCCTACGATGCTCGTCGAAGTCGCACTCGACTTCTACCATACGAATTTAGGTAATATACCTGATACGATAGAAGAGATCTGCCGAATGATGGAGACTACATTCGAAGGCCCAGAGCACAAACGCAATCTTATGCGGCGATGGGAGGGCATTACACTCAAGAGCGTTATGGCAGAACCAGATAATGCTGGCAAGTCGATGAGTCACTGTCTACAGTCGATGGTGATGAAGCTTCGTCATCTGCACAAGGGACTCAGCCCGACGATGAGAACTGATGAGTTATTGCACCAGAAGATCGTCAACGCGTGTGCACCAGTATCAGCATGTTCCATTGCTTGCTTTCGCCCTGCGAAAAATATACCAAGTCTTCTTGAAGAGCTACGATCAGCTATAATGACATGGGAGCAATCTCATGCAAACGAAACTACGACATTCTACACCGATCGTAAATATCAACGCGGTCGAGGCGGATACAATCAGAGAGGTTTCGGGCACAACGATCGTCGCCCATTCAAACCACGAACGAAGAAGAAGTGTTTCGTCTGCAGAAAGGAGGACTGTTGGTCGACTCGGCACAGCAAGGAGGAGCGCGACGAATCAAGAAGCAAGTACAAGGAGCAGTTCAAGGATAGAAACAACTTTGACAAGAGCTTTGAGCAATTCCTTGTCGAATACGAAGGACCTAACCAAGACGACGACGAAGACACCGATCCGGATACCGACAGCGAAGTAGCAGCCTACTTTGCGCAATTCGAACTACAAGAATCACCTGCACAAGAACCACACTCAAGTTTCATCACCCATACTGGACCTATAAATGGCAGAGAGACTATGATGAACCTAAACAACAAGATCTTTGAGCATGCTTTGACACGTCGAGTTCGTAAAGAGAGAACGACCTACATCAGCAGGTACGACGCAAGGGAATTCCAAGGCATCATTGTCGACACAGCCGCTGCAGAATGGTCTACGGTTGGCTATGAGCAATACATGGCATATAAGACGACCGTTGAAAATGTATCACTGGACGAAAGCAGAGCGGGAGTCGCCAATGTGGTGTTCGGAATCGGCAGAGCTGAATCAATAGGCTCATTCCATCTCGATTTACCACCGGGAACTGTCGAATTCCATGTAATGAATGCGGAGACACCATTCTTATTATCACTCAAAGATATGGACAAACTCGGCATATACTACAACAATATCATCGATGCAGTAGTGGTGAACAAGACAGGGAGGAGCTTCCCATGCGTTCGCCGAAACAAGCATGCAGTGCTTCTGTGGCGCATAAATGTGCAACAATTCGTGCAACAAACCATTGATGATAATGAGTGCTATCTTACTGATATAGAATTACGTCGTCTGCACCGTCGCTTTGGTCATCCATCAGCCCACAGACTCTTACGAGTGCTGCAACGAGCCGGCCATAGCGATGTCTCGCAACAAGAGATCGACAAACTTACCAAGTTCTGCCAATACTGCCAGAAACACGGTAAATCACCCGGTCGATTCAAGTTCAGTCTAAAGGATGATGTCGATTTCAACCATTCCATCATAGTGGATGTGATGTACATCGACACTAGTCCGATTCTACACGTTATCGACGAAGGTACACGATTTCAAGCAGCACAGTGGTTAACGAACATCAGTGCGAAGCACACATTTGATACACTTAGGAAGTGCTGGATGGACACCTACACCGGTCCACCGGATTACATTATACATGATGCTGGAAAGAATTTCGTCAGCAAGGAGTTTATCCAGTATGCGGCGACCATGTCGACGAAGACAAAAAGTGTCCCAATCGAAGCCCATTGGTCAATCGGTGCAGTCGAACGATACCATGCAGTCATCAAGCGCGCGTACGCCATCATCGCTAGCGAGCTGGAGAGTTCAACAACGAAGGAGATGATGCTACAAATGGCTGTGAAGGCAGTAAACGACACTGCAGGACCAGATGGATTGGTTCCAACACTCCTAGTTTTTGGAGCATATCCTCGAATGGCCGATCTTGACCCACCAGCACCTACAGTTCTGCAACGACAATCTGCGATCAGAAAGGCGATGAACGAGATCAATAAACTACGGGCTACACGACAAGTTTCAGATGCTCTAAGCCAACGCAATGGACCATCCACAATGGCTCTGTACGACCTACCTATCAACTCGAAGGTCTGGGTATGGAGAGAACATAAGGGTTGGACGGGACCACACCATTTACTAGGCATTAGGGATCAGATATGTACTGTGAAGCTGTCAAGTGGACCAACAGAGTTTCGTACCACTCAGGTTAAGCCTCATGTCGAAGAAGAGCAGGATCGACCCCAGGGAGAACCTGAACATATCGAACCTGTGCAACAAGAGGATGGAGGGACTATTTTACAAGAAAACCCTGATGATGTAACTTCGCAAGAAGTTCGCGAAGTTATGCAGCCTCCTCCTAGCACTGAAGAACCCCCTTCAAATGAAACTAATGGCCCACAGGGTCGCAGTCTTTTACAGGTCAGAATTCCACCAATACGATTACTACGAGCCCATGCGAATGCACAAACATTCTTCTCTAGTGAGAGCGAAGAACACGAAACACCACCGAGTTTAGCACTCTACCTTCCGGACGAAGATGAAATTGATGACATCGAATACACTGAATGCTATGCAGCATCTGCCGTACCCCCAACATCTACAATTTTCGTTGAATCAAGACGAAAGGAGGTCAATGGACTAATGGAGAACGGCGTATTTCGACTCGTCAAACTCGTGGACGTACCCGAGAACACAAGAATATTCAACTCACGATTCGTTGATGAGATTAAGAATGAAGGAACCGACAAGGCATTCCCAAAGTCTCGACTAGTCATACAAGCATGGAAGGATCAAGGGAAGAGCGCTGTTTTGACGCAATCACCTACCATACAACGCGTTAGCCAACGTATCATGCTATCCGTGATGGCAATGCTACCCAAGAACGAGGTAACCATGAGCATTCGCGACATCACCCAAGCATATACACAATCGGCATCTAATTTAGTTCGAAAATTTTATGCACGACCACCAGCAGAGATGGACGTCCCTGAGGGCTTTATCCTGCAAGTTGTACGACCATTATATGGCGTCCCGGAAGCGGGCAATCATTGGTTCAGCACCTACCACAAGCACCATACTGACGCTCTCAAAATGGTACAATCGACATATGACCCATGCCTTTTGCACACAACCAAGGACGATACAGCATTTGGCATTGTAGGACTCCAAACGGACGATACTCTCATTGTTGCCAATAAGGAGTTCGCAGATCGCGAGCAAACTGAGCTTAAGAATGCGAAGTTTATGGCAAAAGAACGTGAAACACTGACATCAAGTACACCACTCAAGTTCAACGGAGGTCTAATCACTCAGCACGAGAATGGATCAATCTACCTTAATCAACAGAAGCAATGCGAGAACTTACGACTTGTCAAAACAGAACCTTCTGATATGCATGGAACCCGTGGAAAACTGAGAAAGTCAGCAACGGCAAAGGATCAGTATGTCGCACAACGTGCCCGTGGAGCATATGTCGCAACCATGTGTCAACCAGAAGCAGCTTTCGATCTTTCCTTTGCTGCACAAACAGTTAACCCAAAGGAAGAGGATGCTAACACCCTTAATAAGCGCATTCAATGGCAGATCGACAATTCAGAAAGAGGATTGCAATTCGTACCACTCCATATGGATTCTCTCAAACTGGTTGCATTCACTGATGCTTCTTTTGCTAACAACAAAGATCTGTCCTCCCAGATAGGATACATCATTGTATTAATGGACAAGTACGACAAAGCTAACATCATCCATTGGTCATCAATCAAGTGCAAGAGAGTTACCAGAAGCGTATTGGCTTCAGAACTCTACGGAATGGTCTTAGGATTTGATATCAGTGCAGCAATCAAAGGCACAGTCGACAAGATCTTCCCAGCACGCAAGATACCATTAGTCATATGCATCGATTCTAAGTCACTCTATGACTGTCTCACGAAGCTTGGTACCACTAATGAAAAGAGACTAATGATTGACGTTATGGCGATTCGAGAAGCATATGAGAAACGAGAGATTGTGGAGATCAAGTGGATTGATGGAGAATCTAACCCTGCAGACGCGATGACTAAGTCAAAGCCGTGTCAAGCACTCAAGGACCTGGTCGACAACAACACCATCACGATCAAGGTCACAGAGTGGGTTGACAGAGACTAGAAGGCGTGGCAGGGGGAGTGTAAGACTAGGAAGGAAGGTGGTTACACAAAGGAATTTAAGGAATTAGCTAGAAGGACACGTTACCAGCGACTTTAGAGAGTTGCCAGTGTCGGGATAGGGATCATGTGACCGTGCTAGCGCTTGCGCTAGCGCCTTTCGGCACTACAGCAATACGTTTCGTAGTCCTAGCTTTTAGAACCCTAAGCAATATTACAACAGTGTGAACCATAGTACTATATTGACTTCACCATCCCCATGGTGATACCAACAGGTATTTATATATATACTACATAGATCTAGAAGATAACGAACCAAGGTATCCTCAAGAATAAATGATGGGGTATTCTTTCTCTCTCTCTTAGAATAGTGAAAGTATTCTTCGGATTTTTAATTCTAAATACAAAGATTCTATGTGATGATTTGTAAACTTGTAGCGTTCATCTCGCATTTCAAAAATTTGCATAATACTAGCGTGATAGGATTGTCAGTCGCATGCAGTCGACTAGTTTAGCGATGCCGTTTTAGAAGGCGGCTCCACGTAAGCGTAATAAGAGGCCCGAGTTGAGTACTACTATCTCACGAATTAATTTGAGATATCAAATCAGTTTTAAAGAAATTAATAAGATCTGAAATAATGAAACGAAACTTCAGCTCTTATTTATTCGAAGTCTTATGTAAGTCTACATTTAATATAGAATTTATAAATAATAAATGTGTTATAAAGGCTTGTTGAAAATACTCAGTTCCGGCCCCTGTTATTTCGCTTACGCAGAGGGCGGTTAAATCCGAGTACTAAGAATTGGTGCCTCGGAGGTTTCTGCGGAGCATGCAAGTCACTGACATATGTTTAAATTTTCTTCCAAATTGTATGGCTCTACAATTTTACTTCGCAGTTGTTATCAGATAGTTGAACTTATTGGTATCGGCGAAACCCCTGGCACACCGCCTATTAACTGGGGCATCCAAACCTCAGAAAGATACAACGGGATTCACAGTATAGAGAGGCCAGGATTAGCAGAAGATGATTAGTTACCAACAGCAATCAAAAACTCAATTACAAATACTGTATCAGTATGAAGAGAGAGGGGAGAAAAGAGAAAAGAGAAAAGAGGGAAAGGTATAAATAGTTTACTTCCCACTTGAAGGGGTAAACACGACATTTAGTACTTAGATTCACGCGACGAATTGACGACAAGATCTTAAAATCTCTTCCGCTCTATCACCCATTGCTTCTAATTCAAGATGTCATCTCTCGGAACTGTGTACACATACCCCGACAACCCTCGTACAATGAAGGTTAGTTAAGACCTAGGAACTCCTAATCTAGATATCCCATACCATACCCTCGATCTAACACACCACCTTCCAGATCCAAGCCGCAGCAGCCTTCAACCACAAAACCATTGATCTATTCCCCGAATTCGTCTTCTTCCAAACCAACCGAACTCCCGAATTTCTCTCCGACTTCCCACTTGGTCGTGTCCCCGCATTTAAGGATGCTACCTCCTCTTTCCATCTCTTCGAATCGGATGCTATTGCCCAATATGCCGCCGAAAGCGGCCCTGCTGCGAACCAACTACTAGGATCAAATGTCAAAGAACGCGCGACCATTCGTCAATGGATATCTTTTGCTAATGATGAGATCTTTAATCCTATGACCACGCTGATATTCTGGAGATCTGGATTTGGGCCTTTTGAGAAAGGGGCAGAGGATGGAGCCATGGGAAGATTAGTGCTTCTTTTGGGAGTTTTGGAGGGTCAGTTGAGTAAACACATGTATGTTTCTGGGACGGAAGATATTAGCTTGGCGGATATTTCGGTTGCTGCTTCTTTGTATTGGGGGTTTGATCAGATCATCGATGTAGAGATGAGAGAAAGATTTCCCCAAGTTGTGAGATGGTATGAGAGGACTATCAAACATCAGCATCTTAGCCCTTTCTGGGGAGAGCAGAAGTTTGTTGAGAAGAGAAGAGACAGAGAGAATGTCTAATTGGGATAATTAGATGAATATGTAAATTGTTAGTAAGCATGCATTAAAATTTTGATAGAGAATGAAGGAATCGAATGACTTTTCTCTCATTTCTTGAGATTCAATTTAATGAAATGACAAGATTGCCCACTGAATAAGTTATTAGTATGTAAGAGAGTAGCTTTGGTCAGTTGGACTCCAGCCGGACGGCACACCAAACTCGCCCAACATGGATTTTCTCAAACTCAACATTATTTCGAACTCGAATAACACTATCAAAAAAACATTTCGAATATACCTAAGGAAGTAAGAAACATAAACTAAAAATCTTCTTACATTTCCACTAGAGCACCAATCCAAAATACTAAAAAATAGAATTAACAACGAAATTTTAAATGTTCTAATTTTCCACCCTCAATCCTCACAATCTAAACCTCCAAATCACGAGACCTCACGCAATGAAAATCCACTCACCAAACGCACAGACCACCCATCAATCTCTGATCCTCCCCCTCCCATATGCAAAATAAGAAGAAGCGCACACTCACCCACGATTTTGAGTTCACAACCTTAACTATCCAAGCTTTTCACTGCATCCCGCCTATTCCATTCTCAATCTCTTGTCTCCTAACGCTCCGATCCCGAACCGAGCCGTCCGAGCAAGTATCTCCGAGAGAAAGATTCACAATGGTATAGACACCCCCAAGTCCAAACCCAAAACTCAACTTCACAGTGAAACACACGAGAAAAGCATATCCAGAACTCTATCTCATCTCATCTCGTCTCGTCTCATCTAATACCAAAGCACAAACTAACACTCCATTCCCAAACCCACAGGTACACGCCGACTCATCGACTTTCAAAGCCGATATCAGTAAAGCGGAAGCGTATGCGCAGGTTTTAGACGAAGCGAGAGGATTAATTGATGGACAGAGGAATTGGGTATGTATTCATTTTTCGTCTTCTTTCTCTTTGGTTAAGAATTGGGATTGTCGATGTTGAGAAGAGTGAATCAATTGAGTATGAGTAGCTACTAATGGGATATAGGTGTGGTAAATATTCCAGTTTTTTAGAGTCGTTATATCAAGTGATATGACGTGATTTGGTTAGATGATATGTAAAGAATATTGAATAACGAAACGGCAATGGAAATAGCAATCTATCAAACGCAGCCTCATTACTATGGCACGCATATAAATCTCTTCCCTCCCCCTCTTCAGAAGTAAACTGGGCTGGTTCGTCTCTTCCTTCTCTTCCCTTCCCAAACTCGTCAACTTACCCATTCCAGGATTCTACACCCTTGACCCCACCTCCACCCCCTCCAAGCCCTCTCTAATCCTCGGCCCATTCCAAGGAAAAGTTGCTTGTCAAACCATCGCCTTTTCCCGCGGTGTATGTGGTACCGCCGCCTCGACTCAGACTACGCAGCTCGTTGCCGATGTGGAAAAGTTTCCGGGTCATATTGCATGTGATGCCGCTAGTCAAAGTGAGATTGTAGTACCGATTGTGGTGGATGGGGTGGTGAAGGCGATTATTGATGTGGATTGTGGGGTAAAGGAGGGGTTTGATGAGGTGGATCGGAAGTGGTTGGAGGAGTTGGCGGGGGTTTTGGCGGAGGGTTGTGATTGGTAGTTGAGTTGAGATGAGTAGAGGGTTTGGGAGGGGAGTCTGTTGAGCTTGTCTATGTTTTCTTTGCAGCCTTCGAAAGAAGTTGCATTGTGTTGCACTGTTGCAATATATTGTATATGGATATAGACATAGGTGAGAGAAATATAGAGCGCTTGCTGTATATCAACTTTCACCAACAGACAAAACTGCATGACGAATAGATGAAAATCATCTTCGAGAAAGGAAAAAGCAACGATTCCAAATTCGAGGATGGCCAGATCTCGAGCACATAATACCATACCGCTGTAAGAATCATTCTCGACTCAAGCTATATCAAGAATCTAGCATGAATGGAGAACTAATCCGCCACTCATTGCCTTGGAAGATATTCAAGCACTCGCTCCGTTCCCCTCCCTCCCTTACCCAAATCTCCCACCGTCACTCCTCAACCCGGGGAAGAATAAATGATGTCATCTAGTCCCAACCTCCCTATATACGTATGTACCTCTCACAAATGAACACAACAGCGATACCTACCTAGTACATCCATCCATCCATTCATCCATCCCACAAAAACAAATACTCCCCCAAAAGTCTCCAAACCATCACTCAGAAACACCCCCTCACAATTTCCCAATGCAAACCACCAACCAGAACCACCAACCCCTCCCAAAAACAAAAAGAAAAGAAAAACAAACAAACAAAGCTTCAAGACAAGCCACCTGTCTGATACATCAATCCGTAATCTTGTACAACACAACACTGAATTACATACCTATTTATACATCGAGAACCAATCAACCAATCAATCAATCAATACACGTTCATTTTTTTATTTTTATTTTTTTTTACCCCTCAGTAGCGATCACGTACTGACTTCGTATTTTTCATTATTGTATTATCATAGTGAATTCTTCGCCCGCCCGATATGGCATGGTATGGTATGGTATGGTATGGTATGGTATGGGTGGTACGGGTATACTTATCATGCATGGTAGGTAGGTATTATCGCATATCGTAACTTACATACATAACATCATACTTATTACATCGTACATACATACATAGGTACATACATCACTCATACAGAACCCAGACCCAAACCCAGCCAGCAGGGGATCAATCGACCAACCAACCAGCCAACCAACCAAACAACAAATCGCAAACCGCAAACCAGACCGCGAATCTTCTTCTAAAAATAGAACGAAAGAAAGAAAGAAATCGCCTGCTTGGATTCTATAAGATTGTTTATATTATCTACCTATATATTTTTATAAATATAAACAACAAGTAACTAACTATACTTAACTATACTTTACTATATCAAAAAAAGAAGAAGAAGAAGAAGAAGAAAAAAAAAGATTTTAACAAGAGATTTGATTTATCTATATATTTACTTATATTTCAAAAAAATAAAAATAAAAATAAAGAAAGAATGATCAGATAGATAAATAGAGATCGAGAAATCTTCCATCTTATATTATAGTTTATCAAATCAAATCAAATCAAATCCTCTCTCTGTACCTACCTAGATATACGATATTCGAATGGGGGGCATACCATGCGGGGTAGTATTTTTAATAAATATTCAAATAACTTATCTAACTTATTCAAAGTATTTATCTATCTAATTTTACTCATTCACTCATTCACAATCACATTCACATTCACTCACTCGCCTAATACACACCAAACCAATACACCAACCCAAGACCCCCCAAGACCCCCCAAGAGAAACCTCCCACATCAACTCCCAAGCGCCTCGGTATGGAAAATCCTCAGAAATCTCAGGATTTTGAGAAATTCAAGAATCCCGAGAAATTTTGTTAATTCATCTATTTTCTATTCTCTCTCTCATGATTATGATGATGAGGATGATGATGAGGATGATGATGATGATGATGATGATGAGGATGATGATGACGATGATGATGATTTATTTTTATTTCCGTGTCTGTTTATATATTTATTTATTTTTATATATTCTTTGAGGAGTAGGTATGCAAAGAGAAGGTAAAGAGAAGGAGGAGGTAAAGAGTAGCGGAAGAGAAGAGAAAGGAAAGGAAAGGAAAGGAGTTCATCTCATCTCATCTCATCTCATCTCATCTCACTTCGATTCCAATCCAATCCAATCCAATTCAATCCAATTTCCACTCCGATTCTCTTGTTATTCATCTATCCAAGAAAGCCAAGGACATCCAAGGACATCCAAGCTATTGTTGTTACTGTTACTATTACTGTTACTGTTACTGTTAAATGTCTAGGTAATAGGTAAATGATAGGTAATACCCAGGAATTGGCAACAGATACCTAGGTAAACAAAACACGAACAAAAGAGCGGGTTTTGGTCTTGGGGTAGGGTAGATTGATTGATTGTTTGAGTCAATTGAGGTAGGTAGGTAGGTAGGTAGGTAGGTAGGTAGACAGGCGTCTTTGGGTCTGTAGGAAGGAAGGAGGAAGGAAGAAGGGAAGGAAGGAAGACAGACAGACAGACAGACAGACATGCCTCTCCTTCTCGACCTTTGAAATTGATGTAGAGTTGGAAGGGTTGGAGGTTTGTAGAGGTTTAGAAGTTTGGAGTGTGATTGATTGATTGCTCGCTCTTGCTACTTACAATGAATAAAGAATGATAATATCAATTAAATACAAGGTAAGATAGAAAAAGGTATATAATAAAAGCGAATAGGTCATGTAAAAAGAATATGAAACGCGACTAAAAGACACAGTTCAGACAGTTTGATGATCTTCATTCGTGAGAATTGATTTAAAATCACATGTCGTTCATTCTTATTTTCGTGTGAGATTTCGAATTTCCTCGAGTCTTATATTAGTTAGGTAGCACGGGTTGGTGGTATATATATAGGATGTGTAAAAATCAGCTTCTAGAATCAAAAGATCTTGATCCCTTTTTGTTGTGGCATATCAAATCAAATCATACAGTAATCAATACGACCCCTAAAAACAGTTACCTCGTATCAGAAAAGGGAGAAGGGAGAAATGAAAACCCCTTTGCAGATCAAAGGATGGAAAGGATGTGTTGACAAATGTGAATATGGAACGTCTATCCTTGTGGTAAGGAATCGGCAATTCGTTCTGTGGAAGTTTTGGGATTCGGGAGATGGGGAGGAAGGGGCAGGGGTTGTTGGATGAGTATGTAGTGTAGTAAGAAGAAGGAGTTAGACGCTGTTGAGCATGATTGTGAGTGAATCAAAAGATCATGGGAAATTGGAATTGATTGTGGTTTGTTTGAGGAGTTGGTGATGTGTAGGACGAGGCTGCGGAGGTCAGGGAGGTCAGGTAGGATTCGAAAGTTGGATGCTGATTGACTTGTGGTTGATTTTGAGGTTTGAATCTTGATTGCCGCGAGATGAGAATGGAGAGAATGATCCTGATTGTGATTTGATGATGATGGAATGTTTGAGAATTGAGTATTTGAGTCAGGTGTGGATACGCCGACGCCAGAGTGGATCCCCCAGGAGACTGACGATTGATGATTGATGATTGATGATTGATGATTTGATCTTGGATACACGATGCGCTCTGCTTCGTTTTCTTGGGGAATTATGGAGAGTGGATGCGAGTGGGTGCGAGTGGAGATCAAAAGAATGGAGCTGGTGTTTTATCTTTAGTTGGGATGGGAGAGGTGGGAGTGATTGTTTGGTGACGATGTTCCATGAACCCAAGGTCGTTTGATGATGATGTGATGCCGTATGATTGGAGGTGGAAGTTAGATTGATGAAGGCGATGATCGTGAGTCGAGGATGGTGAGGGTGAGGACGAGGATGATGTGCACGTGATGATGTCAGAGGAATATACTGAGAGCAATGCAATGGAGGATTGCAGTATTGAGGCTGTGCTCTGCTCTTCCATGACATTACTGGTCAGACGATGAGAGAAGGAGAGACATTTTAGCATACTTCACTTCGGACACACTTCGTACACCTTCGTACTCCTTCGTACTCACATGTATTATTTCCATGCCTCACTGCATTTATTTCTGCACCACACCATCCATACGCCCTGCCGTATCCATCTCTCAAAATAAACATCAACACGAGCCCTTCCCGACCCAGACGTCCAATCACGTTACAGCGGAGTCGTGATTGGCCGCAAATACTCCTGGTCCTTGATAAAGTTCGGACCCATTAAATAACTCTAAACCTTGAATGCCAAGCTTAAACTCCTGATTATCACTATGAGCGGGAGAGATCGATACCCCATTGGGCTTAGCGCACGTCACCACTAGGGAAAGGCATGGAGAGAGGCTGCGTGGATTGGCCTCTGGTGCAACTGGTAAGTCTAGAAGTGCAGGTAATTAGCTAATCTTGGCTGTGCTGTGAATTCTTCCAGATATTCTGGACGCATCCCTTTTTAATAAAACTCTCTTCTGTCTCGCTCTCAGTTCCTTTTTCTTCTTCCATTAATTCATCAAAACCTTTCTTCTCAATCCTCTCACACCTTCTTCCATTTACTTTTTTGGCACGGTCGTTCGTTGTAGTTGCCATTTTATTAACAATCTTCTAATTGGATCCTTCTTGAACTGCTTCTCACTCACTTCGGAGCATTCACCAACCCTTTTCACAATTGTAACCATTTTTCCCTTTGCCTCGATCCATTGATTCTCTCGACCGTCAACTTCTTTCGCATCTTTCCCAACACTTTCAGCTCACAATGAAGACTTTCCATACAATCGCTACTTTGGCCGCTGCTGGCTCTGCTCTGGCTGCTCCATCTCCAGTTGAGAATCTGGCCCCCAGAGCTTCATCTTCATCTCTTACGGCCATCACAACCAAGGGAAATGGTAAGATCACCTGGATCCGACGGGGTCGAGAATAATTGACTAATCTGCCATAGCTTTCTTCGCTGGTGACAACAGATTTTACATCCGTGGAGTCGATTATCAACCAGGAGGTTCTTCCAAGATCACCGATCCGATTGCCGACAAGAGCACTTGCACCCGTGATATTGCAAAGTTCAAGGAGCTCGGTATCAACACCGTTCGTGTCTACTCCGTTGACAACACTGCCAACCACGATGACTGTATGACCGCTTTGGCAGATGCAGGAATTTACTTGGTGCTCGATGTCAACACACCATTGTACTCCCTGAACCGTGCTACCCCAGCTCCTTCCTACAACTCGGTTTACCTTCAAAACATCTTTGCTACCATTGATGCCTTTGCCAACTACACCAACGTCTTGGCCTTCTTCTCTGGAAATGAGGTTATCAACGATGACACCACAACCAGTGCTGCTCCATACGTCAAGGCCGTTACCCGTGATATGAGACAATATATCGGAAGCCGTGGATACCGTGCGATCCCAGTCGGTTACTCTGCAGCCGATGTTGACTCCAACAGATTGGAGATGGCTCAATACATGAACTGCGGTACCGATGATGAGCGTAGTGATTTCTTCGCCTTCAACGATTACTCTTGGTGTGATCCATCTTCATTCACAACTTCTGGATGGGATCAAAAGGTTAAGAACTTCACTGATTATGGTCTTCCTATCTTGTAAGAACTCACTCTTCCTGTTTCAAAATTTCCCAACTAACATGTGGTAGCCTTTCCGAGTATGGTTGCAACACCAACACCCGTAAATTCGAAGAAGTCAAGTCTATCTACGGTACTGATATGACTGCCGTCTACTCTGGTGGTCTCGTTTATGAATACTCCGAGGAAGGATCCAAGTACGGTCTCGTAAAGATTGATGGCGACTCTGTCACCGACAAAGATGATTTCACCGCTCTCAAGGCTGCTTTCGCTGGAACCTCCAACCCAACTGGAGATGGTGGATACAGCTCTACCAACAAGGCTTCTGACTGCCCAGCTCAATCATCTACCTGGAACGTTACCTCTGATGCTCTCCCAGCTATCCCATCTGGTGCTGCTGCTCTCATGTCAAAGGGTGCTGGTAAGGGTGCTGGTTTGACTGGTGCTGGATCCCAAAATGCTGGAGGAACCTCTACTGGAACTGCTTCTGCTGGATCTGGATCAGTTACCGCTGTTGCAACTGGTTCTAGTAGCAGTGCTACTAGTACTTCCAAATCCAGTGCCGGTAACTCATTGAGCCCAATGGATAAGACCCCAATGATCCTTGGTGGATTGATTGCTAGTTTGACATTTGTTGGTGCTGCACTTTTGTAGATTTAAGGTGGCGTGTATAATTTAATGGTTGGGATGGATGCATAAAATTGAGGTGAAGATGGATTGGATGTATGTTTCGTATCAGACATTAGGTTTTTAGAGAAGTTGATAAATTGAGAAGATAACATATGGATAGTGGTGGTATGATACCTTTATTCTTCTGCATGATGGATGGGATAAGAACAGAATATAAATCAAATTCTAAACAATCTTTTTTATCTTTCCTTTGTTTTTTCTTTGTTTTTGGGTTGATGGATTGTGTTTGTGATTTTTTCTGTCGGTTTATACTGTATGTGGGTATGGTATGTTAATTATATTTACTTTTTTGGGGTTTGAATTAATTCATAAATGATATCTTCTATTGATGATATACTCGATATTTAAAAATGCAGCAAGCACAAAATAATATATATGTGAGTGTGTGTGAGTGTGAGTGTGTATATGTGTAAGTGTGTGAGTGTGAATGTGTATATGTGTAAGTGTGAGTGTAAGTGTGAGTGTGAGTGTGTATGTGTATGTGTATGTGTATGTGTATATGTATGTGTATATGTATAAGTGTGTATGAGTGAGTGTGTGTATGTGTGTATATGTGTATATGTGTGTGTGTGAATATGTATGTATGGAATCTGAGCGAGTGAGTGAGATGATTGGGAGATGATTGGAAGGAGAAGAAGGAGAAGAAGGGGAAGAAGGGGAAGAAGGGGAAAAAAGAGAAAAGAAATATTTATTTGCTTTGAGTGAGTGAGTGAGTCTGGAGGATCTTCTTTTTATTGTTTGTTGATTTGGGGAGGAAAAATATGAATTATTTATTGGGGGGTGAGATGGAATAGGGAAGGGGGAAAGAGGGAGAGGGAGAGGGAGAGGGAGAGGGAGAGGGAGAGGGAGAGGGAGAGGGAGAGGGAGAGGGAGAGGGAGAGGGAGAGGGAGAGGGAGAGGGAGAGGGAGAGGGAGAGGGAGAGGGAGAGGGAGAGGGAGAGGGAGAGGGAGAGGGGGGAGAGGGAGAGGGAGAGGGAGAGGGAGAGGGAGAGAAAGTGAAAGATGCGATATTTGAAATAAGATTCAAGTATATGATTACTGTATATTGAAGATACATACATGTACAAGTAGTACCTCAGATTTTGCATCGACTTTTTCTACTTTGACTTCGACTAACAATCTATTTCTTTATAACGATGGAGGACTTGTATGTGTAGCACTTTGGAGCCTGTCGGGTGCACGTGTCTTCTGTTTAGCCTCCTTATATCTCTGAGTAAATGTCATTGTTGTTGTCGTTGTTTTCGTTGTCGTTATCTATTCTGAACTTTCCACAACCTTCACGTCAAGGCATCGATCAAGGTTCAACACTTCTATGGCTGGTAGAAATAACCTCAGACGTGTTTACAACAGGTATCCTGATCGAGACGAGACGAGACCCCATCGCGGCATTCTTAACCCCGCTCGGTATATTCGATTCTTCAATCATCCGTCAAACGTCTCTCTCTCTCTCTCTCTAGAAGCTTGCCGTGTACGACCGTGAGTCCCGTGGTGGTTTGCTCTACGTGCAAGGATTTCTGCCCGATGGCAACATTCACGGGGGGTTTTTGCATGCGTGGTGATCGCACCGAATTGTGTATGTCTCGGGCACAAATCTCTATCAATCTGCTGAGCGCGTGGCTGCGTCTTCTGACTGCCCCCAATATTCATTCGACTTCAGGTTGTGTCGCTGAAGAGCTCGGGCTATGAAGTTATTGCACTGAGTGTTGTTGGAGGTGGGATTTTTTTCGATATGGAAGTGTGGAATGACGTTTGGGAGATCGCTTTATACTCGACTGTAGGTTTGCTTGCTGGGAATAGGGCATGGTTAGATACGATCAGGGTTGTTGTACTTGTGTGAATGCTACTTGGCCTAATCACACCGAAATGAAATCTATAGTACGATCATTAGAAGATTTCTATAGGACAATCAGGGGACCTTGTATGTTTTTTTCTTTTTTTTTTTCTTCGGGATTAGTAGCTAAAGTCTTATATTACGCGAGGTTCAACAGACTAATTAACTATTCACGTCGAGAGTACGAGATTCGATTTGGAAGAATACTAGTAGTACTTGAGATGTAGATTCTGACTGCTTGCCTCAAAACTTGAGGTAATAGAGATTGATTTCTGCAGCTTGGAGTCGTTGGGGAAATCAGCGTCTAAACTTACAACCCAACGGCCCGAAACCTACCTATCCAAGAAATGGATTGAAGAAGGTCTCGAAAATCATCCATCTTGCAACGCCAGCTTGTCCCTGCCGGACTCGGCGGAAGTGCCCGCTCGAATTATCGATACCATGACTGTTGAAGGTAATGTAGAACTTCGTCTGGTGAAGGGCAGCGATATCGGTTGAGAAAAATACAGTACTTCAAGTCCTCGCTCGGCCGCGGGGGAAATACCAATAATTTATGACTAGCTCTGAGAATATCGATTCTGTGTTTAGAGGTATATCCTTACAAAGTTTATCCCAAACCTTTCGCGATGCTGTGCGCATCTGTCGGGACCTTGGAATAAGATACCTTTGGATTGATTCCGTATGTATATGTATAATCCAAAACAACGTCATGGAATGGAGACGAGAAGCCGATCGTATGTCAACGGTTTACGGCAATGTCTTACTTGTGCTTGCTGCGTCTATTTCTCCCGGTCATGAGCTTGGTATGCTTCGTGAGCGTCCATCCAGCTACTGCCACATCATTGATTTCAATTGGAATAATGATCCTCTTTGTTTGAGGATGCAGTCTCGGGTGTTCCGCAATAATCAACGTCTCACCGTCTTTTACGATGGTCCTCTGTCGGAACAGGCATGGGCGTGTCAGGAACGGTTACTCGACCGGCGAGTTCTTTTATCCAACGAAGCCGAACTATTATGGGAGTGTAAAGAAGTGTGAAGATGCGAGTGCGGTGTAGGCGACAATAAAGGGGACTCAAATCATACATACAATTTGCATCATTGGGCTTGAAGTTAACGGCAAACATGCAGAATTTATTTACTGTTGTTGGCGACTGAGATTGTTACATGCTACGTCTCCAAACGTCTGACGCAACCAGGGGACCGACTGCCTGCTATCTCTGGAATTGCCGGATTTTTTCAACGGCAACTTGGAGTCGACTGTCTAGCAGGGCTGTGGCGTAGAAATCTCCTTCAGGGGGTTCCTTTGGAGAACCTCGGATCCAATTGCTATCCACCAGGCTTGCCATTGAGATATCGCGCGCCTAGTCGGAGCTGGGTTGCAGCCGATTACCCACCCAAATACGAGGAGATCAAGAGTGCAGAATTCTGTGTGCTGAGTTCTTGGAAGTGTGCTGTAAGCTTTTGGGAAGGAGCTGACTGCCGAAGTTGCGGATGGCTGGCTTACCATTTGTGGACTACTCGGGAAAGCACTAGCAGAATACTTCGAGAATTAAAGGGGTCCTCTGGAAATTTGCGTCTTGCTGTGTGGGGATGAGGATGAGGATGAGGATGAGGATGAGGATGAGGATGTGGATGATTATTCTGGAACCCATTTCTCTATCGACTTCTTGCTCGAGGTTGAAACCGTCCAGATAGAGGAGGATGAACTGGAAGAAGGAATCTTCGTACCATCACGGATGAAAAATAGCAATCTTTAGAAAGCTTAGATGAGCCCAGAAGCATTGTCTGATTCTTCAAAGATTTCCAAAGTCGGTCTTGATGTATGCTGCTTAGATATATGTCAAGTTGACCAGCGCGGTATGAAATATATGGGTTGAGTACCTGGAAAGTCGGAGCGACAGAAGGGAAGGAAGGTATGAACGTCTAAGCTTGGCCTGGGCGAAATCAACTCAGAGAAGTCTAGATTCGAAGAGCGTTTGCGGCTTCTGCACTCAACACGGTAATCACAATTGCATAGTCATATATTATCGTATGGCCGATTCCACAATTTTCTCTCGTCTCAAAATACATGTGCTTGATTTCTCAGGTGTCGACGTTCTCTTTCGAAATCTCTCTCGTGCTGGGGCGGAAACTGATCTGATTCTGGAATCTCTTTCTTATAGTTAGTCAAACCTCGTACAAAAATCTGATAACATGTTTGTACGTTGTAGTTTAGTAGAAACTTCATTATGGGTTAAGTGGAATAGAATATTAAATTATCAAAGAGTTCGATTTATTCACGGGGCAAATTTTAAAAGATCTTGGTTTATACTAGTACGATAGTGTGAAGCGTATATTCTCCTTTCCGGATTTCTGTATCTGATTACTCGAATGAATATCTATTTGGTTTGACATGCCTGTTGACTTGATTTGTGTTACCCTATCTAGCTATAAATCGTGTTCTTTATCATCAGCATAGTCCCCCAAAGACTGGTCGTCAAATTAAATTAACACTGGTTAGCGAACTTCCTCCAATGATATTTTTTTTTTTTTTTTGAATCGGCACAATTTATTTTCCACGTTATTCTTGTCTCGGTCAATTATTGACTGTATAGATTATGCGGCAAGTTCGGGTCTTCAAATGCATCTTGAGGGAAAAAAGCTTCAGGAGTGAATGATCAGTTGGGTCAGATCCGCGACTGAGATTGTGTCGAACGTTGGCGGAACCGATAGTAGATGTTATATAATACATATGCTCAATTTAAGTCAGAGGAGCCCTCCATAATGTAGTGTTGGCTTTGGAGCTGCTGATATTTTGTCAGGATTGGAGTATGTTAATATTAACGTTGTCTTATTCTTATTCTTGATTGGACAGTGCACAAACACCTGTGGGCTGCGGCTCGCGTAAGGTGGGTAGGTAGGGGAATGGGTATATCTATTCAGCGAGGAGTTTGTAGTGACTACTTATTAGACACTACGAATATTATTAGTCATAGATCATTATCGATGAGAATCACAATTGCGTGTAAATCTGTAAAATAATAAGTTACTGCTAAACAAAACGACTATTCCGCACAAGCAAATTTCAACCAATCACCCACAATATGACTGACTACCTTCATGATTGTCCATCCCATGTCTTCTTACCTGATCTCTCTTCCCTTTGCGATTCCTTAATCAAATTTTGCTAAATTCTTTGCGTACTCGCTCACTCACTGAGCTTCAGTTCTACATTCCACTCACCCTGCTCTCGCCCCTGACGATCTCTTTCGCGAAACGAAGCCAGATATCGAATCACAGATGGCCCCCTTGATTCTAGACCGCGAAAGTCTATACATCACACTGAACGCGCTCGAAAGCGAGGTGGATCTATTCCACTGGGGGATTTATCTATGGAAAGATGATGTTGCCAAACCAGACGATGTGGGACAATATTTCCATGTCACTGACAGAAATAGTCCGGGTAGGTTTTCGTACGAGGATACACGCAGTCCGGATATAAGAAGAGCCATCAATGTGCTTGCAGCATTGAAGATTGCTATTGTTAAGCCTGCGCAGTGGGATAGGCTAGGAGAATTATTGAGTCGGGTACATATTCATGAATGGACTACTTGTCGGACTTGGGTTTTGGAAGCGCTCGAAGTTCTGGATAAAGAAGGAATTGTCAAGTTGAAGGATGATGGCGTGGAAAACATCGAACGGGAATGTCTGAATCTTGCGGGAAATAGAGGAAGGGTCATCCAACAAAGCGATTACTGCAAATTTTGATCATCTATCTTCTATTGATGAGGTGGCTGGAGGAAGTAGAAGAATAAAGGAAGATGAAGGCTCGGTAACGCAAAGGCTTAGAGCCATTAGGTAGTCGGTGAGAATTTCAAAATTCATAAACTTTTTTGATATATTTAAAAGCTTTGAAACAACAAACCGATTTGAGCTAACGAGATGATTTGGGTTATTGAAGCGGTCTGGTATGGTGATACTTTTAAAATCTCAAGTCTACGCAGAAACTATGAGTATTAAATGTTTTCCAATAAATACTATACCGACTGCTGGGAAAAGCTTGTGCAACATCAGTACCACATTCTCATCGTTAACCACAATTTTCAGATAGAGTAAAAAGCTCTAAGAGTCCAAATCTAATGACCAAAACTAATTTGTGCCAATCTTCAAGTCTTCCAGACACAGTATTCCTCAATCATGAGAATCTCCACCCATATCATAAAGTATCAGACTGATTTTCAGATTCTCACAGGTTACACATTCCGATTTTCAACTTCCAGAAACAACTCATCAACTTTAACAACCAAAAGGTGTCATCTCCCACAACTTCATTTCGGCCTTTAATTCTTTCTCATACTCATTCCCAAATGCCCTCCTCATAAGCTCCATCTTATTCTCGTGCAACAAGATTTTACACATAGCCTTGGTGAACTCCCAATATTCTGGCAGAAACCCTGCGCATTCCCAATCTATAATCCCAGACAGTTTTCCTTGATCTACCAAGATACTCGACCAATGAAGATCCGAATACGTGAACACGGAACGATTGTTTCTCGCTAAATTTTCTTCCCCGAGAGCCCGTACTATCTGAGAAGTTTCAGTACAGAAGTCAATTTGTGGATATCACTGCTCACCATCTCCTTTTCTTCAACTCACTTGACAGTCTGATAGGTTTTTAATTTCATTGTAACATTTCCCGCCCGAAACTCCTTGTGCATGATCGGGGTGAGGAGCCACAAGTTTTTGTGATAGCTTTCGTCATTTTGTACTTGGTCTGAGAGAATGAGTGAAGATTGGCGCGAAATTCGCATACAAGATTGACAGGGCCGGTAAATTGATACATGATGCACGATGCACCCTATCACATGTGAAGTACAAGGCTGTTAGATGTGCGTATATGGAAGAATACCAGACAGAAAGCCTTAATACAAGAACACCATAGTTTTTTGAGAGCAACGAATCGTGTACTCAGAACTAATTATTTACTACGCATCAGCCTAAAAAAGAGATCATACACAAGCAAGGTCAATATTGATTTATCATCACGTAAAAATTTTATATGAACGCTATAACCGGCGCTGTATTCTTCATTCACTCGGTGGACCTACCACGCTAGTATGAGCCATGAAGATTTCCACGATCGATGATTACATGCAAAAGGCATAGAAGCATTATGAACCAACAAGAAGAAAAGCCACATCAAACTTACCAACGAGGTTCGAATGATCGAAGAGTAGTCCTCGGATCAGGCCAACAAAAGCCCACTTCAAGAGAACATGACTGTCGCAGCGGGAACTTGTCGTTTGGCGTAAACTACTAAATCTTCCGAACAAATTAAATTCCGCGAGTAAAGCTGTGCGGGAGATCTTCAGTGCCGTATCTATTTGGCTATTAATATAATAACCTTCAAGGAATACGAATGTCACATCCCGACTCCGTCGGAACCAGATTTTCTTATATTGGGTAGGAACGGAAAGCTGCTCTATGATGAGTCAGAGTATAGATAGTGCGCCGGCCTGATTCTTTCGGTGCCGGTTGTTGCAGCTTTTCCCGTTAGTAAATGTCCCGTATTTACTAATTTCAGTCGGATCGGCCGTTTACAGATAATTAGCTAAGATGAGGATAACCTCTCAGTTGGCGACAAATCTTGTGCAGTCACTTGAATATACATATAAGCAGAAACACAACTCGAGGGGGGTGGAGTTACACCATCTTTGATAAAGAGGAAACTTTGGGGGTACTTCATTGCAAAAAAAATAAAGAGATCTTCCCCATGTAGAAATACTCGTGTTGCCTACGCAAGTTCAACCCAATCGTCAAAAAAGATAGAAGCTACGATATGATATACACACATACAAAAGAAGCAAATAGGAAGGATGAGAAAAACAAAAGTCGATGTTATCTCCCGGCTCGACATGGAGAACTCCGTTTAATGTGCAGGCACGCATGTACGTCTGTAAATGCCACTTCCCATCTAGCTGGATTCTCGTTTGATAACAAGACCAGTCGAGATAAGCTATTTGCTGCAAAGCGCTTCTTCTGTTTAGTTATCCGGCTCGGTACCTGCACTGGTTTGAACCAATCGATCGATACACTGTCAAAACAAGCAGTCCTCAAATGAAAATCTCTTCAAATGTAAGGTTCATTGGTTTGAGGGTTGCGTGTAGTACAAATCTGAAGGCTGTGTAACGCCAAGAAATTTCCGTTTGCTGCGTTTCGCGTTTGTGATTCCGCCATGTGCGCGATTAATTCGTTCAATGATCCAGCACCAATTGAACTTATCGATGTCTCGCGGGCTTACAAGTGCCGGGAGCCTGAAATGATGAATCATAAAGCAGTTCGATGAGACCCTGGCCGATATTGAACCCCTACTCCCACACTCTTCGTTTTGCTTCAAATAAGAAAGTCACTTATGTCTTGCTGAAATTTTGATGGGAAATTGATACTAGCTGGATAGATAAATAGAGCAATCCAATCTGTAACAACTGAAAACTGATGGCCGAACCACATACGAGTGAAACTTGACACCTAGAAATACCTCATACTTAATCATCATGATGAAATCTAAGGAATTTCCCAAGAACTTTCTTTTCGGCAGCCGTGAAGATTATATCCTCAAAACCCAACTGGAAAGCATATCTGCCCAGAGAGAAGAAAACATTGAAGTTACCACCCAGAATACCCAATCGATGCATTCCACCTTGGCCCCGCCAAATACGCCTTGGTCCCCAGAAGACGCAATTCAAGATCACCAAAGCTCACACAAGGGTCAAGAAACCCGCCAGAATCTTGAGAATGGACTTCATTCCAATATCAATTCCCAATCTCAAATAGATTCATCCTCAGACGAGTGCTTTGAAAACTGGAAAATGGTCGCCATCAATTCTCAGAAAGAGAACCAGAAGTTGAAATCTCAGCTTATCGAAATCAAGGCACAAAACTCAAATTTGATTGATGCACGGAACCGACGAGAGATCAGCAGCGGTCCAACCGAGACCATTTGTTACGCCCTTCTACAACAAAACTGGCAACAAGTTCAACGAATCAAAGAGTTGGAAAAAGATGCAGGTTTCAGAAATCTCGACGGGCAGCTTGAAGTGCGACTCAGTTCCAAACACATCGGTTCGTTCATGGAAAGAATGGGATTGGCCCTGGAGTCCATAATGCACAAGAACGGCATTAGCCTACGCACCAATGCGGATATTACAGACACCAATGCTGATCTCCAACATCTTTTCCATCTTTTGTATGGTACTGAAATGAAATTAGGGCTCGAAAAACTTATGAGGGGTCTAGATCCACAGCTCTTGCTTCGTGGTCTCGCATTGGCAGCGGTGAAGCAGTGGATTTTCATGACAGAATTTCCAGCATTCAAGGAAAATCGCTTGTCATTAGCGCAAATGAAAGTTATTTCACAAAAAGGTATAACACGAAGTCAAGTTTCCTTTGTTTGTTGCAGCATGCTAATTGTTCAATACTTCAATCTAGGCGACTGGAAATGTGCTCGCAAGCTTGCTCTGGAGAGCTACATCAGCATAATACGGGACCCCTCTTTTTCGGAGAATGATTTGCGCGAAGAAACACAAAATCTTGTGTCGAGATTTTCCAAGGCCATCGCTCCTCTTTGCAATCCTCCGCATAATTCTGAAAAAGTTCTCAATAGCATATGGGTTGATGTAGAAGGCACAGTTGGAACGTTGTTTATAACAGCCTTGACTTTCAAAGCCAGTACTGTTGCCACTGAGCAGCAGTATGAATTCATTATATATCCACCAGGAACAGCAACAACTGAAGCTTTAGAGGTTCTTGAAAGCCTTGCTGCATCCAAGCCATCAGAGAAAGATTTAGCTTGCGAAGTTTGGAGACATGCCTCTCTATATGTTTATGAAATGGAGACTGCCTCAGAACAGAATTATCCTGCAGGGATGGTAAACCCAAGCAATTTCATCGTGCATGAGGGACAAGTTCGCGAGGAAAAGTCCTGTCTTAGAAGTGAAGTAGTAGTTTCAAAGGGTAAGTCATCACTCATTTGGACAGAGAATAATAGACTGGGCTAATAATTGTTCAGAATTTGACAAAAGTCGTTGGGATGTCGATGAAGAAATCAATTCACTATCAAAAACTGTACTTGGAAAAAAACAAACCCCCGAAAGAAATGCAGAACGCTATCGAATCAATGCATACGTTGGTGATACGACGAATATTATAAAGTTCGCCACGAAGAATAGATTGCAGCGGGGTATTAGGCCATCGATCGTTAATCAGACAGATAAGTATTCCCAGGAAACACTCAAGCAATGTGGTGAGACGCCTAGAAAATCGGAATCCTATTGCTCGACCTGCTTGAACCTGTACCCAGGAGCAATGCTCGAAGAGCACTTGAAGAAAAGTAAGTTACCTTGTATTTGAACTATTGGAACTAATAGAATGCAGGACCTGTATGGTGCCAAGCTCCTTGTTGTGTATGCAATGAGAAATATACTCGAAAGTCGGACATTGCTAAACATAAACGACATCAAAAGAACAAAATATTCGATGCGGAATTGAGCGGTACCAAGGGAATAAAAACATCTCCCCTTGAATTTTTGGTAGAAGTCGCAAAAAGAAAAATCGATGCTAATAGAGTGACAACGGTTGCGGAAGTAGAATTACAACAAAAAGATTCTAGTAAATCAAGACAAGAATCCAACAGGAGATCAACAAGGTTGAATCGCCAAGAAGGCAGAGCTCTTGGGGTGGGAGATAACATTCCTCGCGAAGTGAAGGATGTCAATTCTCCTAAGACGGATTGCAACGTCCCTCTTGACATAGAAACTGGAGATCTCTACGACATCTCTACAGTCGATGAAACTGAAATAAGATCAGCGATACCGAAGTCCTCAAGTTGTGAAAAGTGTGGGGCGATGTTTACATCCAGTGAGGGCGTTACCAAACACCAAAAAATGAAAAGTATGGCAGAGCTACGTACTATGTTGAACCATGAGCTAACCAATGACCTTAGTTTGTAAAGTGTGCTCTAAATGTGGAAGCTGGTTTGGCCGCAAGCAAATGTTCAGACATAGTTGCAACCAACAAAAAATCACAAACCCAGAATGCGACGAAATGACCCTTACTGAGCCCCATGGACTTGGCGGGGATGAAATATCTGCTGCAACCACGCAAGCTACTCCTAAATCGTTAGGTGATCTAGAAACGGAGAGCCTGGACATATCAAATGGCGATTGCCACAAGTTACAAGCGGATGCAATCTGTAGTCGAACAAGCTCTCCTCTCTCTGAGTTTGAAAAGTCTCCTGTCCTTGCAATGACTCCAGTACAAAATCTACTAAAGCGACCAAGGCCCTGTACAGGCCAAAATTCAGAAAACCCGCATTCACAGAGAGATAGCTTTGGTCCTGAAGAGATTGAAAACATGCGACCAATTAAATTGCGTAAGTGAAATTGATTGTTACGAAAGCAATAGCTCACAATATCAGGTCGAGTGGATATCACGCAAAAAGCAGCTACAATGACAGGGTTTTCAAATTTCTCTGACCAAAAACTACTCGAATTCAATGGCAATCATGTACAAGCGCCAATTCCTTCTCGATTTACCACTTTCGAGTTTGAGAGATGGCCGACTATTGCTCCCATAGAATCCAATGAGCGGGGATCGGGCATGGATTTTAAGAGTCTCAACTTTGACAACTCTGCAGGCCCTCGGAATGCCTGGGATTTGGAAAGCAATTACATTGCCTTCGATTCTCAAGACGATAGTTTTTTGGATCCATTGGGAGACTGTCAAAATCCTTTCAGCATCCCTCAGGACTTTCACAGTGAAAATCTTGTGCCTTCCACTAGGTCAACAGTGTATGTGAACGGGCCTCGACCTCTTGATTTCTCTACCCAGCCCCTTGCCTACGAAAATTCTCATACCGCAGCGAGAAGACAACCTCAAGAATCAACACCCCTGGTGGCATACCATGAAGCAAGGGAGGGAAATTTCGGTAATCCCCAGCGAAAATCTGGCAATACCATCGCCGACATTCTCAATGCCGACCGTTTGAATGCTGAAGGGGTTAGTTATAATTATTAATGAGGGGCTCTCTTTGGTGTGTGAGCGAGGTTGTTGGCAAACAGTCAAATTCTTGCTTTATATGATGTGCGTACTGGGTTGGGTCATATGTGTGCACGACCCAAAAAATCCCCACTCCCGATTTTGTGAGGAATTCTGAGGAAGACTGTGGAGAGAAAGATATTGAGCAAGCATCAATGAATGGCGATGGCCATAAATCTTTGTATGTCTAGTCGTATATGCTTTTGCCCCCTTCTGCAACAAGTCGCCCACCTAGGTAGTGACTTGAATTCGGAAATGTGAACAGTAATATCAGTGTGTCCAATAGTCCGGACTGCAGTCCAACAATGAAGATTATCAAATCTGCAAACCAATTAGGACATTCGAACCATCTGAGATGTTGGATTTGATTGGAGTATTGAACCATTTTCAGATTTCCCGTTGCTTTTGGACATTCAAAGCCTTATATAAGATTGAAACAAGAGATCAGGCCGGTTTCGAAAAGATTTGTGAAACTTCGTCAAAGCCATGTCAGGTCCAAAGGGGCGTAAGCAGTAAGAGTGAAACAATAGAAGTGACGAATGAGATGCAGCAGTGTCAAGTAACTGTAGATAAGCGTTTCGCTTCTGATAATTCTGACAATGCTTAACTTAACATGGCAAGACTGGCACATTCTCGATGTTTGTGTGGTTCACGAAGAAGAGAACAAGAGATGTTCAAGCAATCGAAGATGCAAACATGCAAACGCATGTTTGCATAGGTAGGTAGGTAGGTAGGTAGATTGGATATACCTGCGTACCTCCTGGTGGATAAGGACTGGACGATTTCATTCTTCGATGTGACATCCTCCGTGCCCACGACCTCTCCTGCGTCCAAGTTCCAAACCCTGCCCGATGATGCCGGCATCTTTTGATAGACCTGGTGGACTGGACTCAACCCACATAGGAAAGAATGCTTGACACTCAATACTTGACACTCAATACTTGACACTCAATACTTGACACTCAATACTTGATGTATTTATTATGCTTTTTATTTGCTTCGAGTTCACAAACCAACGAGGCAATAATCTTCATTGATTGATCTGACCTCACTTCATCTATCCATAACGGTCAGACAAAGCTACCAAATATATACGGCTCCCGCGCCTGCAATCACAATCACATCTGCAGATCTCATCGTGGACTCGATTTAATTATAGGACTACCTGGGTATTTTCTGTCTATCGCCGCTACCTCAGACACTTCACGCTTTATTTGGAGATTTGTTGCGTACGACTGCTCTATCGCGCACTGCCATTCTGGTGCTTGGAAAAGTTGGAGGTCTCTCAGAACTATCTATAACATCGATCAATAAAAGAACCATTCCTTCCGGAAGTCTGCGAAAAGGATAATACTAAACAAGCAGTCGTCCTATCGAATTACGATATCATCGTGCATGTACATGGGTTGCCAAAATTAAAGCGCATCGCTCATCTTTCTCAAGGATCAAGGTTTTCGACTTCCTGCACCGACTTCCTGCACCGATAGAAGCGGCCCGCAGTAAACACTACATATCTTTGCCATATCTCTCGGCCTCCTAGGTCCCAATCTTGCGAACAACTATCTGCAAACTTAGAATGGGAGAACCACAAGCTTTGCCGCAGGAGAAAATGGAGGTTCCTCATTGTGAGTTTCTTGCTTAAGGGTTCTTAGAATCATGGCTAATGTTCCTCAAGCAACTTTCACATTAGCCAAACCGGATCGGCGAGGTCGAACATTCCCGCAAGCTATTGCGCATCGAGGATACAAAGCTGCGAATCCAGAAAATACCATGGGCGCATTTAGGGGTGCTGTTGAAATAGGCGCGCATGCGATAGAAACCGATTTGCACATTACAAGGGACGGGGTCTTGGTTATTTCACATGTGTGTTATAACCTTAAGGATAACATTTTTCGATGAGAACGATGGCTAACGCGCCTCTCAAGGACCCAAGCCTTAAGAGATGCTTTGGAAAAGACGCAAAGGTCATAGATTGCGACTGGTCGTACATATCTACCCTTCGCACTGTTCAGGCCCCTCACGAACCTATGCCTCGCCTTACCGATCTTTTAGAATACCTCACTACACCTGGGTTAGAAGATATATGGATATTATTAGACATCAAGGTACTTTTGCCGCTATAGCTATATTAGAAGAGAATTCGAGCTAACGAGAGCAAAAAGTTGGATAATGATGCAGACCAATTAATGAGTTTAATCGCTTCATCGATTAAAGAGGTGAAGCCAACAAGACCTTGGAATCAGAGGATTCTATTAGGCTGCTGGGCAGTAAGTCATTTCTTTCTTCCTAGTCAAACCTTTCCTTGTCAGCTATCTTTCTGCGCATTTTGGAGGGTTACTGACGAACGTTCATCTAGGCCAAGTATGTTCCTCTGTGCGCCACCTACCTTCCCGATTTCCCCATAACGCACATTGGATTCTCGATAGGGTATGCGAGAGAGTTTTTATCCATACCTAATGTAAATTTCAATATGCTACGGCAGATTTTAGTCGGACCTGGCGGTTCTAAATTTATGGCCGACGCCAAAGCTGCAGAACGATCTATGTTGGTATGGACTGTTAATGAAGAGCAATGGATGAGATGGTGTATAAAAAATAAGGTAGATGGGGTTATCTCTGATGACCCTAAGAAGTATCTGGAATTGTGTGAGAAATACGATTCTGCAGATTCGAAAGAGCCTGGCTTCGGGCTCAAAGATTGGGCATTGATTATATGTTTTAATTTATTGGCCATGCTATTTTCATGGCTATTCAGGTACAGATATGGCTTTAAAATAGACAAGAAAAGGGTTAAAGAAGGTTATGAGACATCGAGGCGCAATGCGGCATTGTCTTCGTGACACATCAACTATAGAATATATTGAAAATTAACGAGTACGCACGAGTTTTGCCGACTTTTCTTCCCACAGACTTAATATGATTCACCATAAGAACCTCGAAGCACTTTGGTTATCAAAGTGAAAGCAGTGAAGAAATCGAGGAGATCTGTCAAATGACGACGGTGAGTTCGAGATGTTCTGTCTGACGCCATTGGAAACGCCAATTGTGATTCAGTATCAAAATAGCAGAAGTGTACTCGTTTCTTCATTTCTATCTATTGTTATTGGTTTCTTTGCAGCAAATGACCCTTTACTTCTTGAATCACCAGTTTCCTAGATCCAATCATCATTTCTCTTAGCAAAGAATCATATTCGTGTTAAATATATGTAATTTGTTACTTTGAATATGTCTCCAAAGTCTTCTTCTTATTTAATCTACGCAAGAACCAGAAATGTGCAATACATACACAATAATACTAAAGTGCAACCACAAAAAAAACTATACCCACCGCTGCCCCTTGTACCTTGGTACGCCACGACAAAAGTGTGTTAAGAACCCTCCGACTATTGCTCATTACTTTGTGAGCTGCCGCAAGTGCCGAGGCCAGGAGAGTGACGAGTTTGTGGTACAGTGGGTGGAGAGGGAAAACGAATCTGATAGTAGTACTGTTGGGGGGAAAGAAGGAAACTGGAGAAAGGGTGAGGAGAGCAACTACATGTTGGCCATAGGGACGTTTGAAATTTTGGCAATTGGAGATGAGACTGGCAGAGTCAAGGGTGTTAGAGTACATGAGAATGGAACGGAAGAGGCACGACGCGAGAAGAAAGGACTGAAGAATGTTTCTCTAGATCTTTCTGGAACAAACAAGGCAATCTTCGACGCTGGACCATCGCACGATATATACGATCAGATCAATGAAAGCACGCAAGAGCTCAAGCTTGACGGATTGAGAACGCAAAGTCTTCCAATAAAGAGTAAATCCAAAAAACCCAACGTATTTGGAAGTCTACGAAAAATAATTGTTCGACCGAAGAGTGAGCAGGACACCGCAGCAACAGGTGAGCATAAATCGCCGACACAGGGTACTGTCAAATCAAAACTCAATAGATTCAATACGATCACTGGCGGTTTCCGAGGAGGCAAGAAGAGCGAAGACATGGGAGAGGAAAGTTCTCTGTCTGCATCGGCAGATGATCGTAGGGTTGATGATGCTACGGGATATGAGTATCTTACGCCTAAAGAATTTCTCGACCTTCATTTTCAAGGTGTAGTTGCAGGCAGCAGTGGTACAGAAATTGCGATATCAAATGCGGTTTCGGCACCTATCGAGATACCTCAAAAACGTCAAGACAATGCATCACAGAAGTGGACTGCCGAGAGGCGTGCTGGAGAATGTATGAGTGAAATCAGTCGAAATCCCTTTGCAGACAATCCTGCAGTTGCCGATCCTTGTATTAAGGATTCTACAATCTCCGACTTCGAAAACAGCTACCAGGAAGAGGCACCAGAGCGATGGAGTCATGATACTCACTCAAGTGGACCAGGAAGAATGAGCCGAGGAACTGAGTTCTCTCAATCTGATGAGGAGCGAATGGATATCATTACCGACGAAATTGATAGGGATACAATTAATCTAACACCGGATAACATCGATGATGTACTTGCAGTTTGGAAAAGAGGGTTTGGAACTTCGTCACCTTCATCGCCTACTCACATACCTCCTCGACCTCATGCTTTAAGTCATTTGGTACACTCTCCTAGCACTGAAGCGTTGCCGATTACCACACCTTTTCGGTCTCAAGGCTCAAGTTTAGATGTCACGGGTTATAGTGTGATCTTACCGAATGCTCAGGGGGACGAGAATAGAATTGCCGGAGCTCAGTGGACGCCGGAGAATGATTCCGAGAAAGTGACTTCTGCAAATTCGCAGCGTGTCATGGATTTTGTTGAGTCGCCGAGGTGTTTGGATATACCGCAGAGAAATAACATGATGAAAGAACATCTTCGGGAATTTGCCTTGCATAAGAGGAGCAATACAAGTGATGCTCGATGCCACCAGGATACTTCAGAGGAACCTCCTCCTCATGGTTTTTCTTTCCCTAAGAGAAGTAACACAGGGAATCTTCCACATTCTCGACATCCTCTGGCTAATGAACTCACCCAGAACAACACTCTCTCCAGTATTCATCAGGCTCCAACAAAAACCCAACCTTTATTGCCAAATTTACAAGAGCCTACGCAAGAAACTATCGCTGGTACTCGCTACTCATCTCTGCCCTCATCAACCACAATTCTATCCCTGCCCCGGAAAGGCAAACCGAGTGAACAAGGTCGCGAATCACCTCGAATTTGGAATCGAAAAGGTGCACCCGCATCCAAGCCCGAACCTCGTACTAATCTTCCGGTACCAGAAAGAACGATTGATAGAATATCTACCATGACAACCATTTCACAATTTATACCTTCGCGCAACAGAGACCTCGATGAAGAAATTACGACAAATCTAATCTCTCCCAAGACATCCACCAAAGTGTCTCGACGACGAATAGGTAGTTCGAATGTGCAGCATCCTATTCAAAATCATGCCAGTGCAATTCCTGATGTTCCTGCAATCCCGAAAACTTACGCGAAACACGTTACTGTTCTTCCTAAGATTGGTCGCGATGCAACGGGCAGGTTTTCCGTGGAGCATATCAAAGAAGAAGAGCAGGGGATTGTGAGATCTAGCATGGATAAGGAGGTACCAGGAGAAGTATCGCGGGAAGAGCTAATAGAAGGTCCGATAGATGTATACGCGAATCATACGATAGGTACTTGGGATGCCGTGTTGAGGAATAGTCCGGGTGATGTGAGCCCTCTTGATTCGGACGAGGGTTTGAATAAACTTGTGAGTCCAGTTAGTCCTCTCGAGGGAAATGCAAGCGGAAAATCTTGGGACGGGGAAAAGGGCCAGAATTTATATGTGAGTAGGGAGATATGTAAAAAGAGTTCGGGTCTGTTGTCGCAGCTTACACACCCATCTACATCACCTACAAACTTTTTCTCCACCTCCCCCCACTCTCAAAAACCACCTTTCTCTACCCTCACTCCACCACAATCCCCACATTACCTCTCTTCATCTCCCTCTTCACTCCACCTCCACCTCCACTCCCAATCTCCATCTCCAACTTCCCTACATTACACTCCCCCCAAAACTTCTTCCAACACAATATCTCCCCTTTCCCCACACGATCTCAATCTCGATCCCGATTTCAATCTCGATCCCAGCATCCCCCACATCCGACCTCTACAAATCCGAAAAAAGAACCCAGTTCTCGTATGCAGAAAAACAGAAATGGAAAATCTGCAGGAGATGGAGGAGAGGAGGAGACGGAGAGAGCGGATGGAAGAGGAGTTTCGGAGGGCGGATGAGAGGTTGAGGGGGTTGAGGGATGGGAGGGGAGGTTTGTGATAGGGATGGGGTTGAGTTTGGGGACTGGGGATTGGAGATAGGGAGATGGGGAGGGGAGAGATATAATGAGATAAGAGGTGCGAGAATAATACGTGTGCAGAGAGCATGGTATGATAAGGTAGGATAGATATGATATTTTGGTTTGGCAGAAAGGAGTACGGAGGTAGATATTGGATAATGGTAGCTTGAGATTAGATCAGATCAGATCAGATTAGACTGGGAGCCGGACATTAGGAACGAAAGTTTGGTATACAAGCTCTGGATGTAGGAAATAAGAATACGATTTTATGAAGCTGATCATGGTCATGAATGCATAGATGGATTATATACTGCTACTGCTACTGCTACTGCTACTGCTACTGCTACTGCTACTGCTACTGCTACTGCTACTGCTACTGCTACTGCTACTGCTACTGCTACTGCTACTGCTACTGCTACTGCTACTGATGCTGCTACTGCTGCTGCTACTGCTACTGCTACTGCTATACTGACTGACTCTAGAGTGGAAGATATGCTAGTTAGTTAATTTCATACTGGGAATTTGTATTTGCTGAGTATGGATTATTTGTGTTTGATTTTTTTGCTGTATGTATCTGGGGATATGTGAAGGACAGTAGAATGAAGCGAGGTGAAATATACGAGGGTCTATTTGAGGGCCAGGGGAAGAGGATTACGGTACTTTCATTCTATGGGTTTGGTAGACAGATGAATAAGCTAGGCAGACAAGTAAATATGATATGTGAGTAAATAGATGCATACAAATGAAGCCCTTGAGATTAAGATTTACTTGTGAATACCATCTACTTTGTTACCATACTATCTTGATATATCTGCCACTATTAATGAGTTGATTCACGCCAGGATTTAATGTGTACTTGAATAGCCGATATGGTTTCGTTTCTCCTGAGTAGGGTAGATTTGTCCTTACAGTATATATGATGATATATCAAATCTTCTCCCCTACAGAGTACAGTATTGTATAGAGATTTTCCTATTATCATCTACTATTTGCACTTTATAAATGTTTACATTTAGATCTGGCTACATTTACGCAGTACATATGATGATATGCCAAGTCTTCTCAACTACATAGTACAGTATTGCATGGAGATTTTCCTATCCTATCGTCGTCTATTATTTGCACTCCATAAGTGTTTACACATAGATCTGACTGCGTTTACTGATTTCTACATCGATAAATCCTGAAATGAGATGTGCAGCACGCTCATCCATCATCTCAAGCCGAGTGCTTTCGAATCTCAACTCGTATGAGCGACCCCACTCAGGGAAGATTCAAAGACATTTGAACCATAAACACAATAGATAGTTCTCACGGCTGCAGCTTCCAAAACTCTGAATCCCGTCTCGAGGAAGAGGTGGCGCCACCTACGCCATTCCTGTGATAACCCATGGGTTTCCAACCCTCAGATACACGAAATATACGTATTTTAAGAAGCAATAGAAGCACGCCACGGCTGCGTTGAAAGGCAATAAAAATATACTCAGCTACCTACCCTCCCGCGCAAATCAATGTATCAGTGTCTATCGCCACTCGGCTACACCAACCACCCTTACCTAACACCTAGACATATGCCACAAACTTGCGATTGAGACTTCATCAAAGCCAAAATCAAACTCAATATTCAACATTGACACTCGACACTTGCAAGTCTTTGCGGAAAGTGAAACATCGTAAGTCAAAAAAACGCCTTTGAAGAATCAATAATTTTGCGGAGTGAACAAAAAAAAAATGTCCTTCAACATGACGATAATCCGCAAGCGAATCTTAGGTAAGTGGAGTGAGTGTATCTCCTCCCCGATCTCCTCGCTACATTTCGATTTCAGCGAGCATTTCCGCCTGATCATTTTGCTCCCTCCATCGCCAACCGAGAACGGGAGAATCCTTGCGAGATGTTTTGGCGGATGTCTTAGGTAGAAACAGCGGGTGAGAAGTTGGGTATACATGCGGTGTACTATTCCCTTGTGGAGAATCGTACAATGGAATGTGTGAGGACAGGAAAGAAAAGGAGTCACCGTCTATTAGGTGTGTTGAAAAATTGAGTTTTCGTGGTCTCCATTGTCGTCGTCAAAGCGTTCAGCTTCAATGAAAGACCGATTTCCGAAACGACAGCTGAAATCCACGCCAAGTCTTCAACAACACATCAATATTGGATCACTAATATCTATTCAGGTGTAATAATGTCAAGGGTGAAGAAGGTGTGTAGACAAAAAAATGGTGTCCTGTCGTTTCGTTGTTCATTTCCTTTGAAATGTGATTATGCTCTTCTTATTGCAGGTTTAGCGGCGTCTGCGAGGTGGCCTTTTGCACAGATGCACAGTACACATGAGGTGTGTGGATAGATGGAATTATGAGGTAATTATAAATCATGCAGAGCAGTTAAAAAGAGGGGAGCGTGGTTGATCTCTCAAGCCTGTTTGGATTGATTCTCGCTTTGCTTTTAGGTAGCGGGGAAGAGGCAGTCTGTGCGCATATTGAATGTCCACTTGAACGCTAAAGATAATCGAGAGAAGATGATATCAAGCGTGCAAGCCTTCCTGTAAACATTGTAGTTGTAGTTGTGGCTATGAGTTATGGTCTAGAAAGCTTAATTGGAAAGGCTGCACGCACCCATGATCGAAGGAAGGGTCCGCATACTATACGACGTATAACTAGATGTTCAGGTGGATAGGTATTCAAAAGCTGTGACCACCAATATTTTACGCCGACTGCTAGTAAGCCCCTGAATATCAAAATGTAACTTTGTATGTTGTATTTTGTAATAGATGAGATATATGAAGAAATCTTCAATAAAATAAAATATGTGTGCTTAATAAATCAATTTATTACATGGAATATTGTGATTGAAATCTCCAATTGTGACTTTGCGTGTAGGTCGCTGGCCGCAATGTGCTCTTAGTGAACTGAGCTCCAATTCTCAGCCCCTGAATTATTCCAATTTTCGTACCCCGGTGACCTAGGGATCTCCATTGATAGATTCCACCAGATCCGAAGAATCTGGATCTGTGAGACTGGACAACATTGCTCCCGAGCAATTATTCCTAGGAAACTTTCTCGTCATCGAACTTTTTAGGGCAATCGACCCCTAGCGATCTCTAGCGGAAGCTGAACAATGTCCGCCGATCGACATGGTGTCTCGGCAGTAAAGTACCACTAGCAGTAGATCCTTTCTCCACCTTTTGGGACCCTAATCACACTTTATCTGAATACATATGCAACTAGAGAACACGCTCGTGACTCAGAATTCTCCCGGCTGATCTGCACTTGCGAGGAACGAGATCTTTCTATTGATCGGTGTACAAGATATGCAAGGAAAGATCATCGAAGGATGAAAGAAGTATTTCTTGAGAGCTCTCAGCCACGCAGCCACGGAATAATTATGAGACCATTCGGAGAGTTTATGTTTTTATGTCCTGCACACACTGACATTGAAGCATCGCGGGACATTGCCTTTACATGGTATAGTCAATGTCTCAAAATAAATGTTCTTTGAAGTCTTCAATTTATGGCGGCAAGCTCGTCAAAGGGAAATGGATTTTTTCGATAAACGGTGGAGGGAAGCAAGGAGAAGAGGGAAGGAAAATTGTAAAACTAGACATCTTGAAACTATTCACAATCCGGAAACTTCCAGACCTTAGCAAAATTGAATGACATGATAGTTCTTTTTAGATTGAGTCCAGCCTTTCGCTGTTCGTCCACGCGTCTAACGGTTTGAACAACGGCTTGCGGGCAAGACATAAAGAGGTACGATAAGAAAGCGTACTTTCGAACTGGTGTAAACGTTCCCTTGACTTAAGACACGGGCCTGAGAGAATCATGCAGGCGGATAAGAGACAACATGATACATTTCTGACATCGTGTCGTCCAGCGCTTAATAGCGAGACATTCATGGGCCACCCTCGGCAAAAATTATCGTAATCACATGAAATTGGCGTTCGGACTTTTCATATGAACAACAAGGGCCAATCTTTGCACAAATCTGATGGACTCAAGCCCTCTTTTGCAAGCGACAGGCGGTCCGTCACGAGCTTCCTTGCTTTCATCATTTCCTTGAGAAGAAAAAGAAAACATACCGCACGGTGACATTGCCACGACGATTCTTTCATACGCCACAAAACGTGAAGACTCACACACGCCACCTCTGTATTTCCCTCAACGTCGTGTTCAAAATACACGTTTATATGCATCTGATAGTTTGAAGGCTGACTGAAGTCACTGAGCCATTCTCGTCCGCACACATCACTTGACACTGCTAAAAATAGAATTCTTTTTGTAGACGTCTATTGCCGATGAAGCTTCTGTATTGGGACGAGAATGCAGATGAAACAATTACGTACCTACCTACACCGGACATCTTAAACTTAAGATCAATCACATCGAATGATTTGCTACTGGGTAGACATGCAAGTTGATAGAAATTAGAGGAGTCGCGTTTATTTTTCACTGAATCGTGTCGCAATTTATTGGAAGCTGGCAGGAAAAGAAAAAGCGATTACAACGTGAAGATCCAAGAAGCAAATGGCCTTTTGGTGCCACGTGAGGTTTTTTTTTCTCCTTACTGTGGAGGTTGAGCCTTCCACATTCTGCAATCATGCCGGACTTGATGTGATGAGAGCCAGTAAGGTGATACAATATGTCATTGTATCCCCCATGAATCTAGGCGCAGAATTGCGGCAGTACAAAGTCCGGCTTATACAAGATGAGATGGTAAGATGACAGGAAATCTTTGAGATCTTAATCTGTTAGATACCCGTTCACCCACACCTGCAGATGCAAGCGCGAGACAATCTTCCGCAAAGGTAATCGTTCACATTTTAGTACAGCGATGCAATCGTGTGATGACAGACTATGAGTGGTAAAAAGGCTTTCAGATGATATCTTGGTAAGCTAGTGAGGGAGTATGCAGTATCCCAACCATGATCATACCAATGGATGGAGGTTGGGATATCTATCAGAAAATAAGCACATATACTTGATTTTTGGAGATCTTCGCAGATGAGATTTTCATCTTGACATCAATGAACATGGGGAATCTGGTCGAACCCTTGGCCAAACTGCGGAACGTTCCATTCAGATATGAAGATCGATATTTCAAAATTCGTTGTAGGGTTCGCCCACTGCGATGCTGTTATCCTGTTGTGCTGTAGTGCATATGTTGGGGCCGGTGGGTTGTTGGAAAGCGGAACTAAAGGTGGGATTTGGGATTGGACCACTGTGCGAGCCAAACTCAGCTCGGTGAGCAGAACCCCGCAGGTTGTAAGCATATATTCGTTATTAACTCACGCCTACTCTTTATGCGCCCATGAATTACCTGCAGTGTGGCAGTTTGTCGAACCCGAGTCGAAAAGAAATACAGGGCAAGGAGTCGAATTGAAGATAAGCAGATCTTAGATGAAGCTTACATCTCCCTACGCGAGCGAGGGCTTTGCGAGGATTAGGACAGATTCCATCCTGCGGTTTGAAGTTTCTGGATAATGAAAACCCTGCATGTCTCTAGATCCTAGTCTGTGACATGTTTGGGGTAGAAAAACGGTTGCTGTGCCGTAAGCCACAATATCAATGATTGAACGGTACTGCATTTCAATATCGATATATTGGGCGACCGAATGCGGACAAGTAGGGGCCCAGTAAGAAATCATGCCATGCCCAAGAAATTCTTAGATCTGATGCTTCGTAGGATTGATTTATCGATAGCTCGCGCAGCGAAATCATTTGGAAAGTATCTGCGACTCCTGGTCACTTTCTGGGTTCCTGTGCTGGGGTAAAAACCTCAAGTGGGGAAAACGATGAGAGAAGTGATTGTTTCCTGCATGCATCACAATAACCAGGATTTTTGCGTTGCAACACAAGGCTAATAAATGGTGGTATCATAGAAACAATTCTTCCAGGAGAAAGATGCACACCGTCGGGCGAAGTAGTGACTTGAATGGAGTACCGATGGAAGGGTTCGGTCGGAAATCTCAGGATCGTCTTAGCAATATCTCCATGGGAGCAGACACTATCCCCAGCAAGCATCAGGGTTTCAATATGCATGAGATCGGTCGATTAACCTTCCCATTTCGATGCGATAGATTGCTTTCGTCTCGACTTTTTAGGAAATATATGGAGTGTAATATACGTTGCAATAGCTGTGGGACGGTGATAGTGATGGATTAGCAGCAACTTCACAGTGTTCACGTGTTCATCTTGACCGTCCGACAATAACTTGATCTTCAAAATTGATAATAGAACGTTTACAAAAAGGAAATGCCTAAGATTAAAGCAGTAATACTGGTGCGGATGTGAATGAGGAGATCCGCACGCAAAAAAATGGGGAGACTCGAAAGGGAGCTTAGGGAAGACTGACTCGGCCTAATCGTTAATTTTCTACGGAGTCTAACGAGCACAAAGATGAACTCGATCGAGGGATTATTAGACTTTTTCGAATCTCACGATCTATTATCTTAGTAGATTCTAGCTGACCACGGTGACATGAGTCAACAACTTTTTTATCATACGTTGGCGCTCCCGTTCCCACAAGCCTCAAGCCCCTCGGTAAGGAATAATCGTACGACTTACGCCCATTCACCAACAATTTCAGCATACCCTCCGAAGTCTAAATAGATCATTTGGAACCCCTTGTCATTATCAGACTTCTCAGGCGCTTGTGAGGTTGTCCTACCTGAAATGGTGGCAATATTCGAAACCATGAGGTGTTGAGAGTGATTAAGTCAATTGGGACTAATTGTGAGAGACAACTGTCAACTCAATGAACTCAAGAATTCAGAGGAAGACCACGTGAATGCCCAGTTTGAAACGGGCAAACGGCAAAACCCTTTGCTAGAAGCCTCGACGGGGCCCACCAACTTCCAGTAAGAACTGATGAAGATCCCGTCCGAGCCCAAGTGTCCACTTTATCATTTCTAGCTTTGGTGTCCGCCTTGTCCAAATTTTTGCCGAGATGAACATACATGAAGCGTCTCATTTGGAGGAAGTTTTGAGATGCAGACATCGATCGAGCTATAAATGTGGCTGACTTGACTAGGAGATTTCCCCCGTTCATTGTCGTGACTTATTAGCCACCATCTGATTTAGTGGCTCACATGCAACATTTGGGTATCAACGAAAAACTACCTATAGAAACAAAAGAAAGATTTTCAGAGGCCCGGATGAAGTTAAAAGGTGGGAAGGAAGATTCTTTGACAGTTACCTACCTATATTGTAGTCTCAAAACTACTGCGAGTATTAGTCTTTTGACTAGAATCTAATCGTAATCTGTACAATTTGCATACGCATCGTGCTGTTAGCACAATTAGCACAAGGGCTAATCATCCTTTTCCTTTGAAATTTTCTGGATCCGACACAGTGGGGAGGATTTAGATCTTTGTCTACGGGGCACAAGGGTATTAATCGGCGATCCAGTGGCCTTGTCATCCATGAATGATGTTTGTGCGCGGCCGTAAGATTTTGGGGAGTCGAATGAGAGTGTAGGAAGATGTGCAACGATGTGCATGATCAGGGGGGCTTTGTGCATCATGAAGCTCAACGAGGATAGTTTGCTCCGTCGTCTTCATCAATGAGGAGAAGGACAGTCGTACAAAGTAAGTACTCGGCAAATAATATGGTGCGTGTATCGTAAACATCTTATTGTCAAAACAAAAATACTAGATACTAAATCCTAGCAATCATGTTATTAGACTCAAGAGAAGAAAACCGTTGCGATTCTAGCAAGGCCTATCCATGAGTTTCACGTGGCGATGATGAGCCTCCTTGTTGTGGAAAGACACAATCTTGGATCTGGATGGGTCTAACTTAAAATTCCTGCTAAGATTATTCGAATCTTGGATCATTCCGATGGGATCAGTTCGTGTTCGGGGAATATGTCACTAGGAAGATCAACACCCATTGTAAGGAACCCCTGGCAATAGTAGTCCTCATATGATTTCGATCTTCAAAGCAGCAATGATTACAGACACCATTTTATCCAGTTTTCCTAGTGATTTATTCTATATCAAAAATCAGGATAATCTCAGGTCTCGGATAAAATGGGAAATGTTGAAAAGAACTTCAAAATTATGACATAATGTTAGTCTTGATGTGGTTTAATGGCTCGCTCATATTGTAAATGATGCATCGTTTGACCCAAGCTACTAGGATTCGCTGGCCAGCAGAGAGTGTCATATATATCACACTCACCGAGTCACCAAAGTCACCAAAGACATGTAATACGTGCGCGTCTGCTTCTGCGAGCGTAGACGTTGAAATCCCCACAGGCGGTAAGGTAATGATAGTGTTGGCCAAGACTCACGAGGGAAGACTACAGATGGATGGATGGAAGCGGATCGCTTGGGTGTGAGATCCCGAAACATGCAGCTGTCAAAACAATTACTTGGAACCCTCCAGATTGACATTTGTTTGAGGGCTGTTCTGAAAAGAGATCTGAAGGTATCTATCTACAAGGATTCAAATTGCTTAGGAAGAACATATCCAACAATCTGAAGCAATACTCCGCTGGAAGATCCGAGCTTTGGAACGTTTTTCCGCAAATGCGGACTTCGAAAGTCCAAACTTCATTTTGGGTTCTTTGCGGCACAACTATAGAGTTTGACTTCCAACTTTTGGATCAACAAGCTGAATGAAAATCCTTCTGGATCATCTTGGCAAGGAAACTTTTTGGGCACTGTATGAGGCTAAACTTGCATTATCTCCGTCGGCAAAGTACCTCGATGCGACAAATTGGGATTATTAGACAGCAGCACAACGATAACCGCAGCCACAAACTGTCAGGGGGGAAAATATGCCGATGTCTGAATTAGGAAGATCTTCAATGCAATCTCTGTATCATCAAGGGTTTGGATACCAACAAAGGAAAAGAACTGTTAGTGACGAGTCCCAAAATGGCCGACGTGTTATAAGAACAATTTTTCTTAGTGCATGAGTGCATGAGTTTATGACTGCCGTGATAGGTTTCATCAAAGCAATCAGTATTTCTGAGGTTAGCAAGTAGTAGTATGCGAGTATAGCACCCTAGAACCTGCAGTTAATTAGTGAATGTAACACATACGCCCTCCAGATTTAATGAGGATTCTAGGCAATGGCCCATGGCCTCATCCCCTTTTTTCTATCAGCCGACGTTTTTCTTAGCAAAGCCTCCGTAAGACCATTAGCATTCAAAGCTTGACGGCTCCAAAGGAAAAATTAAAGTTGGCAACATCGTAAAGGGAAGTGATCTGTCGTGTAGCCTTGTAGAAATTGACCTCTGTTCTGTAATTAAAAGACCTAAGAGATTTGGGGAGATTTCGGCTCAAAGGGGACGAGCCACCATGTGCTCCTCAGTCAGGAATTTAGACTTTCCGAGAACAAATGCTTTATTCTAGACATATATGTGGAGGAAAAGATTCAACGTTCCAGCTTCTGCAACAACAGAAGGTGATGAACGAAGTGGGCAAAGGCCCCAGTGTGTTCGTGTTCCATGGCAATGGCGAGAGCGGTAAGTTGCGGTAAGATATGGCGAGTACCCGAATCTGTGATGAAAATGAAGTTGGTAGCACAAAGGCAGGACAAGTTGTACAATATGCAAATTGAGGATAAATAACATGCACTTGTGATTTGTCCGTCAGCAATGATACGGATCATGCAAAGGTTGCCTACTGGAGCAGTAGGTGAAGATAATCACGAAAGGTTTAACAGAATACGATACGTATTGAAGTGGAGACACGCAGGAAAAGTCACTGTACATAATAATCCAAGTAACACGATCTTACAAATTGTGGCCGCGTATCTGGATACTGCACGTGGTGCAGTAGGAGATGTTTGGATTTGGGAATTTGATAGGCAACAATGCCAACGATGTAAAATACCGGCACTGCTTGCTGTACGATGCACCAGATGTAGGTATCATGCTTACGTGACTTCTATCTCATCGAGAGATGGCCACGAAGAACAGCCAAGTGATTGTGAGACACAAAATTGAGTGCATCATCCAGGGTCCCGATCCAGGGTGCATTAGTCCAGGGTGATTTGCTGGGGCCACCCACGAATAAATGGCCATTCCGTCTGTACTGTGAGATTCTAAAGCTCGTAGCGAGTTGCAGGTTGGTAACGATCGGAAAACTTTAAAATGGCGACGGGATCATCGCAAGTAAAATGGGATTCACGATAGGTAACAATATGGAGACATATATGTACAATATTTGTAATGATAAAACTGGCGATCGGCCCCTGAATGTGACCCAGAAGTACAGATCTTAGTGATGATCTCGGCGATGTGATACGGGGACTTCTCTGGAGATTTGACTTCGTTCCCAACGGTTCGTGCCATAAAGGTAGGTATCACTAGTAGCTGGTTAGGTAGATATGCTTGAACCTGAGCTACCAGATAACGCCACGGATTTACTCCGATGTTGTCATAACAATAAGCGATCATGATCGCGAACAGTTAAGGTATGGTATGTAGCCTGAATGTCATTTTGAGTTTAACGTCAAGTCCAGTTTAAAGATTGACCTCGCTCGCCTACATCAGATCGGACTTTATCAGGGAAAAAGTCTTGTTTTGAGCACTATGATTAGATTCGTTATTACCCCATAAAGATATAATAATATGCCATCTATATTTATTAATCATAAGGCGAATGTGTTAGTAGAGAAATACACATCTGGATTCTTTTAGATTGCTTATTTTTCTGTAGGGCTACTGATTGTTGGTCCTACGCGAACAAAGTCTACAAATGAAGGGGCTACGAGGTCAATCTGTAGAATATTTCATTAATTTGAATATTCTCTCATTTTGTGAGTGTGCTTGGTCTCAATTAGCTCTACACATTTTCACAGCCATTATCATTTTCGTTCTCAAGACATTCATACTGTATGTCAAATCCCCTACTAGTTGGATTTGTTTCATCACTCTTCTGCTATTTTCATTCTCACCACCCACCCCACGACCCACAAATAAACCCCTCCCATCTATCTTTTTTCTCTCCCTGACCCTCCTCCCATTACTATGGAGATCCATATTATCAGTATGGGCCGACCCATGGTAAACGTATGCAAGGATATCTAGTCTGCCACATCCACGCATCTTATTTACAATCCCTGCTGGCTCATCGTAAACTCGCAAATCTCAAGATTAGCTTGCCCCTCGTCTGGTCAAAAGACATTCGGATTTCATTAGATGCCATGTCGTTCGTCCACTTTGAATGACGGCCCACCCGCGATTCAACTTAGATGTTGGTCAATCTGTATCTAGATACAGATTGATGCAGATTTGTAAGGCTAACCCATCCATGGAAATGCGAAATAATACTCGATATAGATCTGATTTTCTTCCTAACTAGCTGCTAGCTGGCAGATTTTGCCTGTAACAAATCACAATATTAATTAAAGACCATCGATATGATCCATACCACCCACCCATCCCCCTTGTCAATAGTGCCTTGTTCTTTCCTGCTTTGCCGCTACTACCTTGATCCTTGGCGACGGTTTGGGTTTGCCTTAGCTACGACTCTGTATCTTCATAGTCTTCGATCCCCATCCATTATTATTATCATTATTGTTTAGCCATGACATTATCCATCTCTTAGTCGAACTTAAAAAAGAAATTATATCCAAGTAGACGTACCGGAAACTAAAAAGATCTCCTGCCCTAGGCTAGCTCTATAAGGCTAAGAATCTCAAAGCTAAACCATCACTAACCAGCTTGACAAGTGACGGCTCGAATCCGCTCGATCAAAAGTTAGTAGCAGGTTAGCAGGTAGCACAGCACGATGCTGCCGCTTCCTCCCACTCATCCCGCTCCACTAACTTTACCTGCTAGTCACAACTACCACTACCACTACAACCACAACTACAACTACAATTAGTCCTACTCCGCTCACGATTTACTAAATATTTCTTATTCAGCAGTTCAGATAAACTTGACTTATTATTCCATCTACACTCTTGCTTGCTTCTTTTTATCTTTGCCGGCTTTCCAACCTTTGTGCTTCTTATCTTATACTCCTACAGTTATCCTATCATTTGCCTTACCAAACTTCGAGAAGCTCACCTGCCCTGTTGTGTACCTCGTTCCTCCTTCCACACTTCCACAAGCCTTTACACCGGGCGAAACCCTAAGCAAAAAGTTAGAGCAAGCAGACATCGCATTGTTACAGCCTGCTGCTTTCTTCCTTTGCTCCTCCCACCACCCCGTCAACATCATCGAAACATTGATCTTAAACTTTGCTCACGAAACGCACCCTACGATTCTGCATATCTTATACTTGGAATCTTCACATCCAATCTGATCAACAGAAACACAGAGTCAATTGGGTTCATTTTTGCCTTTGGTTTATGGACCTAGAGCTTTTTTCTGGATTCTAAAACCCTATATAGCTACAGAAAACTTCTGATTCAAATCGAGAAAAAAAAAGTCTCACCAGAATTAGTCGGCCATTTCCCCTCCAATCTCCCCTCTGTGTAATTCAGCCTCATTCCGATCGAACAATTATATCGGAATAGCCGCGCTCAATTCAAATTCTTGGAACGAATCTGCTGGTCGTTTTCACCATTTTTCGCCGCTCAAAATAACCTACATACACAAAAGACCTGTGGTTAGCAAGAAAGCCACTCAGGTAACGCATCGATTGCCTCACTTTGAGACCTTTCAAAGGACAGTCGACAGCAATCGATCGACTGTATATATATAGCCACGGGCCATATAATACACATTCAACTTCTTTGATAATTCGATCCTCGGTCGTCCAATCTTACCTGGAGCAATCTGGAAAACTCAAATCCTGTCTTTCAGCCGCACACCAATTAGCCGTTCTACCTTTTCATCCTCATAATCGATTTGCATTCCGGCCAGCGCTCAAGCAACACCAAAGAAATAGTACAGAAATACTCGAGCTGAGGGAGATTCGTAGATGCTTAGGTGAACAGGTGTTACAGTAGCACAAACGTCGGAACCGGAAGAGCACGATATCATTCCACGCATGTTTCCGAGCATCTAATCTGTTCAGATTCGAGTAAAATATTCCCAGATCTTACAATGGAGGGTGCGGAAAGTGGCAGTAGGTCAAGGTCAGTCTTTCTTGTCTCATTGAGGCCACTGCATTCTTTTCAACCTAATGCAAGTTCAACACAACATAAGCTGACATTCATATAACATTAGTGGCATCCTCTCCATCATGAACCGTGAACATATCGAGCGCATAAATACCGACACGAGATATATGCAATCAAATCCAATGGCTGCACCACCGACTGCCAGTCCTGCGTCCGCTCACTACTCAAACGGTGCACCATACTCCGCAGGATGGCCCAGTACTTCTCATGGCGGTTTAATATCTCCTCCAGAGTCGCGGAGGACGTCCAACGACAAAGCGCACCCGCATCCATTGCAGACCAACACTCATCGGCAATCTTTACCATCGATACAGGAAGCTCTGAGCAGCACTGCTAGCAAGCCTGGTCCTTATGCTTCACCTGTATCCGCATCTGCACCGCCGTCGCATCCGCAGAATTCCTATGCACAATCGCAAGTGCTTCCACCACCACGAACGCATGAGCAGGTCGGAGGATTTCAATCATCTCAGTCGCGGCAACCTTCACCCCCAATGCCTATTCAACCGCCGCCTTTCTCTCGCCCAGAATTGGATTCAAGGAGCTTCGCGGAACCAAGGAGACCATCATCATTGTTACATCCTTCAATCCCACAATCTTTACCTGCAAACTCTTATGCAGCGCCTAGATATGAGGCCTCCAGATATGAACAGGAGCCAAGAGCCAGCGAGAGATTTGTTGAGAGGCCAGCGAATGACTATGGCCAGCCATCTCCTTTACACAATCAACATCCATATGGAAACGCTCCAGCGCAACCGTTCCACCCTTCTCATCCCCCACCTCATGGGCAAGGTTACCCTCAACCACCTTATCCACCACGAGATGAGAGAGATTTAGGCGGTGCCGGGTACAAGAATTATAAGACTCAACCAGAGCCATTCAATCAGGGTTTGAAGCGACAGCTTGAGGTGTGGGACGTAGATAATAATTTGGCTCAAGTTTGTTCTCCATTCTTTAAAGTTCTAGTCAAATTCACTAACTAATCAACCAAAGATCAACGTTTCTAGCACTACTTTACAGGACTGGTCACGCCATTTCCACGCAATAAGTCAAGAACAACCGCGCTCTCACATTACAATTCCGGAAAGATCACCTGACCGCAAGGCCATTGAAGAAATGTTGGTTCACGGTAATCGAGTTGTATCTTGCCTTCACCGCATGTTAGATACTGCTGTACAGCAGCAGCATGCAGCCGACGAGCAATCTCGCGGTGCCAGATTAGCTACTGATTACGATGATGAGAGCATGTATGGCGATGACAGACATCATCAAAACTTTGGTGGACCAGATAATAAGAAACGTCGAGGAGTATGTATCTACTCAATTTTCTCTGCCCAAAGGTTTCTAACAATTGAATAGCGCGCTGCTCCACCAGGAAGATGTCACAGCTGTAACAGAGCAGAGACTCCGGAATGGCGAAGGGGGCCAGATGGAGCCCGTACGCTTTGCAACGCATGTGGGTTACATTATGCGAAACTTACCCGCAAAAACACGATGAAGCAGTCACAAGGTTCAACCGGATCATCACTTCGACCCAAATCTTCGGAGGATCATTCACCACGGTCATAGCCTTTATCAGCAGTACCTACTTAGTGAAAGACATATTACCAAAGCACAATTTTAATGTATAAAGTATTCAGCGTTACAGAGCATGAAAATCTCTCGCGATCGTCATCATGGAGTTACGGAGAGTTTTGATCGGAGGATCACGGGAATAGGAAAAGTCGCATAACTACACGTCTTTTAGGGCGTAGAGAACGCATATTGGTTTTGTTTGAGGGTCACGCATACCAGGGGCATTTTGGCATATTGGTACACGTTCAAAGAGAGGGTTTTATTTAGTTTTGGTAGCGGAAGCATATGAAAATTCTGCTTCCAGGCGTTTTGGTTTGATTTTGATAGCTACGGCTATGGGTACAACGAGTTTTGAGACTCTGGTTTGGCATCTGCATAAGATGGCGTTTTTTTATATTCCCAATTACCAGATGTGGATTTTTGAGTAGCACTGAAATATGTGATTGGCTCGGATCATGGGATCTGGATTTGGGCTGCGATATCATTTTATACCATTTTATACCACTGTTTTATACCTATTGCTTATCTCTTCTACAATATATGATTTTAGCACTCAATTTCTGGAAAACACGCACGCTATGTTGTTGGATTTCTTTTCAGGGGAGTCATCGTGTGGATACCTGGTATATTCCTTAGGGCCGAGTTGGGCTCACGGTGGAGGCGGGAATGAAGCCAAGGAAGGGCACACGTTGTGGAATAGGCTAGGTTGGCTTTGATACTTCAAGAATTAAGAGATTCGACAGCAGGGGGGAAGTTCCAAATCAAGCAAAAAGGCATGCATTTCAGCGGACGTTGTTCGGAGACACAACGTAGAAGTGGCTGGATGGAAGGGACGGCTGATCTTGCATCTGAATCTGATCTGATCTAACTCTGATCCTAAGCCCTCATTTGCTTGTCAGATGAGGGGTCCACGGATCGCAGATGGTCTTAGCGGTGTACAAATATTTTTAAATTTAGTTAAAATGACATAAGCTGGGATAAATCAGGAGATAGTATTGGACAGAGAAAGACAAGACGGCAATGAAAGAAATTAAGATAACATTTACATATTTTCCGCTACCTCATCCATTCTTGTGTATGCACTATGCGCTGTGCGCTGTATTGTATTGTGCTGTGCTGTGTTGTATTGTGAGTTTGATTTGAACTTTTTGTGTATGGGAAGCTAGGGTGGGTATCTTTTTGGTGGTGATTATACTCACTGGCCTCGATCGTCAGCATATGTGAGACAGGGCTCCAGATCGATCCTTTTGAGGCGTTGGGGAATGTGCGTATCGTGGATACAAAAATGGAGACAAGCTCGGAGGACAGGACCAAAGCGGCGGGACCTAGTTCCTTTAACACTGGCGTACATGCAATTTCGCCGAAGGGCATGTGCGTGCAAACCTTCTTGTTGAGAAGACCGAGAGATTGTGATCCTAGGATAGCTGTGATAGTATAGACAATGATCACGTGTGGACGAGGGGGGTGGAGATCGAGAATTTGGGCGCGCAAGGTACGACAGGGGGTGACACAAACTTCTACAGAATGTATTCCGTGCGGAGAGTTAATGCTATGTTGTAGATACCGTATATGGTTGTTACCTGCATGCGCTACGATGGTCTGTTTCTGCAGTTTTTCTAGGAGAAGGAAGGATAGTTGTGTACATGTTGATTTCAAATTGGGCCTGGATACTACGTCACTTCACTCACTTAACTGTACGGTATGGTATGGTGAGAATGCATGGCTACGATATCAGCAGGGAGTTAGAGCGCAGTGCAGTGCAGTGCAGTGCAGTGTAGTGGTACCCAGATATCTGCAAGCTTTGCAAGATGCATCGTGATTACTTGACTGTGAGAGAAATATGATTTGTGTGCAAGTAGACATCTAAGTTTCCACGATCTATGGGCACGATTGGTGGAGATGATCGAAGTAGAACATCTACACTGGATAGCATCATCGTGCAGATTCTCGACTGTCAGACGCTGTGTATTTACAAATGAATATCTATCGGTGGACTTATAGATCTATGAATTGACATTCCAAAACCACTTGGATATACAAGCATGCTTAGCCACTTGAGAATAGAACATTCTGACTGAGACCAGTCTTTTTCAAGGAACCATAATTCTGTGCTACTTGAGTGACATTTCTATATTAAAACGAAAAGGCTTTATGAGTATAGTATTGACATGCGCCCACTGCATCATATTGGAGACATCATCATGACGATAGCATATGCTTGATATGTACACAATCTGAATACAGTTGCACATGTAGTTTTATATCTGCGTGTGACGTTGGGTTTCGAGGATGTCGGTAAATGCATTGGTAAATATGCGCATTTCCGGATGATGGGCTGCAGAAACAGAGAGGCGAGAAAGGTTCATTTTTTTGATGTATGTAATGGGATCGATCGGATCGGAGAGGAAGATTCTGTGTGAGGGATGCGTTGTGATTTTAATGTTGTGAAATGATCTAGTAGAGTTAAGGAAAATAGGTGAGGGGTAGAACGCTGAATGCCAATAAGAAATTATGTTGTGGAGGGCTATATTGGCTTGTGATGAAGGGTCATGAAAACAAAGAGGTTTAGACTTTTTATTCACAATTGACCTATCTGGGCCACATAGGAAACAATCAAAGCTACTGAACAGGAAAGATTCCACGCAAACATGTGCAGCGATGATGATTCCTTCGCACTTGACACTCTAGTAACTGCCAATCAAATATTTTTCATGAAACTCTTATCAAATTTAAGTGCGATAAACACCAAACAAGAAGAGTTTAGGGTCTCGGATGTGAAGGTACACAGCATACACCGTAGCCGGGCACACTCAGCGAAGCTATGTAATGTACACCAGAGACTATACACACACTCGCGTATTATATCTGCACTCTTGCATATGCTTTGTAACTTCAGGAAATTAAACGTGATTCTGTAGGCTCCCTAAGTGCAGGTGCAGATGAACACGAGGTTTATCGTATTTGTAGAGACGGTTAGGTGCGAAGCCGGCAATCTGCATCAGGTGGGAACACGTGTCGGTGGAATTTGCGGAGACTTCGGAAGACTTTGAGATCGGGAATCTGAGTTTGTGCCACTTGACGTTGTACAGAGATACGGTATGTTTGCTGGGGTGGTGATCTAAGCAAATTAAACTGAGTAATGAACATGCTTGTGATCTACTTTGATACATAGATGTAGTGGATTTTTCTCGGAGATTCGGAGACCGCACTAGAATCTCCGGGTGCATACATCCAATGGTTGCATTGAAGCCAATACGTAGGTCGATTAGAATGTATCTTCCGCAGAAGATCACTAGTAGCTGTCAGAAGATTTCTGGCGGGACATCAAATCCCTTCTGGTAATGGATCTTCAACTGACAATTCTATGATTCATGGTATTATATGGTGTATCTTAACAGTACAACTCGATTGCTTTAAGTGTTAGTATAGTAACTGGTAATTGAAGACTGGCTGCGTATGTTTAGGCAGTTTTCCTGGTTCGGTTTTCTCTGGTTCCTCTGGTTCCTCGAATGCTTCCCATCTCGAAATTGTGTAGATTTAGTTTTAGATCGTAGTAGATCGTAGTAGATCGTAGTAGATCTACATGTAGTACTAGTGCTACTTTGAAAGTTCCTTCGCCTAAAGTTGATTGACTCTTGATGTTTTAGATCGTTTGTCTCAAATCTAAGACTTCGACGTGAATATTTGTCGTCCCCATTTTTAAACCAGTAAGGATATAATCTATCAAAGTAATGTATGCCTTGCATCTATCCTTCAAACTGGCTCCAAGGGCAGTGACAGCTAGCAACCTAAGAGAACTCTTCACATATTAGAGAGAAGGCATAGCCACGGTATATCTCGCTGCCCATGTTCAATTGCCATGTGAAACAAGTTTGGATTAACTTAACATTATTTAAAATTAATGATGTTGCCATCCGAGACTCCAACTCCGCCTCATCTTGGTACTTGCAATTGGTTATATACTATAAGACAATCCAATCTTCAAGGCATCAAGAACATTTAGGCGTAAATTCTAGGGAGATATTTTGACAGGAGAGTAGATCTGAGATTCATAATATACATGCGCAGCTTTTCTAACACGATTAATGTATCGCATTGTGCTGAGAATAAATAGCCTGGAAAATGTCGATTATCTGGCTCACTTTTGTTACCAGAATTGTCGATACACTAAGTCCCCACCAGACTGGTAGCTTCCATGCATACTAGATGCTGTCAAACACCTGGATCGTGGGTACCTGAAACATCTCTCGATGCTTTTCTGAGCCTATATTACCAAAAGCCCAATGGAAAGAGCAGTGATAATTTTGGGATTGCGAAGTCATTGCTAAGTACATAAAACGAACTGTTCTAATCACATGAAATTTTGAACATGGCTCGAGGAAATACGTGTACATGGATCATACATGATTTGCCCTGAGTCTGCAAGAGCTTTAGGTACTACGAAATAGATGCAAGATCGGTATCAAAGATTGGGACATTAGCACAATGAGCGCCGCAGTTTCATGGGGCAATCAATTTAGGCTATGTGTCTTAAAGCGCCCCCCGCGAACATACGCCGGGGCCAGTGATTACTGTCTGTCTTGACCAACTTTTTGTGAGGGACGACTTTCAGACATCACTAGAAATCCCCGTAGCGATTAAGAAAGAGCGGCGTGAATTGCCCGCCAGTGTATAGAAACATATGAGCTGAGATTTCCAATTGTGTGGACAACGCAGTCACGCCTTGCAGATATGTACTTGTTGTGATGGAACAATCAAAGAGGCACAGATTGCTCGAGCGACAATACTGTAAGCAGGTATCCCAAACCGAAAGAGAAAAAAAGTCGACATTGGAATGCCGATCATATCAGAAGATGAGATGGATATTCGCAGGGCTCCGTGTTTCAGATCATTGAACTCATCGATGAACGGACCATGATAGTTTGCTACATATTTTCGGAACTTGGATATCTGTATCTCCCTCGTATGCATCGATTTGGCCAGAAATTCCCATCGTGGCGTGGTTCTCGCCATACTTGGCATGAATTGCCTTTCGAGGTTGATGGGATGCCTATGCAAAGAATCAAGATTGATCCCTATTTTCCAAGATAACCATATGTGCCGTGCTGTACACTCTACAGGTCGTCAATGTGTGATATCATGGAAAAAGAATCTACTCCATAGCCTAAGCACTCGCCTGGGAGAAAGAACAATCATGAGATCAAACGTAGCTTCCGTCGTTCAACTCATAAACTAAGACAGGAGCACCGGCGTTCCACGTCTCTGGTTAAGAGACATGGACAGAATCTAGCCTGAATCACAAAGAAGTATTTGTTAGTCTATATCGTACTACCATCATGATGATGCGCAGGCGAATTCGAAAGACTCAGAGCTGATAGCTGTTCCTTGATAGCTACAAACGGAGTGGTCACTTGTAGAGCCCGTACTTCGGGAATCTCGATTTGGACTTGAACGTCTCAGAAACGTCTACGTCATATTATATCGGGTGAAGAGGAAATTGCAATGTTAAGTATGGTGGTTGAGTGTCAAATTCCAAGAGCCTTTCCCCGTTGTCCTAGTTTCTACCGAGCAGAGACGTAAATGGCAACGTAAGTGGCAAAGTGATATGATTATTGAATGGCATTTCCAGGGGATTTGACGGCCCCTTTTAAAGAAGCGTGCGATATACGGTGTAGCCAATTCTTGTAGCAATGGCACCTGCGACCAATTAAATTCAAACATGATCCATCTTCAATTTGCTCGACGTATCAGCCACACTATCCACACCAGCCACAAGAGGCTCACGCTACCTAACCCAACCTAACCTCATCCACGCTGCTGCAGCGCACATGCCCAGACTTCGAGACCGACACCCCACTGTACCATCACAATTAGTAAACAGCCTTACAAATACATCGTACGCTAAATTGGTCTCCCGTTGAGGCCGTCGAGTTTTTCTTTGGAAAATCTGCGGGGAGCATCAATGAGGAGAAAGAAGCCATTGAATACCTTTTCCTAAGGGCACAGTACGAGTCCGATATTGTAAAATCTTGCAGCCGATAAGGATTGAGGGGATCATGAAGCTGTGATAACGCCGTACAAAGTGGGGGCATCGAGTCCTAGATATAAGGAACATCGCAACTCACTGGCAATCAATTGCGAAGTTTTCCACTATCCTAACAAACTTTCGTCATACCAATCGAGTATATCAATCGAGTCTTGAGATATGGGTCTTCTGTAAGGATTTGCGGCATAACACTCAACATACGATCAATGCTAATTTGTGTTATAAGTGCGTTAGGAACACCACTTGAGTGGCCGGAAGCCAAACAGAATGCACAAATAGTCAGGGAATGGGGCATACAGGTACGACTCAAAGGGCTGGCTACATGATGGTAGACTTTGCTCATAGACTTCAATATAGCAACTACTAGCGATATGGAATCGAGCGAAAGGAAAAGAGCGAGACGCTTTACTATGGGGTGACGAGGTCAGCAGATACTCATTCATGGATAGGGGATGGTCGCTAAAACATTTTCAGGTTGAATATTTGGTTGTGAACTACAAGGATGAGGATGAGAAAGTAACCTTGTCCTTGAGACAGGCGGATATCTTAACCGCGTTGGCGCAAGATGAGGAATTGCGTACGAATGGAGGATGCGTACCAGCATTACAAGATGTCACTAATACCAAGTGGGTCTATCAGATCAAGTTCAGAGAAAACGCTAACAATTCCAAGGGGTAGCGCATTGCCGGTCTTCCATCCCGAATTCGGACGGTTTATGCTTGAAGCTACACCTGGGAGGCCTTGGGGGATTGGGTTCAAGGACCTATTAGACGTCGAACCTAATATGAAGTGGAGGTGTGTTATACAAAATTTAAAGCGAGTCCATGGAGCTGATGTTGTGAAGGCGTAAGCTCGCTAAAGAGCATATGAATGCTGAAGAGTATCCAATTACTTTGACGACCTATCCTCGATTGGGATCACCCGGCATATTTACGTCCCCTTTTTTCCCGCCCTCTGGAGAGAAATTACGGTCACAATTCGTTCCTGATGAAATCGCTAATCCACACATTCGATTTCCCACTCTGGCAGCCAACATTCGTGCAAGAAGAGGACGGAAGGTTCAGGTAAATGTACCAGTATTCAGAGATGAAAACACTTCATGGCCTTGGAAGGATCCGACTGTCAACTACGACTTGCACAATTGGCCAGAAGATGATGATGTTCGGAATGGTGCTGCTCCTGACAATTTTATTCATATGGACGCCATGGCTTTTGGCATGGGTAGCTGCTGTTTGCAAATTACTTTTCAAGCCAAAAACATCACAGAAGGGCGACGAATGTATGATCAATTAAGTCCCCTGGCTCCAATTCTTCTCGCTTTAACTGCAGCAACTCCAATTTACAAAGGCTTCTTAGCCGACACGGATGTACGATGGAATCAGATCAGTCGGGCTGTAGACGATCGAACTCCAGAAGAATTAGGAGAGAAGGTTAGTGGAGCGATGCTTAGCACATGCACAAAGCTAATTCTAGTAGCCCCTTTTACATGATCGATGGCGCATACCCAAGTCACGTTATGCCTCGAATTCTACCTACATTTCGGAAGATTCGCGATTACGCAAAGAGTACTTGGATCCAGATCTTGTAACCGATCCCGAAGTCAAACAAGAGCTGATGAATGGGGGCATGGATGACCGATTGGCTACTCACTTTGCCCATCTTTTCATTCGTGATCCGATTGTCATCTTCGCTGAAGATTTGAAAGAACTTGACCTATCGAAGACGGATCATTTCGAGAACCTTCAATCAACCAATTGGCAACACATGCGTTTTAAGCCGCCGCCAACAGGAAACGACATTGGTTGGAGAGTAGAATTTAGGCCAATGGAAATTCAGATCACCGATTTCGAAAACGCTGCCTTTTCAGTATTCATTGTACTCATCACGCGAGCCATCCTCTCCTTCGACCTCAATTTTTACATACCTATTACTAAAGTAAGTGAAAATATGGAAACGGCACATGCACGAGATGCCGTCTTGGAAGAGAAATTCTACTTTCGAAAGAATCCATTTCCAACTCGTGCGCCGCGACCATATTCCTCGAATGGTGGAGCGTCTGGCAGAGCATCGGGTACCAACACTCCGCTTAGTATTTCAAGGCCACCTACACCATCTGGCCCTGTGGAAGATGAATACGCGCCTATGTCTATCGATGAAATTATGAACGGCAGCAAGAGTGATTCGGAAAACAACTTCCCAGGCTTAATACCATTGGTCGAATCGTATCTCGATAGTGTCAATATTGATGTACAGACTAGGTGTGAGCTAGCCTCTTATTTGGATTTGATCAGGAAAAGAGCAGACGGAAGATTGTGGACAGCAGCGAAATGGATAAGAAATTTTGTTGCGGGCCATGAGGATTACAAGAAGGATAGTGTCGTAAACGAAAAGATCAACCATGACTTAATAAAAACAGTCATTGAATTGGGAGAAGAATGCACAAAGGGCGTTAAAGATGTCGAGAAATTTTTGGGCCAGGAGAGATGTAAAGGCTGCTGAAGAAGTAGAAAGTATTAAAGCATATATAGCATTAGAACGATAGTTGTGGGTGATTAAATATCCGGCCACAATCATTGAGGATAGCCTCTATCTCTAGAAATCTAGAGGATTAAATTGATTCCTTAACATACCTAGATGCCTACTCAATATTTCAATGAAAGCATATTATTTTGACAATGTTAGTTTTCTATGTTCAATGAGCTACATCAATTGCAAATTAGACCGGGAACTCGTATTCATTTTTTTCTATATCTCTTTACTTTACTATCAGCCATATAGATCAAGTGTCTTATTCACTTTTCAACTTTTCAACTTTTCGATTTTTTCAATTTTTTTTTTTTCATTTAAGATAATTATTAGCACGATAATTAAAATGATTTGAATGATTAGAATAATTAGAATAATTAGAATGATTTGAATGATTAGAATAATTAGAATAATTAGAATAATTAGAATAATTAGAATAATTACAATTCTTTATTTTCTTCATTTTCTCTACTTTTTCATTCCTTTTTCAAAATATTTTCATTTGAAATGTTACAAATGATTTTTATTAAAATCAATTTTATAGAAATTTAAGATCAAAAAATTGGAAAATTGAAAAGTCGAAAAGTTGAAAAGTTGAATCACATTTGATCTATGACCGACTGTAAACGGCACACTACTTACCTGGATTAGTCAGCCAGCCATCATAAAACTTTACTCTTTGACTGCCTGTACCGACATTCTCAGCATTTCTTATCGAAATTGAGAATGTCGTACAAAGGTAAAAAAAAAAAAATGACAAATGAAAGTCCATAAATTCCCAAAATGGACAACTATTCGCGGAAACAAAAGACCCCGGTCGCAAAAACAAACGCCTCATCTTAACCACGACTCTCTATCTCTCAAACCCACATCGCTCTTCCACAATTCCTCATTCCCAGTTAGGGTTTTTAGTCTAACGAATCATTTTCGCTCTCCGGCTTCTTTCGAGGACATGGAATACACTTCGGAACCTGACACTGACCCGGATACACGCGGTAGCCTTATCGATGGTCGAGATGGGATTGAAGGGGATCTTATTGCTTTGACGTCTGGGGAACGACTTAATGAGACTGTAGAGGATTTATGTAGTGACTCATCAGGATTGATTGTTGAGAATGAAGATGATGATAACAGCGCAGGGGAGAAGGGAGAGATTGTGATAGTAACACCAAGAACATACCAACTGGAAATGTTGGAAGAGAGTTTGAAAAGGAATGTCATCGTTGCGGTGGGTGTATCTCATACCTGTTGGTGGTACCTGATGCTAAAAGTTATATTATAGATGGATACAGGAAGTGGCAAGACACATGTGTAAGTCTTCTCCTGCCTTGGGGTCAAGATTGGGACAAATTTGGAAGAGATCGAGTATACTATAGACCAGATATTTGAATATCGAGTGCTAGTAGAGGGCGGCGTTCACATCATGAGTCGCAGCCATGTCTTTCTTCCGAAAGCTTGCTACAATCTGACCATTCGATCATTTAGGGCCGTTCTCCGAATACTAGCGGAACTTGAGCGGATGAAGCCTGGCAAGGTGGGAAGAAAGTTCTAATTCCTCGTTGTTCTCTTCCTGATCTTGTTGTTGCAGATAATATGGTTTCTTGCGCCTACCGTTGCGCTCTGTGCTCAGCATCACGAATATCTCCAGCTGAATATTCCCTCTGTTTTGATCAAAATGCTTATTGGTGCTGATGGTGTGGATCGATGGACAGAGCAGAGACAGTGGGATACGGTCTTGAAGGATGTCAAGGTAGTCGTATCTTCCTATCAAGTTCTTCTAGATGCCCTTACACACGGATTCGTACGCATGGGGCGTCTGTCCTTGATCATTTTTGATGAAGGTGAGTATCATGCACATCTCTACTTGCTGAACAAGAGATTTTTTCAGACCCTGCTAAACGTTTATAGCACATAATTGTGTAAATAAAGCGCCAGGGGCTAAAATTATGAAATCTTTCTATCATCCGTATAAATCGATATTCCCACTTCCCCACATTCTGGGCCTCTCGGCCAGCCCTGTCATGAGATCCAGTCCACAATCTTTAAGTGATATCGAGGAGACTTTGGATGCCATTTGCTGCACGCCAAAAATACATCGAGCAGATCTTCGCCTTCGAGTAAAGCTACCACTTCTATCTATTATCTACTATACCCCAGAGTCAAATATCATCGTGACGAAAACTGTGGCGAGCCTGAGAAAGATTGTGCAAAGTCTCAACATTTTCGAAGACCCCTACGTTTTGACACTAAAAAGGAGTGATAGCGAAAAAAGTCAACGTGAGCTGGCGAAAGTACTCAAGAGTTTTAAGACATATAGTCAAACCCAATTAAAGTCAATCGACAAAACTAGCAACGAGATTATTCTTGTAGAGCTAGGCCCATGGGCTGCAGATTACTATATCTCAACAGTGGTGACGAGATACTTGAAGGCAATGTCGGCAAAGGACACTTTCATTGTTGAAGATTCACCAGCTGCCGAGAAGCTATATATTGCCAAGGCTCTCAGACAAGTCGAAATCTCTCCTTCAACTCTCTCAGATACAGGCAAAATTTCTAACAAGGTTGAAAAGCTACTGGGGATAATTGCGCAACAGAAGCCTCCCTTTTCCGCTATTATATTTGTCCAAGAAAGAGCCACGGTGTCTGTGCTAGCCCATCTATTATCGCATCATCCATTGACAAAGGATCGTTTTAAGATTGGAACCATGGTTGGCACATCCTTAAATGGCAAGCGTACAGACCAAATAGGAGAGCTTGTCGATGTTAATCAACAAAAAGACACTTTGTCAAGTTTCAAGCGTGGAAAAATTGATATCCTTATAGCTACAAATGTATTGGAAGAGGGAATTGATGTTCCTGCCTGTAATCTAGTGATCTGCTTTAGGTAAGTTTAATGGGATGTCTAACATTGCACCCCCAGACGCTATATGGAGACATTTCATCATTCACGTTCTCTTCGTCCCCCCTGTAGCTTTAGTTCCGCATATCACACCGGAAACGTATTCTTATAGGCAATCACTGACTTAATGATGATATAGTAAACCAGCAAACCTCAAATCTTTCGTACAAAGACGAGGGCGAGCAAGACAGCAAGATTCTAAGCTGATTCTTCTTGATGCTTCAGGTGATAAAGCGACAAATTGGCATGAGCTTGAAAGAAAAATGCGAGAGGAGTACGGAAAGGAAATGCGAGAATTGCAACACATCTACGAAATTGAGACAGCTGATGAACAGTCGGAAGATGATAGGGTCTTGCGAATAGAAAGCACTGGGGCTCAATTAGACCTTGACAGTGCTTTACCACATCTCTATCATTTCTGTTCAGTCTTAACAACAAAAGATTTTGTTGACCTCAGGCCAGACTTCGTCTACTCCTCCGAACTGGGATCGGAATATGTTCGAGCAAAGGTCATCCTGCCTGGATCGGTTTCTAAACCCCTGCGAGTCCATGAAAGCCGCGGATCGTGGTTGAGCGAGAGGTCGGCTGCAAAAGATGCAGCGTTTGAGGCGTATTCCGCATTATACAGGGGGGGCTTAGTGAATGATAACCTACTGCCCCTGATGGTGCACGACAAAGTCATCGATGAGTTGACTTCAAAGCCCGTGGATACTCGCGCGTCTCTTCTGGAGGTGAAGGAAAGATTAAATCCATGGATTGACATTGCTAGAGCATGGAAAGAGGCAGAACACCATGCTGGAATTGTTCGCACATCGGTAATGATCTTCAATGGGATGAAGCTGGAACTCTGTCTTCCAATTGATCCACCGGCAATACCCCCATTAAAGCTTTATTGGGATGCTGACACCGAGTTCTTTGTTGACTTTACAAACGATATCGAGATCGGCACCAGCGAGAATATGTTGGCACAGGCGTTGAACGATACCAATCTACTATTATCAGATCGTGGTCGTAAAGTTCACATCCAGTCACGTCGAACAGTTGTGCAATTTATCTTGCTTCAAGATTCGGGCTCGCTCAGTTCAGATTGTTTTCCGGTTGACCCCAACGGTAATATTAAAAGTACAGGTTTTATCAGAGAAGTCGGTAAACTAGAATCGCCCTACATCTTTGAAAAATGGTTGCCCAGTAAGCCACCGATCAATCAAGTCAAGAACCCTTATCCAGACTTTCCAGATGCACCAGAAGACGTCCCATATCTAGCTGTGGTTAAAGTAAGTCGCCGTGCAGACTTTTTGCACAAGGTACAGAACGAAAAACCCTCGTCATTCACTAAACAATTCTCGTCTGTTCTACCTGCCTCGACATGTGTACAGGATGTAATGCCCGCACAGTTGTCTCGGTTCGGCATGATGATTCCTTCCATCACACACCACATTGAGGTGCAACTCGTTGTAGACCGACTATCCAGGACCATCCTCAAGGATCTCGAAATTAGTGACCAGAGTCTTATTCAGACCGCCATCACACATGCCAGTTATTCGTTAGACTCGAATTATCAGCGTCTCGAATTTCTGGGCGACTCAATTCTCAAATTGTGTACATCGGTACAATTGGTGGCAGAGCATCTAGATTGGCACGAAGGATATTTGTCGGCTATGAAGGATCGTATCGTGTCCAATTCACGGTCATCAAGAGCGGCGGCTGAAGTCGGTTTGGATGAGTATATAATGACCAAGAAATTCACAGGTGCAAAATGGCGACCAATGTACGTGGATGATCTGGTCGTCACAGAACAAAAAACAAGAGAAATGTCCTCCAAAATTCTTTCCGACGTTGTGGAAGCACTCATCGGCGCATGTATGGTCGATGGCGGCATTCCTAAAGCCCTTAAATCTCTACAACTATTCTTCCCAGAACTCAACTGGCTCCCCTTAGAAACTCGACAAATGACACTCTACCAACAAGCTGCTAATGATCTCCATCTACCTATAGCTCTCCGGCCCGTCGAGCAAATCCTCGCATATACCTTCACCAAAAAATCTCTCCTCGTCGAAGCCATGACGCACCCCTCTTACACCAGCGGCACGCAATCCCTCGAGCGACTCGAGTTCCTCGGCGATTCCATTCTCGACAACATCATCGTCACAGCCATGTGGTCGCACTCGACGCCGCTCTCCCACTTCCACATGCATCTCCTGCGCTCTGCGCTCGTCAACGCCGATTTCCTCGCCTTTCTCTGCATGGAAATGAGCATCGACCAAAACGTCACCAATCTGACCGAAGGAAAAAACCATCGCATCCACGAAACCCACTCGCGACGCCGCGTTTCCCTCGTCAGTTTTCTCCGTCACTCAAGCGTTCGTCTCTCTATCTATCAAAAAGAAGCGCTTTCTCGCCATGCAGAATTGCGCGATCAGATCCTCGAGGCAATATACACCGGTGATACATTCCCCTGGGCTCTATTATCCCGATTGGACGCGCGGAAATTTTTCTCCGATATGATTGAGAGTTTGCTGGGCGCGGTATGGATTGATAGCGGCTCGATGGAAGTGTGCACGCAGCTGATCGAAAGAATGGGCGTCCTGAGATACATGCGACGGATTTTGAAAGATGGCGTGCGCATCATGCATCCGAAGGAGGAACTGGGCATCGTGGCCGATTCTGAAAACGTCAGGTACGTTTTGCGGCGGGAGAAGATGGGTGGGGATGCTACCGAGGTAAATGCGGACGCGGATGAAGAGGTACGCACGGAGTACCGGTGCACAGTATTTGTGGGCGGGGAGGAAATTGTAGAGGTGAGGGGTGGAGCGAGGAAAGAGGAGATTCAGGCAAGGGCTGCGGAGCAGGCGGTGCGGATTTTGAAGGCGAGGGGTCATGAGAAGAGGAATGGGGGTGCGGGGGAGGGGAAAAAGAGAAAATCGCTGGATGAATAGAGAGCATTTGTAGGGGAAGGAGGAAAAATTGAGGAGGAGGATAAGATGAATTTTGATAAATTTATTTCCTAACATCAGGTCACAATCTATGAATTACATTTGATAGTATTACGTATGCCGGTCTGTACACAACACAACCATATAGTAAGGTATCAATCAAATGCGATGGATAGTCATTTCAATTTCTTAGTGAATAATTACAACGAACCAGTAAAATAGCAATAACTCTGAAAAGCTTCCGGACTGCCAAAAGGTCTCCAGGACGAGATTATTACGAAGAACCCAAGAATTCGCCTAGGAACCAAGATAAACAAATCATCGACGTGTTGCACTTCCATCTATGCGACAATTATGCCAAGCGAGCCGCCAGTTCTTGGGGGTGGAGCGCTAGGAATAGGGGGCCGGATTGCCATATCCTTATCTAGATCTAGATGGTATCGATATGATAAATCAATGCAATGGAGAGTTAAAAAGTTATATGCCATATGATTGATAATTATTGACAATGCAGGCTATCGCGGGACAATGGTAAATGGTTGTAAAATATGGAGTCTATTTCCTTAGCTAGCGATAAGATGGGTGGTTTAAACACATCCCGCCTTCTCTTTATCATTCTCCTTCTCGTATTCATATATCATAATTGCAAAGTAAGGTTGTATTTTGGACTGTGTTAAGAGGTCTCCAACTTTGACAACCAATTGATAATCATCATAGCTTGAACCATTGCAACTTTCTCTCCATATCTTTCCCCATCCGTACTACTTGCTTGTATTGTCAGATTCCAAAGTCGAAGAATATCCATGTGTTTGTCAGGGGCAATTCTGTTCAGCTCGTCCTGGTATTTCCATATCTCCATATTTCCCTCATTGCTTGATTCCTTTGAAATGCCGTAGGCAGTAGGACCAAGGAGAAGTATCGGAATATTGCGTTCAGCGCCGTTGGTAATACCTATCCACTCATTTATTGAATCGATGGAGAGTTTCATATCATGAGAATATCTATGACCAAGAGAAAAGATCACCGGAGTAGGTCGCCAAGGATCTGGTTTTTGGTATGCTAATGACTTGAAAGTAGCTATAGCGGCGGACGAGGCAGGTGTAGTCATGAATGGAATGTAAACATGGGGAGTTCCTAAATTTCATGTCAGAGTCTTGTCTTTAAAGAAATTCCAAATGATTCTTACTTTGACAAACGTACGGGCTTCCTTTTGGGTCATTCGCTTCGTTTTTAACAACCTCCTCAAAGTTCTTTACAGAATATCCGAGACAGTTATTGTCCAAGAATTGAGCATCGCATTTACATGCGATCCGCTCATCATCTGTCATCAACCATTCTTGAAGGCCGCCGTGCGATATATCCTCTCTCAGAAAGACATTAAGAGCAGCATATATCGTTTGCGCAGTCTCGTCACCAAGGAAAACAACAGCACTAAACCGTTCGAGGATCATACATATTTCGGAAGTCGAGAACCACCGATATGTGCAACCTGTATGGATGAGTGGCATTCTCAAAAAGACAAGAGTGTGCTCTCACCTTTGCCAACATATGGCTCATCGAATCCATGTCTACCTCCACTGCTCAAAGCTTCAAGGAGTGTTGCCCTGTTTCTGCAGAAGGGTGAGACGTTCGATCTGGTGGGGTATGGTACATGATATATATCCGATTGTATGATTCCACAGTCTTTGCTTCCTAGATACTGTTTGATGGCACTTCTCGTGGTCAGAATAGCTATATCCTTGATAGAAATCGAAGACTTTACCTTTCTCCAGGCTCAATCGCCTTTGGTTTAGATGAGACCACGACATTCTCAGATACAAACCCCTTGAACGGAGACCAGACTGCATAAATGAAGACAAATACGACTAGACATATGCCTCCGAGACGGCAGTTGCTTGAAGAAATCATTGTCGGCTTAATTAAACTTGATTGTATGAAAGATATCTCCAGCTGCAATTGATGATAATTTCATTCAAAGGATCTTGTTATTTTGGTACTATATGATTTCTTCCGAGAAAGAAAAGAAAGATTGTCATCTCACGGGTAGTTGCATCTTCCTGATCGAGTTATCAGATCGTTCTTTCCCCGTTTGTTATTTTTGTGGCAGGCCAAAAGCTCGCCGTGTTTCATGGTTGATGATATCAAATTCACACTCTGTATAAGGAAAATGGTTTGACAGAGGAGCCAAAACTTTGGACGCTCACTTCTTATACCGGAATTCGTCTATTCTTCTTTCTCCAATTTCCAATATCTGTTCTCTGTTCTTCATTCCCAGCTTCCCATTCTCTAGTTTTGATCCGGTCGATCTTAAGCTTCCACAGCAAACTAGAAATGCCAACACTGGATCAGGCATCTCTTTACACAGAGAAAGTCGGATGTGAATCCTAGATCCAATACCACCTCATACGTCTTTCGTCTTCTGCTCTTTTGCTTTTTTGCACATGACATTGGCGTGATAAGTCTAGACTGCAGATTTGTCACGTGTTTCATGCCCCTCCACTTATACGAGTGTCTCCACATCAGATGGAACCTCAGAAAAGCCCAAGGAAAAGTCGCGAGAATAAATGTGTATCCCAAGACTCAGCTCATTTCAAAGGTAACAGGTTTATCTGCGTACCAATTTCGTATCGATGCCTTTCTCTTTATTTCTCCGCCAATTACAATGGCCAGCATACTTTCCGCATGTATCCGTAGGATTGAGTTTTCCGGATTTGTCCATGGCTTGACATCCGAGGTAATGGGCGATGCTTGATGCATGGAATATGGCGGCATGCATGCTGTGAACAGAAGATTGACATCGTTCTTCCCAAGACCATTAGGCTGACTCAGGCGTCCACGCCAATAGTACAACACCAAGAACATGTAGTAAGACGCATACAACACAAGACCATTCTAAGCAAGACTACCGTATAGAAAATTGAGAAGATCGACGTAGCTCTACCTCTGTACACCCACCGTTTCCTATTATCATTTTGCAGATTTTCAGCTAGATGATGAGCAGGACAGAGTATCTGGTATCTAGTGTCTAGTATTTAGTATTTAGTATCTAGTACCTATTGTCCCGTATCTAGTATCTAATATCCAGTATCTAATATCCAGTATCTAATATTCAGTATCTACTATTCAGTATCTACTATCCAGTATCTACTATCCAGTATCTACTATCCAGTATCTAGTCTCTCGTCTCGCGTCTCGCGTCTCGAGGTACCTAGTCTAGACCGTGTAGTTGGTGTATGTTGTTGAACGTAGCAAGTAAGTTCAGCAAGCCAGAGAAAGACGAGAAACACCATCGTACCAAGGGCGGGGAAATGTTCGAGGCCAAACAGCGTTGCAACGTGGGTGATGTATGGTGCATTGTCGGTAAGGTCATCTCGGTCGTTCGGAAAACAAGGGGAATGATGGGGAGCTTTCGGTACTCACAGACACTCTCATCCATACAACATACAACATACATCCCTAGTCTTCTCCATTTGCTGCAGATTTATATTCTACCAGTAATACAGCACTTTTTTTATGATGAGAACATGACTATTCATTTGATCTAATCATTGCACATTGTACTTGTGCACACGATCAATTTTCAGATAGAAAAAAATAACATTGTGATTTGTTTGCAAACAATCAATTGATACGATTTCTTTCTTCTCTATCTTTACCTCTACTATTTCTAATTGTCAATTCACCAATCAACGGCTCCGTATTGCCTCGGTAGCATTTGGCTAGCTCTGCGTCATCTGAGTAAAGGTACTCGCTCAACTCCCAGGATATCACGAACGCGGGGAGAAAACTCAACAATTGTTCAAAGATTGTAAAGATTTCAATATCGCCAACGACAGCTAATGTTAGACGGAAATCCTCGATAATCGAAGGGGTTAAGATTGTATTTTAGGGGCCCTAGGGCCAAAGGGATCAAACAAGATGTCGTGGAAGACAACTGAGATGTTGATGGACACCATCAAACATTATTCACATTTCCCAGCTACGGGTGTGAGTCTGAGGCAGATGGTACAATTCGGAGAGAGGCCATCTACAGGTAAGCTATAGGATTCTACTCTGGGGATTTGGGGGTTCCTGCCATTGTTCCCAAGCTGATAAAGTATTGCTCTACGAACAGGTACACTTTTCCGAGCATCACAATTCCTCTCCGAAGAACTTCCAATACGACTTGCGCATCGAGTGCAAGAACTATCAGACTTACCAGATGGCCTCAATGAGATGCCCTCGATCAAGAGGGTGAAGGATTGGTATGCACAGTCATTTGAGGTATGACTCTTTATCCGCCCACAAATGCCTACGTGAATTGACATGTGAAAGGAAATCACCACACTCCCTCGACCACAATTATCATCAGATGTTAAAGAAAGACTTATGAAGCCCGCGAAAATTAATGGGAAGCCATCCAAGATACTTGCAGAAGCAACACAAAACCCGAGCGTAATGAGGGGGCAATACAGCTCCAATGGAAATGGAAAAAAAGAATCAAAGTCGGCAGCAGCAAGAAGATATTTTGCCACAGTAGAAGATAGTACGGACTGGCCCCCCGAACTTCACGATTATAACCAAAGATTCGCACAAACCCTTAATCATATAAAGAGGCGGCACGACGGAGTTGTCACAACCGTCGCGCAAGGAATACTCGAATATAAGCGGAAACGGCAACGCATGCAGATCGATAATAATATCCAATCCTTCCTCGACCGTTTCTACATGTCCCGTATCGGCATAAGAATGCTCATTGGACAACACATAGCACTCACAGATCAAAGTCACGACAAAGATCCTAATTATGTAGGTATTATATGTACGAAAACCAATGTTCGAGATCTTGCGGAAGAAGCAATCGAAAACGCTAGATTTGTCTGCGAAGACCATTACGGACTTTTTGATGCGCCAAAGATTCAACTCGTATGCCCTCCAAACCTTCATTTCATGTATGTACCCGGTCATCTCTCGCATATGCTCTTTGAAACTCTCAAAAATTCACTTCGAGCTGTTGTCGAAACACATGGACAGGACAAACAAGATTTTCCCGTCACAAAAGTCGTCGTTGCGGAAGGCAAAGAGGATATTACTATCAAAATTTCAGATGAGGGTGGCGGAATACCTAGAAGCTCTATACCTTTAGTTTGGACCTATATGTATACGACTGTGGACAGTACACCCAGTCTAGATCCAGATTTCGATAAGAGCGATTTCAAAGCTCCAATGGCAGGATTTGGTTACGGTCTCCCAATTTCAAGATTATATGCTAGATATTTTGGAGGAGATTTGAAGTTGATTAGTATGGAGGGGTATGTTTCACCAATTTTTTTTTCTTCTTTTTTCTACAAGTTTGCAATAAACTAACCAGCCCTACTACAAAATAGTTACGGAACAGATGTATACCTTCATCTAAACCGACTTTCCTCGAGTTCGGAGCCTCTCCAATAACAATCAGCAGTCATGAGGGATACCTGGAAAACACAGTCTTCTCCCGACATTGGCGGGGCGCGAGCAAGGGGAGGAGACGGTATATCCCGAGGATTGACGCTGGGTCTAGGACATAAGCAAATGAATTTGAAATTAGGCAAAGGAATGGGGATGCGAGAGGTTTCGGAACGGAAACAGGTTGGCGATGCGGAAAGTATGATTAATGAGGGAAGAGGAGGAAGTGGAATGGAAGGAGTCTTTATGGGTGAAGGGGGAGAGGTTTAGAGGAAGAGAAGAGAAGAAAGAATACAGGGTTGTAGACAAGAAAAGAGGGGTGAAAACTTGTGGTGATACTAGACTGAGGGGTTTAGATCGGACGGGATGGAATAGTGGAAGAAAGAGAAATTATGGAGTTAGTTGGAGACTTTTGTATATATTTGGATATGCGCAACATTGTGTTTATATCCCTTTCATCATGAAACGTGGATGATCTCGAAACCTCGAAACTTGAGAGTGAGAGTGAGAGCGAGATGCGCACGAGGATGAGGATGAGGTTTGGGATGAAGTTGATTGGTTGGTTGGCTGGCTGGCTTAATTTATATGTTATGTATGTAGGTATGGTATGGTATGATAGGTATCAATTATGAGTAAAGTAAAGTAAAGTAAATGAGGAGATGAGATAATGTGTGATGAGATAATATATAATGAAATGATTTAGATCGGATGAGATTGGATTGGGTTGGTATATAGAAAGAGAAGCGATAGCTACAACTAGTTATAGGTACCTAGTGAGATTGATATTAATATATATATATATATATACAAATACAAATAAAATTAAATCTTCTCCTTACTCCCAAACATACATATACACACACACTAAGAAGAATCATTCCTCTTCTCTTCTCTTCTCTTCTCTTCTCTTCTCTATTCTCCTTATTTATCTATCTATTTATCTATCTATTTATCTATCTACCTATCTATCTATCTAATAATCTGAAACTAATTATTATTATAATTAATTAGTTAATTAGTTAATTAATTACTCCTCTTTCTTCTAATTGTTAACTTACCCATGTATTATATATATATTATAAGTTAGTTATAGTTGTTTCAAATTATTATTCTTTTATTTTTCTTTTTATATTTCTATTTTCTATTTTCTTTTTTCTATTTATTCCCTTTTCTATTTTTTTTTTATATTTTTTTCTATTCTCCTTTTTATACTTATAAATATCACAAAAATATATCAAAATATCAAAATATACTTACTCTTCTTTCAGTCCTTAAATCTTCCTCTCTTCCTCTCTTCCTCTCTTCCTTTCTTCCTTTCTTCCTTTCTTCCTCTCTTCCTTTCTTCCTCTCTTCCTTTCTTCCTCTCTTCCTTTCTTCCTTTCTTCCACCAAAAAGTTCATCCATCCATTCCCCACTTACATACCCACCCCCTTTAACTCATTCTTCTACTCGCCAGCTCCTCGCCAGCTCCTCGCCTCTTCTCTTCTCTTCTCCTCACATCTCCCTTCCCCCTTCCCCCTTAATCCTAACACTAATCTATAACTTCATCGTAGGCTAAATCCTCGAGTACATGGATATCGCGATACAATAATACGAAACAACCCACAAATCAACTAAATTAAAATCATATCACATTACATCAAATCAAATCAAATCAATCTCATTCAATTCAAATCCGAAATAAACACAACAAGATCAAAGCCACCAATGCCAATGCCAATGCCCAAAAAAACATAAATCGAATATAAATTTTCTGATAATGGTATCGTACTTGCTAACCTGCATAACCCTAAGAATATCAACGCTAAAAACAAATACATACATCCAATATTTGATGATGTTACCAAGAAACCATTCCTTTCCTTGTCCCTACATAACCAAATTCCAATTCCTAATTCCAAATCTTATCCCCCTATCCTTTGCTTAAAATAGAAGGGAAAACCAGTTATTTTCCAGATCCAAAAACGACCGTATTCAAAACATAAAAACGGCAACGTCAACATCAATCCATATACCTCATCTGTCATCCCTCATTCCATCATATGATATCATGTAATCAATAAAAAGTCATTCGTTAATATAATCCCCAGAAGTTTCAATATTTCCCCACAACACATCAGTAATACATACTGTTTCTCTTGTCTAATCCACTACCTCGATACCAATCCTCATAATCAGCGCCGACCGCGGGTTCCATATAAGAGCTCCTAGTTGTGTGTTCGCTATATGCGGAGCCCGTAGATTTTGTGGGACGATCACGGTCGTAATCGCTACTTCTCGAATCTAGTCCTTCGTGCAGCCTATCCCATTTTTCGGCATCTCTCGGACTTGAGAAATCATTAATATGGGTAGTACTCGAGAAACGATCATCTTCTACTCTGCGGTGAGACCGGTCATCCCGTCGCCTATCTCTCGAGTCCCGAATATCTGAAGAAGGTGGCGGGGGGAAGGAATTTGCCGATCCATATGATGAGGGCGCGAAAGAGGTTTGGAAACTGGCAGGTGATGGTACATAAGTACCAGGTCCAAGATCAATATTGGTAGGCGTAGAATGACTGTAACTCTTGAATTGAGGGCTGTGACTGCGTTTGGAAGACGATAGTGGCGGTGGCTTATAATTATCCTGACTAGCATTACTTTGCCTACGGGTATGTCTTGACCGACTACGCTGACGTTCTTCCTGCTCTTTCACGCGACTCGTAGAATTCGCCCGCCCAGGCCTGTTCGGGAAATTAGGATTACTGGCTTCGGTGTGAATCTTGCCATTACCAGGTTGAGCGGAGTATGGTTTTCTTTCACGTTCAATCGGTACACTTGATCCCTCGTCGACGCTTGACGACTCAGATGGGGCTGAAGGGGCTCCAGCATAAGGCATGCGTTCTCGTTCAATAGGCTTGCTCGTAGGACCTGTGTACGAGGAGGCTCTGGGTTGAGGTGTATCATCGGAACGAGATTGTGATCGATCGGTGGGCGATGTCTGACGAAGTGGTACGCTCGAGGCTGTTGGCTTGCTTCTACTGCTGTGAGAAATGCCAATTTCATCAGAGAAGTGAGATAATGCAGTCCTCATAAGTTTCTCCAATTCGCGATCTCCGGTATTTGGTAATAAGTGGCGTGATATCTGTTTTGGTAAACGCTCCGGTTTTCCATCTACCATTTGTCCATCGGCATTAATCGGTAAAGCTAGGACAACTTTTCCTAACCTCTCTGATTCTTCGCTAGGATAAGCGGAAATTTGAATCGTCATCCAATGTGCAAATCCAAGTGGAGTCAAGGCCGGTACCGTAGGAGCTGAATGGAAATCTTCTTGGACGAGGTGATGTTGACATCCAAGATCTTGGTATAGCTTCGAAACTTGTGTATTGGACAAATTTTTGAAGATAGCTAGATATGATTCGTGAGCATGGATGGAGCTGAGATATAGACTGTGAAACCTTACAAACATATGGATGTATTTCCTTGTTATTAATAGGGTACGAGCTATAATATGTTGCCATTTTCGAAGGTGTAATCACAATACTCCTTTTGGGCGCAAAATCGTCGACCTATGAACGGAGTCAGTAGGACATTTAACATAGCCTCAGATTGGAGTGAAACTAAAACGATTCGGCGAAAGCCTTGTCACACCGAAATGCATCATCAAAGGATAGTAAGACTAACAATATGATTCGCAAGCCCTCTCAAGAACTGCCCCAACCTTTCCGTAGGCCGAGAATCATTATCGAACAATCGACCCCATTTTTGATCAATTGTAGATAATTCCATGGTCGAGTATGTGCGGTGAACTTTCTGCGCCGGTCGCTCATTATATACACGATCCCGATCCCGATCCCGATCATTAAACCTCACGGAAGGTTTGTCCGAGGAAGGGCTTGCAGGAGGAGATCTCATGGGTTCTGTAGGTGGAGGGGAAAAGGTTGGTTTGGTGGTAGAAGTTGGTGAAGGGGGGGTGTAAACTCTGCGGTTATCTAGAGGGGGAGGAGATTGACTTGTAGAGTTGGATTTCTCCGAATATTCGCGTTGCATATACGAGGCTCGCGGTTGGTCATCAATGGAGCCTGTTTGCTTCAGATGCTCGAAGACTAAGTGAAGAGGTTTCAGTAAGCATGGGCGACTGGTGAGGCTCAACAACTCTCAGAAATGACAAACATGCAATGCGGAGAAGCACAACATATACTTACGTTCTCTTTTAACCTTTTCCGTGATTGCTGCAATGATCTCCGGCGATACTGCATCGTGATCTACAGCAGTGCCACGGTCGGAGCCATGTGCTGTTCCCATATTATTGCTCGGTGGGTATGACTGTTGTGGTGAATGTGGTGGTACACTTGATGCGCTTTGGGAAGCATAAGGTAAATCTCGAGATTCGGCAGGATATCTATTCGAGGTCGAGGGGGTTGAATAGGCAGGCATGTGCCTGTTGGGATCATTGAAATCGTACGTCTGGTAGGTCTCATAGCCATATTGCAGCCCTGAATCGCCTCGTAGAGGGCGACCATAAGCGTCAAAATGGGCCATCTTCACAGACGAGGCTATGTTATTTTGGCGTTTGTTACCTCATAAAGGTTGGGTGAGAGAGGCACCGTATCAGATCCACGGTTGATAGGACGAGATGTTGAATTTGGATGTGGAAGCTTGGAGGTTGTGGTATGGCGTGCATGTACGGTTGTGCGGTTGTGCGGTTGTATGTGGTGGGGGATGTCAACGGTTTCTCGAGATGTGCAAAAGCTTTATTGGGAAGATGTGAGAAATATCTCCAAGAAGGTCGTGTCGTCCCCAGTTTCCGATCAAGTTAGCTGGGTAAGTCAGCCAGCTACTGACAGCCAATATCTTATCGCTAGGTAGGGACCTACTCGGTGCAGGTGCAGAATCCAATGCAGAACGGAAGAAACAAAAGAAAACAAGACTTTTTTTTACTTCAGATACTGCAATGCAAGTCTTTGCAAGCAAGGACTCTCTTCTCTTCTGTCGCTGTGCATCCAATCAGACCCTGGTCTATGGCTTTCATTGGCTTATTTGGCGTCAAGAGTCCCACGAGATAATTTCCAACAGACATAGATCGGGCAACGGCTATGCGGAAGATTGTGTTTCTATTTTACTCATCAATGGGTGGATGGCAGCAGACCGGGGCAAAAAATGTACACAGTATTTGATTCAACGATTACGATTGCGATTAGAATTCTGATCTACCAACATGACATAACCTTAGCTCGCCCAAGATACTCTGTGTATGTATCATCACAATTTTGGATCATAAAAATCCTGGTACATTACTCCGTGTCTATATATACACATATACATATATACTCTGATACTCTGATACTCTGCAGGTGTAAACGGCGTAAGAGAATCCTTATGACGCAAATCACAACTCGTCGATTGATTCATCCAAGATTGCAAAGGAGAAAACATCATCATCGACATCATCATCGACATCATCATCACGCAACATGTTATATGATTCTCCAGCATCACCTTTGATAAGTCAATGTAGGATGATCCCTATCTCCAGCTCCTTTCTTCGGAAGCTCTCCCTAGCAGTTTCAACCGAACAGGCTTCCAAGTCCGTCCCTTATAACATCCAAGTATTATCCTGAATTTCTGGCTCGTTACTCATTCATTCACCAACTCATCCTCTAGCTCATTGCCTCCCCTCCTTCTGTGGTCTCCAAAGCGATCTCAGCCAATGTCCATCCTTCATGACGACAAAACTTCCTCTCCATTATCCATAATTCCCGTTAACTACGCATTAGTTTTCCCCTCTCACGAGCCAACCACTCACTACCACTGGCCAAATCGGACAACCACACCACTATCTGATAAAGTGACCACGTTTACACCCACTAATAATTCCCATCGTCCCTGAACTAACAACTAGACTGGCTTACTGATTCATTTCTCCATCTCTAATACATCATAGTACTTTTTCTGTGCTCACTTTGTAGTATGCAACCTTACGCACATACACATCAGCACACTAATCAGAATCTCTAAACGAGAATTCAAGTAGGGGTACTCGAGTAGAAGAAATAGTTTTATTCGTAGGGCTTTCATAGGGCTTTTTAGCTACACAGCACCTAGTAGTACCAGCCGCAATTAATTCAATTCTCAATTAATTTTCTCAATCTCTTCTACCGTAGATATCGTACGCAATCTACAATTAATCTTTTCGTAGAATTTAAACAAAAACACATTGGAAAGAAGATGCATCCATAGATTAGCACTTGTTAACCAATCCCCATCCCACCCATCAAACCAACCAACCAACCAACCAACCAACTAGCCTTCCTTCACATACATACAGATCTACCTACAACATCACCGAGCATCCAATTCTCACACCCACACCCATACCCACACGCACACACACACACATACACACACACATTGTCACACACAACAGCTCTTCCTTCCCCTCACTCCCCCACCAAAATTCCATCATCACAGGGCGTAGGGAAATCCATACACCAGTACACTAATAATACAACAACCATATCAAATAACAATACACACACCACAACATGTACATCCTCCACGCCACGTTTCAATCTATTTCATTTCATCTCATTCCATCTCATCTCAACTCATTTCATTCCATTTCCAAAAGCTACCATAAAATATAAAACATAAAACACAAAACACAAAACCACATTCATCACCCACCCCAATCCAGCGACCATCTCATTCCCATTCCCATCCCCCTCCTCCTCCTCCTCCTCCTCCTCCCCCCTATCCTCATCACAAACTAACCAATCAAATCCACACCCACCAATCCAATCCAATCGAATCGAATCGCCGACCCATTTCCAGCACCCATACATACATACATACATACATACATACATACATACATACAATTTTCCAAACTCCAACTACGTACCTACTTATTATTAGTAATGATTTCTCACAAGTCTCAACTACAATTGTGTTTATTGCTCCTGTCTATTCACTCACTCACTCACTCACTCACCCAACAAACAATCCATGAATCGAAATCCAAATCCAAATCCAAATCTAAACTCTCAACACCGAATTTAAGACATAAATCCCGTCATTAAAGAGTCTATCTGTCTATTTATCTATCTACATAACCATCCTAACCATCTATCCACACATCATACATCATACATCATACATCACACATCACCCATCCCAATCCATCCCCCCTCTCCCCTTCTCGCCTCTCAAATCCAAATATCCAAGTGACTAAAATATATATATATATACATACATACATACATCATACATCATACATACATACATACATTACTAAAATCTATAAACCATACTACACCAATCAAACTACAACCATATTCCCAATCAATATACATGATATAAAATAAAACAAGATAAGAGACACTACTACAAACCTTTTCTATATCATATCACATTATATCATACCAGATTACATGATATTATTCTTTACTAAACTTCTAGCGATACGTAAATATATAAATGAATAAATATTATATATATATATATCCCATCATATCAAATCAAATTAAATCAAATCTCAAATCTAACATTTCAGATATAGCTTTTATTCAATATCCACATCTAACATCCACCATTATAATCACAACCACCACAAATCCATGCAATATATCATAGACCATTCAAACAACCTCATAGCCTTCCAAGTTCCTTTCAATTGTTATGCTGTTATACATCCTGAAAATGATGAAATCTAATATAGCTATTGACTCACTAGTACTCTTGAAACATCAACCCATTCAAAACATTTTCAAAAGAGTTCAATAAATGTGAGATCTCAAAACACCAAAGTCTGGGAGAACTTATATAATGAACAGAATCTACAATAACATATCACTAAGAATAACTCGTTTATAAATAAATCGCTTGTATTAACTATCTAAGCAACGCATTACGAATAAATCTCGCTTGCTAGTGTCTCCTGTCGAAGCCAAAGCGAAAGCAATGAAACCATCGCATGCCGCGTACGGAGCTCGAGAGCAACGTCAACGTAAATAGTGTTCAAAGAAAAAAAAATAGAAAAGCTAGTATTAACTTTTAGAAAAGAAAAGGCATTGTTTTGATAGACAGTCGCCCACTCAATAAAGGAGCCTCAATTGAAAACTTCATAAAGTTGTTGCAAGTGTTCTGTTCTTCTCCGAACCATGGTTCCCGGGGGAGCAACTAAGTGAATGGTAGGATTAGAACTTCCCAATTGTCATATCATTTACATTTCATCATCGCTGGAGTCGTAGGCCGATCTGCGGTAAACCTCATTCGACTCTGGGGCCCATGCAGTGACAGCACCTGGGTTGGATGGCTGTGCAGTGCGAGTGCCGATCTGAAAGTAAAAAAAATCATGAGCATAGTTTATGACATTGCGAAAATAAGTGATAGAGCTGAAAGAGTGAAATCAAATATCCATATTAAGAAACTTACAGGTCTGGCCCAACCAGTGGATTGGTTAACAACTACACGAGGAGCTGTGGTGGGTGAAGGACGAGAAGCAGTGGCGGCTGGACTTTGGGTGACTGGGCGAGTAGCACGAGCAGGACTGCTGGCAACAGAAGTTGCGCTGGATGCACCGACAGTTGAAGTAGCCTGAGATGTCAAGGTCATTGCCCTTTCTTGAGAATGGCGTACCCCATTGGCGTCATATGCATTGTACTGTATGGCAGGACCTGCACGACGTCTCGAGTCGCGAGTAGACCAGACATCTGAGCTAGTTGGAAGATCCGCTGTACGAGCACCTTCAAATGGGTTACTCATAGACGATTGCGAGCGGTTCTCAATTTGACTGCCAGCAGCTCCTCTTAGATGCGGTGCAAGTTGGGAACCGTTTGGAGTATTGCCAAGGGACAACTGTGAAACATTGATCAGTACGCTGTAAATTATTTCAGGGCTCGAATGTCACCCTTTGAATGACGGAAGTCATCTGATACAAAGAAATTAGGGCAGAAAGTACTTACACTCGCCATACTGGCAGCATAAGAAGAACCTGTTGTGGGCTCAGGTGCATCATTGGTTGTATCAAGCTGCTCTAGCTCGGTACCAGGAGCAGGTGTAGTATTGACCTCGGGATGATGACCTTCCTTCCATTGAACACATTCCATGCACCACTATAAACAGCACGTCAGCCGTTGCACACATGTAAAGTACATCCTGCTCGTGGAAATTTTGCATATTTACCCCGTTACCCCTAGACCTCTGAGACTTGCTAAACATGTCTAAAGTTTTAATCTTAGAACATGGCCCCTCGCACTGGCGCTCCATGACTTGCCCGCCCTTGCATTCCATGCATCGTAGAAGTGGGCTAATAGGGTCCAGTCTCATACCTGGATTTCGAGCAACATCTCTTTCTAACGGGCCAATCTCTTTTTTGGAGAAGCAACCCTTTGTTTTAAAAATGTTACAGTAACGGCATTTGAATTTGAATCTGCAGACAGTATTGTCAGTGAGCTCCATAAAGATAGCACGGAGAAAATAATCATCCGTTGACTCATGGATATTTGATGTGGGCGATGAGTATTGTTTGACTTACCCGATTGGAATAACGCCTGCGCGCCTACAAATTCTGATCAGCTCAGACACAAGCAAAACTCATTGGGATACATACTCGGCAGCAGGAGCATAACCGTTGTTGCGCCATGCCATCTTGAGTATTAGTTGACGAGCTGATATCAGGAAACTAGCAGATAGTCGTGGAAGATAATTGAAGTTGAGCTTGAGCTTGACAATGTTATGTACTCTATTCACAAATTAGAAAATCTGCATAGCGTCTGAGATTCGACGTGGTAATTTGTAGACTCAGTTCACTTTCCGGTTGTATTTCCAGAAGAAGCGAAGTATGGAACAAGATTTGAATTGGGCTCGAACGAGACAATCAATCTGTCTAAAGAGCCAAAGGGTCTGTGAAAGAATTTGGATCGACTCAAAGCTCGAGATGATCATGAGATGAATGAATGCTTGGATATAGATACTCACTTATTATCGGCAAAAATTGATGTATGAGCGCAACACGTCTCGTTTTGTAGTTTGAAGTGAGGCCAAACGGTGCTGAATGAAGGCTGCCTTGAAAGATCGGTTAAGGATCTGGAAGTATGGCGCACAACCCGAGTGTTTAGTACTTAGCAAGTTGACGCTCGTTCAACGTATTCAAGGTTGATTTTGAAGTTATTTTGAAGTGGTGTTGGTAGAAAAAGAAGAAGTTTGATGGTGTATGAAGTGGAGGTGTTTTTGAAGGGAGGTTGAGAGACGATGGGAACTCTTTTGTAGCTGGTTGGCGTGCAGGCATCCAGTCTATCTCAATCGAATAAGTGAATAATGAGGGGATGTGCTTGAGAAAATAATGAGGAGCATGAAGATCGAGTTACCCCTCTCTCTCAATTGAATTTTAGAATCCAAGCTGGAAATACCTCCCTTTGGGTATCGCACCTTCCTTTTTATACAGAGTTTGAATTTCGTCTTTTCAAATGTCACGGTTTCGTTTGCTCGCTTCTTTGTTTGCTCACATCTGCTGGGCACTGGAGTACCTATCATCTGGCTCATGCCGCAGCGGGAACCTGCATCAATTCTAACCTGGAGCTTTCTTCATGTTGAGATTGTGCTGCCAGAGCTTTTCATTCTGCGCGTCATGGCTCATGCGCGCTCTTTCATATTCCACCCTTTCTCCCGTCGTCTTTCCGTCTTCGGATTCACGGTACTGGTGATAGATGGAATATTTGAATTTTGTTTCGCACGAGTGATGTGATGACTGTCAACATACACGTGCCTCTTGAATACAGTCATGATGGGAAGATATCTCATTCCATTATGGTTTGACAATAACGGAACGGTATCTGGCGTTTTGCCATGTATTCAAATGGTCACTAGGAAAACAACACTCTAGATAGATAGGTATCTAGGTACAAGTGGACTGCAAAATACTAAAAAGACGTAGAAATGGTATCACAGACAGGAACTCGATTTCGCAAGTTACAAATGTGCAATTCCTCACGAAGAACATTGGCGACCACCTTTTGCTCAAAGATAACATAAGATTGATGGTCTTGCAGTCACTTGATTGCCAAATATCGCCACTAGCAATTCATCCTCAGCTCCTTGATGCAGATGGGCAGACACAGCCAGCGCTGAGCGCCCATGGCTGAAGAAGAGGATCCTCTTTACACTTCAAACTTTTTCTTTCATATGTCGACTAATTCCCAAACCGTGTGCATCCAATCGTCACTTGTTGAAGAATCATCACCAAATTTCATTATCTCACAGTCAGGGGCAACGTCCTTGTTCGACCTACACTTTGATCCTCGGCGATTGCAGAAGGATTACAGATCTTGAGGCCTCGAAATACTCGGTTGGTTCTAGTGCTGACTCTTGCATCAAATCTCATTCATTACACCAGATGGTTTCTTTTTGAATGAGGCCGAACGAGACCGACAGAGAGTCAGCTTTCATTTTGAATACAGAAACTTTCATCAATGATCCATCAGAGAAAAAGCGGTACGGAAGTATTATGCTTCCCCCAGATTTTTTTCATCCTATATCACACCGCTCAGCTCGCATATGCAAGCAACCGTTAGACTTGCGCTATCCTTCCAGCCTCGAATGAGACCCGATAGTGTGGATTACGGACAGGGTGAAACGTGTCAATCAGGATCTTCAGCGGAAGAAGAATCAACTAGGTCATTACCAGATATGCGAGAACAGAAGCTAGCATGGCTTCGATATGCCTTTTTTGTTTTTCTACTACCGTGAGGTCGCATCCTTCCTATAGCATGATTATTTTTTGATCACGTTACATCCAAAAAGTCTGGGCGCGCAATCAACCATGCCAATTCATCCGTACCATCCTGCAGGCGTTTTTCATGGCATATGGATACAGGGGCATCATTCAGGGTCCATATCAGCCAACATGACGATGGATAGACTCTACAGTTTTCACACCTTAAAACCTGACTCCCAGCCTCCCAGCCTCCTCGAACAAATTTTCTAGCCAAAAAGCGTGCCGGCCCTTCGATAGCTTTAGGAACCGTCGACAGCGGAAGCCGGGAGAGCTAAAACCGTAGACTCAGAAGACCACGTTTAGTGGGGAATGATACCCGAACCATACCCACAGGGGCGGGCAAGGATAGGGTAAGTTAATTGTTAGGACTAAGACAAAATGGGCTGTCAACTGTCACTTTGTCAAAGTCTGAGAAGAAGGTTTTTAAAGAGAAGAAAGGGGCGCGCGCGGATGGTATCACTGATGCCCATTGGACGGGTATACTTCGTATGGAGAGCTCCAGGTCAACGATGACTAGGTAGGTAAAAGAAAAATCTTACACGAACCACGATGTATCAAGTGTAAAATTGTAACGGAGGGGTCAAATAAACACAATCCATTTGCCATGTTCAAATTTTTCCGTGAATCCATGATACGCGCAGTCAGCTTTCGTCATGCTATTTGGAGGAGTAAAACATTCTCAGGCTGGATGGACTGCATACACAACATCGGGTGCACAAAACACCACTAGATCATCTTGTCTTTCATTAGAGAGTTTCTTTTTGCCAAGGCCATAGCGGTATGAAAGACCTAATTCTCTGAATCTTATCCAGTTAGGGAGGTATACAACGAGCCTGCTCTCGGACAGTCTTGCATTGATGGCACGAAACCCGATTTATCATGTATACGGCGTCGACATGGGATTATATGGAAGTTTTATGCCCGGGGCGGCGAAACACGACTCACGAATGGTCCGTTGGATAAATTATGAGATATATTAGTGGGCTGGCCTCATTGGAGTGGTGATTTGTGACGGTACGCATTGTTCACCAATGGAGCAGGCATTGATATGAATCTTCCGACATTTTCTTTTCCCACCTTCCCACTTGTTCTCCGAGGGAGGGTGACGGGATTTCCCCTATTTGATTTTTCAGAAAACCTCGCACAGTAGAGAAGGTGATCCCGATCAACATCTCATCACGCCGGTGGTGATATTTCTTTGACATGTGCTCGTCCTTGATCGTCACAGCCCCAAAGCCGTCTAGAATAGGAACTGCAGAATCGGCAGTTGTTCCAGCGTGGCTTGGACATCGAACGCACCTACGGACGTGAATGGCTGGCGATAAAAATAAAGATTTGTTTGGAACCTGTCATTGCAGTGCTGGGGACGCTAAAATGAAGGGGGCAGGTAACGGATATCCTAAATTGGGACTGTAGCATTTAGACTCTGGAGCAGGCAAAAGGAGGTTACGGCGGAACGAAATGAGTGGTGATGGGGATGGAGGAGTAAATAAGTCGGTATTGATTTGATTTGATTTGATTTGATCTGATCTGATCTGATCTGATCTGATTTAGCATCAATTGTGTCGTTTGAAGAACGGAGGAGGAAAATTGCATGACTCGAGGAGGCAAGTGCACATTTACGGTATTTGTCAGTACGGTGGGCGATGTGGAATACAGCATCGCTATCAAGTATCGTATCAGCTCAATAGAAGAACGGCTGCATCTCCCCTCTCACCGGTACCGTGCAAATGCAGATGCTTGCTTTCCCGCAGCATCTTGAGGTTCCATTGTATGGAGCAATGTGAGCCAGGAGGTATCATACAAAAGGTTAGGCACGGCATGCATCGACAATCCGTTTGAATAGCTCTCCCCATGACCTCCTGTGTTGTGAATCTGTGACTGCGGAGGATGCAGTTGGAATGTCGATGGCTGAACTCCAAGATGCTGGGTAATTACCGCCGGGACAGTGAGTGGCATTTTCAGGGCGTCTTTCGAACCAAGACAGGTGGGTGGATGGTTATCGGAACTCAATTTTGAATTTGGGCACCCTAACCACTAAGCTACTCGAGAAAGCTTCAGAGCTCCATGATTCATCACACTTTGCTCTCTCTTCATTTTCCTCCCACCTCTCACAGTCACATCCAGCACAGATTCTCTTTCCCTTGCGTGTCTTTCCCTTCTTACCAGTGCCACCCTCCAACGCCTCGCATTTCATCGCGACCTCGCATTCTTTGGGCCTGAACTGTATCGTCGTATTGTGCTTGCTGATCCCAAGAGAAAAGGCTCCTCTTCTTGTGCCCATCTATGGCGATGCTTGCTCGGTGCTGAATTGTACATGGTGAGCATGAGCGTGCGATGCTAGCTCAGTCACTCAGTGCCATCGAGGGGGCATCTTCTGCCCTTTTTGATCTTCCTCTGCATATCTAGCCTCGCTCTCTCGTTGGCGTCAGGGAAAACACAGTACACAGTGCACAGTACACAATACACAAAACACAACACAATTAATAAAATGGCCCGTCGATTCTTTCCCACCCACTATTCTGATTCAAGAATCAAGACCCTTTTGACTTTCCTTTAATATAACCTCGTTGATTGGGGAAAAAAAGAAGAAGAGAGAAGAAAAAAAAGAGGTCCCAAAGCCCGCCCCGCCGTAAAGCCCCTCTTCATTCGTTTTTCTTTACATCAAGATTCAATAATCCGTTGATAATCCGTGGGCCATCCCTCGTACATGACAGACAGATATTACTTGAAGCCGTTAGGTGCTTTGAGGCATCGACTTCCCCGGGGCCACCAAGGGCCATTGATTATTGAATTAATCCGCATGCCCATCGAATCAGCATCATCACCCTCGTTACTCGGCCGCTGTGTTGGCATCACAAGAAGCAATCGACACTTTTTAGCCGATATCTGCCAGGGATTGCACACCAGCACAGCACTGGCACTTTTTCTCTCGTTTCTTATTTGATTTACAGAATTACAGAATCACGGTGCTCTCGAGACTCAATTCAGCTAAACAGCGTGTTGTTCGAGACAAGTCCCCACAATCTCGCATCTAACTCGCAGCATCAGTTCCCACACGTACATGCCTATCGTACACACGCACGCACACTCGCACACTCGCACACTCACACATACACGCATAACCTCAAATCAATCCGTCAGCCAGCATAATCCAGCATCAGCAATCCCACACTGCATTGCACAGGACGAAGAGAGAAGTCCCCAACCATATCACTCGCTAGCTGCTGAGCACATACAGTCCACACACACACCGTACCTATTCATACATACATGCACACACAACTTGCAGACCCTTCCTCCTTCCACACTCCTCCTCTCGTCCTGATTAATTACAACCCGGTACGAGGGCAAATCAATCAAGTCAAATAATGCCAATTATCTAATATCCATTCGAGACTCATCCATTCCTGGCATCGGATACCCCTGAAGGAACTACTCAAAGATCCAATCTACTGTTCGATGTCAAAGTGGATCTTAGCGAAATTGGTTATTACCATCACCCCCGAGCTGTTCATGCCCCAAAGATTGTCTTCTGGAAGGATTTGCGGAACTTAATAAAACACAAACCAGAGAAAGCGCGAAGCTTGAGGTCTTGCAAGTTTCCACGGTTCAAGGCCTGGTAGTTTCGACAATTCAAAGTTCATGCAACCCATGCCAGTGCTTTCCTTTTTGACTGACTCTCATGCGCTTGCGATATCCACCTACAACAAGCAAGCCATCGACTCCCCCACGTCGCACATCAAGAAACTACGAAAAGCCCTTGATCTATTACGGCTTCTCCTATCATTCAAATACTAACCCAAAAACGTCACGAGTCGTCCGTCCTTCTATTTGATCGTCGAAAGTCTTCTTGCTCTAGCGGGTCAAGACCCGCACTCCCGATTCTTGGTAACGGCTCCTTTCCTACCCTTGGACCCTTTCTCAGACATCCCATTACATCTCTCTACCTGATCAACTTCTTGATCTTTCAATTCGCTACTTCACTCATTTCCAATCTTGCGGAGGACATCCAAAACATATCGTTATCATCTCGATCGTTACCTACTACAATCGACAGCTACATTACATGAATGCTCCGATTCAAGTAAGAAAGCTCTCGTAGAGCCATATACGCGGCAGCATTGGTGAGTGAAATCTCCTGACATTCACTACGGTCGACATCCAATCCGCGGACGTGACGAAAGAGATTGCTAACACGGCCGGTGGCATTTAGTATTCACTGTCGGTCATCTAACACGAACATTCATTATTCAAACACATATATACATATTATTACAACAACACATACCTCAACTGGATCTACAAACATGACAGTCGCGTACGATTTAACCCACCGAGGGTCTTCGGCCCCTCAAGCTTCACAAGGACAAGCGTTGGAAGACAGGTTCGAAGTATTGAAAGATATTGGGGATGGAAGCTTTGGTAGCGTCGTTCTAGCTCGAGTACGCGGGGCAGGAGCCAGCGTAGCTCGACGTGGGACAATCGTGAGTTTAGACAGAGTCGACTGAGGAACTGTTCAAGCTGACGAAACAATTATAGATTGCTATCAAGACGATGAAGAAGACTTTTGAATCATTTCAACCATGTCTGGAACTACGAGAAGTCGTATTTCTAAAGACATTACCACCTCATCCACACCTGGTCCCAGCATTAGATATATTCCTCGACCCTTTCACGAAGAAGTTACATATTGCCATGGAGTACATGGATGGAAACTTGTATCAATTGATGAAGGCTCGTGACCACAAGTGCCTGGATGTTTCTAGTGTCAAGAGTATTCTCTTCCAAATCATGCAAGGACTCGAGCATATCCACGCTCATCACTTCTTCCATCGCGATATCAAACCAGAAAACATCCTCGTTTCCACATCAGCACAAGATTCAGGGAATTCATTCCGACGATACTCTGCTATGGTCACCCCTCCTTCTACACCACCAGCTTACACAGTCAAGATTGCCGACTTTGGTCTTGCACGAGAGACTCATTCGAAGTTACCTTACACAACCTATGTATCAACAAGATGGTACAGAGCGCCAGAAGTGTTATTAAGAGCAGGGGAGTACTCTGCTCCAGTGGATATTTGGGCAATTGGTGCTATGGCAGTGGAAATTGCAACTCTGAAACCTTTATTCCCTGGAGGAAACGAAGTCGATCAGGTCTGGAGAGTGTGTGAAATCATGGGCAGTCCAGGTAACTGGTACAACAAGGCTGGCGAGAGAGTTGGTGGAGGTGATTGGAGAGAAGGCACGAGATTGGCCGGCAAACTTGGGTTCTCATTCCCAAAGATGGCGCCACATTCCATGGACACGATTCTTCAGACGCCTCAATGGCCAGCATCGTTGGCAAAATTTGTCACGTGGTGTTTGATGTGGGATCCTAAAAGTCGCCCAACATCAACTCAGGCTATGGCTCACGAATTTTTTACTGATGCTGTGGATCCTTTAAGACCAAAATCATCGTCCAGAATACTGGGTCGCAAACCTTCCGATCTAAGCTATCGTAGCTCGAAGGAATTTTCCGACGCCACACCAGCTTCAACAGCAAAACCTTCTTGGTTTAGAAAATCACTTATCGGTAGAAATGATAATTCTAACGCTGCAGCAATTCCAACAAAGGAGAAAGAGAACGTGGCATCTAAACCTTCACCGGTGCTTACAGCTACAATTAGTGAGATCCCCGTCGCTAAGACACGTCAGCCTGCTGCTAAGCGGTCAACATGGGCTCACGGAGCTACTAACGCAGCGCCAATGCCGATTTTACCGACAATTAAACCCATCTCGCCAATATCTGATACTGCAACGGCACAAGCAAACAGCAGAACGTCATCGTACAATGATATTTATTCTGGCGATAAAGGTTCGAAGAAAATTGGTCGTCAATTATCCGTGGCCTCGAGCACGAATCATTATGCGGAAATTCATCGACAGCAAGCTGAGATGGCATTGAATGGCAGTTCAGGTCTAGTATCTCCTCCAAGTGGCCACAAGGAAAGTTTCTTTTCTCATTTAAGGAAACGTGCGAGACGGTTCTCTGGTCGACAGTCTACAACTCCTATGTCACCGAAATCAATGGACCTTGAAGCACAGGCTGGATGCGGTCCTTGGTCGAGCAATAGATCGTCGATGGTATTGGATAATAATCAGCCTGCGAGTCCTGCTCCGCAAAAGGTTGATTCTTCTGAGGCATTAGACAAGGCATTGCGTAACGTACAGCAAAATTTGGATTCGCCACAGAGTATCAATGGTCCTCCTATACCACCAAGTCATCAAATCAATCCAAGTAGTGTTTTGAAGAGACATCACTCTGTGCCTCATCAACAACCACCGCGCTCGACTGCCGATATCCCAAGGTCTGTTGCACCCATACCTACCAGGAACAGGAGGAGCCAAATACCAGGAGTTCAACAATACGAGACTCCTGATGAGGAAGACGAATTGCTTGACGAAGCTTTAATTTCCACGAAGAAAACAATGAAACGCGGAAATTCAGTGCAGACCGACCATCGACAACCGTTGAGACAATCACACAGTAATACTGGGTTAAATCCATACCCTACGCCATCTCCATCCGCCAATGGTAATTCGGTACTCTTTGGCCAAGGTCTAAACAATGCTTCACCAACTCCGAAAAATCATGGATCTAGCAAGCAATCCTCGACACCACCATATGATCATGAGGAAAATGAGTGGGCGGCATCTGCTGCTGCTAGTATATTCGCAGCACAAAATCGATTCTAGACGATCCTCTATCGTCAATTTGTAAAATACTTGGAGGAAAAGTTTCGGGGTATCTACATTGCATGGTGTTTGGGAGATATATGGCGGGGTCAGTTTTTTGTTCAAACGTTCTTTGTGACATCAGTTTACTATACACCAGCACAGCTGGGTCTAGCGAGTTCATCTGCGGCGTTTAATGTTGATATCGAAACCTTCTTTTGATTTTATTTTCCAGCTTCATACCCCTGAGCGCAGTCGCGCCTATAGAAGCGCTTCTTAATGTTCATCATTTTTCTCGTCTTCTAAATACCCCTTCATAGACTGCACTAAATTCTATTTTCCGAAGATCCAATGGAAACAATTGCTTCACAGCACTCAAACAATATCTCATTTGTCATCAAAGTTATCTATGGATGTGGCCTGTAGCAAATTCAATTGAATGCCAGGACCGAATTATATACATGTTATTTTCCTATTATTTTTTTCAGGGTCAATGTTGATTTTCAGGCGAGCCACGTGGCGGCAGTTAATTGGGGGAAGTGAATCTGTTTATTCTACATTGGTCGCACATATGTCTGTACAACTCACATGTTTTAAAGAGCAGCTTCACCAAAAAAATACGGGCACGGGATATGGGGAACGGGATCTGGGATTTGCGCCTCTGTCGGGACGGGCAGAGGAAGGGGTTTCTAAGGGTATGCATATTTGTGGCGGGGATGGTACATCTACTTAATTATAACAGTTTCCTTGTTCCTTTTGTCTTTCTTTTGTCGTACATATCTGGTTAGGGCTATCCTGGGACGGAACATTAGAGATTTGCTGCAGGAAGGATTTTCTGGGGAAGATCCTCGTTCCTGGATATTAGGAGGGAAGGTCCTGGGAGGGATTTGGCTGTGCTTTCATGCATGGATGAAGGACTTGGAAAGAAAGGACGTCATCACTCTTATGCTGTGTTGGCCAGCGAGCTTGGAAGTTACCTCGATGGAAACTGCTAAGCGGTATGTCATTATCATGGAAGAGGAAGGGAATGGCAGAGATTCTAGGGGTAGATAGATCTGGATGAGATGTGTCGGAAGGTAGATGGATGAGGAAGAGATTTTCAGGATCGTTGGGGAGGAGGTTGGGGATCCTGTATTTAGATTAGTGGCAAATATTTAGAGAAGGGGAGGGGGGTTCAATGGATGAGGAAAGGAAGGAAAGATAGAGTGGTGTGTCTAGTGTGTGTGTGTGTGTAGTCTGGAAATTAAAGATTGGGCGTGATAACGTCGCCTTCTTTTTCTTTTCATCTGATTTTATTGAGTTTATATCTTGCTTGCTTGTGAATCATCTCATGATCTATTATCTGTGTGTGTTGTGAATCAGTGACGTGATGTGGTGTCGTATGTGCAAAGTGTAAAACCAAGCTTTTCCTTTTCACTCTATGGGTCGGTCTACTATGGATGGATGGACTGAGGTCTGGAGTCTGAATGATGAATGAACTAGATATTAGATGATGACCTGACTCATCGTATTGGTGTTGGGGTGGAATCATGAGTAGTATAGTTTAGTGTAGCGTGGTATGATTTAGTATAGCGCGGTCTGATCTGATCTGGTCGGGTGTGATGGGATCGCTAAAGTGGAGTGAGTGATGGGGCGATGGAGGGAGTAGGACGGATAGCTTGCTTGCTTGATTGCTTGGGAGGGGGGAGGGCACGGGATTCTGGGATGGATGGATGGATGGATGGAAGAGGGAAGGGAAGGGAAGGGAAGGGGAGGGGAGGCGGTGGGGGGAGGTGTGTGTTGTGTGTGCCCCTCTGGATCGTGTAGGGTGTAGTAGTGTAGCGGAAGAGCTTGGGTGGATGGATCGAATTTGCATACGCTTGTGGATTTGCTTGTGGATGTAAATGATGATCCTGGATCGATCTTGCATTGGGACCTACCTGCCTAGGGATTGGGGATTGGGGATTGGGGGGTTTGCGTTGGCTTGGGATTGGGTGTGGGTGTGGGTGTGGATTTGTGGATGGATAGAGCTGTAAGATGGGTTTTCAGGGTTTTTAGGTTTTTGGAGTATAGAGTATAGAGTATAGAGTATTGCATTGGTTCTAGCATGAATGGATGGGTAGATGGATAGATGGATGGGGAATTCGAATTTCGCAGAGATCTTCAGGGTCGATGATGGATGGATGGATGGATGGATTGTATGTGTATGTGTATGGATGTATCTTGGGAGCTGGGGAGTTGGATCCGCTAAGGAAATGAAACTAATGAGGAGGAATACGGAGGCTATGCAGGCTACTGCAGGTGTTGAAGGGGGTTTCTTGGAGTCGAGTGTAATGCTTGGTTTGTATGTGTTTTGGGTTTGGATTTGGGTGTGGATTTTTAGAGTGTAGAGTGTGTGGAATGTGGGAGTCGGTAGTTTGGCTCTAGTTCGAGTTCGAGTTCGAGTTCGAGTTCGAGAGTGTGTAGCTAGCTATAGTCTAGTTGAACCACCAGTCTTTGGTTTTTATAGAGTTGAGTTGAGTTGTTAGACTTCTTGAAGGGGGTTGGTTGGTGTAAGTAGCAGTGGAATATGTACTGTACTACTGCATGCAGTAAGTAGTGTTTTCTGAGGACATCTTTCTCTCTCTTTTATTATTATTATTATTAACGTTATTATTGTTATTGTTATTGGTAGTCGTTTTCTTTAGAGTTGTTTTGGAATTTTATAGTAGGATAGTATAGTGTTATAGCATCGTATTATAATAGTATAGACCCTAAACTTTAAACCCTGAACTCTAAAGTCTTCTTCATTCCTCTAGACCCTTAGATACTATGAAGTGCACACACATCGCCTGTAAATACAGTACGTACCTAGGTAGCTACCACCATACGATTTAATATATAGATATCTAAGTAATACAATATAATACAATAGATACCCATCGCTTCCAAACTCTTCCATCCCACCATATCATATCATATCATATCATATCGTATCGTATCGCATGAAGTGTACGTACTACCTAGCTTCTATCCGTCGCGGGACATCTTCCATAATCCCTTCCACACATAATCCCTCCCTTCTTCGTAAATCATTCATCACGAATTCCAACGGCCGGATCATCCCATAAAACAAAAAACCAACCACCTCCTTTTTTTTCTTTTCGCGATGTGAATATGCTATACTGTAACGTGGTGTGATGTGATGTGATGTGATGTGATATGATATGATATTACAAATCAGCCATTTCCTTCCATATCGCTGGTTACATACAAACACATCCCCAAGTAGTAAGTAACAGACATCGTACCAACGCGGCATTGATCTCCGGATCCCAAGTGGATCGATTCCTCGCATCCACGCTTGAATTTGATGATCCAATTTGCCTATCATTGTCATTCGGCTCGTATCGTATGTTTTGTTGATTTTGTTGACTCGACAACGCTTGGAGAATGGATGCTACGGGAGGTAGGGATTGGGATTGTCACAAACTTACCTACTCGGTACACTACCTCAGGATGTGAAAATGTGGGAAATGCTAAAATCAATGTATCGTCCTGCGTAGACAATGAGATGGATGGGAAGGGAAGGGAAGGGACAAGGATCGGGTTATTCATTTGGGTATACATGTATCTAATAGGAATCCTAGTCCCGGTTCTAGAATCTCGAGGGGTTTCGAAATGAATGGGAGATGAGTGGCGGAGGGGTGGGAAGGTTAGGGTCTAGGTTGAATGATGGGTTAGGAAGGAGGGACGTACTGGGTTGATACGAGGATCGGATGAATATCAAACGTTAGACGGGTATGAAATTGAGATGTATGAAATCATGGATGGGCGAGGGCAGGGTCATGGATTAGTTGGCTGGTCCGGCTGCTCCTTGGCTTGGGTATGTATGTACGTATGTATTAATCATTTATGATGGATAGATTGATAGATAGATATAGTGGAGTCGGTGGAGGGCTACTATTACGACTGCGACGTGTTGTATGGAAAACGGCAAGCAGGAAAGCAAGTACCGACAGGAAAAGAGGAAATTACCGTTGGGAACTTGGGTGTCGTAACGGGTAGAGAGGTAAGCTTACCTTCTCACGCACCGGGGAAAGAGGAAGATGATGTTTGAGGCGTTTATATGACGAGTCGTTTTTTTTTTGGTTCTGGTTTCGATGTTTGATTTTGATTTTTGATTTTTGATTTTTGGATATTCATGGTTTGAGATGCTGAGGGTTGGGAGGTTGGGGATCCATTGGAAACCAATTGAATGGATTAGTTGGTTGGTTGGTTGGTCTTGGGTCTTGGGTACGCACCGGAGTAGGGTACCGATGTAGGTATGTATCAGGAAATCGTGTTTGTGATGAGTTTGTGATTCATGATTGAGACTTCTTGGGGGAGGTTCCGGGGAAGACGAAGGGGAAAGAGGAGGTTGGATCAATGGGATTTGGTTTGTAATTCTTCTTCTTCTTCTTCTTCTTTTTTTCATCGCCATCTTTATTTTTTCTGTCTTTTCTGAATCTTTCTCTGTAGATTATTACTCTAAATTCAGATGCTGTTTATCTTTTGCTTTCCTTATTTTTTGCCCTAAATGGGAATGTGAATTTGATATTACCAGCCTTTCGAATTGGGGGTTCCAGGCCAGCAGGGCTATACTTCGTAGGCTCAGCCTAACCTGCTAGTCTTAGTATCTAGCTGACACCGGCTCGAGATCGGTAACTAGTATAGTTCCCGTGCCGGCTGCTGCCCAAGTATACCTAAGTAGGTAAAAGGGCAGATTTAGAATTTTCAATAAAGGTTAATATTTGACGGTGTTTATTGTTTAGGGGGTTTGTATCTGTGCTAGAGGTGTGTATCTGGGGTGTGGTCAGACACTGGAAGGGTTTTATCCGCTACGAGACATATCTGATGGGTGGATGGATGGGTGCCCAAAAGTCTAAAAGGGCGAATCTGTTGCTCTGGACTTTGGGAAGGAGATTGGAAAGGATGGGCGGTTAGAAGTGATGAATTGTGAACCGTGGAGTTTGCATCGTGAATCATGATGATGCTTGAGCTGAGCTGAGCTGAGCTGAGCTGAGCTGGGCTGAACTGAACTGAGATGGGATGAGATGGGATGAGATGGGATGGGATGAGATGGGATGAGATGGGATGGGATGAGATGGAACGGGATGGGATGGGATGGGACGGGATGCTTCTTTTGGCATTTTCTTGATTGGGGTTGGAATGAAAACCAGAGATAACGGTATAGATGGTTATGATACTGAAGTCAATTGAATTCGGCAGCCTTGAAGAGCACGAGAGATTGGGATTTGACAGGAGGGAGGATGTGTCTATATGATTTTGACTTTCAATCAATCGTTTCTCCGCGCAAGTGCGTGTATCTAAACCTAGAGGGAGGAAGAGAGACCTACCACAAAGATACAAAGAATTTTTTTTTTGGCTCTTGGGTCAAATCAAAGCTATCGACGATGATAAACCATCGCATCCTAGATTAACATCATAGAAACAAAAATTTCAATCACAGAATCTTCCGACCAGCAACGCATTGAAAAGGTGTATCCACCGCAACCCTATTCGCGCTTTCTCTCTCCAAGTCCTCTACAAATTTCATCCCCATCCCCTTTCCCTCCGTGTTATAACTATTGATCCTCGTCATCACATCTGCGGTAGCAGCCATAGAACTTTGTGACCAAAGAGGACGGAGATAATCAGGTCATGTATGCTCGGTACACGATACATCCACGAGTCCTTCTTCGAAAAGAGTTTTCGGGCCCTCAACTCACTTATCCCAGAATTAGCATCTTAGATTGACATTTCTGGGAAACGTATTCTTCTCATCCGTATTCACTATCCGGCTTCGGCTTATGAAATGTACTACAAAGTCTTTCCGACGCAGTCGTCGACACCGTCCCCTCCTGCATAACAACCACTTCCGCAGCCCGCATCAGCGGTTCCATCCACTGTAAATAGCACCCGGTTCTACATTCCCATATATCAGTTCATCAATCCACACAAATACAGAGTCCACAGCCCTCCCAGTCCCACAACTAATAAATCCCGCAACAGAAATCCAAACACAATTCCCGACTTACTCAGCAGCGAAAGCAATTTCCGCGGCAAAGGTCCCGCATCCGGATCATTCACAATACAAAGCCAAAAGCGCGCGTGCACGATATCATACTGTTCGTGGAACTCGGTTGTGTAGTCCTCAAATCCATCGTGGGTGTATAAGTGGACATTCTGCGGACGGGAATCCGCGGCGGGGAATTGCGCGGCGGAGATGTCGAAGTCGTCGATTTGGACGGTGGGCGGAAGGTTTTTGGATACGTCGCAGGCCCATATTCTGGAGTTGGGGAAGGGGGGTTAGGATTTGGATGGGGAGGGGGTTGGTATGCATAGTCCGGTAATGCGTGATTGATTGATTGATTGATCACTTACCCGGTTCCATTACCTACATCTGCGATTCGTAGATTGGCTTCATGGGTGGAAATAGTGGGATGGAGGAGGTATCCGGCAATTTCTTTGATCAGGATGTGGCTGGGTGTGGAGTAGTTTCATGGTATTGGGTGTCTGTTAATACGACTCGCAGCGTGAAGGATTTGTAGTAGCGTTTGAATATGTATCCTTGGCCATTATCTGTTTCTTGTTTATCCTGTGGAAAGTCTGCTTTGGATGCCATTTTATGTTGTAGATACTCAAGTATTTGGTTAAGAAAGGGAAAAGAAAAAGAAAAGGAGATGTAAAGTCCATACAAAGCGTTTCTACAATAAAGTAACACCATCTGCGACACAGTAATCTTTCATATGTAATCGAATAAGCATGCGAAATGCAACAGTTGGGTTCCGTCTCCTTCCCTCTCGCATATTTCCACGTCAGATACAACGCTTTCATAATTCTAATGACAATCTGCTTAGCTTGAGCAAGTCTCTGTCGATGTTAAGAAGTCGAATAGCGGAAGGAATTTCCCTGGGGCAATCATGCGAAACAATAGCACTGAGTCTCTTGAGGCATGGGCATCGCGAAAAGATATCATTCAAAAGCCTGATCATTTTGCCACTGGTCCAAGGTGTCCTGACTGATAAATATACAAGATGAATCACGGCAATATGGATAAGCCTCTGTAGATCGAGTGATCTGTGATGGTGATATAAAATGCATACAGAACTATAACCCACCACAAGAATATCTTCAGAAGGTCGCATATAAGTATAGTTGAGAATCTTATCACCTCAGTCCTTGTAGACCAAAGAAGTTTCACCATTAAGGTTATTCTTGCTGGATATGTGTGGGTGACTGCCTAGGGTCTCCATCTTGATCTTCGTAAATTCATCTCCGGAATAGACTGAGGCATTCGATGTTGTGCATGTTTCAAGCAAAGGTAACAGGCCTGGTGCCCTGATTTTACCCACGCTCGCATGGACCCACATGGTTCCTTCCCCAGGTTCCTCAAGTATGATCTCAAGTCTAAGATAGGCAGTGCGTGGGTCAGGAAGTGCGTTCTTGAAGATCTTAATCTGTATTTCTCGAGGGAGTTCACCGAATCTATGGAATTTTTTGGTGTTTTCAGTGATAGACTGATGCTATATTATTGGGAGTGGTTCGATCATGTTGATTGAGCTATGTTAGTGATGATATATGGTAGAGAAGACGTTTTTAAGCTTTACCTAGAATATCCTTATCAACAGTATGACTTGTGGGTGGATCTGTGCACTGTGCTGCGAGGCAGATGTATTGACCGACATGATGCTAGATCGTTCGCGGTTTTCCTTTTGTGAAGCGAAATATGATATCCAGTCTGGAGGATAACCAGAATATCTGAAAACTGGACCGGCCCATTTGAGGCCCAACACCAGGTAGGAAAGCGGTCGTCCCTAGGATCTACAGATTCATCCGGCAATGCATCATAAGGACCCCGAAGGGGGTGGCTCCACGCAAGTCCTTGAGCAAGATATGGTCGGAACGCGCCATTGAAGTGTTTAACTTTGAGCCGCTCTATGATGAGACAAGCAATACCATGAATGGCGTATATCCAATCTTTGGAAAAGGTCAACCCTTTTCCGATAGCAAACGAATTAAACGATACCAGCCATCGTGGGTTAAGATTTTGTCATCAGGTATGGCTAGAATATCTCGAGCAGTAGCAGTAGCGGCACAATCATACGTCTCCCACTTCTCGGAACTTCCTTCTAGAAGGTAGGAAGATTGGCATTCGCGGTATAGCCCATTAGAGGTCCACTGAAGTACACGCGGTGGAAGCGAAAGCTCCCGTAATCACCACTCGCGTTTTGAAAGTGGCGATTCATCAATAACACACCTCAATGTCGCGACATTCTCTCTTGACCGCAGTGTTATAGATTGCCGATCTGTACCAACAATGCTTGGGTAGGTAAAGGAAATGGATTGGATTTGATAATGCAAATTGCATCGACCCATAGGTAATGGATGTTCATCATTCTGGTCAGAGTTATTGCCTCTTGTATGATCTTAGGAAGGTAAGCAGTATCGAAGCTGCATAGACGACTCTTAAGGTTCTCTCGGCAACTATAACAGGCTTCAATCCAAGGCTGAATTTGCGTCCTGAATAAGTCCTTGAGATCCTCTGAGTCTTCTCGGGCAAATTGTAGCAGAAAAAGTATATCAGTATGGTTTGTGGCAAGCTGAATGAGAGACAGTACAAATGACATACGTCTGATATGCCGAGATTCTGGTTTCTATTCAGCATAGTGGAGCTCGTGGAGCCACATATGAAGACAATCATAGCCGACCGCCTCTCCCACATCCACTAATATGCCCACACGTTTGCCATATAGTACGCGGAGATAGAAGTCCAATGGGGCCTCGGCAGATGGTAGTGTAGTCCGTCGGTCCATAAGCATCGAGATTATACGCAACCAGAAGTATTGGCAAAGGATACAGCCCTCATCAGCTGAGCTTTGGAGAGAGCTAAAGATTCTGTAATGAGGAAATGGACTACTCTGAGTTTCATAGCGTATGTCTCGTGGCTATGGAATAGCCTTGCAGTGTTTGCACAATAGTGGGGAAGGTTGTAAGAACAAGGATTGATGTGACATATTGTCCAGTGACGATATCTCAAAGGCTAAAACTGTCGTTGCATGGCTATTCAGGTATACCCATACAAGTTGTATAGAAAGCCCGCTCCAGCCGAGAAGAGGGTACTTGAAAAACTTGGGTCAGCTTAATACCAGGTCTCTTGATACGGAGATATCATCGGTGAAGGATAAAAAATAATGGTCGAACAAAAAACCAATGTTCTCCTGTGAGGCTTTGTTCTAGCTGGTAAGTTTCTCAAGCACGAGGCGGCCTAGATATATTTCCCCAAGTCTGATGTTTAGAATCAGCACCTAGCCACTACTTCATGATATCGTTTGTAATCTTGGATACACGGCGGAAAAGAACGCACAACAAAAACTCAATCGATCGACTATTAACTCACACTTGTTTATTTCACCTCTATTGGTCATATCTATGGCAGATCAATGAAATTGAAGTATGCTTAACGATTGTGTTGCAATGATCAATAAAACCCCAAGAAGGAAGCAACTTCTTCTTTGCCTGAAACTATCCAGAGAAAGTAAACAAATTCTATTGAGCCTCAACACGTGTTTTCCCGGGCGGTCCACCTTTCTATTCAAGCGGCCGTACTATCGGGGTGCAAAAATATCAAGCTCCTAACTGAGCTGATCACATTCTGGGACGAAAGATATTTTGGAAGGGAATGCGATAAGACATCAACAAGAGACAAAGGAAAGAATTATTCTCTGACAATCGTATCTGATCCCTGGAGCAACAGGCACACTGGCTGTCCTGGTGGTTGATTCCTGTGTCCCTCGACCAGCATTGTTTCTGAGGCCATGATTGCCACGAAGAAAAGGAGTGTCTTTTCAATATAGGATTTTTTGTGTTCTATATGATGATGATTTATTCAGCGCATTTTGCGATACCTTGATCGACATTGGAGTGTTGCAAGTGTCTGTCTGCACTTTGTAGGATATATTGTGTGTGTAGGCCGAGGGAGATTCATCACAAAGCTACTCGTATTTTGTCTCCGGGGTTTATCCGGAAAGCTATGTTTATTACCTCCGTACCTACTAATCAAGAGATCAGGATGAATTTGAATGTATTGTTCAATGTACTTGTTTTTCGCACTCGAAACAGATGTTGAGGTAATGCAAGAAAATCTCAAAAGAATTTAATAAATTGATTGATGATCACTATAAAAGTCTAGATGCTCTTGATATCGCTAGTATATATATATATATGGATGCATGCAACGCAAATGATCATGGCATCATCTCAAAATATCATCTCGATCTGCCCCTCAATGAAATTCGACTTCCACTCTTCCATACCTATACCCATCCACTTTTAATTCAAACGCCAGCCCGGCGCTTTCTACCACCATCTCGAGAGTGAAATCTAAATTGAGAAATTCCACTCCCCTCGTAGTCGTCAATCTCGTATACAGACTCTTTGGTACGGCTCCCAGATCCGTGGTGAGCGTGCACACGCTTATTAGGTCCCTCGTGTAGGATGCCGGTGGTTCGCCGTCCGAATCACAAGCAATAAGATCATCGGATACGATTAACGATTGCCCTGGGCGGAAATTGCGCGTATAGTGGAAAGAGATGGGAGTGTCTGTGTTGAGAGTATCACCCTAGGTGGATTTAGTGGCGCTGTCGAGGCAAAGGGGAGAGGGAAAAGTAAAATCTACCTTGTTTAGATGCCATTGCATCCTATCGCTGACCATCCAACGTTCCCATAATGGACTCCAATATCTCTCACTAACATTGTGTTTATCCTCATCATATACCGTTGCATAAGAAGTTCCATAATGCATCCGCGCTTTTCTGGATACCACCACGCTTCCTTCCAATCCTTTGAGAACCGCTCCTCGGACCACGGCAGTCCATGCGTTGATAGGCTGCATAACCTCTACAGAATTGCTTTCAGCCATGGCCATAGATTGTGCGTGAGTTGGTCGTTCGCTGTAAGGTGGTGGCGCTGCACTGTTGAAATGTGATTTTAATCTTTTATATAAATGATTGCTTTGTCCAAATCCTCCCACAAGCACAATACCCGAGACGATACCCCCTTTTTGTCTAATACCATCAACTTGGCCTTGAACTAGATCGCACACCTCTTTGACGACTGGCTCGAAAATATCTTTGACTTGAGCAGTTGTCATAATAAAAAATCCACCATCCAGACCAGCATCTATGTCATCTGCTAGGCCAGGGAGAGGAATATTGAATTCTGTATCGTTTTCTTCGTCGAAATCTCGCTTCACGTATTCTTCCCAGTATTTCAGCCCCATTTGCCATGACTTGGCTTTCTTCATTTTCATCTCTTCAAACCGTGCAACTCCTATCCGACTCTTGCAATGTTCCTCAAATCGATAATTGAGGAACGCGCTCCCGCAAAGCCCGCCAGTGCCTACAGCGGACTCTTCTACTTGCAACGGCTTCAGAGATATAATTTTGTAGGCGATGAGATCAACAGTGCCACCTCCGGCATCACATACTACAAAGTTGTCACCAGCTTGTAGATGATTTGGTTGAATGGCTTTCAAGGTATAGACCGCAGCAGCCTCAGGCTCACTGATCATCTGAATTGCCGACTTGTCACCCATTCCTGCCCTCTCTGCAGCTTGAAGTGTGGTATTCTTCGCTGCATCAGACCAGACTGCTGGACAGGTAAGAACAAATTCGACTTTCGTAGTTGACATGAATAATTCTCCATATCGGCGGGTTAGGGTTTCCATAGTATGCTTGTAGATTTGAGTTAAGTAATCACTGACAGCATCGACGACATTTTTGCTATGCTCTTTCAGCTGGTTGGCAGTTTCAGCCGGACTAACATAGAAAGGTAGTTTTTGAGATCGGTCGAGAAAAAGTTTGATACATCGCAGTCGAGGTTCCTCGGGACGAAATTGACAGCCCCATTTTATCGTCGGTTCAGTTCCAACTGGCGATCCTGGAGGTTTGGAGTATCCAATTTCTGTTGGCACTTTATCAGATGTAATTCCGTTACTTCCGGGCCAAGTTTTGATGATATCTACATCATCGGGGTTCGATGTGTACACAACAGCAACGCTGGTTAAATGTTAGCATTTGTGTAGGAACTTGAATAAACTATGGTTCAAAGGCATGTGTGAGGTGGTGACATGAATGAAATCACTTCATGAAAGGTTATAAGATCGAGAATCCTAAGAATTATACATATAGAGAAATTGTACTGTCGAATTTGATATGTACTTGAGTACAAACCCCCGACACAGGTAAATGGCGTAATTATCCAGAAATATAAGATCCCGTTTTGGTGGTGCCACAAATGTCTTGGCAAAACAAGCTGTAAAAATGAACATACCCAGAATATGTTGTCCCGAAATCCAGTCCAACAATTAATCTTTCATTGACGGGTGCTGGCTCTCGTATTGGTCCAGCAATTGCCTCGGTTGAAGAGGTGGGAGTATGGTTGCCAGAGATGTAGTGGTTTCGACTTTCATCGTTTCTTCGACTAGCAGTCCGTATAGGTAGGTTGAGATTCATAGTGACCATTTAAGATGATTTTAGGTGTTTTGGTTTCGAGGATGCACTATCCACGACGGTTTTCTACCCACGGTCTTAATTGTGTCGAGATTAGGAGGAAAGTCGCTTGATGCCCCTCAATTGAGCCCCGCCGAATCCCAAACCAAACTCTTTGAGCAAAACAAACAACAAACAGAGGAGAATCAGATGTTTTGTTTTGTTCTTATCATCAGATCTCAATCAGAAAGATCTCAGCCAGCTATCCGAGGTATTGTGAGATCGCAAGACTTTGGAGCGTTTAATGATATTCCGGTGTGAAGCGTAAACGTGGGGGAATTAGATACAAAAAACAATTGTAGATTTTCTCGAACGATAAAAATGATTTTCGAGGCTGTATCTTTTGGAACTTCAGAAGATATACACACGAACTTAATGGGGACAACGATGGCTGATCAGGAACAATATTGATCGCTTGGTCAGGACAGGAGTGATTGAGACTCCGCCATAGGCAGCAGGAAAATGGAATTTGGAAGCCTGAAGTAATACTGACGAAAGCCTCGGGGATAGATTTCCTCTTGAACAGGATAGGATCGTCGGATGCAAGACAGACGGTTGACTATGTTGAAACGATTGGGCACGATTATCTTGACGAGAACCTTGAATATATATAAGTGTGTATATATGAAGTTGTAATCAAAAGAAAGCGATGTTTATTTTAAGGCGATGGGTGGAGTTGGTCGTGCAGCACAGGTAATGTTAAGGTTATGGAATGATTCAAATCACTTGGACATCCTCAACATCCCACCTACAAATTAGCCGCACTCATCAACGTTACATTAGCGAACCTTTTTCGGACGTACTCGCGTACTCAACCCTCCTCAGGCTATCGTAGCAGAACCACATCAACTCTTCTTGTCTTGGTAGGGCTGAATAGTTCCAAAGTAGTATCTTTGTGTCATACGTGACCTAAGAATGGAGTTATGGGCATGCGGATTCAATGCTTGGAATCAATTGCAATTCGAGGGAGATCTTCCTGACGAGCCTGAAGATCTTTTTAACTTCAAACGGGTATTAAAAGCGAAGGGATGCATTAAGATTCTGGAAACTTCTTTCTCGGCTTGTTTAGGTATGTTGATATTACCTTCATGGCTTTTTGTATAGCTTTTGTTTTTGTGCTTTAAGAAAGACCAAGGATTTCTTTGATAATACCACGTGTATGTCACATGATCAGAAAAATAGACATCATAAATATAGATAAAATGGCTCCAGCGAGTGACCAGTCTGTTCAAAGATATACGTTAGAGCTCTAGTTAAAGCATTTGGTAGTTGAGACTTGTATTCCATTGAGCTCGCATCTAAGACCAGATGCAGAAACTCATTGGGAAAGCTCACTGAGCGGCAAAGATCAGTTACAGCTTCGAAGCATGCTTAGAAGTGGACAGAATCTCCAGATGTTATAGGCACACGTTTGTCAGAGTTTGAGGCCAGCCTTCATCTTATTCCTCAACTAGTCAAATAAATCACAAGAATAATGTATATTTTGTACCTAGTATAACTTTTCACTCAAGACCACATTATCTCATCAAGTATATCACTAATAGACTTTCAATTCTAGCAGTAGTATCGAATGGTCCCTCAGGTCTCCATGAAGAGATAAAAGTTGCTGGCTCCCCAGATGGCTTTTTGCAAGCACAACTAGAACAGGTTACTGCAATGAATATCACGCATATCTCAGGAGAACGAACAGACTTAAGAATATCCGAAGATGCTGTAAGTAAGGCAACTGCAGCTGGCAACGACAAGATTGCAGGTAACCTTATATTCTCCATTCCCACTCATAAAAAATGTACTAAACTCTTCAGCTTTCACACCAACAACGCTAATCCAATACCCCTCTCTTCCTGCATTTCTCTCTCAAGCCAATCCTGACTTTACATTTCCCCTCTCTCACATCACGCAACTCGTATCCAACACCACCACCTTCACGGCCCTTACCCAAGAAGGAAACGTTTACACTTGGGGCGACGAACGCTACCCCTCATGTCTCGGCCGCGAACCCACCTCTTCAAATCCAGCTTCTCAGCCCACCCTTCTCACCTCCCTTATCTCTCTCCCTACTGGAAAAATCCACAAACTATCTTCTTCCGGCCCCCTAACCGCCGCTCTTACCACGGGTCACGATATCTATATATGGGGTCGTACCAACACTCCCTCTATAATTCCCGAACTCTCAGACTCCTCTTCATTTTCATCCTCGGACGATTACGATCCAATTCCACTCGATATCCACGGAGCCGACATTCTCGATTTCAGCGTTGGCGAGAACCACATGTTGGTACTGACGACGGATGGAGAATTGAATGTCATCGGAGAGAATGGAAATGGACAACTTGGGCTTGGAGAGGGGGAGAAAGGGAGATGCGGGGAGTGGAGGTTGGTTGATTTAGGGTTTGACGAAGGCAGTACGAAGAAATGTGTAGGAGTGCGGGCAGGCTACAAGTGTAGCTTTGCACTTGTGGAGGACCTCTCTTCATGAAACCAGTTTGTGGATATTTCACCTAACTTTATATTGAAGCTTGAACAGGAATAGATAGAAGAACAATTCAAAGAGACCTCACAATACTCTAGAGAGCAAGAATGGATCGAGACAAATTAGTATGGTATCTCTTTGCTCATTTTGCTTTCTTATGCCATTCTATAATACATCATGACCTTGGGACTACGTTAAAGTTCATTGCTATTGCAGAATAAAAGAAAAGCAGCTCATAGATTCGTAAGGTAATCCTCAATTTCTTGAGGGCTCAGTTTTCTAAAACGTGGGCCTTGAGCACCTTCGACTCCCTCAATGCCCATTAAATGATCGGCCGGGGGTCCTACAATACCTAGAAAGATGTTAGCGATGTAGAACATTTATCGAGGTTCTTAAACTTACCGATCTCCACTGTATCGCCATTCATCTCTCCTTCAATGGTCTCCTTCAAAGTCAACAGAGCAATGTGTACAGCGTCTTCCAACTCCAATCCCTCGGTGTATCTCTTCTCCAAGAAAGTCTTCGCCGAAGTAGCATTCTTTCCGATGGCAGTCGCCTTCCATGGGAAGTAACTACCACTAGGATCAACTTGGTATAACATAGGTCCACCCTTTAAAATACCACCAGTCTTGCCCGATGGCTTCTTCTCATCCGGATGAACTTCCGCACCAGCAACATCCTCCGATTCTGGCTCAATTCCATCATCCCAACCTGCGATCAACAGACTAACACCATATGGTCGTACACCTCCCGATTGTGTAGCTTCTTGCATCACCCGCGCAACGTCTTGCACTAATATACGAGTTGGTGGGTATTCGTTGTAAATGCGCTTGTAGCCAGTGTGGGATACTTTGCGGGCCTTATCGACAAGTACGCGGTAATCAGGTCCCATACCGGAGTAGACCATACCGATGTTTGGAGTGATAAGAGAGACTTTGGAGAGGGAGGGGGGATCGATGAGGGTTGATGAGGACTTCTTCTCCGTGGCGAGGACAATGCCGTTGGTGGCTAGCGATAAGTTAGCACAAGTACGTATTTTTGGTGAGGATATATGTCTACCTTTGATTCCTAATGATGTAACACCTTGGTTGACGGCATTTAATGCATATTCTGTTTGCGATTTGATTAGTATGTAGAGCTGATGGGATATAACAACAAGTAGAGTTGTAGCTTGGCGCATATTTGAATTAAGCTTCATTTAATGGTACGAACCTATTTGAACCAATTTCCCACTTCAAAACGTTAGCAAAGCACTTTGGCATGTATTTATACATCACATAGCAGGATCTCTGGGAGCTTTGGTTATTTCAATCATACCTGGGAGAGAAGGTTGTCAAGGAGAAGGAATATCTATCCGCCATTGTGTCTGTTTATTTCAGAACTTGTGCCGGAGGGTTCTGAAGGTTCAAAATTACAGAAATGGTTGACGGAAATGTAAAGTATGGATTGGAAGTTTAGAGAATGAAGCTGTATTTGGAGTCGTTGGACTTTGGAGCTACAGGCAGCTCTGGTCCACGACTACGCGATGGGAATTAGAGCCTTAGATATCCGGCAGCAAGTGAGTTCCACGCCAGGCACCAAGTGATATCTGGGCAAATATTAGAGCTGTTCCAATCTTGTAATTACATCCATGGAAAATATGCATTCTACATCATTATTTACGGCAAAATATTCTTTTACCATATGTTTACCGAAGTTCGAAAGGTAAAGGTATTGTAATGTGAGGATTTATTATGGTGAATTTTTGAATACCGAGATACAGTAGACAGCTAGGTAGGTAGATAGGTACCTATATTTTCAGGATCATTAGGGATTTTACTAGCGCAACTTTTTAAAGTGCACACACCTCAGAAATTTGATCCAAATCGAAAAAAAACCAAACATTTTATTTAAAAGGTCACCAAGAAGCCACATCTCACCACTGTCGTCGATGTCTCTACATGCTCTCCATCCTTCTTTACTGAAGTTTTCCTTTGATTGATTTTATTAACCATCTGTTTACTGACTCTCTAGTACATCAAATTTACAGGTCTTATTGCAATTCTCTCTTTGTTCTTTTTTTCTGGAAAAGCCGGAGGTTTCAAACACTTGCAGGAACCATTACTAGCTGGCCAACTAATCACACATCGGAGATCGGAAAGTCAACAAGCAACCTTCTCCGTCATCGCTATAGCTTTAATAGCTTTGTTTCCCCATTCATACCTTCATTCTTTCAAATCTCATCACCACAACAATGGCAACTCCACAACCTACTTGGTCATGGGATGATCTGTCTGCAGAATCTACCTCGCAGCTTCCTCACCAAAATCGGAACGATGCATTCACTGCGGACGAGCATACGCATCAAGAAGCTCCTGAACCTGAACCAGAGCCGGAGCCAAAGCGTCGAAGATATTACCCATCCCGACAATGTCGAATATGCCTGGAAACCGTAGAGCCGACCTTCGAGACTCCCATCGAAGGCATAGCTTCAATGCTCAATCCAAAACCACGAGTGACATATACGTCAGAAGATCCTGAATTGGGCCGTCTAATGCGACCATGCAAGTGCAAGGGAAGTCAAAGATATGTTCATGAAGGCTGTTTGACAGCATGGAGATATACAAACCCCGGATCAAAAAACTATTATGAATGTCCTACGTGCCACTTCAGGTATCACTTTCACAGAATGAAGTGGGGCCATTGGATTAGTAGTGCTCTGACACAACTATGTCTTACCTTGACAATATTATTTGTTACAATTTTCGTCATGGGCTTCGTCGCAGATCCGATCATCAACTTTTATCTGGACCCGTATGATACTGTTTTTTCGTTCCCTTCGATGGGAGGAAATGGCCCAGCTCTACATATTGTGGATACTGAAGCAAATACTTGGGCCGAGCATCTGTTAAAAGGGTTGGCATCATTGGGAATGCTCGGATTTGTTAAGATATTTTTCGCAATGTCCCCGTTGAGTTGGTGGAATGTAAGACAGACTGGCCTGTTCGGTGGCGGCCGCGCTCGAGCTGGAACAGGTCGGAATCGTCTAGAAAACATCAGTTGGACTCTTGTCATTATTGGTATTGGTGCCTTCTTAGTTGTGAGTCCCTACCCACCGCGTGGATTATGGATATCTACTAATAGCCTTCAGACTGTTTGGAAATGGACCAGGAGCTGGAGTAAAGCAGTACTCGAAAAAGCTGGCGAGACCGTGATTGATGTTGGAGGCGACGATGCTGATGAAGAAGATGAACAGACACAAGCAGAGGTTGATGAGCAGGTAAACGCTGAAAATACCAGAGGAGAACGTCCTCCAGCACCTGTCAACCCCGAGACTAGGAAAACACAGTGAATATGCAAGAGCAGAGTTATAAACATACATATATTGTCATGAACTTATCTCACCGTTTGTATATCATTTTTTGCTATACCAACGGCCTCCGAATATGTGAGAATCAAACATTCAGGAAGTATCTTTTCCCTCCCTATACATTTACACCTTTCCCGCACCTTCTTAAGTTGCCACGAGATCCTTCACAGTATCGTGTCGATTAGTCTGTGTGCGAAGAATAAGCCAACTCAGCTGGAGCCCAGAAATACGAACGTCTTGTTCTCTTTTTCATATACCGGCGTACCGCGAGTTTATTTGTCAACACCTCGTATCTTATATCCGACCGGACTCTTTTGGGAATGGTTGGATTTGGATGCATCTTTCTGATTCCTTCGCTGCGGCACTGGTTGTGGCATTATGCTAGGATGGGGAATTGGAGGGGAGATTGATACATTGTTTTTAGTTTTGTTTGAATGGATATAGGAATTTGGGTATGGCTGGGCCGGTTTGATCGGGATTGGCTTGTACTTATTTCTACATATTAATGGATAATATTCTGAGAACTTGCAAAGTGTTATGAACCGTGTTTTAAAGTCAACCTTTTCCCGACTGTTCTGTTTTATGAGATGGCTGATTCTCAAAGAAAAATTCAACTTCACACCATGATCATTATAATTTTCTTACGTTAGCCACTCACTCATTCATTTGATAATATACTTTAGTTGAAACAAAAAATGCATTCCTTACGATTTGCAAGTTGTATTTTGAAAGCGAGTATAATTGTCTTATGTGAGAAAGCCCCCATTGCTGTATTCTATAGCATAATAAACTATTGTACAAGTCGTATCATATCATCCATCGTCTATCATCTAACATTGTCATCTGAGACTTTAACTCCCTACGCTTCGCAAAAAGCAATATGTGCCTCTAGTCCCTCCTCAGCTTCGAACTCCAACTCAGTACCTACTCCCACAAAAAATACATATCCCTCCTTGACCTCAAACTTTTCACCTCCCGCCTTCATGGTTCCTTTACCACCGGTAACAACCATGATACTGGGCCCACCCAGCTTCTCAATCGTTTCTTTTTCTCCTTTCTGGAGCTCCAAAACTAACATGTCGAATTCGCTCATTGGTGGTGCTAGGACCTTGGTCTTGCCATTCTTACCCTTGGAGCTTGATGTGGGCTTGAGTACACATTCATCTTTTCCGACGGGAGAAAATGTCAGCGCGGCGCTGAATAAATCGACAGAGTCGCGGTCGGCACGGGGACAGAATCCAGTGTTTAGAACATTATCGGAGCGTGCCATGCATTCTACAATGTCGCCGGAGAGGTAGGCGTGGATACCGTCTGCGGGGACGTAGATGGCGTCGCCTTTTTGGAGGATGAGATAGTTCATTGTGAGGAGGGCTACGAGATTGCCGGGGTCCGAGGCGGAGTATTGGTCGGCTAGGCGGGGGAGCAGGGCGGGGATGTATGGCGAGGTGGGGAATTTGGAGGACGGGGTGTCTTTGAGGGTGTTGTAGATGGATTTGATTTCCTCATCGGAGAGAGAGAGAATTTTGTGGACGATGGATTTCAATGTGTCTTTGTCGATGGTGTCGGATGGGGAAGAGAGGAATTTGGAGGTGAGAACCGGGATGCTCGTGAAGAGCGATTGGATATCACAAAGTGGTTTCCATCCGACGAAAACCTCGAATTTTCCAAGGGCAACAGCAATTTCGGGTTTGTGATTTGTGTCGCCGAACTTCTCGGGGTCTTGTTTATGTAGCTTGGCCGCAAGGTTCTTGTCAGGATGGATTTGAAGAGGTAAGGCTTTCGCTATTGAAAGGATCTGGGAGGATGAGCTTAGCATGAACATTCATGTATGAACATGGTACAGAGAGGGGAAAATACCTTTGGTAAATATGGTAGATCTGCTCCGAATTTATCAAGTATTGGCTTCCCAATCAGCTTCTCCTTGTTGGCATTGAGATGCTCTTGTAAGTCTTTGCCGTTAGACAGGATGAGAGATGGTGTAGTTGGATAGGTTCCCATCCACATCTCTGCATATTCTTTACTCTCGTCAAGCTTGAATTTGCCTCCTGGAGTAGAAGCTGCATACTTTGCTGCCAAAGACTCCTTACCTTGACGACCCCATGGGTAGTTGTTACATTGGCATTCCAATTGAATAACTGATGAAGATTCCGACATGATGAAGATTTGTCCTTGAATCGAGACGTATATTTTCGGTTTTGATATGCAATTTCCGGAATATGGGAAATATGAAGCAAAAGAACAATCAATGAGAATAATGAGATTGAAATGTAGGAAAATTGATACCTACCAAGCTTTTAAGAGGATTCCATCCTCTGTCTGGGGTCCCGGAGGTATGTCCTATACACTTACAAAGATAATGACGTTGGATTTTGAGCAGTGTAGTTTGAATCGCCGTTACATCATAATATTTATTTTCTGTGGATGAAGAGGGTTTTGCTATGTCCGACCGACACCGATCGAAGAATCAGTCAGACAATTGTCGCTTGCCTTCTAGACCCCCACGGTGCCACTCTGACATTTTAGCATGCATGTTCGAGGCCTCGTTGCATGGTGCAAAAGCTTGGGATTGACAGCACAGGGCATACCGAGCTCTATTAATAAAATGAAGCAGAAGCTTAACGAGTGGTGAGCGAGCCTTATTGTCAAGAAATGGATGGATGCAGATGTGCAATCTTGATGAGGCGAGTAGACGGGCCAGACGAGATGGAGGTACTGGTTATCCAGTATGCAGATGGTTGCTTTGATGCGTATTGCTATGAGTATTGTTGTGCGTATTGCTGTCTTCTTCACAGCTTCCCGGACAAATTGAGAGAGGCGCGTCGAAGAATTCCGATGATGATGGTAATGATGATGATGGCATATTGAGTTTACCCCTAATCTTGACCCAGAACGTCTCGTTAGATGTAGATACCCGCAAACGTTCACTCGTATACTTTTCATCCCTGGGGTGGTCTGCAGAACAGAGAAGAGGAGAGAGACGGATGAAATATAAATGACTTTATATATTTAATCTTATTTTATACTCCCTTATCTGATATAGTCATCAAAATTACGACGCACAAGGGTTGGATTTGTGAAGTTTGATTACATTTCATCTGAGTGAGAGGAGTGGAGGAGAGAGGCTCACAATTAATCATTTTCTTGAACACTTCCATCCAACGTCAAGCCAAGAACAAATTTCCCCAAGATAACCTAATCTAAGTGTTATTCCTACCTTCACAGGGACGAAAACAACATCTTCTCTACTTATCCTCCCGTCGTCCCATGAAGTCGACGTTGAAGCATTCTCTCTTGTGATTGATATGCTCCCTAGGTATATTATTTTTTGTAATAACCTTAATCTCGATTCCCCCAAGGACCCTGCTACCATCAACCTGGTATCTCCACTCATCGCGCCAAGTGTTCACCATAACGGTGAAATACTAAAGGACACAGCGCAACAATCTCAGCATTCTGTGCATCGCGATCAACTGCTATAAAAAAAAGTCCCGTACGACGTTGGGGCTACAATTACTGCCAAAAGCTGTAACGATTGTAGCAGGTGCCCAAGGGGTCCATATCACACGATACAATGCATTTGGCATACCCCTCGAGGAAAGCCTCGAACCCTCCAGCATATTTCGCGCCACGATCCTCACGTTTCCCAATGCTACGCAGAAGCAGGGCGAAGACGATAGTTCTAGGTGCCTGTGCCATAGGGGTGGTGTTCTTTATACTTTCACGTATACTTGGGGGAGCAAATGGAGTGCCATCGGGAACTCCACCAGTCGTAATTGTCACAGTACTGGATACGGTGGGATATAGTAAAGAGTATCAGGACAGCGTGAAGGAAAATCGAATTCAATATGCCAGGAAACATGGTAAGCAGATGCCTTGCGAATGGCTACAACTTGCTGTTCTGCTTTTCAAGCAAGAATTGAACTGACAATTGTTAGGATATACAACTTTTTTCCCTAGCATCGGAGACTACGATATTCAAGGATCACCGAATTCATGGTCCAAAGTTCCCGCAGCACGACACGCCTTATCAAAATTTCCACACAGCGAATACATTTGGGTTTTGGAGCAGAATGCTCTCATTATGAACCCTGCGCTGAAAGTCGAAGATCACATTATGGCACCAAAGCGCTTGGAAAGTTTGATGGTCAAAGATCAATCCATTGTGCCTCCGGACAGTGTTATCAAGACGTTTCCCAATTTGAAGGGCGAGAACGTTGATTTGGTTCTCACTCAGGATAAAGATGGTCTGTCGCAGGCTAGTTTTATTATCAGAAGGGGGGAATGGAGCAAATTCTTTCTCGATACATGGTTTGACCCTTTGTATCGCTCTTACAACTTTCAGAAAGCAGACCTTCATGCATTGGTAAGCGGACCCGTGAATTTTCCTGGCAAGTTTAAATTCTTACAACAATCAGGAACATATCGTACAATGGCATCCAACGATCTTGTCGAAGTTGGCACTCGTGCCACAGAAAATAATGAATGCATACAGTTCGGATGAGGCAGAAGGGTATAAGGATGGAGACTTTGTTGTTCGATTGCCTGGCTGCGACCAGTCTGGACGAGACTGTGGAAAAGAGGCCGAAAAATACACAAGACAATGGCGGACAGTCTTCGCATCACGATGATCCAACCCTTCACTACGATAATCAAATCAAATCCTCACCATCAACATATAAGCATAGTTAGGGCTATAGAAGCCCTTATGATCTACGAATAGCGGGCAAGGCGTTTGCAGGCGTACAACACAACAGCATGAAGATAAATGTTTGCATAATTGTACAATACCAGCAATGACGTCTGTAGGGATATGGATATCGCTGAGGCTGGCAGATATGGTTTTCTTGGGGAAGCAAGACTTTGTCTTCTGTATATTATTTGAAGCATACATACCCCAGCAGTCAATGTACTGCATTTTCAATACTTGCGAAGCTCTTCAGTATAGTTTTGTGTGCTACAAGTATGTCAATCTATGATGTAGGAGGACATTGAGGTGTGTTGTTCTGGTCCGTAGCGTTGAGTTAGCACCTTCAGTACCTAGTATATCCATGCAGCATTGCAAACGTAAACTTCTGATATGTATATCATCGAATACCCATAATAGAGAATTTTGAAAGATCATGTCCACTTTTTGATGACGATATATCATACATTAGATGTTTTTAAACTCTCTAGAAATGGGTTTACAAGGGCAGTCCTGAAATGGAGCATAAAGAAGCAAGCATGTGATGAGTAACAACATCCTCGGCATCTCCATCAATTGAATCAAGGAAAATGAAACCTCCGATGTAGACGACGACTTTTGTCCTTTTGCCCTTTATCTTACTCCTCCACCCCAACTTTTCTTTTCCTCCCATCATTCACCGACCATCCTATCCCTAAGATGCCCGGCAGTTCGAGAATGCCTGTGAGCTTGCGCAATAGCTTCACCGTCAAAAAGGGTTCTTCGAGCAGTAGCCAATTACTGGCTCTGAACATTGATCTGTATGTACTTATTCTATGCTTCTGGACCCACCGTACATGCGATAAGCTATTCAATGTGCTTGCATCTTGTCCACGATGAAATAAATTTTGCTGATAATGTTTCTGGTGATGCAGACTTCGAAATGTCGTATTCTTTTTGTTCTTACTGAGATGGACGAGGAAGGGTCTTTTGAAATTGAAGGGACGGGGGCTTTTTGGTAGTTTCGCAGACGCATACATCTCAATTCGCAGAACACTCTATGGATTGTTCCTACGAGCACCCGGTGTACGATCTCAAGTACAAAAACAGGTCTCAGAGGCAATTACGAAATTACAAGGAAAATTGGTACCGACAGGCCCAGACGTGGTACGATATTTGACGCTGCCGAAGGAAGGATGGTCTGAAGAAACGGTTATGAAGGAGTTGGAGACGTTGGCCAATATGGATCATACCAGATGGGAGGATGGATTTGTCTCGGGTGCTGTGTATCATGGAGGAGACTCGTTGATGAAGCTACAAACGGAGGCATTTGGAAAGTTTACAGTCGCGAATCCTATTCACCCGGATGTGTTCCCTGGAGTGAGAAAGATGGAGGCGGAAATCGTGGCGATGGTTTTGTCGATGTTTAATGCTCCTCCTGGAGCTGCCGGAGTTACAACTAGTGGAGGTACAGAGTCTATTTTGATGGCTTGCTTGAGTGCAAGACAGAAGGCTTATGCCGAGAGAGGTGTAAAGGAGCCGGAAATGTCAGTAGATCTGTGGATACGCTCTTTATACTTTTATACTAACCAGTATCTAGGATTCTACCAGAAACAGCACACACAGCATTCCGCAAAGCAGGTCAATATTTCGGTATCAAAATTCATCTCGTCGCTTGTCCCGCTCCATCTTACCAAGTACATCTTCCAAGCGTATCTCGCCTTATTAACAGCAATACCGTTCTTCTTGTTGGCTCCGCACCCAACTTCCCTCATGGACTCATTGACGACATCACCGGTCTCTCCAAGCTCGCCGTCAAACGTAGAATTCCACTTCATGTCGATTGCTGTCTTGGATCATTCCTCGTTCCCTTCCTCGAGAAGGCCGGATTCGAAACCGAACTCTTTGATTTCCGTCTTAAGGGTGTTACTAGTATTAGTTGCGATACCCACAAATACGGCTTTGCACCTAAAGGTAACTCGACTGTTCTTTACCGCACCGCAGCCTTGAGAACTTACCAATATTTCATCTCTCCTGACTGGTCAGGTGGTGTATATGCCTCTCCATCGATTGCCGGATCTCGTCCAGGTGCTCTTATTGCTGGTTGTTGGGCTTCGCTTATGAGTGTTGGAGAAACTGGTTATATCAATTCTTGTAATGAGATTGTCGGAGCTACCAAGAAGATCATCGATTCCATAAGCGAAAACCCATCTCTTAACGCCGATCTTCACGTACTCGGTAAACCACTTGTTTCTGTTGTAGCTTTCACGTCCAAGACACTCGATATTTATGATATTGCCGATGCTATGTCGGGGAAGGGATGGCATCTCAATTCGTTACAGAACCCACCAGCTATACACGTAGCTGTGACCTTACCAATTGTAAAGGTATGGGAGAAATTGATCGAAGACCTGATAGCTGTCGTAGAAGGAGAGAAGGAGAAGGAGAGAGTTAGAATTGTGGAAGGTAAAGGTGCAAAAGGAAAGAGCTTGGGAGATTCAGCGGCCCTCTATGGGGTTGCAGGTAGTTTACCAAATAAGAGCGTGGTTGTCGAATTAGCGAGTGGATTTTTGGATACTTTGTATAAAGCTTAGAAGGTTACTTTTGGAATATGACGATGGAGATTGAGGAAGGGGTGCATATCATCATAGGGAAATTTGCAAATATGTGAGCGGGGTCTTTCAACACGCCTTTTTATGGGTCTTTCGGAATAACATTTCTATTTATACCTTAGTTTTACAATCTTATAGTTTATTTTCTCTGCCCTTCACTCACTTGTAGAGTAGTACAAGTTTCTGTTGATATTATAATTGAGATGATTTGATAATTAACAAATGAAAAGTTACCAGCTACTGAGCCTAAGATGCCGATGATCTAATTAGTTATGTGATGCGGGGTTGTAATCTTACTTCGTAAGTGTCAAATTCGGTTGCAGATGCGGTATTCAAATGGCTATTTCAAGTGAAATCCTTCAGCGTAAATCAGGAATAATTTCTGAAGTGGCTAATGATAGAGCATCCCCCTGAACAGCTGATAACCGATAAAACTGAACCACCAGTGGGTGCACAGACTCACGGGACAACGTGATAGGAAAGCACAATTTCACATTCAAATTTATTAACTTTAGAATTCAATTAAAATTTGAAATGTAATTTTATATCGATTAAATTAGTATATTGTATTATTCAAATATTGAAAAAGAAGGATTTCAAGATTTGTTCCAAAAAAATAAGATTTGAGTTCAAAAAACAAATAGTATATTTTTTTATTAAAATTTTTGATAGGGAATTATATATTCTTTTATAAAAATATTAATATCAAACCTTTTGAATTAATTTTGAGATTATACAATATTATTATATTTGAAATATATCTAAATAAGTTTCAAAGAAATTCATAGATGTTTTGAATTTTAATTGAATTATTAAAAGCGCTTTTTTAATGTGAAATTGTACTTTCTTTGTGAGTATCCTGTAAGTCTGTGCACTCACTGGTGAACCTAGCAGAGTGATTAGTTGCTCACTTCTTTAGTGGTGGGTTCACTAGCTCAGCTGGCTATTCTTGTGCCAACCCGGACTCATAATCTGTCAATATATAGACACATAAACTCGTGACCGAATAACTGTCTTGTCCACTTTACAATAAAGAAAGAGCTTTAGTAAAGCATTTGGACTACGCCGTGTTGATAATTTGATTTGCGATGGAAGCCCCTTTGCTCGTAATGTCTCTTGCATCGGGGCTTGCAGAAGCCGAGACTGTTATTGGTGGACACTGTATTCATAGGTGTAGATACTTCCGGTGAGAAATTAGCGTGACATGCATGTGCTACGTGGCGAGCTGTTCAAGATTCTTGACTTCCAATTCCATAGCAAAGATTCAAGAATTAGATATCTCTAACGACATCTGTTAAAAACAGCAGATCTAAAGATTTGATATATCGCTTACTTGTGGCTAGTCTGTAGTCACGATGGCTTCAAATACTTCGCTATACATTAGGCGCGACGTCCATGAATATGTGCTTAAGAATCCTAATAGCTCCGGAAATGAGCTTAATAAATTTCCCGACTCGATGTTTCAACCAACTTCAAATTTACCCGAATATGACAACACCGAAGATCTCCCCAAGAGTCCCGACTCCAAGGTTTCTACAGATTCTCTCTGGAAGGAAGCAAAGGATCTATTCTACGGAGATCTTGGAATACCAGCGGAAGATATTAGGGATGACACTGCGACAATTGAGAACACTATAAGTGTACTCAAAATTACGAGAGAGAAGGTTGACAAGGAGTATGGTAACCATGAACTTTTTCTCGGGGTTAATCTCAAGCTGGGGAGTATCCTGAAGAGATTAGAATTGATCTCGCAAGTTGGAGATGCAGCTGTAAAGTTTGCCCCAGAGACTATATCACTCGCCTGGGCTGGATTCCGATTTATTTTCATGGTGAGTAAAATTAGGTCTACTCTTCTCGGGTGTCATTTAGTACAATACGATTTTGATCATTTTGTAGGGGTTTGTCGAGGATCACAAAGCATGTGAGTTCCTTGTGGATGCAGTAGATAGCATGTCTACTGTAATTCTTACATGCCAAATTTATGCACAACGCTTTTTAAAGATTCCAAGTTCAAAATTGAACAAATCTGATTCTGATCTTCGGGAGGAAATCAAACAAGCAATCATCGAGCTTTACAAGATTGTACTAAAGCTCTCTTATCAAGCCAAGAAATATTCCGAACGGAGTCTAGGTAAAATAGGTAAAGTACGATTGAGCCCAAGTATCGACTATTACTCATTTTCGTTGTATCAGGGCGGGTCTTCTGGAGGCTGCTTGGCGACGATACCGATTTCACTAGCACAATGAAGTTAGGAAAAGAAAAGCTACAGGATCTTTTGGGGTTAGCGGGTATTGCTTTCCAAGAAGTGGCTTTTCGGGTACTTGATGATCTAGTCATCGGCACTGCTAAACACCTGCAGATTCTCGAAAACATTTCTGTTAAAACGGATCAACTAGACAACATCATCTTTAGAAAGAATGGGTATGATCTCGAAAAGGGCCTCGAAAAGCAATTGGTGTGGCTTAGGTCCGGAACAATAGCTGCTGCAGAATATCCGGGTAGACTTCATGAAGCCAACAAAGCAGCATGCTGCAAAAAAGCTTGCAAATGGGTTATTAACGAAGCCAACTTCAAGGAATGGTCGCAGTGTAAGGAAGAAAACAAGCTATTATGGGTGAAGGGCGGGAGTGGTGTTGGAAAGAGTTTTCTGGTTTCGATGATCATTGAACACCTGGAGGAACACAATCCAGAAAACGAAATCCAGCCGTTAGTGCTTTACTTTTTCTGCAAAACTGGAGACGATACGACTCAACGTGGCAATAAAATAATGCTGCATTTGATATCCCAACTTTTGATCATAGTTCTCAGAAATTTCAATAAGGAAATTCCGAATTCTGTCTTTGATGGTAACAAGCTGACATCTAGTGATTTTGGGCGGCAAGAACTGGATTCATGCATTGATATATTCAATAGGGCAAGATCAAAGATAAAAAACAATGCTGCCAAGGACGATTCCTCGCTCCTGGAAATTAATTCTATACTACAGCCAGTGTTAAAGAGCTTGGTGGTGGCTTTGAAGAGGAGATTTGTCATAGTACTAGATGCCCTGGATGAGTGTCTTGACTATGATAAAGGCCTATTATCCGCAATGATAGCCCTGGCTCGTAGCTCAATTATGAACGTTTTAATAGCGAGCCGTCCAACAGCGATCATTTCCAAAGCATTGGAGAATTATGCATTGTTAATTGACCTCGACAAACAAGAGTCTGCTGCTAAGAATATACAGGCGTATGTGAACTATTTCTTGCGCCGGGAAAATATTTTTAAGGATGGATCAGATGAGCGAAAGAAAGCGAGTGAAAGTATTAAGAGGAAAGCTAATGGTAGCTTTAGATGTAAGTTTTCCCCCTCAAGAACTGTCAAACCTGACAGGCAAAAGATGCAAATTTGATTCTCGAGGAACTAAAATCGACGCCTGGTGTCGAAAAGCGGCGGAAGTTGATTGTATCCAGCCTCCCAAATGGGTTAAAGGACTACTACCGAAAAGCTTTGAAAAACCTAGAATCGGAACATCGTCAAATAATTATGATAGCTCTTCGTTGGCTCGTGTGTGCGCAAAGTAAGGTGTATGTCAACTTTATTGCGGAAGAGTACGATCAAAAGTGGAAAGTAAATCGAGAGGATGATGGATTCGATAAACTTTCAATTGGCAGCGACACTACGAGCTCATTGTCTGAGGGTCAACCCAATCGAGCAGAAAGTATGGCAGTATCCATATTTGAGCTTCACACAATGGCTGAGCAGCAAGTGATTGATCTTTTAAGAAGCGCTGGAAGAAAATTCCTTCAATTTGGAAATGCTAATAATAGCATCGAGCTTGATCACAACTCAGTACGTGACTATGTTTACGAAGATGAAGAGATGCGTGACACGACTACTCTCTGTGAGGAGTGTAGAAAGAAAAATAACGACTCGTTGGCTTTCGAAGCTGGTGGTAAATACGGAAATTTACTCATGATCGAGAACATCATGAAAACTTTAAACTCCGAGTCATTTCAAAAGAAATTCATATGGATAGCGGGTGTGGATGATGGCAAAGATGTAATAAGACCATCTAGCGAGTACGGCATAGATGACATGGAAGAGCTAGACCCAGAGTTGTATTGTGACGTGGAAAAGGATGTCTCAGGGTATGATATGGAAAAGCATGAAGTTAATCAGGAGGTTGTTTTGAACGATGCAGAACACAAAAAGCAACCATTCCAGCATACCTATATACCAGAAGAATTAGAAGAGAGATACGAGGTCAATAATTGGGCAGGGCATCTTAGAGCTGCAGAAAAAGCCTGGCCAGAAGAGCAACGACTTCAAGAGAAGTTTAGATGGATTCAGCTGTACGATGACGTTGAAAAATTCTTGAACCCCAATAGTCGAACATTCAAAAGCTGGGTTAAAAGAACATCTCCTTGGCAATCAATGAATCCTATCAATCCTTTACATGTGGCCGCATACTATGGCTTGGTTGGATTAATTAAGCGACATGCTAAAGAGAAATATGCCAACACGCGGGATGGGGGTGGTTTGAGTGCACTGCATCTAGCATGCTACGGTGTTGGGGAGTTTCTTGGAATAGAGCTTCTCTTGCCAGATGAAAAGAACATTAACCGACGGGCTGGAATACATCAAGAAAGTCCCCTTGAACTCGCTATAAGATGTAAAGCAGACAGAGAGCTTTCAAGAAAGCTCATAGATGCAGGTGCAGACCCTTCAGGGTCTGATTCTTTGGGAAGAACTTGCCTTCATCATGCAGCAGCAAATGGTGATATTGAAGTCGTCAAAATTTTATTGGATAATAGTGCAAATGTCAATGCGAAAGATGAGGAAGGTGAAACACCTCTGCACTGGGCATGCAAGCAACAGAAAACACCACCGGAGCTAATTGAGCTATTGTTGTCCTGGGGCGCCGATGTAGACGTACAAGACAATAATAGGCAAACACCACTATACGAAGCCTGTCTCTCTGGAAATTTTGAGGCCGCAGAAAAATTGCTCAACAATTCTGCAATTGTCAATTGCATCGACAATTTCAGGCACACCGCTCTCTTTGCAGCGTTAGGGTGGTGCCAGACTGCCACCAGGAGTAACATGAAACTTGCCGAACTCCTTGTTAGTCATGGGGCCGATCTCTCAATCACAGATGGCAGATCACAAGATACAGTCGCGCGAGCTGTTGCTCTGAATGACATCAAAATTCTCGAATTTCTCTTGAAGTGCTGGAAGAAAAAGGACCCAGAAGGAAAGTTTCTTTTGAACCGTGATTTCAATAGTCTGGCACCACTTCATCGTGCTGCCGCAGAAGGCCGAGATGACGCTGTCAAAATGTTACTCGGTTTTGGAAATGGAGAAGTTTCAACACTTTGCAGACAGCCCGGTATCTTTGACTCCACAGCTCTTCACCTTGCTGTAAAAAATGGACATAAAGGGATTGTTAAAGCCTTTTTTGATGCTAGCGATCCTTTAATATCTCTTGAGACTGACGAATGTGGCGCTACGCCGATGCACTGGGCTGTCAGCAGAAGAGACATTGAAATTGTTAAGATCCTTCTTGATAAAGGTGATATTTCAGCACTCTATATGCACGACAAAGCAGGTGCGACACCGTTGCATTGCGCTATAAATAAAAGCAACGTTGAGGCTACCAAAATTCTTCTGGCTAGGGGTAATATTTACTTAATGTGCCTTGCGGTTGACAAGAATGGTGCCACGCCCATGCATTGTGCTGTCACTATGGGTGGCGTTGAAACTCTCAGAGTCCTTCTGGATGACGGTGGTACTTCAGCAATCGACAAGTGCGATGATAAGGGCGCTACACCTCTACATATTGCAGCTCGGGAAGGAAACACAGGTGCTGCGGAACTGTTGTGCAGTCGAGGAGCAGACCTCACCTTAGAGGACAAGCATAATAGAACGCCTTTAGAATGGATGTTTGTAGCATGGAAATGTACTCACCCAGACGATGTTACTCATAGAGATGAGATTGAGAGCGCAATGAAGCTCCTTATGTCAAAAATTCTCGCTTCAATGTCTCCCACGATTGACATAAAAAAGCAGCAGCTAGATCTTATCCACTTCGTGATGGAGAAAGGTAACGTCAATATTCGTCGTGCCATTAACAAAGACCTAGTAAATGAAAAAGATTCACATGGCTGGACCTCATTATTACTCGCATTTCAGCTTCAACGACGCGATATAATTGATTTTCCATTGCAGTATGATACGCAAAACATACTCGGCACATTTAGCCAGGAAATAGACTCGCAGTCATTGGGTTATCCTCCGACAAAATGGAGCCCAACTTGCAAAAATTCGAGAATCACGATTACTGAAGATGGTCTAGAAGCATCTTTGGAGAGCAGTAAGTGAAATATAATCATGAGTTAGACTCTTTGCCTAATTTTATAACTTAGGTGACGATTTGGGTTTCCACGGTCCTGTACGAGCGAACCATCCAATCCCAGCTGGCAGAAAGAAGTACTATTTTGAGGTCACTGTGCTTGAAATCTTTGGGAAGAATCAGTACGTCTTCTTAGCCCTGTAGACTAATAGTTTTCACTCACATCAAGTAGAAGTTTTAGACTTGGGGTTGCCCCCAGGGGGACCCGTTGGTTTGATGAGGTTTGGAGCTGGGAAACTGGAGTGACATCATCTTCGTACGATTTAGATACCGCGTTGTGTGATGAGATGCAGCAATATCAAACCAGGGATGTGATAGGATGTGGAATTGACTTTAAAGAAAAGAAGATCTTCTACACCAAGAACGGGAAGCTGCTAAGTATATTTGCATTTCATTGCTACCTCGATAGTATGCTAACGATTAATTTGTCTAGGCAACAAAACCAAATTTATAGACGTGGCTAGACGCTTATTCCCATGCATCCAAATTGGGGGTAAGAAAATAAATACACGCGTCAATTTTAAGCAGGAGTTATTCATGTATCAAGGCTGGCCGTTTGATTTTACAGAAGATAGCAGCGAGAACGAAGAAGAAGATCCAACGTCTGGACGTCCAACTGAAGACAGCTTGGAAGCGCAAATAGTGACCGAATTTCTAGTTGAGGGTAATATTATTGAAACGCAGGCGGATGATAAGAAAGAGGGGCAGATAATGGCTATAATCCAACAACGGGATAAACAGGAGAAGTTGACTATTGATCTCCAGGTAGAAGATAGGCAGGAACAAGCACTCATTGGGCCAGCACCCGTTCACCAAGAGGATTGCGGTGTCATTGACAAGCTCCAAAACAATCACCAAGAGAAGCAGAAAGGGCTAAATAGCGGCATAGGCGGGATCGATCCCGCTGTAGACAACGTCGAGACTATTGAGCCACCGGTGACACCTCAGGCCCCCCAGAAGCGGGAGAAACTCTTTCGCGTGCTTCGAAAGTTGGGATGCTGATTTTGATTGTGATATTGCTTTGAAAACACATGTAAGACACCTTACTAGTACTCTAGTGCTAGTTACACTTCCTTATATAGCTAAGAAAACACGAATCTTCACAGGTTTGTGATGGTGGGGGGTGTTGTGATAAAACAAGCAGCCAATCATTTGCCAGAACATACAGAAAATTGCTAGCCTTGGTATATGTAGGTATTTAATGCCCAGCCAAGTTTAGATCAATGCAAATCAAATAGTGAAATATATCCAGAAGAAATTTCGGTCTAGATCTGCCGAGACACCGACTTTCATCACTAACATCAACCCAACATGCGCCTGCTGCACCCTGCTGCACTGTGCCACACAAATAAATATTGCGATAATGCATTTGTACCAAGTCAGAATGTTGCGTGACTTATTTGCTATCTCTATTCTCACAATAGAACGAGGAAACTTGCCAAGTACATTGCTTTTACACCAGGATTAAAAGTTTCCCTTCCATTTTTCTCTGTATTGAAGCCTTGTCTTTTGATATCGTTGTGAAGTATGACTCTGAGGGATCCAGAGAAAGCGATTGGAATCGACAAGGAGATTACATCTGCCTTGCCAATTAATTTCACTGGAGAGAATCTAGCTGATTGTAAGGAAACCAACATTGTAAGTCTAGTTGCAATAAGCCAGATTCATTGTTCACATTCATTGTTTAGGTTACCTGGGATGGACCAACAGATCCCCAGAACCCCAAAAATTGGACCACCAGACGAAAATGGAGAATGACCCTCATCGTCTCTTGTTTTGCTCTCCTGTCGCCGTTAACCGGTACTATGATTGCACCTTCAACCAAGTATATCGCTTCCTCTCTACATACAAAAGATTTCTTCAGCATCGATCTCGTCTCGTCTATCTTCTTACTCGGTATCGGATTCGGGCCTTTACTTCTTAGCCCAATATCAGAGATATACGGTCGGGTACCTGTATTACTTCTTGGGAATATATTCTTCATATTGTGGAACACCGTTTGCGGGTTCTCAAGAAATGTCGGTGAGCTCATTGCATTCCGCCTTCTCACCGGATTCGGAGGTTCTGCTCCTCTAGCCGTAGGGGGTGGGCTTGTTAGTGATCTTTGGCTGCCAGAACAGCGCGGACAAGCGTTAGCAATATATACCGCAGGGCCACTTTTAGGCCCAGCAATTGGTCCAATCATCGGAGGATATATCACGGAGGACGCATCATGGCAATGGATATTCTGGGTTGTGTCAATAGCAAGTGCATTTATTGAAATTCTTGCTCTTTGTTTCCTTGCAGAAACATACCACCCAGCATTCTCTCCTAGAAAGCAAAACTTTTGCGAAAAGAAACAGGAAATAGCAATCTTCGAACCGAGTATGACGACCCTGATAGAAGTTAATGGAAGTTGTTGAAGACAAATATGATACGACCTTTCAAAATGAGCACTCAGATCATTATCCGGTTCCTCTCGGTCTACATGGCCGTACTATATGGCATAATGTTTTTGGTTCTTTACACTTTTCCATTGCTTTGGCAGAATTACTACCACGAATCAACTGGCACTGGTAGTTTGAATTACATTGCGACTGGTATCGGGTTCACTCTAGGTGCTCAAGGTATGTTGAAATATCTAGTCTACATGACTTTGCGCTTGACTAACGACGTTCAACAAGTTGGCGGTAGATTAAATAACTCGATCTACAAAAGACTCAAGGGCGATAAACCTACGGGTGTACCAGAATATCGTGTGGCTTTGATGCTCCCTGGTTCTATCTTATTACCCATCGGCCTCTTCATTTATGGTTGGACAGGTCAATATCACACTCATTGGATAGCTCCAAATTTTGGAATAGCCATATTTTGTGCTGGGGCAATCATGTGCATTCAAAGCATTCAGACTTATACCATAGATGCTTATTCTCGCTATGCAGCATCTGCAATCTCTACACTTAATGCTTTGAGGAGTTTAACGGGATTTACATTCCTATTGTTTGCACCGGCCATGTATGAAAGACTAGGTCATGGTTGGGGAAACAGCCTCTTAGCATTCATATTGTTATTGTAAGCACCAATTTTCAAGACCATGAATAAATACTTCACTCATTCAGAAAGCTAATTCGTCTACTTTGAAATGTAGTCTTGCCATTATAGTTCCCGGATTTCTGTGGAAGTATGGGTCATTACTTCGAAAAAAGAGTGCCTATGCATCCGGCGAGTAGGAATCCTATACATTGGAGATAATCAACACATATTCTGTTCATTGGGTACAATATTCAGAGACATAGCATCATTTTCGCGATTTCGTATTAGATATTACCCTAATAAGACATCTTTGTCAAGATTTGACCTACGTCTAGGGATACGATAATGGATGATTGTATTATATCTCTTCTAAGATTACAGCAGAGATAGCTTTACTCTATTTCCTGAGACTTATATAAAAAGACATGGCGTTCTGTACCTCGGTCTTATCTCACCCTACCTGTATAGGGGCGGGATAAGTATACGGCGCCTTGAATGGGACGCGTATCATGGTGGTATACAGCCCTCATTCATTATCTATTTGATAATCTTGATAAACTGCCTTGATTTTCCAGGATTTCGGCACAACTATTGTGCCATCAATGTGTGAAGGAATTATTTCTTTACATTGAAGGGTTACATAACGGCATTAAACGAAGCTCTTGCATAATTGAGAGATAAGTTTGTCCAGTTTTAGTGGTTGAAATGCGAAGACATAACGTATGTTTGGCTATCCTTGTCTTTGAAGATTGTAACGCTTATTTATGTTCTGGTTCATTCCTTTTCATGTGCCGCACGAGCACATAGATTCTTCTACAACTTGTATGCTGGCCCCTCCAAACGAAGAAAGTGCTGATGCATGTAATTACAAGGCCAATATATCCGGAATAAGCCCCCTTTCAAGGAAGATTGTATTTGGCCACAGGGTCTCCTGTGTATTCCTCCTGAATTCGATTGTTCAAACTGCTACCGACTTTGGGAATTGGCAAAAGCCGTGAAAGAAAAAAATCTGGAATCATTAGAAGCAATGTCTGTACCTGATAGATGTACTGTTTTGGTGGTCGTAGGAGGACCGGGAGGTTCCTATGCAGCCGCTGTGCTTGCTCGAGAAGGGATTGACACTGTGATGTTGGAGGCCGATGTATATCCCAGGTATCACAGATGATTTTCAAGCTCTGCGTTTAGAATACAATCCATCAACGAGGACTCTTTTAACGTTGCAGACCTGCTTATAACTCCACTAACAGATTGCGCTGAACAGGTATCATATTGGTGAAAGCATGTTGCCATCTTTGCGTAACTATCTAGGTTTCATCGACTTGGATTCCACCTTTGATTCTTATGGATTTACAAAGAAGGTTGTTTCTCAGAACACTGTATATTCTAAACGCTCACATAATCTACTAGACAGGTGCGGCATTCAGACTCAGTCCAGAGCGACGTGAAGGATGTAAGTAGAATATGAATACAGTCATTCTAGAAAGCCAATCTAATACTTCCAAAAGTCACAGATTTCGTCGGCACGGGAGGCCCACAAAACTATTCATGGAATGTCGTTCGCTCCGAAGCAGACAATCTTATGTTCCGCCATGCAGGAAAATGCGGAGCAAACATTTTCGATGGCGTCAAAGTTGACTCAATTAACTTCGCACCCTGGGCCATTGAATCTGAACTTTCGCTCGCGAAAGATGCTGCTGGTGCGGGAGCCACAAGTCTCGGTCGCCCAGTATCTGCAAAATACACCCACAAGATAGACGATGTTAGTGGAGTGATAACATTTGATTACATTATTGACGCTAGTGGAAGATCAGGCTTGTTGAACACAAAAGATCTGAAGAATCGCTCTTACAATCAGCAACTTAAAAATGTTGCAATTTGGGGATATTGGGAGGGCGCTGGAGAATATGGAGCAGGAACGAAAAGAGCCAATTCTCCTTACTTTGAGGCGTTACAAGGTTTGTGGCATTCAACCTTCTAATGCCTTTGTCTTTGTTAGTAATTTGTGGTTTTGGCAGACGAAAGTGGATGGGCTTGGTTTATTCCTCTTCATGACGGCACAACATCAGTTGGGATAGCCATGCAAGAACAGCTCGCCAAAGAAATGAAAGCTGCAAGTGCAAATACCAAAGAGTTCTATCATAAAGCAGTCAAGTTGGCACCGGATGTCAATAAATTGCTAGATAGCGGTAAACTTATCTCAGAACTGAGATCAGCTTCTGATTACTCGTACAACTCATCCTCGTATGCGATACCATACGCGCGTGTTGTCGGTAACGCTGGTTGCTTTATCGACCCATTCTTTTCATCTGGTGTCCACATAGCTATCACAGGAGGGCTTTCAGCCGCGACATCGATTTGTGCAGCTATTAGACAAGATTGTTTGGAGCAGATTGCAGCACAATGGCATTCAAATAAGATTAGAGAGGCTTACGCTCGGTTTCTTTTTGTTGTATTGGGTGCATACAAACAAATGCGGAATCAGAAAGAGTTTGTGCTGAGCGACTTTGGTGAAGATAACTTTGATCGTGTATTCAGCTTTTTCGGCCCAAGTAAGTGTTTCCCGGCTTCCATCCATGCGATCGTTTAGTTTCAAAATCTAATAAAGTGATACTAGCTATTCAAGGAGCTGCTGATGCTACCAATAAGATCAAGCAGGCTGAATTTGCAAAGACGGTGGCGTTTCTAAGCAGATCAGTGGAGCAAAGGTTTAGCGCTGCTCGAGATGATGAAGTTTTCCTGGACGAAGCAATTCTTCATCAATTTCGTCAAAATCAGATCCAATCAGCTAAAACGATGAATGATTTTACCACTGATATAATTGATGGACGAGCTTCACATCTAGTAAAGGGAAGTTTGGGACTTATAGATCTGAATGTCTAGTCAGATGATACCACAATGTTTCGGACTAATGATAGTTATATACTAAACTATGTTATTCAATTGTTAATGAATTCGTAAAAGCAAACGAAGTGGAAAAGTACTCTATATATATATTATATAATCATATATCTATATAACAGGCTATTTTCATATTTGCAGATTTATAAAACCCCTTTTGATTGGTTATAAATAATATACTGATACTAGAATAGGATTGTTCCAATCGAATTGTTATGGGAGCTGCCTCTAGGATTATGTAGAAATATTTAGAAATCTTTCAAAATGTTTTAAATTAGATTTTAAATAGGAATTCAATAAGATTATAACTAATTACAATTCTTATAATTATAATAATAAAACTAATAATTATTATTTTAAATATAAAATTCTATATTATAATAAAACCCATTCTCTTATATAAATCTTTATTTCATTTAAACAATTAAAACAATTAATCACTTCTAAAACATTATCATTCTTGAATTATCTATTACAAAATACTAATTTTATAATTTTTAATATTCTAACTTATTATTTTATTTTAAAACTAATCCCCTGAAATCTTATTAATATAACTTTACAAAAAGTTTACAAAATTATATTTAATATTTTCTAAAATCTATTATTCTAAAAACTATATTCTATATTTCTAAAATATCTTATAATTAATATTATATATATACCTAAAGCTTTTTTTGAATACTTAATATTCTTTAATATATTATAATTGAATTATTAAAGTCTATAATATTATTATAACTTATATATTAATAATTCTATAGTCTATTATTAATCTATTATAATATTATCCCCTTTTTAATTTAATATTTATTTCAAATATTTATATTAATATATTTTTCCTTTTGTATATTTTAATAATTATAATATTTCTTTTCTTTATTATATCTTTTTTGAATATTAATAAAAGAAAAGAACAAATCCATTTTGCTTATTTTATTAAATAAAAAGGTTTCGAAATGTCTTTATACTTATTATATAAATATATTAATTACAAATATATTATTTCACCTTTTGATTCTTTATGATATAATGAATGTATTTATAATAACAAAAAATATAATATTTAAAATCCATTTAAAAGTGATTAGAAAAGTTTGTTTTAATAAAAAAAAAGATTGAATTAAAAAGAGAAAAAGATTATAATTAAAATCTTATAATTATAAAAATAAAAATGTTTTTTATTAAAATATGAATTTGAAATACTTTATTATAATTTACGAATTTTTAATAAATTAATAAAAATAAAAAAGAAGGAGAGATTAGAAAAGGAAAAGATTGAAAAAAAGTATATTGAAAAAGAAATAATAAATATTAATATTATATTTACTTTTATTGATTTTTCTTTCTTTGATTTCTTTAATTCCTTTTTATTTAAATTATTCAAAACGGATCTTAAGGTTTTATTAATAAATATGAATATTTCAAATAAAATGCCTATAGTTTCTCAAAATAATTGAAATCTTTTTTGAATTTCTATATATTTTCTAAATATAGATAATCTAATTATTTAATCAAATATTTGATTTTGTTTTTAATATATTTGTAATTTAATATTATTTCAATATTATATATAATATTTGAATTAACTAATTCAATTTCTATAAATAATACATTTGGTGTTTCTAATAATACTAATTCGAATAAGAATATATAGAATACTAAATGAATATTTATTATATCTAATAATTTCAATCAATAATTAATCATTTCTATTACCTTATCAATTTTGAATAATCCTAGTTTCCTATAATCGAATTTATTATTTGATTTCTTGATTTCAATATTTCATTATAACAAATAAATTTTATTTCTTTTTTTAAATATAAATTCCATATTATATTTTATATTATAATATATTATTGTTTTGAAAAATATAAATTTTAAATCAAAAGCCAATTATTTTTGAAAATCTTTCAATTGTTCGATTTATACTATTACTGATTTGACATTAACTTTTTATAATATCGGGATTTTATATATTTGTAGATTAAACCCAAAATTAATTTATATTGATATGATTTTCGTGATTTCCATTTTCGATGTATTATATACAAATTATATTATAGATAATAGCTCTATTCAATTATCTTATTGATAATTTATATAATATTTAAAATATATTTTTATTATTTAATTAATCCTTTTTATTTAATTATTTATTTATAAATAAAAAAATATTGATAGCTTTTTTTTGATATTTATAAATATTAATAAAGTAATTCAGAATTTTAAGATAAAAAGCTTATTACAATTTAAGATTATTTTATTTGATATTCTATATATATTTATTATAATCTTTAGGAATATATATATTAATTGTTTAGTATTTCATATTTCCTTAAATAATATTATATATATAAATTTCATTAGCCTATTTATTATATTGAGTATTGTATTATATTTAATTTTTATAGTAAGATTTTTTGAAAATAATAATTTGATTATAAAATTCTATATAATAGATTTCTATAATTGAAAAAATATATTTAATATTTGAAGTTGATTATATAAAATATATTGTAATAATTTGTTTTATATATAAATATTACAATTTCCAATAATTTCTTTAATTATTGTTTTCATTTATAAAAAGTAATTGATTTCCTATATTCTTATAAATATCCTTACAATTCCTTAATATCTATATATTAGCAACTTATATTATTCTATTACAAATTCCTTAATCATTTAATTCAAAATATATACTTTTCTATAAAAATATATAATATTATTTTCTATAATGAATCCTAATTCTATTATCTTGTATATATATATAGCAATAGTATCCTTATTATAATATAATTGAATCTATTTTTTAAAATAATTATCTTTTAATAAATATATTACTATAAGCTGTAATACATTATAAACTAATGATTTACCATCTTTTTTAAATATAATATATAATTTATACATTTTGTTTTCTTGATATTCTAATTTTCAATTAAAAATATTGATTCTAGTATTTTCTAATCCTTTAATATATAAAATTCTGAAATTATAATTAATTATAATCTCCGACTATCTGATTTATTATCTATTTAATTATTTCATTATAATAAAATAAATCAAATTCTTATAATCTATATATATCTATACTATATATTTCAATCTTTTCAAATATATTCACTATTTTTTAAATATATTGATTATTATTAATAATTCTTTATTATATATCTTATAATTTAATTCAATTAATAATAATTTTTGGAAATAAAATATGATTGACTAATATTTTCTATTTTAATCTAGTTAATTCAAAACTATTTTTATAATGAAATCCAAAGAGTTCGTTTCTATTATAATTTCTTTTTTTAAATCAAAAATCAATAATATTAATTTTTTTGATTATTATTTGTTTAAGTATATTAAATGACTTTTATATTTTAATAATCTATTCAAAACTTCCTTAATCTTTTTTAATTAATATAATTAAGAATATAATAATCTCTAAATAATCCTTAATAAATCTTTTATAAAAATTAACAAATTTTAAAAAAAATTATATTTTTTTAATTGTAATTGATTACTTTTATTCAAATATTACCTTAACCTTATTTTTATTTATTTTGAATTTTTAACTTAATATAATGAATCTTAAAAATTTTGTTTTTTTGATATAGAATTTGTATTTGTTTAGTTTATATAATAAATCTACCTTGAATAAACTTTCGAAGATATTATTAATATTCTTAATGTATTGAATTTTATTATTTGAATATATTAGAATATTGTTCAAATAGTATATATAACAAATATTCAAATATTATAATAATATATTGTTTATAAGTTTTATAAAAGTAGTTAATATATTGATTAATTCGAATAATATAATTTGATATTTGTATAACCCATATCTTGTTTTGAAAATGATTTTTCATTCTTCACCTTTTTTTATTTTAATTAAATAGTAATTATTATATAGATTCATTTTAGTAAATATTGTAGTTCCGTTTAATCAATCTTTTAATTTCATAATTAATAGAAGTGAATATTGATTTTTCTTAATGAATATATTAAGCTTTTTATAATTTACAATTAATCTATTAGATTCATTCTTTTTAAATATCTATATAATTGGATTAATTATTTGAAATATAAATTCCCTAATCCATTTCTTAATTAAATTGTTATTAATATATTCTCTAAACCTTTTTAATTTATCAATTGATATTGAATAAATTAGGGTATATATAAGTATTTTGTCTTTCTTCAATATTATTTTATAATCCCATAACTTATATTCCAATAAAGCCTTATAAATCTCTAATTCTTTGAAAACATATTTATAATTCTTATATTGTTCTAATATTATAAGCTTTTTTTTTGCCTCGATTATAATTTTGTATTATATTGTTAACTTTTATATTTATAAAGGAAATATATTAGTTTTTATTTTTAATAAAGGATCCTAAATTGAATATCCTATATTATCAATATTATTTATATTCAATTCTCTTTGGCATATATTATATTTTATAAATGCTTTTAATATATCTTTGTAATTGCTTTTGTATTAATCAAATATTATAATTCCTTATATTCAATTTATTTTTGAATTATATATTTTCAACTATAATATTTCTAAAATGATTTATTATTGATTTAATAATATAATATTAAATTGTATAATCTTTATATATTGGATTATATTTATTTATATTAAAATTATTTTTTGTAAAATCTTTTTATTAGATTTTGTTAGTTATTTATTAATTAATTATAATTGATAAAGATATTATTTTATTTGAAATAGTATTTCCAAGTATTTTGTAGTTTCTGATGTAATAAAATTTCCTATAATTTTTAAATCCATTATAATTGATTATATATATCTATTTATTTGAATCTTATAATATATTTGTTTTATTTATTCTATAATATTTAATTACTAAATAATTTTATAAACTTTTTATAAAATTATATTTGAAATTAAATTCTTATATATTATATTATTCTAATAGCTTTTCATTTTTTTTTTTTTAAAAAAATTATTCAATTACTTTTTTATTTGATTAATAGATTTTATAAAATTCATTATAACAAATTATCTAGTTTATTATAGTGTTGTTACGGGAGCTGCCTCTAGGGTCACGTGGAAGTGTCTAGAGATCTCTCGAGGTGGTTTAGACTAGACTTCAAGTAGGAATTCAATAAGGTTGTAACTGGTTGCAATTCTCGTAACTATAGTAATGAAACTAATGATTGTTCTTGAGCACGAAGCTCTACATTGTAATGAAACCCATTCCCTTATATAGACCTTCGTTCTCGTCTGGATAGCTTGGGTAGACTGTCTATCCTGTCTATCCACGGATAGCCTGGATAGCCTGCCTATCCTGTCTATCCATCACGTGACACTTGCCCCGTGACCTACATGATACTACTGCTTATCTAACCTGTGCTTACTAGATAACCTATAACCGCTATCCCTCCTGTGCCTACTGTAGGGTAGGTGCCAACAAAAGATAGGTACCTATCTTTTAATCATTGCTTATTGATTCGGTTACTGCTATCTTTAGTTACCCTTTAATTCAACTGTCCCTACAGTGCTGTTTTCGTAGGTTCCAACACCAAGGCCTTAGGTTTATCTTATAATCCATGTTGCGGTGCGGGTACCTCCGTAACACTATCCCCTTCCTAGACTAGCGCTTGCCCCAAGCGTCTATATAGCGGGGTTCCCCCATATCGATTTCTCACTGATTGACTAACTGCTTCTTTCTTTCAATATGCCAGTTGAGCGTACCAAAAAACGAACAGAACAAATATCCCTTGGTCAGCGGATTGAGAGGTTAGGAATCGAAATGGTTGCATGCTCTCGTTGTGAAAAATCCAACAAACGTTGTGTTGGAATGAAAATTGGTCCTAATGTTGGCCGCTGTGCTGAGTGCTGTAGGCAGGGCAAAACCTGCGATGTGAGAGAGCGAAATCAAATGCCTTCCGTATCCGACTGGGAGTCCATTGATCGTCAGCGCCAGCGCCTTCGCGACGAAGAGGAAGAGGCCATGGCTAAAATTCTTCGTTTGCGCAAACAACAACGATTTCTGGATGAACGGGAAAAGAAAATGATAGCTGCTGGTCTCAGTTCTATGGATGAGCTCGATGCTCTGGAAGAAAAGGAAAAGCTGGAAAAAGAGCGTGTGGACAAAGAAACCGCAGATGTCGCTGCGCCCGTTCCTAGTGGTTCCCCCTCCTTCGACTTCTTCGGTTCTTCGTTACCTCCGTTGTCTGATGCCGAGCTTGAGGCTTTGCTGGCAGATGTGGGTACTTCAGGTGGAATGCCTGTAGTTTCTCAGGGCAGCTGAGATCCTTCTTGAGTTCCCATGTGTTTTCCGAATGTGGGTAGTCTAACCATTTGATCAAATACTTGATTTTGCCCCTGACATATTTACAATCTAGTATTGTTTCAACGTCGTATATGGCGTTTGGGTTGACTGGTTCGATTTCTGTAAATGGCGCATTTGGCGCTCCTGGTGGTGCTGGTTCGAGCAAGGATATGTGGAATACTGGGTGGATATTCATTGTGTCTGGTAATTTCAATCGATAATTAACCGTTCCTATTACCTTATCAATCTTGAATGGTCCTATTTTCCTGTGGTCGAGTTTATTGCTTGGTCTCTTGGTTTCGATGTTTCGTTGTAGCAAATAAACTTTATCCCCCTCTTTAAGCGTAGGTTCCATACTACGTTTCGTATTGTAGTACGCTGCTGTTCTGGAAGATATGAATCTTAGATCAAGAGCCAGTTGCTCTTGGAGATCTTTCAGCTGTTCGACTTGTACTATTGCTGATTCGGCATTAACTTCTTGTGGTATCGGGATTTTATACGCTTGTGGATTAAACCCAAAATTAGCTCGTGCTGGGGTGATTTTCGTGGTTTCCGTTTCCGATGTATTGTATGCGAACTGTGCCATGGGTAATAGCTCTACCCAATTGTCTTGTCGATAATTTACATAGCATCTAAGATATGCTTCCATTGTCTGATTGGTCCTCTCTGTTTGACCATCTGTTTGTGGGTGGAAAGATGTCGATAGCTTTCTCTTGATACCCATAAGTGCTAATAAGGTAGTCCAGAATTTCGAGGTAAAGAGCTTGTCTCGATCCGAGATTATCTCATCTGGTACTCCGTGTATGCTTACTATGACCCTTAGGAACACATATGCTAGTTGCTCAGCATCCCATGTTTCCTTGAATGGTATCATATATGCAAATTTCGTTAGCCTGTCTACTATATTGAGTATCGCGTCGTACTCAATTCCTGTAGTAGGATCCTTTGAGAGTGGTAGTTTGACCACAAAGTCCCATGTGATGGACTTCCATGGCTGAGAAGGCATGTCTGGGGTCTGGAGCTGACCATACGGCGCATGTCGTGATGACTTGTTTCGTATGCAGGTGTCACAATTTCCAACAACTTCTTCAACTATCGTTCTCATTCGTGGGAAGTAACTGATTTCCCGGATTCTTGCAAATGTTCTTGCAATCCCTTGATGTCCGTGTGCCGGCAACCCATGTTGTTCCGTCACAAATTCCTTGGTCATTTGACTCGGAATGTATACTTTTCCATGAAAGTATATGGTATCATCTTCTATAGTGAATCCTGGTTCTATTGTCTTGCGTATGCGTGTGGCAGTAGCATCCTTGTTGTAGTGTGATTGGATCTGTTTCCTGAGGTGGTTGTCTTCCAACAGGTGTGTTGCTGCAAGCTGTGGTGCATTGTAGACCAGTGATTCGCCGTCTTTCTTGAATATAGCGTATGACTCGTACGTTTTGTTTTCTTGATATTCTGGTTTTCGGCTAAGAGCGTCGGCTCTAGCGTTTTCTGATCCTTTGACATATGAAATTCTGAAATTGTAGTTGGCCATGGTCTCCGACCATCTGACCTGTCGTCTGTTTAACTGCTTCGTTGTGGTGAAGTAAACCAAGTTCTTATGATCTGTATACACCTGTACTGTGTATTTCGATCCTTCCAAATATACTCGCCATTCTCTAAATGCATCGACTATTGCCAGTAATTCTTTGTCATATATCTCGTAATTTAACTCAGCTGGTGATAGTTTTCGGGAGTAGAATGCGATTGGCTGGTATTTTCCATTCTGGCCCGGTTGGCTCAGAACTGCTCCTATAGCGAAATCTGAGGAATCCGTTTCCACTATGATTTCTTTCTCTGGGTCAAAAGTCAACAGTATTGGTTCTTCTGCCACTGCTTGTTTGAGTGTATCGAATGACTCCTGTGCTTTGGCAGTCCATTCGAAGCTTCCTTGATCTTTTCTGGTTAACGTGGTCAAGGGTGTAGTAATCCCTGAATAACCCTTGATAAATCTTCTATAGAAGTTGACAAATCCTAGAAAGGATTGTACTTCCTTGATTGTGGTCGGCTGCTTCCATTCGAGCACTGCCTTAACCTTGTCTTTGCTCATCTTGAGCCCTTGGCTTGATACGGTGAATCCCAAGAATTCTGTTTCTGTGACATGGAATTCGCATTTGCTTGGTTTGCACAGCAAGTCTGCTTTGGATAGACTTTCGAGGATGTTGCTAACGTCCTTAATGTGTTGAACCTTGTTGTTTGAATATACTAGGATGTCGTCCAAGTAGCATATACAGCAAGTATCCAAATATTGTGACAACACATTGTTCATAAGCCTCATGAAAGTAGCTGGTGCGTTGGTTAGCCCGAATGGCATAACTTGGTACTCGTATAGCCCGTATCTTGTTTTGAAAGCGGTTTTCCATTCTTCGCCTTCCTTCATTCTGATCAAGTGGTAACCATTACGTAGGTCCATCTTGGTGAATATCGTAGCTCCGCCTAATCGATCTCTTAATTCCGTAGCTAATGGAAGTGGATATCGATCCTTCTTAGTGAGTGCGTTAAGCTTTCTATAGTCTACAACTAGTCTATCGGGTCCATCCTTCTTGGGTACCCACATAGTTGGACTGGCCACTTGGGACGCGGATTCCCTGATCCATCCCTTGGCTAAATTGTCGTCGATGTATTCTCTGAGCCTTTTTAACTCATCGGCTGACATTGAATAAATTGGGGTGTGCACAGGCATCTTGCCTTCCTCCAATATTATCTCATGATCCCATGGCTTGTGTTCCGGTAAAGCCTCATGGATCCCTGGTTCTTTGAAAACATGTTCATATTTCTTGTACTGTTCTGGTATCGTAGGCCTTTCTTTTGCCTCGATTGCGATTTCGTGCCGTGTCGTTGGCTTCTGCATTTGTAGAGGAGGTGTACTGGCCTTCGCTCTTAATGGAGGACCCTGGACTGGGTGTCCTACGTCGCCGGTGTTGTTCGCGTTCAACTCCCCTTGGCGCGTGTTACGTCTCGCGGACGCCTCTAGCGTGTCCCTGTGACCGCTTTTGCACTGATCAAATGTCACAATTCCTTGTGCCCAATCTATTTTCGGATTATGTGCCTTCAACCATGGCATTCCTAAGATGATCTGTTGTTGGCCCAATGGCACAACGTCAAGCTGTATAACCTCTGTATGTTGGGTTATGCCCATTCGTACTGGGATTGTCTCCTGCGAAATCTTTCCGTCAGACCCTGCTAGCTGTCCGTCAACTAACTGCAATCGGTAGGGATGTTGTTTCGTTTGAAGTGGTATTTCCAAGTACTTTGCAGCTTCTGGTGCAATAAAATTTCCTGTAGCCCCTGAATCTATCATGGCTGATTGTATGTGTCCATTTATCTGGACCTTGCAGTACACTTGTCCTGCCTGTCCCGTAGCATTCAACTGCTGGGTAACTTTGCGAACTTCTTGCGAAGTTATATTGGGAGTTAAATCCTCGCATGTTACATTATTCTGATGGTTCTTCGTCTTCCTTTTCTTGGGGAACCATCCGGTTGCTTCTTTATCTGATCGATGGATTCCGCAGAATTCATCATAGCAAGCTGTCCAGCTCATCGTGGCGTGGTCCGCTTCTGCCTCGTCCTGGTGACTTTCTTCTGTCACAGAGGGTGTTGGGGTTCTGTAATACTCTTGTTCCCATAAGTCTATTGCATTCATGCCCTCTTTATTTCGTGGTAATTCCTTTAGTAATTGCTGAAATTCCTCAACGGTGAAAGTCTCAGTATTTTCGGTTTTAGTTGAGTTTTCTGAGATGGCAAAGGTGGCGTTAAGTTGGCCCTTGCCGAACTTAGGTTTGAAGTTGCCCCTTTTTCCTCCTGTCTTCTTGCTTCGGCAGTCTACTGCTCGGTGCCCTGCTTTTCCACATTCAAAGCATAAGTTGTTTTCTCGTCTTCGTCTCTTTTCTGAGTCATCGTTCCCGTTTGTGTAGTGCGTGGCGTCTAGTTCCATGGGGTCTCCGTATCTCTGTGGATTGTAACGTGGTCTACCCTCATTCTTGCGGTAACGCCCTTGCTTTTGGTTTCCTTGGGGTTTGTATGATCTTTGGCTTTGTCGATATCTATAGAGACGATCATCTGATTCGATGGAGTCCTGAATTAGATCGTTCAGATCTGTACTCTCGGCAGATCTTTCTAACTCTAGTCTGACTTCTGGTTTGAGTCCCTTACGGTAGTGACTCATGATAGCGATTTCGTCCCACTTGGTTGTTCCAGCATATCTTCGAAATTCCGTAGCATATTTCAATGCTGATCCTGTCTGCTTGAGGTTGAAGATCTTATCTTCCGCTACCTCTAACTCGTTGGAATTTCCGAAGATTCTACGAATCTCTGTCTTAAATCCTTCAAAACTATTGAAGATTGTTCGGGTGGGTTGCATGCGATCCTTATCGTCATGCTCGAAATAGTCGCGCAAATATGGTTGAATCCATTTGGTTGCTTCACCTCGGAGGTATGATGCAGCCCATATGCTCTTGGATTCCTTGGTAGTGAACTTGTCTTCATTGAATCGGAAGTAGATCTCAAGTTGTAAGAGGAAAGTATCGAGCTCTTGTCGACTACCTTGGTACTTGTCTGGTAAGGCGATCTTAAGTGTTTCGTTGATAGTGATCTCCTTTGGGGCATCGGTCATCTCGATGTCGTTGGTATCTCCGGTAGACTGACCTGTGGCGGTGGCTCTGGATGCCATATTAGCGGTTGGTTATCGAATCGGTACTTGAAGCAGAAATGGTGCTCAAAGTGTTACGGGAGCTGCCTCTAGGGTCACGTGGAAGTGTCTAGAGATCTCTCGAGGTGGTTTAGACTAGACTTCAAGTAGGAATTCAATAAGGTTGTAACTGGTTGCAATTCTCGTAACTATAGTAATGAAACTAATGATTGTTCTTGAGCACGAAGCTCTACATTGTAATGAAACCCATTCCCTTATATAGACCTTCGTTCTCGTCTGGATAGCTTGGGTAGACTGTCTATCCTGTCTATCCACGGATAGCCTGGATAGCCTGCCTATCCTGTCTATCCATCACGTGACACTTGCCCCGTGACCTACATGATACTACTGCTTATCTAACCTGTGCTTACTAGATAACCTATAACCGCTATCCCTCCTGTGCCTACTGTAGGGTAGGTGCCAACAAAAGATAGGTACCTATCTTTTAATCATTGCTTATTGATTCGGTTACTGCTATCTTTAGTTACCCTTTAATTCAACTGTCCCTACAGTGCTGTTTTCGTAGGTTCCAACACCAAGGCCTTAGGTTTATCTTATAATCCATGTTGCGGTGCGGGTACCTCCGTAACAAGTGTGATTTGCTTTTGTTTTATTCTAATAATTTTCTTTTATTATAAAGAATATTGGAATTCTATAATACTTTTGCTTTTATAAATTTATTATATTTATATTCTTTTGATTTTATAATAATTTCTTTAATAATTATTGGAATTCCTCAACAATAAAAATCTCAATATTTTTGAATTTAATTAGATTTTTTGGAATTGTAAAGATAGTATTAAATTAGTTTTTATTGAATTTAAGTTTGAAATTATTCCTTTTTTCTTTTATTTTCTTATTTCAATAATCTACTATTCGATATTTTGCTTTTTCATATTCAAAATATAAATTGTTTTCTCATTTTTATTTCTTTTTTAAATTATTATTCTTATTTATATAATATATAGTGTTTAGTTTTATAAGGTTTCTATATCTTTATAGATTGTAATGTAATCTATTTTTATTTTTGTAATAATGCTTTTGCTTTTGATTTCTTTAGGATTTGTATAATTTCTAGCTTTATTAATATTTATAAAAACAATTATTTGATTTAATGAAATCCTGAATTAGATTATTCAGATCTATATTTTCAACAAATCTTTCTAATTCTAATTTGATTTTTGATTTGAGTTCTTTACAATAATAACTTATAATAGCGATTTCGTTCTATTTAATTATTCTAGTATATTTTTGAAATTCTATAGTATATTTCAATATTAATCTTATCTATTTAAAATTGAAAATTTTATTTTCTATTACCTTTAATTTATTAGAATTTTCAAAGATTTTATAAATCTTTGTTTTAAATTTTTCAAAATTATTGAAGATTATTTAAATGAATTATATACAATTCTTATTGTTATATTCGAAATAATTATATAAATATAATTAAATCCATTTGGTTGTTTTATCTCAAAAATATAATACGATTTATATATTCTTAAATTCTTTAATAATGAATTTGTTTCTATTGAATTGAAAATAGATTTCAAATTATAAAAAGAAAGTATTAAACTTTTATTGATTACTTTAATATTTATTTAATAAAATGATCTTAAATATTTTGTTAATAATAATCTTTTTTGAAGTATTAATTATTTTAATATTGTTGATATTTTTAGTAAATTGATTTATAACAATATCTTTAAATATTATATTAGTAATTAATTATTGAATTAATATTTGAAATAGAAATAATATTCAAAGTATTATAGGAACTACTTTTAAAGTTATATAAAAGTGTTTAAAGATTTTTCGAAATATTTTAGATTAAATTTCAAATAGGAATTTAATAAGATTATAACTAATTGCAATTTTTATAATTATAATAATAAAATTAATAATTATTGTTTTAAATATAAAGTTTTATATTATAATGAAATCTATTTTTTTATATAGATTTTCATTTCATTTGGATAATTGAAATAATTAATCGCTTTTAAAACATTATTGTTCTTAAATTGTTTATTATAGAATATTAATCCTATAACTTTTAATATTCTAGTTTATTGTTTTGTTCTGGAATTAATCTTTTGGGATTTTATTAATATAATTTTATAAAAAGTTTGCAAAGTTATATTCAATATTTCTTAGGATCTATTGTTTTAAAAATTGTATTTTATATTTCTAGGATATCTTATAATTAATATTATATATATATCTAAGGCTTTCTTTGAATACCTAATGTCCCCTGGTATACTGCAGTTGAATCATTGAGGTCTATAATACCATTATAGCCTATACATTGGTGATTCTACAGCCTGTTACTAATCCGTCGTAACACGAATAAGGGGAAAAATATACAAAACCATTTTAATCAAATACATAACCTTAAAAGGAAAAAGAATTCGATTGAAAAAGAAATAATTAGATTAAAGCAATTGAAAGCTTTCTAATAGTTTAATTAGTTTTAAAATAAACCCTATAATAATAATAATAATAGAATCAATAGATTAAATAAATTGAATTACAAAAAGATATATTCAGAAATATATTAATAAGTAGGAAATATAAATGTCTTAGGCACAATTGTCTTGAACATTTTTCAATATTAAAATCTAAATTAGAATCTGAATTAGAATCTGAATTAGAATCTGAATTAGAATTTGAATTAGAATTTGAAAATAAAAAAGATAATAAAAAGATAATTAAAAAGAGAATTAAAAAGAGAATTAGAAAGAGAATTAGAAAGAGAATTAGAAAGAGAATTAGAAAGAGAATTAGAGAATTAGAAAGAGAATTAGAAAGAGACTTAGAAAGAGAATAAGAAAGGGATTTAGAAAGAGAATAAGAAAGGGATTTAGAAAGAGAATAAGATGTTACGACGGATTAGTAACAGGCTGTAGAATCACCAACGTATAGGCTATAATGGTATTATAGGCCTCAGTGATTCAGCTGCAGTATACTGGGGGACACTAGGCACCCAAGGAAAGCCTCAGGCATGTATATAGTATTAGTCATAGGATATCCTAGAAACGTAGGACAATAGGTCCTAGGAAACACCGAACATAACTTTGCAAACTTTTCGCGAAGTTATATTAGTAATGTCCCAGGGGATTGGCCCTAGGATAAAAGATAAGCTAGGACACGGGAAGACACGGGAACCGGTATCACGTGATGGGCCGTCCCATCAATCCCACCGATTATTATCAATGGGATCAGTGGGATCCCATCACTCCCACCACTTCCGGTGAGTGGGATCGATGGGACAACAGAGTACGAAGGTCTATATAAGGGAATGGGTTTCCTTATATGTAGAGCTTCGTGCTCAAGAACAATCATTAGTTTCATTACTATAGTTACGAGAATTGCAATCAGTTACAACCTTATTGAATCCCTACTTGAAGTCTAGTCTAAACCACCTCGAGAGATCTCTAGACACTTCCACGTGACCCTAGAGGCAGCTCCCGTAACATAAGAAAAGAAAAGAGAATTAGAAAGAGACTTAGAAGGAGAATAAGAAAGGGATTTAGAAAGAGAATAAGAAAAGAAAAGAGAATTAGAAAAGAGAATAATAGAAGAGATTTAAAAAGAGATTCAGAAAGAGAATAAGAAAGAGAATTAGAAAAGAAAAGAGAATTATAAGATTTTAAGATTTTAAAGTTTAATTACATTTCTAATATCTTTATATAAGCTAGAAGTAAGAGATTAATAAGGTTTATAAACTATTATTATTATTATTATTATTATTATTATTATTATTATTAATTATTATTATTATTATTATTATTATTATTATTATTATTATTATTATTATTATTATTATTATTATTATTATTATTATTATTTTATTATTATTTTTTTTATTATTATTATTATTATTATTATTATTATTATTATTATTATTATTATTATTATTATTATTATTATTATTATTATTATTATTATTATTATTATTATTACTATTATTATTAATTAAATCTCGAGCGTAGCGAGGATCGGGGGCTTGGAGGCTGGCCCCCATAAAGATTAAAGAAATAAAAATAAAAGTTTATATATCTTAAAAAAAAAAACTTCTATGAATCCACAGTCTGAAAAATTCTTTTTCCCCGACGGCTAGTTTGATAAACAGAATTCTATATATAGATTAAACATTATATATTAATTCTATTATATAATTATTCTAGTGGTCAACCCAAGCCTACTTCTAATATTGGACTAATTATTAGTCTAAGTCACCTCGTCATACACCTACCACTATATACGCTTATGACCAGTAATATTTACAATACTTTGTTATTCTCTAGTATTTATAATTGATTCATTTCACTACTATGCCTTGAAGCGTTTGCCGTCACAACTGCTACCCATTCTACAATAAAAGTAACCAAATGGCGTAGCTATCCTCCGTAATAATGCTAACTATTCATTCTTAGCATGACAATTTATTCACACATCTGTAATAGAGCACGTTTTTGAAACGTTCAGACTGAGGCGACGGGGTATGGAAAAACGGGAAAATGATGTGAGTAGGCAATCTCTTACCAATTAGCAAAACCCAACGACGTTCGTAATCTGTTGGGTGCTATACATTTCGGGTCATGTACGATGGTTTTATGGCTAATAGCAACTACTTACTCTTAAAATCGGCACCCCACAACGATCGGCCTCACGACCCCTCACATGAATATGCTCTACCATTCCGTTGCTGAGTGGCTCGGTTGGCTTTATCCTAAATGCGGTGGGCGCCCATCGCTGGAGACCCCTCATACATTCCGTCCATACAATGTAGAAATTCAATAAATTGAAGATAAGTGAGCATACAAGAATATTACTCAAAACTAGCGTGATAATTTGAGCCAATGATCAGATCATCACCTATCATCCAATCCTCGTCATCCGATAGCTATAGAACTTACGTAAAGGAAAATTTGGTTGTCACTAGTTCAACCATTCGCCCAAAAGATTGTATAGCTGCAATTTATTCAGCCAGTCAGCTTGCACGATTGCCATATGCGGCTAATAGCTTGAAAGTGACTACACCTACTTTCTTTGCCATCAAACAATCATTATTATATAAATCTCTTATATTCTCATAAGCACTCAACATTTTATTTCTTGAGCACTTTATTTAACAGTTATCCACCTCTAAGTCAAAGCCAATATGTCTGGTACATCAAGCCTCCTTGTTAGGTAAGTTTATATGAACTCATAAGGAATTATTCTCTGTTGACGCTCATAGGATGCTTGACACTGGCCGCTACTCTGATCTTACCATCAAATGTGGTAATAAAGTGTTTAGAGTTCATCGAAATGTAGTGTGTCTACAATCAAGGCCTCTCGCCGCTCATGTGGATGGTGCATTTTTGGTCGGTAGATTTATTTCATTGAGCTAGCTCTGCTTACTCTGATTTAGGAGGCTTTGACCGGCGAAATAAATCTGCCAGACGATCATCCGGCAATTGTTGAAAGAATTATCAAGTTCCTTTACACCGGAGATTTCGATGCTACACCTTCTATTGACGAAATCGTCGAAGATGCGTCAAATTTATATTTCCAAGAGTCTCCAATTGAGGCATCCGATGAAGAATCAACTGCGCTCGTCGAGGAAACTGTTTTTCAAGTAGTTGACAGATCCCTGGAAATTTTGACAATTTGCACACGCGTTTTTATCATGGCGGAAAAATATGATATTCAAGCATTGAAGGTACTCGCCAAAACCAAATTCGAAGAGGCTGTATTCACTGAATGGAATGCTATTTCACTGTCAGCTAGCCTAAGGCTTATGTACGATGAACTTCCGGAGTCCGATCGCCTGCTCAAAGACGTTGCGATTCAAGCTGCTGCTGATCATATGGAGGAACTGGCTGATAGAGGGGAATTTGCAAAGTTGTGTAAGGAGGATGGGGAGATCGCATACGATGTTCTCAAGGCTTTTTTACATGTGGCGAACCATTCTGCTATAGTATGTCCAAATTGTAACACGAAGCATAGGGGGAAAGCTTCAAATAAAGGAAAGCAAAAATATATCTGCCATGGTTGTGATGATCACTTTTATATTGCTTTAAATTAAATACAATTTTAAATGCAACGATTTTGAAGAATGCACTGTGTTCAGTCATAGGCAAGTTTATTCGCTCATCAAATTTGTCGACTGCAAAATAGTTCTTTCGTCATCAATGTTCCTATCATATTCCTACTGAGATGACTCTGGTAGATTAACCACCAACCGCCTCTGCTCTCAGAAACGGGGATATCTCGTTGGCGACATTTATGGTTTGAGGTTCGGTGGAATTGCATCTATCAAGCCTAGGGTGTCAGGTCTTCAATTTTGTTATGGATCCGAAAGGTACGTAAACAAATTCCTCTCCGATACCTTTTCAAGCCCAATTATAGATTCCCATCGAGGCAACCGACTCTCAACCTTTGAGAGAAGCATTCCATAACAAGCTCTGCAACGAAGGTCGTTCTATTGGCGTTGGTATTTAGCCACAAGCTCCGCTGTCTTAGATCTGTTGCAGCGACCGCATTTGAAAGGGGTGGAGGAAGAGAGGCAATGTAATATCAGTTCTCCTTTAGGATTGAAGACCTTGACAACTACTAACTTGGAGGGAAGTGCTTGGGTCTGAAAATCCTAACCTCCCAAATTCTAAAGAGTCGGGGCGTAGCCATAGTATGTCGTGGCCCAGGCAATACACATTACTAAGGACTGAAATATATTGCCCCTTTCCTCGCAATTAGCATTGATAATAACAATATACGCAGCATATTAAAGCCCTCTTTACTAAATGTTAACAAAATAGTGAATTTATGTAAATATAAACGTCTATCTCAACAATTTTAGCTCGCCAAATCCCGTATCCCTCATCATCTCCTTCTGCACATATTTTACCACACATGCCTGAAGTTACCATTGCTTCATCACAAGCACCGCTCTCAATATGCTGCGCTGGCCCACTCGTAGTAGAGAATTGTGAAAATGACTGCTTACTTCCCTCGTGCATTCAAGCACGCGGGCAATGGGATGATGCCTCATCGAGTCCTGATCAGGGCAAGGACTAATTGTGGACGCTTGATGAAAGATGTTGCTGAAGTGCATCGTGCTTAAATCTGCGAGTAGAGGAACGGGGGCAGCGGGGGCATGTTTGATAGCCATGCGAATCTTGAGGCCAGAAGATGGCGAGCATGGAGTAGAGTTTTGTGATAGTTGAGTCGAATGAGGTTGAAGTGGGTTTCGAACTTCGAATCTGCGATGCCGAGGTCTCAGATGTATTGCGCTCCAGCGGCCCCTGTATTTTGACTGCTTCAGAATTATTCACTGCAATAGCTGCATTCAATTTTGTCTTTGTCATCCCAGACACACATTCTACAGCCTCCAAATGATGTAACTGGGCCGATGGGAAACTAAATTGCTTCTTGCGCTCCACATTTGCCATGAAGTTAATGTCGCCCAGCGGCTTACGATGTACCGACACCAGATGCTGCTTCAACGCAGCGCAATCCTTGAAAGTTTTTGGGCATTTCTTGCACTTCGCTTGGCGATCGCCCTCATCTTGTTGTTCTTGTAAGTTCTCTTTTTCGGCTCCCTTCTGCAGTGTATGTACCTGGCTATAACGAAGATGAGCTGTGAGTGCTCTTTCACTTTTGAAATTCCGTTCGCAGTCGCAGCACCAGAATGGTGTCGCTGAGGAAAGTGTTGTCACTCGAACGGAAGAATGCGATTGCATATGTAATGCATTCAGAAATCTCGTAGAAGAGATGATATCACACTTGTAGCAGTAGGCATGCAGATTTTCCCGTTGGTGAGCTTCAAGAGATGGTTTTTGTGCGAAGCGCTGCTTGCATTGAGGGCAAGTGTATTTATCGATAGAGGGCTGACGGGCTTCGCGCAATTCTTCCTGGCTATCCAAAGGATCACAACAGAGGCAGGAGCAATGCTTCATGGACCTTCGGTGTTGAATCAATGAAGGCATACTACTATGGCAGTAGGATATTATTTTGACGTAATAATAACGACAGTTGTAGGGTTTTCGTTGAATGGGGAGGTGAATAAAGGAAGGATGAACCGAGCAATGTGTGAAAATATGTTGGATAGATATGGCAGGATTGAAGATGAAAGATGAATGGGGGGGTAAACGGCAGATCACATAAGAAGTGTTCCAAAGTTTGTTTAAGTTCTCCGAGCAGAATCTTCAACCAGAAAATGAATCATGTATGCATAAAGTCGCCAATCCAAGCCGATCTCTAAGTACGGTGGTTCAAACTACTCAAAATAGCACAATGAGAAGAAACAGTGAGAAGAAACAAGGATACGAAACAACATGATAAGAATATCATCATTCGTTCGAAGGGGCTCGTTTTTATTTCCATGGCAGTCATGTTGTATGACCACAATCCAGCCACAGTTGACTGCAGGCTCCAGGAGGAATTGATCAAGCCGCGTACCCCGCTTTCAGCCCACTTTAATGCAAAGAAAGTCGTAACAACGATATCGACTCTCCATTGAAAGATCGGGTTGATATCTTTTTCTGTCCTATACACAAGCTACACATAAATTGAACATAAATTGCCGTTAATCCTTAGGTCGCAAGAAGCTTCGGTTATGTATATCCAGCCTGTTGTAGATTAAGCGTAGTTGATACAAGCTTGTTTTACAAGCGTGGGGTGATCTTGAGCTAATACAGGACGGGCCGAAGCCTGGGCCACTTTACCGGATGCAGAACTAACAACGGACATTTGTTGATCATCCCCCACAAGGCTTTGGAGCATGTCTGGTATCTTGAGAATTGATCAACGTGGATTGCTTGACACTGGCTCGTACTATTTGCTGCTGTCTAGTCTGACATGTGTTTCGGCTTCAGAAATATCTTTCTAGAAGAGCAGATTTGGAGAAGAATCGGTCTAGAGAAGAAGTGTGTGTGGGTTGGGAGTCGCCGAGTAAGGTCCATAGGAGAGAGCCGAGGCAGCAAGAGGAAGAGGATGGCATTAAGATCAGCGTCATTGCATGTGCAAGGATGAGTCAGCTAAGCCAGAAAGAGTGCTAGCATGTACGTCACTTGCACCACCGTCTACCAAGACGAATGCGGGGAATACCACGTCCCTCAATAGTTAGCACCTAAAGTAGAATAGCCTTTGATTTCTCACTCACGCCGATATAACACTGTGATCTAGCATATTCACTCTCAGCCTTAGCCTCAAGTATACATTATTTGCAACTTCAATTTTTCACAGCCTCCTGAGTTCTTTTGCAACAATAGCAGATTTAGTGTTACGACGGATTAGTAACAGGCTGTAGAATCACCAACGTATAGGCTATAATGGTATTATAGGCCTCAGTGATTCAGCTGCAGTATACCGGGGGACACTAGGCACCCAAGGAAAGCCTCAGGCATGTATATAGTATTAGTCATAGGATATCCTAGAAACGTAGGATACAGCTCCTAGGACAATAGGTCCTAGGAAGCACTGAACATAACTTTGCAAACTTTTCGCGAAGTTATATTAGTAATATCCCAGAGGATTAGCCCCAGGATAAAAGGATAAGCTAGGACAATAGGAATCACAGGACAAGTGTCATGTGATCAAAAGCCGATCGACTTATCGATCGACTTGCCGATCGACTTATCGGTCGACTTCAGAACGAAGGTCTATATAGGGAATGGGTTTCATTATAATGTAGAGCTTCGTGCTCAAGAACAATCATTAGTTTCATTACTATAGTTACGAGAATTGCAACCAGTTACAACCTTATTGAATTCCTACTTGAAGTCTAGTCTAAACCACCTCGAGAGATCTCTAGACACTTCCACGTGACCCTAGAGGCAGCTCCCGTAACATTTAGATTATATCTCGCAATTGAAAGGCAATATCAAATACAGATTCACAAATCGTCTTTTAATATATAAGGCATTGATAGCACCTGATGTAGGAGATAGTAAAGAAAAAAATGAGGAAGAATAACAATAATATAAAGGAAATCGCAAACTTGCTAAACAAAATGAAAACCAGATTCAGTTAGTTTTACAAATGAAAGAGGCATTTGGAAAAAAGAATGAGTAAGATATGTTTTATAAGTATTGATTAGTAATTTTATTCTAATAATAAGGAAATGAGATTGAAGCTTTGAAGTTTGATATAATTAAATAAAATCATATAGAGATAATTAAGGAGTTTGGAATTGATAAAATAATAAAACTTAATTCTTATTAATAAGAAATAGTAGATTCGAAAACACTACATCTAGTAATTTATATTATAATTGAAGTTGTCTAGGAGGATTGCGGTTAACAAATTTCGATTAGAAATTCAATAATAGAATTTCTTTTGTAAATTGTTTTTTACTTTAGGATTAAAATATAAATAAGAATCTTTTTCGTACATGACTAACAAGTCTAATACTCCTCTTTTGTTACAACGGATTAGTAACAGGCTGTAGAATCACCAATGTATAGGCTATAATGATAATATAGGCCTCAATAATTCAGCTATAGTATATCAGGGGATATTAAACATCTAAGGAAAGCCTTAAGCATATATATAGTATTAGTTATAGGATATTCTAGAAATGTAGAATACAATTCCTAGAATAATAAGTCCTAAAAAGCACTGAATATAACTTTGCAAACTTTTTGTGAAGTTATATTAGTAATATCCTAGGGGGTTAGTTCTAAAATAAAAAATAAATTAGGATAATAGGAGTTATAGGACAAATATTATATGATCAAAAGCCGATCGATTTATCGATCGACTTGTTAATTGATTTGTCAGTCGACTTCAGTACGAAGGTCTATATAAAGAATGGGTTTTATTACAATATAAAGCTTTATACTTAAGAATAATTATTAATTTCATTATTATAATTATGAGAATTACAATAAGTTATAATCTTATTGAATTCCTACTTGAAATCTAATCTAAATCATTTCGAGAGATCTCTAGACACTTCCACGTGATCCTAAAGGCAGCTCCTGTAACATCTTTTCGGCAACCTCAAAAATTTCATCGCTTTATACAATCTACAATTTACTCTTATAATTCTAATAACTTTACGATGCTGGTATCAATTGATTTAGAACTTTGAAATATTACTCTTTATATACCTACGCTAATCAGATCATGAGAATTGGATAGTAGGTGATAATCTGATCATTGGTTCAAATTATACCGCTAGTTTGGGGTATTATTCTTGTATGCTCACTTGTTTAAAGTTACTGAATCTTTACATTATATGGACTGGAATCGAGAAGAACGGCTCCCCGATCGTGTTTTAACAATGGTAGATGAGGAACGTTTTTGAGAACAATTGCTGACGTTTTTTATTCACCACACTATACAAGCACCGATTCGAGCCGCAAAGGCTGTTCAAATTGGATCAATGACGCGAGCGTGTATGCATGGGAATCATAAATGAGCTATACAGTGTAGGTCAACCAAATAACACATCAGTAATATATCACGATCAATGTTATGAGTGATGATTTGAGAATCAAATTAGACCAGTGCAATTTTGTTGTAAAGTTGTAACGCTTAAAATGAAATTAAGATTCCACCAATAGCAATAACATTTCAATTCGACAATAGCTTGAGACCGCTAAATCCGAGAAGCTTCAACTGCTCCTCCACAAAGGTAATCGCTTTGCGATACATCTCAAACCCGCCTTCACACTTCCCGCTCTCTAGATGTTGAGTCAATCCACCCAAAGTCGAGAAACTCTTAGTTTTTGATAGGTCTAGTGCTTTGACCTTTGGAATGAGTGACAAGGGACAATGGAAGATCTTCGGAGCGTGAGCTGCTGAATTTACATGCGCTTGGTAGGCTTTGACACTGCGGAAAGGTTTTCGGTTGGGCTCACAGAGTTGACAATGCCAATTCTGAGATATGGTCCTTTTATGTGAAGTGGCATTGCGATTTGTATCAAGCGGAAACGCAATCGACGATATATTATCTTCGCTTACGAATGACCATTCACTGGGATTATCACTATATGTAGGAGTCAAGACAGTCTCACCGATGATTGACCAGTCGCTATCATTGTTGGTAGGTGTTAATGGTCCACGGCTAACAGCGGACCACTCGCTAAAGCTATCATCGTCATCAAAAACTAGAGGAAGTGGTGTGAATTGGTCTGTAGATGGATTTTCGGCTGGAGGCTCGACTAAATCCGAAAGGTGTGAAGTTTGACTTTGATTATTAGCCTCAATCAAATGCTTTAGGATTGGAAGAATTATTAGTACTTAGCAGATATATGTTCAGAAGACTGAATCGATTTGACTGCCTCAACCGATGTAATATAGCGATTAGGATCGTGGGCAAAAACAAGTAGGTGCATCTTGGCTCGAGTCATTCCCGAGCTACAGCAGCCACTCTCAAGATGGTTCAGAAGGGCAGATGGCATCGCGAACTTCCTGTTGCATTTTCCACCGGTTGGGCAAGGAATAGTACGATGGCTTGACATATGCTTTTTAAGTTGTTTCTTGTCTTGAAATGTCTCATCGCACTTGTTACACTTGTGTAGGGGATTGCGAAAGCTCTTCGTTGTTAGAACTCCGACTTTGCGAATATGCTTCTTCCCGGAGAAATGTCTTCGCAAAAGCTTTTTTTTTCTAAACACTTTGTCGCACTCGCAGCAATGATAGCTCAAGGTTTCCTGGTTGGTGTACTCTCGACCGCAGTCACAGCAATGATATGGTGTCGTATGCGTAGTACTTCGTGCATGCGTGAGGTGTTCCAAAAGATTTGGGAAATAAATATCACACTTGCGACAATAGCAATGTTCTGTAACTTGTTGGTGATCTTGTAGTTCTGCCAGAGAAAGATATCCTTCTTTACATTGGTTGCACTTCGGATGCTCCTTCTGATTATGCTCGAAGGCTAGCTTTTTCTCGGGGAACTGAAGGTTGCAACGGAGGCAACTAAATGATTTCGAGGTCGCTGCAGCAGGCATGATTGAAGGATTGATAATCTTTCCTGAGCGTAAAATCATTGTGCTGAAGAATAGCAGGTGATTAATCGATCAATAATATTGTAATATATCAAAAGAGTTCGTTATGTATTTGTCTTCATAAGAACGATGAGAGTGTAAATGAAATGGAAGCGATATCGACGTGCGCGTTCTCAAGAGATCAATGCGTTACCCCGCACTTGAGCAAGCTTACAAGCCATCAGCCCTTAATAATCCTCGGCATATGCGCGAGACATTTGTGGAATGCTATTTATTAAATAATCTAAACTAAGGAAATAAGACGAGGAGGTGGCAAAATTCTACAATAAAAGTAATATGATTGGTAGCCAGAACAAGGGAAGGTCTAGTCCAGATTAGTAGTTAGGTGTGCAAAGAAGAGTGAATGAGTGAAGCATGGAAAAGAAAGACAATCCACATATCCTGGGGGCGGGGTAGGCACGTAGAAGGTAAACACCACTTTCTTACGTTCTGATCCTGCCCTAAACCTGGATGAAATTGATTATTGGAGTTCTAATGCATAGTCACAAGAACAGTATTTTTCTCTCATTCAATGAGGAGTGGATACTTGATCCTTACCACAACGCCGAAGGGAGCGGTTCGTACAAATACACAACTACTCCATTTAGCAGCCCAAGGCTGAATCTCCAGATCCTAACTACCTAAGGATATATAGTCTTGATATAGTTAACATGAACTCTTACACTTAGCAACAGTACGTATAATGCTTATATATTTCCTCCAAAAAAACTTAACCCATAGAAATGAATTCTCTATTATAATGCTATTTCTTTTCAAGTTTCGCGATCCTTTTTCTTTTTCCGTGTCGCGAATAGCGAGTGTGTTTATTGAACATCACAAACCAAGACTTTCCGTGGTATCGAATTGGTTTCTACGAACACAAGTCCAGGTTATTGTGGCTAGAGATTAATAATCCGGAATTAAAAAAAAAAGTTGTCACCGAATGGGTTGTCCAACCAATATCATGTGTCCATTAGAATCCGTACACGTACCTATTCCGCTGAATCACTACACCCTCTCCCCCCCTCCCCATTAAAATTTCTCGCTTTTGCGATTATCTCGGGTCATAATATTCTCATCTTTCAAATCACACCGCAGAAATATATTACCTATCCTTCAAAGTTTATCTTTTTGTCAAGACTAGGCATTAGAACATCACATCGAGCACCCATCCATACCTACTTCAAGCTTTAAGCTCTCGCTATTCATTCTATCTCCATGATAATATATCTCAAGTAATATATATCCCTTCTGTGAATACCTTTGTGCCTCGCTGATTAAAAGTTGTAGTAAGCGAAGTTAATTGGTAGACCTTCCAGCAGTTATGCAACCACGCAATCGTCTCTATATCGAGCAAAGAATACGTATGAAAGAAAGTGTACAGATCAGTTAATACAAGAAGATTTATTTCATCAAGATTATCAGTCCCAAATACAATGCCTGAAGTAAGTTGCTTAAGTTATTCAGATTTTTGCAGATCCTAAGAATGACAACGATATCACAGACCGAACAAACAATCAACGGAGATTACAAATATATCTCTGGTAATCACACTTTTAAGGCAGTCAACTATTGTAGGTTTATATCATGGATGGAAGGAGGTGGCAAAATAATCATAAGGGGCGTGAACACGATAACAAGAAAGATATTGACAAATTCAAATGAAGCGAATATAACGCTCGATGCCTGGGACGAGATAGAGGTAGAAAATACAAATTTTAGATTGGCAAGAGCTAGCAACGATTGAGATCACTAAGAACTCAAGAACAAATCCACAAGAAATTTGTTTCCCATCAAAGAATTCAACATTATTGCCACCTTACAATCACTTTTATTGTGACCATCATCCTCGAAAAGCACAGTGATAGCGCTACTGAACCCGCGTACTCCCTCTTACCTTGCTTTACATATCGCTCTGCTATCTATTATAGCTCTGAAAATGAAATCACCAAATAGGTGGTGTAGATGTTGTGCAGAATTGATGAATTCCAAGATTGACTCTCCGAACGATTTAGATAGAGTGACTTTCAAAGTAAAGTCCATGCCCTTAATAGAAGGAACGACTAGGCTCACAGTGCTTGTAAATCTGAGACTTGAAGCCGCTTCTTCTTTCTTTCTCATACTAGATGCATATATACCATTCATCAAGCAAATTCCAAGGTAAAGCTTTAGCTTATTTACCTCACCGACTTTCCCTTCCTTAACCTCAGAGATCTTGGATGTCATGATGGAGGTATCATTAGAAGTTGTGTCTCCTTTGGAATAGAAAATCTCGTTTGATAGTTGTAAAGGCGGTAATCTAACTCCGGCAGTTGACAAGCAAGTGTCTCCAGTTGTCGGCCACTGATTTTTCAGCATGGATTTCTTGCGAGAGTCTTCTGCGTTCGATTTTGTGTCCGTTGAGTGAGGCATGCTACAATCAGATAATTTTGGCGCACAGTCATCTCGGACCTGACTAATTGTAGGATCATGAACTTCTCCGTTTCTTTCTACTCGAAGTAAACCCACGGATTCTGCTGTATGAATATTCGCTTAGCAAATATTTGAGAAAGAGCTTGTATGACTAACTTATAATCTACAAGTGAAATACACTTGTAGATGGGAAGAACTATATTCTATATATATGAATAAATGATTTGGCTCAACAGGCTAGGCAAAAAGAAATTATATTACTTTATAAATGATTTGTATATTAAATGTCGAAGGAAAGCTAGGTTTTCTGTTATATGTTATAGAATACTATTTTTAAAATCTGTATGATAGTTTATAGAATGCTAATAATGAAAGAAAGAGAGAAGTTCTAAGTTTTCGATTTGGATAGAGGAATGAGTTATGTAAATGATTATAAATTTGATATTTCGAATTTATAAAAAAACAATTCGAATTCTGAATGCTTAATAAATAATTTGTATAGTGATAATTGCTCTGAATTCTATTCCAATGAGTTATATACAAATCATATACAAGTTATAATCAATTAGTAATAAGCTATTGAATTTAGTATTCAATAATAAGCATTTGTTTGATACTGTAGGTGTTTTCTAGAAGCTTTTTATTGGTCAAATATCTTATTTTATTTTTTCAGGGATTGGTAATTACAACCCAGTATTTATTTATAGTAATTAACATTTAATCTATAACTTCCCTAGGGGTATTCTAGATATACTAAGGATTGGGCCTATGGAGTGCAGTGCTTTTGCTGCTCATAGTAGTTTA